>NW_027362774.1:10462500-11210000 GCF_046119375.1 Phyllobates terribilis
TGCTTAACGCTCGCCGCCTCGGAAAGACGCAAGTCTGTGAGATCAGCACAGGATACTCCCAACTTGGCCCGAGATGGTTCACATTTGATATTTACTGTTATGAATACCATTTGTATTAATCATTACGATAAATGACTGCTAGCCCTATCTGAATGCCTCGTTTAGGGAAACTTTTCTCCTATGTCATTGTTATAAATTACCAGCAAGCACAAGGAGGTTTTTTTTTCCCCTCTTCTTTTCACCCAAGGCAAATTTCTTGTTATTATTATTATTTTTTTTCTGTTGTCCGATACATATTGTTCCAATCAAAGTAGCTGTCGGACAAGTCTTATCATTACCTGCTTGTCCGGTGGCAACAAACGGCATTATCTCTCTCTTCTCCCAGGTGAAAGACACGTCTCACTTTGATTAAATTATGCACCCCTGCAAACTACAATCAGGCTTTATTAAAAATGAGTACAAATTTGTGCCAGTGCAAAGATGTGGAAGAATTTATCCCTCGCTGCTGTTTCTCATTTGCATCATTGATTTTGAAGGGAAGGGCTAAAGGAAAGCAAAAAAAAAAAAAACAACAATCTTTATTGCATAGATTTTAAGCAGATAACGCATATGATTCATGATTTGCTTGATGTCAAATTTGATTTTATCTGAAAGGAGCAAAACATGGTGTACGGTAATTTATATTTGTGGAACAAAATGTAATAAATAAAGGGGTTATCTAGCTTTTTAAAATTGATGACATATTTTTAGAGGAGACATCCGATATTATATTGCTTGTCCGACTCTCCGGACCCCTGCCAGTCAGCGATTCCAAGTTGCTGTGGTGCACATGCAGCCTCATCTTTCATTTTACATAGTCTTCCAGGTTGGTTAGCATTCGTCTGTGCCATGTTTTTTATAGTGGCGATGCAAGGCATTGCTACTTTGTTTTATTAAAGTGAATAGGACAACATTGCAATACCTTATATAAACACTAAGAATATTACAGCACAGGACAGTACAAGACGTCTGCAAAGTGAAATAGCAATAAAGAGTCATCAATGCTCCTACTAGTGCAGTGGGCAGTATAGGACTGGGCTGCAAATGGCCCACCAGTAACAATGACTCTGGGACCCAGTGTTCAGCTCAATCCAAATATTACATTTCCCTCATTCACAAATTTGCCTATACTTGGGTAGTTTGTTAAATGAATGATCATAGAATCATAGAATGGTAGAGTTGGAGGGGACCTCCTGGGTCATCTGGTCCAACCCCCTGCTCAAAGCAGGATTCACTAAATCATCTCAGACACATGTCTGTCCAGCCTCTGTTTGAAGACGTCCATTGAAGGGGAACTCACCACCTCTCGTGGCAGCCTGTTCCACTCATTAATCACCCTAACTGTCAAAAAGTTTTTTCTAATATCTAATCTGTGTCTCCTCCCATTTAGTTTCATCCCATTGCTTCTAGTCTTTCCTTGTGCAAATGAGAATAAAGATGATCCTTCTACAATGTGACAGCCCTTGACATATTTGTAGACAGCTATTAAGTCTCCTCTCAGTCTTCTTTTTTGCAAGCTAAACATTCCCAAATCCTGCAACCGTTCCTCATAGGACATGGTTTGCAGACCAGTCACCATTCTGGTCGCTCTTCTCTGAACTTGCTCCAGTTTGTCTATGTCTTTTTTAAAATGTGGTGCCCAAAACTGTACACAGTATTCCAGATGAGGTCTGACCAAAGAGGAGTAAAGACCAATAATGACTTCACGTGATCTAGACTGTATGCTTCTGTTAATACATCCCAGAATTGTATTTGCCTTTTTTGCTGCTGCATCACACTGTTGACTCATGTTCAGTCTATGATCTATTAGTATACCTAAGTCTTTTTCACATGTACTGTTGCTTAGCTCTATTCCTCCCATTCTGTATATGCTTTTTTCATTTTTATTGCCCAGATGTAGTACTTTGCATTTTTCCCTGTTAAAAATGATGAGATGCTGCCATTGTCTGTACATAGTGAATCAAATGTATTGTGCCAACTACTGCCCAAATTGGGGAGATGGGACCACTCATGCACAGCCACCCAGCGGGGGACTCACCTGTTCCCCTGTGGGTCATTCGTTTCAACCAAAGAGAAATCAATAAATATTTGTAGTCATTTGAAACCCCGGGTGGGCAGGTTGGACGTTTGCCACCCATGATCTAAAAAATTGCAATGTGGGCGACAAAACAAATAATCTTTCTGTAAGCCCTTACAATTATTGGACTGTTGTATGAACGTTCTTACATACGATAATCAGCCAGATACTTGTTGTTTTATGATATCAGATTTGTATTACTGTGTCAAGACAGTGCCATTGCCCAATATAACTTGAAGTGTGTATGGTGCCATACAAGTTTGATCAACAAATCGTTCGTTCGTCACCCCATTTTCATCTAATGAGTGTGGCCAGCTTAGGGATTGTTCATCAATTTTAAAAGGTTGCATAATCCCTTTAAAGGGTAACCATCATTGTTAAAGATTTCTTTATACATTATAGGGACTGTAAAGTGCTGCCGATCGGTGGAGGTGTGGGTCCTGAGACTTGAACTGATATATTAAAACACCGCTCTGAAGTGCGGAGTTCTGGCAAAAGTGGCAGTGTCATGAGTAAGCGAGATTGAGTGTTACAACGTGGGGTGAGCAGGGTCTCTCATCAGTACAGTGTATTTCAGTAATATGGTTGACCTGCCCTCTCGTTATAAGGATAGTGAGGGCAGGGGGTAGTGTGATGATGTGAAGAGGGGAATAGAGACTAGTTGCAGATCATAGACTGTTTTTTTTATATAGTAAAAGAGAAGGGTCCCCAGCATCACAAAGCAGTTCAGGAAAAGTCTATCTTTTTGAGGGGGGACAACGAAACAAAAATTCCTGGGCTTGAAGAGCTCTGCCAAAGGAAGAGGTTCTAAACGGGTGAAACAATAAAAATCTTTATTGGGACTACAAGGAACATAGTCATTATGAGGAATGGTTAAAGGATCTGGGAATGTTTAGTTTGCAAAAAAGAAGGCTCATAGGAGACTTAATAGCCATCTACAAATATCTGAAGAGATGTCACAGTATTGAGGGATCATCCTTATTCTCATTTGCACATGGAAACACGAGAAGCAATGGAATGAAACTAATAGATATTAGAAAAAAAAATTGACATCGAGGATGATCAATGAGTGGAACAGGCGGCCACGAGAGGTGGTGAGTTCTCCTTCAATGGAAGTCTTCACACAGAGGCTGGACAGACATCTGTCTGAGATGGTTTTAGGATTCACTGCATTGACCAGGGGGTTGGACACAATGACCCTGGAGGTCCCTTCCAACTCTAACATTCTATGATTCTATGAGTTTCGGAGCAGATCCAGACACTTTTTAGGCTTGACACATCTGAGGAAGGGGCTGGATTAGTTCCAAAACACGTAGTTTCAATAAAGTCTTTTTTACTTCACTCTTTTGGAACCTCTTCCATTGGCTGCGCTCTTCAAGTCCAGGAATTTTTATTTCATTGTCTACATTGTTACGGGTCCAGGTGGTGGAACCTCTGTGCTTCGGTGCAAGGAGGGGCCAGAGGGGCATGACTAAGTGCCTACTCGGCCTGACCAAGATCGCACGGCGGCTCAATCCACTCCTTGAACCAGGGAGGGACCGAGCAGGGGGACGAGGTGCCACTCTGGGACCGACCTTGTGTGAGAGCAGGTGACTCCCACGGGTCAGATGGCAGGAACTGACCGATACAGCGGATGAGTACGGCAGGAAGGCTGATGGGTGGTCCGGGTAGATAAGCGGGCTGGTTCGGCAGATAGCCAGACGGGTGCTCCAGGTAGGCAAGCTGGCGGGCACGGCAGGTAACTGTCAGGTGCTTCCAGGTAAGTAGGCTGGCGGGCAGAACTATAGACAGGCTGGTGGGCTGGACTGTAGACAGACTGGCGAGCAGGACTGACAGGCAGCGGGACCTGAGGGCTGAATCAAGTGTTAGCACACAGAACAACAACCTTGCAATTGCATCTCCATTTTGGAGGAGGTGCCTTATATAGGAGAAGTCCTCCGGCCATTGGCCAGGCACTCTTTAGGACGGCACGCGCGGCCCCTTTAACAGGGAGGGAGCGTGCGCATGCCCTAAGCACAGTGCCCGGGATGGTGCGCGCCACAGCAGCAGGGGAGTGGGAGGACGCCGGACCTGGACCGTGGTGGTGAGGGGAATGGCTTCTCTGCCCAGCAGGAGGTAGAGACGCCGATGCTACATACATCAGTCCCACAGCTCACCAGTCCGGGGTCCAGCAGGCGTAGCTGCAGTTGATCGAGCGACCATTCACTTGTTCTACAATGTTGTGCCTGCTCTCGCACAACACCATCAGGTGAGTTCATCTTCTCACTTACTCACCATTTTTGATCTACACTAGGAGCGCTTAACTTTTTCTATTCCATACAGTGAAGGAAATAATTGTAGCATCGGCGTCTCTGCCCACTGCTAGGCAGAGATGCCGTCCCTCTCACCTTCCCTGGCGTCCTCCTGCGCTCCCCTCCTCGCTGCTGCCGGCGCGCGCTCCTTCCCGGGCTCTGTGCTTCGTCCTAAGGAGTCCCCGGCCAATGGCCGGAGGACCTCCTATATATAAAGCACCTCCTCCAAAATGGAGGTGCACGAGCAAAGTTGTTACAAAGCATACTCACCTCTGCTTCTGCCCTCAGGTCCCGTTGCCAGCCTGACTACCAGTCCTGTCTGCCAGCTTGTCTTCTCTCCAGCCCGACAGTCTGTCTCCAATCATCCGCCAGTCTGTCTATGGGTGAGTCCACCTGCATACCAGGAAGCACCTGCCAGTTACCTGCCTGCTACCTGCCGTACCTGTTAGCCCGCTCACCTGGGAGCGCACGTCTGCTACTCGCCTGCTGGCCTACCTGGAGGCTCTGCCGTCACATGCCGTGACCTCCTGCCTGCTAGCCAAGAGACTTCTACCTGTTCTGCCGTCACATGCCGTGACCTCCTGCCTGCTAGCCAAGAGACTTCTACCTGTTCTGCCGTCACATGCTGTGACCACCTGCCTGCTAGCCAAGAGACTTCTACCTGTTCTGCTGTCACATGCTGTGACCACCTGCCTGCTAGCCAAGAGACTTCTACCTGTTCTGCCGTCACATACCGTGACCACCTGCCAGCTAGTCAAGAGACTTCTTCCGTCACGTACCGTGACCACCCGTCAGCTAACCCAGAGACTGCTGCCTGCCTGTTGTGTCCACCCGCTATACCGGTCAGTCCCAGCTATCTGACCCGTGGGAGCCACCTGCTCTTTTACAAGGTCGTCCCCAGACTAGCACCTGCCCCTCTGGCTCCCTCCTTGTTCCAAGGCGCAGAGGTTCCACCACCCGGACCCGTTACAATAAGTATTTGATCCCTTGCTGTTTTTGTAAGTTTGCCCACTGACAAAGACATGAACAGTCTATCATTTTAAGGGTAGGTTAATTTTAACATTGAGAGATAGAATATCCAAAAAAGATCAAGAAAATCACATTGTATAAATTAAGTAAATTTATTTGCATTTTGCAGTGAGAAATAAGTATTTGATTCCTCTGGCAAACAACACTTAATACTTAGTGGCAAAACCCTTGTTTGCAAGCACAGCAGTCAGACTTTTTTTGTAGTTGATGATGAGGGTTGCGCACATGTCGAGAGGAATTTTGGTCCACTCCTCTTTGCAGATCATTTCTAAATCATTCAGATTTTGTGGCTGTCGCTTGTCAACTCGAAGCCACTCCATGACCTTAATGTGCTTCTTTTTGAGCCACTCCTTTGTTGCCTTGGCTGTATGTTTTGAGTCATTGTCCTGCTGGAAGACCTAGTCACGACCCATTTTTAATGTCCTGGCGGAGGGAAGGAGGTTGTCACTCAGGATTTTACGGTACATGGCTCCATCCATTCTCCCATTGATGCGGTGAAGTAGTCCTGAGCCCTTAGCAGAGAAACACCCCCAAAACATAATGTTTCCATCTCCATGCTTGACAGTGGGGACAGTGTTCTTTGGGTCATAGGCAGCATTCATCTTCCTCCAAACATGGCGAGTTGTTAATGCCAAAGAGCATTAAAGTTAATGCAAAATGTGATTTTCTTGATTTTTTTTTTAGATATTCTATCTCTCAATGTTAAAATTAACCTACCCTTAAAATTAAAGACTGTTCATGTCTTTGTCAGTGGACAAACTTACAAAAACCGCCAGGGATCAAATACTTATTTCCTTCACTGTACATGCAATTGGGTTAGTGAGGGCAGGATTGATATGCTGGGTACATTGGAGAAAAGACGGACATCACAGACATTATTAGGTGCCACAATTAGAAAGATAGAATTGTTTCTAGGAGATACTATCATCCTGTAAATGGGCTCTTCATCATCACTCTCTGAAAATTTGTTTTCTAAACAGAAAATCCTCTTTTAGGAGCTAATCTTATTAAGGCAAAATGGTGGTGAACAAAGTTTTTGTCCCTTACAAATCTCAACTTCACTGAAGACGAATGCTCTTGGCTAATTATAATCCTTGGGCCATACAGTTACTTCCCTGAGTGGAGCCGAGAGAATCTGCAGGTTACAGCCCTTTCGTTGTCTTCTAGATTTGCTAATTTCATGATAACGACGAGAAAGAAAGAACCTGGTAGAAAATAAAGAAACTTCACTGATTCATCGTAACTTTCCCGACCATGTTCTGACAAATATTACGGTACACCGCGTAGGCTCCAGTAGACCCGACCCAGACAGAAAGGCTTCTGGGAAACTGTTATGTGTTCAGCTAATCAATGAAGGTTACATAGTGTTATAACCAATTTATAAACATGGATTGTGCATATTTAATGAGCACTTAACGTTTTAATTTAATATACAAGGTAGAGCATGTAGTTCTCGTGTGTGTGCGCTTCCTATCTCTCCCATGAATGATTAAACACAAGATGTAATACTCCTATTTCAATCTTTGTTCCAAACGGCCATCTCCACAATTTCTAAAGTGTGCTTACCACTGAATTCTGAGCAATGACTGGCTACTTTAGCAATTAAAATCCAGGGCAAAGACACAGCAGCATCGTTTGGCTGAGAGACTTCACCATTCATCATTTCAGCTGCCATAAAATAGCACTAGATGGAATCTTTGATTTTAGCTTTAGAGGAACATAAATCAAAATCTAAAGCATTGCTGTCAGGAGCATCACTGGAATTATCCATTTGAGAGAGGGTTGGAGTGCAGGGCACTTTCTTTCATTGTTCACACCGAGCTCAGCTCTCAGTGCGTGGAGAAAGGACCCTTCTTAAACATTCGCCATTGTGTAAGCAGTGTATTCTAAGTGACCCATACCAAGACTCTCAAAACAAGACGATCAGAACTTTAAAGTAATTATATGCTTGGTATGTCTGAATGCAGAATCGATGGAGAGCCGTATGCAATGAGTAACACGCTCTTCCGTCCTATTGGTTTGCGTTCAATGAGTTTTATACAGAGAAGGAATCGTGTTTTAATGAAGGCAGATTGGTTTTCTGTGTTGTCAATGTAGTCATGCAGATAGTAAGTGCACAAAGTCATATATTCATAGGAAGAGGAATTATTGATAGTCATTAAAGAGATTGAAAGCCAACTGCATTGCAGAGATTATATGGATAGAATGGAAAACCAGACACGGTGGGATGTAGCATTATGAATGTGGTCTTCCAAGATTTGATATTCATGGGTTTACTTCTCACTTCTCTATAGCACCAGCCTATTCCGCAGAAATTTACAATTCAAAGGGTACTTATACAAACAAGAGTAACACATAGTTCAATGCTTATCAAGGGGAGTTAGAGCCCTGCTACAATCTATGAGGAAATAGGTAGCACCAAAGGTAAAAATAAAGTTCTTGCTGTGTAAGGTCAAGCCATCAGTATAATAAATAGGGACATTCAAATAATGCTGCATGGACCTTATACCAACCAGTATCTGTACAAGTACAGGTACAAAGTGCTACTTAGTACGTAGAAGAGGACAGGGTACAGTTAGTTAGGTTACTGAGGTGAGATTAGATGATAGGCTAGTCTAAAGAAATGTGTTTTTAGGGCATGCTTGAAACTGTGGATACTGGGAATTAACTGGATTGTCTGGGTTAGTGCATTCAAGAAACCTGGTGCAGTACAAGAGAAGTCATGGATATGAGAGTAGGAGATTTGGATTATAGAGGATGTTAGTCATTAGCGGAACGGAGAAGACATGTAGTAGGCAAATTCACAGTAAAAGATAATGCCCTACCAACACCAGGTCAGATTACCACTGCACTGCAGGATGCAGCAAGACTCCATGATAAAGGCAGGCGCAGCACATGTGCAAAATACTGATGCAGACAGCCACTCACTAACCTACCAATTCATGGAGGGGGTGGCTGTGTAGTATTATACATACACACCGATGGAGTCTGCATAGGGCGCAAGTCACACAGATATGTGTGATGCACAGTGTCTGGCTTGCAGCCTGTTGATGACGCCCATACTATTAGATCAGGCCGGTTGCCCAGCACTATATACGTGCACCCCCACAGGACACACCTGGTGTTGGAAGGGCATTATCTTTTACTGTGATGTTTTTTGAAATTATGTCCAATGTTCACCATTTTTAATGTTTAGTGTTAGGACCATTGTCGTTTGGGTTGCTAGCTTGCGTATATTGGCCAAAATATCGACCAATACCTCATGTGGTGTATTTATCTTATACACTATATTTCATCTTGTTTTGCACATTTTTTTTTGCAGGATGCGACCAGGCCTCTTTAGTGTTGGCTGGGTGAATTGGGGCGTCTGTCCTGTGGGGTTCCACGTATATAGTGCTGGGCAGCCCGCCTGATCTTATAGTATGGGCGTCATCAATAGGCTACAAGCCAGACACTGTGCATCACACATATCTGTGTGACTGGCGCCCTAGGCAGACTCCATCGGTGTGCATGTATAATACTACACAACCACCCCCTCCACGAATTGGTAGGTTACTGAGTGGCTGTCTGCTTCAGTATTTTGTTATCTTTTAGTGTGATGTTTTTTGAAATTATGTCCAATGTTCACCACAGTAGGCAAATTCCACAACATTTTTCTGTGCCATTAAAGCTTTTAGCAGTATAGGCCTATAGATGTAATAGTCATATATTTAGTTTAATTTCTATTCCTTTCCTGTGTTAAAAGCCTGCATAATTGTTGAGTCCAAATGTAAGGGTCCATCCGATCCACTAGGGCAGTTTAGTTGCATAATGAGCTTCAAAAGATTCCAGTTGGGAAGGTTCCATAAGAGAGAATTCAGACGTGTACAGACCGTGAAGTATGGACTGGCTTCGGGTCTACTAACCCAAACTTGACAGCATCTTAGGCATGTATTAGGCTGTTGAATTTGGGTCAGGAGACCCATGAACAGTCCATGCACAAACCAAGTTTCACAGATATCTTAATTCGGCCTAACAAAGATGTGATTAAGCTAGATTTTGATGACACTATGAAAATTGCAGATGTGATTAGCTCAACATGCAGTTCCATGTCCTCATCCACATAGCAGATGGGTACTGGAGCTGCCTTCAATTGCACAAACTATTCTGATCTGTAAAATGGACCAGAATAGTACTTATTATGATGTTATTGTCTACATGGAGATTCACCTATTTTTGGTTTGTGTACATTCAATAGGGCACACAGACAAGAAATGGACCGAAACTAACAAGCCCTCAGTCATACAGGGCGCCCAGCCTAGAAAACTCAAGTAATACTAATATGCAGGAGTATTTAGTAGCCAAATGGCCAAGGATTTATTTCTTTATTTACTGTCAAATATGAAATTGTTGTATCTGAAAAGAGAATAAAGATGGTTGAGGTCAAATTAAAACAAAAATCCTCGGCATTGCAGGGAACTTACTGAATGCCTTTTGTTATAGAGAAAAATTAAAATCTATAAAGACATCTCCCGAAACTGACATATCACCCTTACATATTAATTATAACCTCCATTGAAGTAGGGACCTCTTGACACTGACAGGTAATTACAGCAGGGATCTTCTCTGAGAACCAGCTACCAAGACTCAGATTTGTATGTTCAGAGGCGGAGAAGTAGACTTTTGAGGCAAGAGCTTCCTCTGTTCAAAGCATGGGTTCAAACTTTTTAGAGCCAGTGGTCAGTGATGAATATTGGGGTTTGCATCAATACGTTATTAATGGGAGATATATTTTTGGTGTCGTAGCAGGGGCCAAACATAACGAATTCACTCACATCACCGTAAGGCCATTGTAACCCCCCAACTTGCTATCGGTCCGATGGATGATGCTATCCATGCCATGTTTCATCTCTATAGAAAGGTAAAATCGTGATAGGAACCATGACAACAATATCTACCACCTGGGACCTCCAGGGGCAAAGATATCCCGAAAGTTGGGGATCTCATAAACTTCTAAAAAACCTAGCACATCCCACAACCAGCCCTCATATAAGCTCACCAAGGGGGGGTATGTGGGCATAACCTTGATCTAATAAAAAGCAGAATTTGTTTTTTGTTTTTTTTGCCAGTCCTGGAAGGTACAGCTTGCTGTGGGTTCTGTCCATTTTCCTAATGAGTACCTCCCTGCTCTAAGCTCTGAGCCATTTCCATGACACAGGTTTGGTACTTTTTCGTTTGTTATCTCTTTTATTTTATGTGTCCAATCAGCCTGTGGAAACGATTGGTGGTGGCTGCTAGTAGTTCCTTTTGTTATTGTGGAGTTGGCAGTGACCGTACCGAGGTATATATGTATATTCCATGTTTTGGAATCTGAGGTGTATATACCATACGCTCACTGTGAGTCCCCCAATAACAGGCCTTGTATTGTAAGCAGCCACGGCCTCGTCCATCACTCGTCAGTCAATTCTGTAATTGTCATGACAGTTGGAGGTGGCGGAGTTGCGTTTCCGTGACAAACTCGTGGCAGCGGTGGGATCTGCTCGATTTTCCCTTCTGTTCTCCCTGACAAACTGGTGGTAGTGGTTGGATCTGCCTGATCTCTCCGGTGTTCTCGGTGACAAAGTAGTGCCAGCGGTGGGATCTGCGCAATTCCCCCTGCTGTTATCCTTGACATCTGTAAATTAAAAAAAACAAGCTATACTTACGACCAAATTCTGCCCCCCACTCCAGCACTGCTGATTTAACGGTCTCTGCCGGACTGAAGGTGGGGGCATCAAAACCACCAGTCATCTGACCCTGCAGCCAGTCAGTGAGCTCAGCAGGGAGGTCACCGGTGGTCTGTACACCATCACGTTCGAGACCATCAGAGCAAGCAGGCTGATCCGGTGATGAGAATGGCTTTTCTCTCTCTTTTATAAGCACCTCTTCTATCTATAAATTTAAAACTAGTGGAAGAACCCTTTAAATGTGTTATGTCTTCAGCCAAACAGACTGTACATTTTCCATCAGTTAAGAATCATTTGTGGATTTATTTTCAATGACCTGAAATAGAAATTAAACTGCTGCAAGTATCTACAGTGACAATGCCTTCAGGAGTCCAGCACATCCAAGTAATACCACCAGGAAAGAATCGGGCGAGATCTGCTCTGTGTGCTTCGCTGTTTCCTCAATCATTATTAAATATTGCACAAGTTCATGTTGTCTATTGAGCCCAAAATGTGTTCACCCAGCTGGATTAATTAATGCCTACTGGTCATTGACCCTTAGGTATGAGTATGGACAGCTCCGGCCAAAAGACTGATGGTCCTTTCACAGACATTATGCAGTTTACTGTGGGTGGTGTGTTCATGTCCCCAGTGGGAGGACACCGATTACTACAAGCAGGGGGGGATAGTGTGGGCTTTGTCGCAAAAGCTATTTACATAAATTCAGAGCATTATATACCTAATGATGCAGTTGACAGTTTCATGTGTAAAACATCCAAGGACTGTACAAATAATTTTTTTTCTTTGGCCCTTAAAATGTTAAAACGAAGAGGACATTTTATATCATCAAAGAGGAAAATACTTATATTGTATCTGTTTTTGTTATATACAGTGCATTTCTAATGGATAACACAGGTATACACATAGAGATATGAGACTGATAGATATGAGATAGATACAAAATAAATGCATAGGGTACAAATAGCAAAAGAAAACCTACATTGTAATGTGACTTTGGTCCGATGACCTCCAGATGTAAACATTAAAGAAATAGACAACTCTCTAGACCACATCAGTGACCATTGTGGACTTGTATTAGCCCACATATATCAGTCGAAATGCACCCTATCATCATCCCACCATTGTTTTTAGTGGAAAATCACATAGGAGGCTGGAAGGCTCATGCACAAGACCGTATTATTAGTCCGAGTGTGATCCAACCAAACATCGGATCGCACTCTCACCAATGTTAATCCACAGGGCTGTACACATGTCCGATTTTTTTTTGTCTGTCCGAGGAAAAAATGGCTGCGTGCCCGAGTATGATCCAATATTCGTATCACACTTTACCATGCAAGTCAATGAGCGCGTGGGAAACATCGGACTGCACTCGGATGACACCTGAGCGCAGTCCAATTTCTATGTACTCACTCAAAGAATGGAGGCGATGGGGAAAAAAAATGTCTCCATCTTCTCATCCCAAAGAATAGGATCACAATATCATCAGAGTTTGATCAGAGTGTAATTTACATAATCAACCAGATTCTCTCGGGTGAGAGAATCTGCGGCCGTCTGCATCTAGCCTTAGAATTTTCTGCTGCAGATTTGAAATCTGTTTATAGGGAAAAAAGTGACATGAAACAGTTTCCGTGTGGAAACCAGGATGGGTAGCCACAGGCAGATGAGCCCCATTAAACGAGGCACATCCTTTTGCAGACTCTTGGCTGCTCAAACTGCAAATCCATGGCAGAAATCTGCAGATTTCACAACAAATATACATAATTCGGATTTTTCCAGTAGTAAAATCTTCCATGTGATCATTCCCCTTAATGGGAGTTGTACTATGCCTCTTTGTAGGGATACTGGCTGATAACAGAGGGACATAAGCTGAAATATAGAAACAATTCTGTTTCTGAAGTGGCGTTACAATGTAGAAATGATACAACGTACAAGAAGAATGTGTTATTCTATGGCAGATTGCACTATATATGGCATCTCTCCATAACTTGTAGTAAAAAAAAATAAATTGCAATAATAAAACCTAAAAAAAAAATCTTTTCTGGATAATGATGTTCCTGTTATTGACAAAGTCTCCTAGCGACGCAGTTCCTAAATGCAGAGCAGTTTGTACAGATTTTAATATCATATTTTCAGTTATTACTATAAGCTACTAATTAGGTAATAAATTACAGTGTTAATATTCACTCTCTACAAATAAGTGTTTGTGGTAGGAATTGTGCCTAGATATGATAGCACAGGGACCTATTCACCAGCGGTGTCAAGGACCTTATTCATAAATGGAAGTCTCCAGTTTTCTAACTTTCTCAGTAATATGAATATTGCCTCCTAAAGATTCTGACGTATGGGTAATATACAGGCTCATTTAAATGCACCCAGAGCACATTGCCTATAGGACTCGACGTTTTGTGGGTCTTAAAGGAAAACTATTTACTCTGTTTATCTCCTCAGATATTAATTTTGCTTTCTCTACATAAAAAAAAAATATATAAATATTATTGTTTCAGATGGGAAGAAAGATTTTAGTAAATGAAACGTAGTTCGATGTACACTCGATATTGCATCTATGAGGCTCATTTGTAACACATACGTTGATAGAGATGGCTAATCGCTGTGCAGGTTGATGAATATAGTGAATCAAATGCCAACATGGTATTCATGCACCAGATAAAAGGAAGCCATACCGTGCCGCTAGTATATATCCATTGTACACTCCGATAAGTAATACTTGTGTTGCCCATAAAATAACAACTGATCCAATGGATAGAGCCAAACTATTGGTTGGATAAAACTGTCTGTGAAAATATATTTGTAACTACAGTGGATATGTATATAAAAATGTCCACAAAATAAAAAAAAGAAGACAAGTCCGAGCTGGAACATGCATGATTTGTCACTCCACAATTTCCACTACTCCAGAGTCTTTACACCACTCCATCCGACCCTTGGCTTTGTGCTTGGTGATGTACGGCTTGAAAGCAACTGTGCTCGGCCATTCTACCATAAATGTTGGCAAAGGCAGACTGCACGGCTGTGTGCTTGATTTTATATACCTGTGATTGAATGGAAAACTTTAATTCAGTGACTTTTATTAACATCATGTATTTGTCTCATATCTATCTACCGTATCCCATATCTATCTAAAAGAAAGTGGAGTTGCAACAGGACTGCAAAATGTGGGTGCAGTCCTCCAAATCCACTGGCAAATGGATAATGTTTAAATATAAGAAAAAGAGAGGTCACACTCCAGACATAGCAAAAAAAGTGAAAAAAATGTATTCCATGCCAAAGGTACATAATGTTTCAGCTCAAGGTGTGGAAGGCTCACATCTTAAGCCAAAAAGTTGTGTGCCTTTGGCATTAATACATTTTTTTCGCTATGTTTGGAGTGCGACCTCTCTTTCTCCTCTATTTATCTATCTATCTGTCTTTCTGTTTATCTGTCTATCTTTCTCCATTTGAAGGCTATGTTCACACATGTTGTTTTTTTTTTTACGCAACAAATCTGCAGCAAAACTGATCTCTGGCAGGAAATCAGCTGCGTCAAAAACGCAGGTTTTGCTGCTTTTTTCAGCTTTTTTTTCACAGTCCCTCTGTCTCTATTTATGCATGTACCTAAAGTTCTGTGAAAAAAAAAGAACCCCATTCTATTTTGCCATCAAGAACGCTGATGCAAATTTTGATGCGTTTTTTCACCTCCCATTACTTCCTATGGGTGAAAAAACACTGAAAGAAGTGACAGGCTCTGTTTTCCAAAAACGCAACCAAATTACAAAATACGCAACAACAAAAAACCCCATGATGTGTGAACGGAGAATTCTGGTTTCTCATAGACTTTGCTGGTACTGCAAAACGCAGCTGAAAATTTGCATAAAAATCTGCAGCAAAAAATGCTGAAAAACACAACGTAGCCTTAGGCTCAGTAATATTCTACTTGTATCAGAATTGAGCTATAGCTGATGGTGATGCTTCCCTTCACATTTTCACCGCACATGCGCCATTTACTTATAGAAATGGCTACAGGAAATTACAATTAGCATAAAATCACATGACGAGCACAGGCGTTGTAGAACGTTCCTTTCCACCCTGTGTGACATGATTTTTTGATTTTATTTTAGATTGATTTTAATCATCTACTTTAATTAACATCTACCCGCTGTGCTGAATCTCTGTCAGCAGCCGCTGACTGACACCGGTTCTTTAATTTAATCATATGACTATGGGCGCTCACATTAACCATTTTATGTCTATTATGTTGGTGACTGATATGATATTTAAAGATTAAAGGGAAACTTCCACCCCAAAATAAATAAAATATAATGTTAAGAATAGTAATGGTCATAATTGCAACTGGACTGCACGACTCGAGGCTTATCATGATGTTTAATTCATAGTCCAGACATAGTTTGTGTTATACTTGAACAGACGGAGATTTGGCTATCGAGTTTGCTGTAGGAACCGGGCATTAATACTTAGAGGCTCACAAGCCTCCTGGCGCAGCATTTCGAATGTATATAAAGTGTTTGTTTTTTTTCAGGATTTTATTAATTTACCCAAAAATAGAGGATGATCTAAAATAACTAAGCATTACTTGTCCATTCAATCTCCGGGTCATTCTAGCACCGCCACTTTTGTCTGTAACAGAAGTAATGTCATCTCATATATCCCCTGACTGATGCAGCCTCTGCGGTGATGCTTGCATGGATGGCACATGATCACTACGGCCATTGATGGGCTGCAGGATTAATATACAGGATGTCACCACTCCCGATAACGGTGAGGTCCACTGGAGTGGGGGCACTAGAGAGACGAGATATTCAAAGGATAAAAAAAATGGGTACTCTTAGAAATCTTCTTATGAATATGACATAAATATAAGATGGACTGGGGCCCGTATTATTGAGAGATTTTGCTCATCACTGTCAATGGAAAGGTGGCTGCAGTTCTCAGCTTTCTCCATTTTTGAAAATTAGGATTCGTGTGGCAAGGCTTCTTAAAGAGTCAATATTGACTTCTAGGATTGCTACTTCCAATAGGTGGCACTAGAGTTCAAGTCCTCTTCATCTTTGAAGAGACAATTTGCATATTTAATTTCCCAGAGCTATATTGCATGACCTATAAGTCTCCTTGCACTGGCATGTCAGGTATGTCTCTCTCCACAAGGAGAAACGTTACCCCCTTAGACCCCAGTCAGATGCCTCTCATGCAGCTAAAACAGACCTCTTGCTTTGCACTGAGGAGGGGCAATACCCACAAACATGTGTCTGCAAATTGAGATTCTGATTTGACTTAAATCCTAAGCCATGTGGCAAGACTCGTTATGGGGTCGATATTGACTTTTCGGATTGCTACTTCCAATAGGTGGCACTAGAGATCAAGTCCTCTTCTTCTCTGAAGAGACAATTTCTAATTCTAAAAATTGTTGTGTGCACTTATTTGGAAATTGTGTCAGCGGGAACTGCATCTATCATACAATCCTTGCACACATGACATATTTGGATTTTCCATATTTTTCGAAGATAGGAATAACCTTTTATTATTCCTAACAGGCATGTGTACATAATACACAGCGATGACCTCACACAGGAGAAAATGGGAGCCTTTATTTAGCTTTTACAATGGGCCTTGGGGCCTCAAATACAGAGAGATGATAAACTGTTCCCAGTACATAGATGACTGAGATGTTAGGGTCCACCTGTAAATCATAGTGCAATCAGTTCTCACCCAATATAACTCCCACATGCTAAGAGAAGAGATCTTGCATCTAGCAGAAAGCTTTTACATATAGACTTGTAACTGCTATAAGTATTGACTTCAACAAAGTACCCACAAGAAGTGCCCTTAGAGATACAAAATCTCAGAAAAATAATACTGGCATCTAATTACGCGAGCACAGTTTGCTAGTTTTATCTGTAATTGGACTGTATAGTCTTTCATTCTAATTTACTCTACATCTAAAGTGTGGTAATCAAGACAAGCAGGACAGAATGGGCCGTTACTGGCTCTACCACTGACACCAGTTAATGCCTAATTATAACAACTAAATTAAAGATGTGACGGCAGAAAGGTTGAGCGTCAGTTTGAAGCATTTAATTCTATGGAAAGAAGTCGGGCTTTTAAATTGTAAGTGAGGAAATCAATATTATGGCTCATTATATTGGTATTGCTAAAGAGATTAATGAAATTAAGTATTTTGTTTTAAAAAAAAGTTTCATCTTGATGTAATGCTGTCTGCGATGAAGTAATGTCCTGAGAATGAGATATAATAATTAACCCTTAGCTCGTTGAAGGTAGAAGCTTCCCCTTTAAAGCAGAAGGTAAAAGTGTTAAATTCTTAATAGCTATTGACAACTTTGACTTGTAAAAAAATTATTTTACATATGTCAGTGATTACCTTTAGTTAATAAAATTGCACTAAGTTTAAGTCTGCAACCTTCATTCATTTTCGGACCCCCTGAAATGAAGTTTGCAGACTGTGTTTCTCTTCTGGGAGTGTCTCTATCAGAAATATAGGCTGGATGTGAGGTCTTTGTGCATAAATGGTGCTGAAATTTTCATTAACTCATATCAGCACAGCTTCTATCCTGCACTTATTTTCTCTTCTTGTTTTTTCCTCTTTATCTACAGCCTGTTTTCTCTGTCCAAGTGAACATGCTTCTTCTATCATCCATAATGTAGATATCTGTGTACAGCCCCTCTCTACTGTGATCTCTAATATTGAGAGGTCAGGGGGAGAGCACAAAGAATTTTAAAGTATTTGTATGCAAATTGCCTCGTCAAAAAGGAAGAGGACTTTAACTCTATAGCGCTACCTGTTGGGAGTAGTAATCCTGCAAGTCACTATCGACCCTTTAACAAGTCTTGCAGTATAATTTAGGATAATTAGGTGGGCATGTACTTTGAAAATCAAATGCGTAAACCTTCTCATTTTGGCAGGACCTTCTTAAGTGTACGGAGATTCCTCCTTATAGCATATGTCACCGAAAAGAAGATTGGAGCAAGTTGGATTAGGTGCGGCCAACAGTGCCTGGCAGCACTATCATTCCCTAATAAGATCACATTCATACTGTAAGCCAAGCCTTATGTGTTTGAAGGGTCAGCCAGAATAGCTGCCCACCAAACCGACAGTTATTTAAGTAGTGTGGCCACCTTTTCTACTGTCATGGCCAAAAGTTTTGAGGCTGACACAAATTTAGGGTTTTGCAACTTTTCTTGAGTCAGTGTTTTTAGATCTTCTAGTGAGATGTTTTTATTGAACTGAAGTACAGTTATAAAGATTTCATAAGTTTTGAAACTTGTATTGATAAATTTATCAGGTTTATCCAAAGAGTCGATATTTACAGTGTTGACCCTTATTTTTCAATTTGCTCTGGCGGCTGGATACCAGCTTCTTAAAATCCTGACTTATGTCCCATTCTTGCCTAGTCAGTGCTTGGACTTTATCATAATTTATGTGTTTTTTGACGATTGATCACAGGGTCTCAATGGGATTAAGATCTGGGAAGATTCCTGATCCCAAATGTCAATGTTTTGTTCACTGATCCACAAAATTATCACTTTTGCTTGTAACATAGTCTCCATCATTCTGGAAAAAGCATTGCGCATCACCAAATGTTCCTGGATTATTGGGAAAAGTTGCCCTGAAGGATGGTTAGATACATTCTTTATTCATGACGGTGTTCTTAGGCAACATTGTAAGTGAGCACAACACCTTGAATGAAACTTTACTTCAGTCCTCTGCAGTCCAATCCCTGTACTTTCTGCAGGATGTCTCACTGCCCTTGATATTTTTTTGGGAGAGAAGTGGCTTCTTTGCTGTCCTCTTTGACACCAGGCCAGCCTCCAAAATCCTATGCCCCACAGTCTGTTCAGATGCATTGACCCTGCCTACTACCATTCCTGAGCAAGCTTTGCACTGGTGTTGAACCAATCCCATACCTAAATTGTCCTGGCACTTGCTAGACTTTATTGGACACGCTGAAGCCTTCTTCACAGCAATTGAACCTCTTTCTTTGAAATTCTTGATAATTTGATGAATTGTTGATTTAAGGGCAATCTTAATAGAGGCAATGTTCTTGCCTATAAAACCGTTTTCGATGCAAAGCAATGATGGCTGCACGTATTTCCTTAAAGGTAACCATGATTAACAGAAGAAGACATGGATTTCAAGAACTAGCCCCCTTTTAAAGCAACTAATCTGCTCTTAACACTCAGTCATGCTGACTGAATTATATCAGCTGCCTTGTCCTCGTTAACGCTTTTTACAGAGCTAACCTGAAGATCACTGAAATTTTTTAAGGTCATTTTGTGTAAGGGCTAAGGACTAATTTTTAAGGCTCGTGCAGACGGCTGTATTATCAGTACGATCCGACAAAACATTGGATCGAACTCAGACCAATGTTATTCTATGGGGCTATGTACATATTCGATTTTTTCCTCTGTCCTCGATATTCGGCTTGCACTCAGCCATCCAATCAATGAGTCCATGGAAAACATCGAACTGCACTGTAAGGAAGGATACTGTGTGGAATAATACTTCATACTGTAAAGGAAATGTCCATAAGACTTGGTATGGGTTATATACAAGGGATTGCTTGGACAAAGTCTTATGGACCATTCAGTTACCATATAAAGTCATAAATTTACCATTCAGTAAAGAGTTTATTTTTGAAAGGATGACTCCCTCATTGAACTGTGAAACACCTGGTCCTGGCCAGCTCACAACACCAGCTACATATGGCCTGCACAGGCGTAAGGCCCTCTCAACAAAAGTTCACACACCCAGCCAAGGCCCACACTTTCATGTAATGTGTCGTGGCGCCGAAGACAAGTGTCTCCCCTATGGCTACCGTGCCACGTTACATGTGCATGAGTTGCTCATTCTTTTACATAGTTGCATACGTTGAAAAAAGATTTAGGTCCATCAAGTTCAACCTTTCTCCACCAATTATAAATTTGTTAGTCATGATAGGTCTTACTTTTGCTGATTGGTGAATTATAAATACTGATGCATTTCAACCACGTAAAGGGCATAGTGAATTTATGAAAATTCCAGACATATACTAGAATGCACACATTTTCTTTTTTTTGCCAGTTATAAAAGCCCCGTATTTAATTTGTTGCAAAAATGAAGCACATGTAAAAATGTCCAGTGTCATGCAAGTTTGTCGAAGTCAAGTTCACTCACAATATGCACTCCTAGACCAATGCAACTGTGGCACAATGGCTTCATACCATGGAAAACTTGTCACCCCACATTGATCTGAATATTGAGTGGCTGTCACAACTCTGTTGTTGGATATCCCGGGGCCAGGGGCACCCTAGCTATCCCTTCTCCCCGGATTAGTTCTAATGGTGAAGACGCCTGGGCCACGTACCTTACTAAACAACTGAATCCTCTCTTAATCTGGTCCACCACCCTACTCAGGGAAGAAGGGAGTGGTAGTGTATGGAAATACTCCAACCAGACTAACAAGGGAATACGTACAGGGATAAAGGAAAAAAACAAACGCACAAATATGCACTCAAACAACAGAATTAAACACCAGGAGTGAAAGAAGGGAAAAACCAAAACAGGAGAAGAGGATTTGCACACAGCCAAAACCAAGCAACAGTCTTTAGTTAAATACACCAAACGCCTCCTCAAACAACACAACTCCTCCAGCTCCTGAACCATGCAGCATGAAGCTAACTCTAGCAATGCCTGCTTGCCAGAGGCGAGTATATATAGGAGAGGGGAATGGCCAACAATGAACAGCTGAGAGCATCAAAGCAGAAAAGCTTCCAGAAGCTCTCAACTGAACAGATTAACCAAAGCACTGCTAGCAGAAACCTGCACTGTTGAATATGAAGGTGAACTGCTTTTAAACAGTGCAGGAGTATGAGAAATCAGAAAGCGCGGTCTTCTGGCTCCTCTCTGTCGCAGTAAACCCGTGACCGTGGCTCAATGTATTCTTATGGTTATCTGAATTCTCATTGACGTTTAAACATGATAGTCTGGGACTTCATTAGTTCTGGAACAGCTTGTAGAAGCAATACCAGTTGGTTATTTCCTATGCCCACCTAAACTCAGCATTGACAATCCAGTAACCTTGTGATATTCATCATTTAGGCCCCCTGATTACACTCATTTCCTTCAGTGAGAAAACCTGAACTTACTCAGGTGACTGTGGAGTGTGACCTTCCCTTCTAATGGGGAAGAAGTGCTGAGAATCCGTAATATATCGTCTCTATTGATCCACTCTCCCGTTTTATTTCAGTCTCCTCTACGTTCTATTTCAATCTATACCGCCATGATCATTTTCCTCTGTTCTGTGGTGCCGCTTTTAATGAGCACATATTACAGAAGTGCATATGTAGTAGAAGCACTTAATGATCATTGGTAACTTAATTCTAATGTCCGCCTATCATTCATTCCTTACAAAATGTAATTGCAGGCCAGAAGTTGTCAAGCAAAGCATTTCAGTCTTATTAGAGCTTGCAGAATTGGGCTGCGTGAAATGACAGGTAGTGAGTTTTAAACACAGGCTGTACCGTGCTGCATCTCAATGACAGCACTGTGATCATGGTGCAATAGACTCTATTGGTTTGCCCTTGAGCAAATCTGCTTGGAAAGCCCCTTGCCTACCGCTCAGAATGTGATGGTAGAAATAATCACTTGGACTCTTTATAATCTGATTTAAACTTTCCATGTCCTTTTATATCTCGGAGCACCAATGCATCTCACATTCCAGTTCAAATGGGCTACATAAATGCCGTTCTTAGATGATAATAATAGGGTGATGGGGCTCACCAGCCGACGGGATGAGTGCTAGCAGTTTCAATCGGTAATTTGGAAGATGATTGGGACTGGGTTTAATGTCAGGATCTGACCCTCTACATTCGGTAGAGGATGCCTTATGTTAAAGGGTGGTGTCCACGACCATATTTTCTTGTACAAATGGCCCCATTGATCCTACGCACTACTGTCCCTTGCCAGTCTCGTTTCCTCTTTTGGCAGAGTAAATCTTGTGACCACTGCAGTCAGTCAGCGGTCTCTGTTTGTCTGCAGCTGTGATGGTCTGAGCCAGAAGAGAGAGCTAGGAGACTTTATCTTCAGGGAGATCGTGTGTTTTTTGTCAAGTCAGTAGCTGCTGATTGGTTGCAGGGGTCCCATGGTGTCCCCCAACAAAAGAGGAAGCGAGACTTGTGAGAGGGCACGGCAAGCAGTACCGAGGTTATGGTGGGGTCCAATTGATTTGAATCTGTTGTTTTGGGGTTTGTCCACTATGGGGTCATTTGTACAAATTGTAGCTGACACCCCCTTTAAAGTCTATGGTAGATTATTATTTTCTCATGGCCCAACCTTCCCGATCCATCTGTCGCTTGCCTTTTTGGCATTATGGAAGAGTTGGGAGGGTTCAATGCACTTAGTATCATGAGCTAATTCGATTGTGAGTCCTCCCAACTTTTACTTTTACTTTAAGGATATGTTAAGATTAACAACTCGTAGTCCGTTATTTTCTTGATCATTTATACTGTTTTTATTGTTTTAGAGATTGAAAGGGGGGGAATGTACATTGTGTTCATGAGGGTCAGTAAATCTCTTATCCCCTCGACTGTCGCTCTATAAAAGCAGCTGCAGCGTCCTCCACCTACTGGGGAATAGGCTATTTTTACACAAAGGCAGATGTGACTCGTCCCTCTCATCCTGTTGAGCGTATGGTAGACTCACCTGTGGAACAGGAAATCCCCAGTGAGCAATTTTGATTCTATATCCACATTTACATTCATCTGAATAACAAATGCTGGCTAATTAGGCCCAGCAGATTGTAATCATTGGGGGTTATAAGGGACAATTGCTGGGGACCAGGTTTGTGTTTATTTTTATGAGCGCTCTCCTTCTAATCGTTAATATTGTGTACCACACACGCACATGTGCAAATATAGATAGACCAATGGGAATTTTGTCATTTCTCCTGTGTTGTCATAATTAACAGCGTTATTAATGAATTTACTGTCGTGCACACACCGTTTTCTTTTTTTGGTCACTTTTACACAAGCATTGTATACAGAATATCCACTATTTCCCTACACAATATCATTAAACATGTAAGACGAAATTCCACTCTCTGCATACGGAGCGCGGAGGTCAAGGGTTCGATTCCACCGAAGGTATCTTGCGTGGCATTTTTTTGTCCTCTTGGGTAACCTGCAGCAACATCGTGATAGGTTAATTGGTTCCTTATTGAGTTGATCATACTGTCTGTAGGTAAGTTGGATTGTGAACTCCACTGAGACAGGTGCAAATGTGAATAAAAGTATCATCTGTGCAGTTCTGTAGAATTTACTAGAGAATAATAAGATAAAAATGCGAAAGGATTTGTCCCAACTGTAAGTATTATATTCATTTGATAGAACATGAAATATAAACATATTTACTTTACAAGCATTAACAAAATGGTCCAGTGAAGATTTTTGACATTTTCATTGTATGACGCCACCTGGTGTCCAGAGTGCAACGTGCATGTCCAGTTCATGAGCTGAATACTGCTGGTCACATGCTCAGTCACATCCACCTCATGAGCTGAATACTGGTGGTAACATACACTCACTCATGTCCACCCCATGAGCTGAATACTGGAGGTCACATGCTCAGTCATGTCCACCCCATGAGCTGAATGCTGGAGGTCACATGCTCAGTCATGTCCACCCCATGAGCTGAATGCTGGAGGTCACATGCTCAGTCATGTCCACCTCTTTAGCTGAATACTGGAGGTCACATGCTCAGTCATGTCCACCTCTTTAGCTGAATACTGGGGGTCACATGCTCAGTCATGTCCACCCCATGAGCTGAATGCTGGAGGTCACATGCTCAGTCATGTCCACCCCATGAGCTGAATGCTGGAGGTCACATGCTCAGTCATGTCCACCTCATGAGCTGAATACTGGAGGTCACATGCTCAGTCATGTCCACCTCTTTAGCTGAATGCTGAAGGTCACATGCTCAGTCATGTCCACCCCATGAGCTGAATACTGGAGGTCACATGCTCAGTCATGTCCACCCCATGAGCTGAATGCTGGAGGTCACATGCTCAGTCATGTCCATCCCATGAGCTGAATGCTGGAGGTCACATGCTCAGTCATGTCCACCCCATGAGCTGAATGCTGGAGGTCACATGCTCAGTCATGTCCACCTCATGAGCTGAATACTGGAGGTCACACGCTCAGTCATGTCCACCCCATGAGCTGAATGCTGGAGGTCACATGCTCAGTCATGTCCACCCCATGAGCTGAATGCTGGAGGTCACATGCTCAGTCATGTCCACCTCATGAGCTGAATACTGGAGGTCACATGCTCAGTCATGTCCACCTCTTTAGCTGAATGCTGAAGGTCACATGCTCAGTCATGTCCACCTCTTTAGCTGAATGCTGGAGGTCACATGCTCAGTCATGTCCACCTCTTTAGCTGAATACTGGGGGTCACATGCTCAGTCATGTCCACCTCATGAGCTGAATGCTGGAGGTCACATGCTCAGTCATGTCCACCCCATGAGCTGAATGCTGGAGGTCACATGCTCAGTCATGTCCACCCCATGAGCTGAATGCTGGAGGTCACATGCTCAGTCATGTCCACCCCATGAGCTGAATGCTGGAGGTCACATGCTCAGTCATGTCCACCTCATGAGCTGAATACTGGAGGTCACACGCTCAGTCATGTCCACCCCATGAGCTGAATGCTGGAGGTCACATGCTCAGTCATGTCCACCCCATGAGCTGAATGCTGGAGGTCACATGCTCAGTCATGTCCACCTCATGAGCTGAATACTGGAGGTCACATGCTCAGTCATGTCCACCTCTTTAGCTGAATGCTGAAGGTCACATGCTCAGTCATGTCCACCTCATGAGCTGAATACTGGAGGTCACACGCTCAGTCATGTCCACCTCTTGAGCTGAATGCTGAAGGTCACATGCTCAGTCATGTCCACCTCTTTAGCTGAATACTGGAGGTCACATGCTCAGTCATGTCCACCTCATGAGCTGAATGCTGGAGGTCACATGCTCAGTCATGTCCACCTCTTGAGCTGAATACTGGTGGTCACACACACTCAGTCATGTCCACCTCATGAGCTGAATGCTGGAGGTCACATGCTCAGTCATGTCCACCTCATGAGCTGAATACTGGAGGTCACATGCTCAGTCATGTCCATCTCATGAGCTGAATGCTGGAGGTCACATGCTCAGTCATGTCCACCCCATGAGCTGAATACTGGAGGTCACATGCTCAGTCATGTCCACCTCATGAGCTGAATGCTGGAGGTCACATGCTCAGTCATGTCCACCTCTTGAGCTGAATACTGGTGGTCACACACACTCAGTCATGTCCACCTCATGAGCTGAATGCTGGAGGTCACATGCTCAGTCATGTCCACCCCATGAGCTGAATGCTGACGGTCACATGCTCAGTCATGTCCACCTCATGAGCTGAATACTGGAGGTCACATGCTCAGTCATGTCCATCTCATGAGCTGAATGCTGGAGGTCACATGCTCAGTCATGTCCACCTCATGAGCTGAATACTGGAGGTCACACGCTCAGTCATGTCCACCTCTTGAGCTGAATACTGGTGGGTCACACATGCTCAGTCACATCCACCTCATGAGCTGAATACTAGTGGTCACACAAGCTCAGTCACATCCACCTCATGAGCTAAATACTGGTGGTCATACGCTCAGTCACATCCACCTCATGAGCTGAAGCTGGTGGTCACACAAGCTCAGTCATGTCCACGACATGAGCTGAATACTGATGGTCACACACACTCACGTCCACTTTATGAGCTGAATACTGGTGGTCTCACATGCTCCGTCACATCCACCTCATGAGCTGAATGCTGGTGGTCATACAAGCTCAGTCACGTTCATCTCATGAGCTGAATACTGGTGGTCACATATGCTCAGTCACGTCCACCTCATGAGCTGAATACTGGTGGTCTCACACGCTCAGTCACATCCACCTCATGAGCTGAATACTGGTGGTCTCACACGCTCAGTCACATCCACCTCATAAGCTGAATACTGGTGGTCACACGCTCAGTCACATCCACCTCATAAGCTGAATACTGGTGGTCACATATGCTCAGTCACGTCCACCTCATGAGCTGAATACTGGTGGTCACATATGCTCAGTCACGTCCACCTCATGAGCTGAATACTGGTGGTCACTCAAGCTCAGTCATGTCCACGTCATGAGCTGAATACTGATGGTCACTCGTGTCCACCTCATGAGCTGAATACTGGTGGTCATACAAACTCAGTCACGTTCATCTCATGAGCTGAATACTGGTGGTCACATATGCTCAGTCACGTCCACCTCATGAGCTGAATACTGGTGGTCACATATGCTCAGTCACGTCCACCTCATGAGCTGAATACTGGAGGTCACACGCTCAGTCACATCCACCTCATGAGCTGAATACTGGTGGTCTCACACGCTCAGTCACATCCACCTGATAAGCTGAATACTGGTGGTAACACACGCTCAGTAACGTCCACTTCGACCTGAATACTGGTGGTCACACATGCTCAGTCACATCCACCTTGAGCTAGATACTGGTGGTCATACATGCTTAGCTATGTCCACCTTGAGCTGGATACTGGTGGTCACACAGGCACAGTCACACCCACCACACATGCTCTGTCACATCCAACTTATAAACTGAACACTGGTGGTCACACAGGTGCTGTCACTTTATTATAGCCATGTCTTTGCATAGTGATCCAATAGCAACTGCTTAACCCCCTGCTTGCCTGGAAAGTAGTAAAGCCTCTGCAGCAACACAGCAATGTACACCAAAGCTGAGAAGAACTTATGAAAATTAAGTTGTTAGCAAACAGACTAATATTCAAATATTCATTTGTAGTTGTCCAAAAATGTTGGAACTTTTGGTGTTTTTCTGCCATTTTTGCCAAACTTTTGAAAAGTGAACAGAGCTTACGTGGTGCGTCCATTCGAGTGCATTTGATATTCATCATAAGTTATGTCACATATTACGACAGTGAGCTATTCCAGTCCATGATACAAGTAAATTTCGTACACAACTGAAAAATGTGGCAAATTCAGTAAGTTACGTCTTACTCCAGCGGACGCTTCATCAAGGCTGGTTTACTTTCCACTGTCTTAAGCCCCCGTCTCACATAGCGAGATCGCTAGCGAGATCACTGCTGTGTCACGGTTTTGGTGACGCAACAGCGACCTCACCAGCGATCGCTATGTGTGACACTTTGCAGCGGTCAGGCCCCTGCTGTGAGGTCGCTGATCGCGGCAAAGTGTCCTGGACCACTTTTTGGTCGTTGCCCTCCCGCTGGTCCGCACACATCGCTGTGTGTGACCAGTGGGAGCAGCGATCAGGCTGGTAACCATGATAAACATCGAGTTACTAGGGGCACACGCCCACTTAGTAACCCGATGTTTATCATGGTTACGAGCCTGCTAAAGTGAGCGGTAACCTCCCGCTCACCGTAGCAGAGTGGTAACCATGACAAACAATGGGTTACTAGGGGCACATGTGCCCCTAGTAACCCGATGTTTATCATGGTTACCAGCCTGCTCCTGCTTCAGCAGGCTGGTAACCAGGAGCAGGACATCGTGGAAAGATTCTTTCCACGATGTCGCTGCTCCCCTGATCGTTGGTGAGCCTGCCTGTTTGACAGCTCACCAGCGACCACATAGCGACGCAGCAACGATCCCAGACAGGTCGTATCGTTGTCGGGATCGTTGCAGCGTCGCTAAGTGTGACGGGGCCTTTAGTGTCTGTGTAATTTTTCTTAAAAAGAGTTTAATAGGGACTATATTGACATTTGTAAGAGAGCGAGGGACACCGCCTGGAGATGACTGACTAGGGAACTCATTGGGGTCTATATTTACAGCTATCAGGGGAGCATGGAGACTGATAGTGATGTAGAGCAGGGAGAAGTGAAAGACTTGCACACATGGTCAAAGTTGTTGGTACCCCTCGTTTAATGAAAGAAAAACCCACAATGGTCACAGAAATAACTTCAATCTGACAAAAGTAATAATAAATTAAAAATCTAGGAAAAAGAACAAATGAAAGTCAGACGTTTCTTTTCAACCCTGCTTCCACAGAATTTTAAAAAAACTAAACTCATGAAGTAGGCCTGGACAGAAATGATGGTACTCTTAACTTAATATTTTGTTGTACAACCTTTTGAGGCAATCACTGCAATCAGACGATTACTGTAACTGTCTATGAGACTTCTGCACCTCTCTACGGGTATTTTGGCCCACTCCTCATGAGCAAACTGCTCCAGTTGTCTTGTGTGTGAAGGTTGCTCATAGAAGGCCACTTCAGAATAGTCCAATGTTTTCCTCTTAGCCATTCTTGGGTGTTTTTAGCTGCGTGTTTTGGGTCATTATCCTGTTGCAAGATCTGCGACTGAGACCAAGCTTTCTGACACTGGCCAGCCATTTCTCTCTAGAATCCCTTGATAGTCTTGAGATTTCATTGTACCCTGCACCGATTCAAGACACCCTGTGCTAGATGCAGCAAAGCAGCCTCAGAACATAACAGAGCCTCCTCCATGTTTCACAGTAGGGATATTGTTCTTTTCTTGATATGCTTCATTTTTCCATCTGTGAACATAGAGCTGATGTGCCTTCCATTTTTGTCTCATCTGTCCATAGGACATTCTCCCAAAAGCTTTGTGACTTGTCAACATGTAGTTTGGCAAATTCCAGTCTGTTTTTGTTTTTTTTCAACAATGGTGTTCTCCTTCTCTCATGAAGTCCACTTTGGTTCAAACAACGACGGATGGTGCAATCTGATACTAATGTTCCTTGAACTTGAAGTTCACCTTTAATCTCTTTAGAAGTTATCCTAGGCTCTTTTGTTACTATTCTTATTATCTGTTTCTTTGATTTGTCATCAATTTTCTTTCTACGGCCACGTCCAGGGAAGTTGGCTACAGTCCTATGGATCTTAAATTTCTGAATAATATGTGCAACAATAGTCACAGGAACATCAAACTGCTTGGAGATGGTCTTATAACCTTTACCTTTAACATGCTTGTCTATAATTTTCTTTCTAATCTCCGAAGACAACTCTTTCCTTTGCTTCCTCTGGTCCATGTTGAGTGTACTACACACCATGTCACCAAACAGCACAGTGAGTATCTGTAGCCCTTTATACAGGCCCACTGACTGACTTTCATTTGTTCATTTTCATAGATTTTTAATTTATTATTACTTTTGTCAGATTCAAGTTATTTGTGTGACCATTGAGGGTTTTTCTTTCATTAAACGAGGGGTACCAACAATTTTTTACCAAGTGTGTATAAGGTATATGCTAAATATTTTGAGAGTTGTAGCCAGAAAACATAGAAATGGAACAGACCCGCCACACATTGATCAGCAGTGGTCCTGAGAGAGACACCAAGAAGGAAAAAAAACGGATATGTTGGGGGTGAAAAGTCTGTCTGAGGCTGTCAGCTCAAATGGTAGCTCAGACAGACTTGGCTCTACCCACTCCACCTACCAGATGCAAGAGGAACCCTGGCGTTGACCATTGACCTAGAATTACGTCCATGTAGTAGCTGTTGGCTGGAGCCATGAGCTTGAGGCAATAGTTGTCCAATTAGCTGGGTCAGTAGCTTCAGGGACAGAATCGGGAGACAAAACGGAAGTAAAGGGATTATCCGATGTCAGGAGATTAGCCAAACATGATCAAATAGGCCAAGGGGAATTGGGGAAAATTACAGGGGCCGATGAAGTTAGTCACAAGTCAGGTCAAATTTAGGGTAACATAACAAGTAATAGTACTAGAGTCCAGGGAGTAATCCAGACACATTATTTAAGTATGGTGCGGTGCTGCCCCGTTGGCCACAGAAGGGTGCTGATTACTCCTGCTGGGCAGCACCACACCCACGCTGACTGGGTGGAATCGCAGGTCCCAGTCATATCAGTATCTCTGGCAACACAACTTCTGCGCCACCCAAGGATACTGGCTTTGACGTCTCCCATCAGCAGCGCCTCCCACAGAGTGAAAATAGTAATGGCAATAGAGACAGACTTCACTAGAGCAGATCTGGGTAGAGATGTGATAGGTGCAAAGTAGTTTAAAATAGTTAATAGCCTTTTGGGACCTTTTATATGAACTTGATTTGTAGAAAAAGCCCGTAAAATATCACTTGATAACTTTATTAGACTTCTGATATCTATGTCTATATCTAAAGTTTAGAAAGCTTTCAGATATTTTACTTCAGTTAATAGGAACCTGTCAGCTGATTCATGCTGACCAAACCACGGGCAGTATAAATCAGAGCCTGGCGTCTCAATGGCAGCCAGATATATTGTGCTCTTACAGTTTAATCTGTAGTTTGAAAATCAGGGCTGGGAACATAGCCAGGGACGAGGCTAGTCTGGCAACATCCTTGCCAGCTTCTCCTTGAAGCATTCCGGGTAAGTGACACACGAGAGAGACCTGTCAATCACCTGGTGTGGGGAGAAGCCAACCATGGTCTGGGGCGGCGTCGGACTAGACTCCTCTCTGACTATGGTCTCTGGACTGTGGTTTAGGCATCATGAATCAGCTGACAGATTCCTATTAACTTTTTAACGTTTCCTTTAACTTTTAACTGATCTTGATTTACCCTCAGAGCTGTATTCTGAATTCTGCTGACTTCCTGTTAAGTTAACATTCACTGGGATTATAACAACCCTAGTCATCTCCGTTCTGCCTCTCGGGTAAGTGGGGAAGGGAGTGATGTTGCTCATTTAGCCATTAGTCTGATTTAGCTAAAATTCTTTACTTATTTGGTTCATACTGCTACAGTACTTACCCTATGGACAAAAATATGTAGTTTAATGGATAAGTGCATTTACATAGTTTGGATGTCTTTGCTGTATATCTGCTTGTCCGGTATGGTAATAAAATTTCATACAAACTTAAAGGTTCTAATTCATAATTTGCCGGGTTTCTTTTAAGTCACTTCTTTTTTTTTTTTCTGGTATGCATTGCCATTTGCAGCATCAAATTATTCCAAATGCGCATGCAGGTCGATGAATTCTTTGCAAAATCAAAAATGCTCTTTATTTTTATTTTTTTTTTTACCTGTTTTACGCATTTCTACAGCATAAGTCGCATGATCCTAACTTTTCCACAAGCATTTGCAAACCGAAAACAAACACTCAAACGAAGGATTGGAGTATGTTGTGCAAAAAAAATTGTGACTTTTTGAAAAGTTGCAAATAACGACTTTGCCACAAACATCTGGACAACAAAAACCACAATGGCGTCATACATTTACACGTATCCTGCATCCTACACAGTTGGTGTCAATATGCATCATGTAAGACATGTGGAGTCTGTAACATCCATCATTAAAAGAACTGACTATTTTAGGTTACAAAATAAAAGCTTCCAGTTTACGTTTTCTTGCAGGAAACATTGGCTGATTTTGTTACAATCCAGATGGCTTATAGCAGAAAATCTAGAAAGAAGTATGATAGCCTTGCCTGGCATCAGTCTCTCTAAATCATTCCGCAGATATGGTAATGACTTGTCATAGTAGTTTCCTCTTTGGCAATCTGAAAGTTTCCATATGTATGCAGTGATGAGGACAAATTAAACACTAAATAAAAAAAAGGTATTTCTGTCGACAGTGCACTTTTCTTAAACTTCTTTTGCTTCAAAACTTTTTTTTTTTTTTTCTTCTCAGTAGAAAGTAACGTAACCAGAATGTCAGGCTGAGAGGCGCAGGTTTCTCTCTTCAGGTTAGTGATAGATTTCATTTTGTCTCTCGGCTGTGCATACCATTTGTATGGTTTCTTGTGTCACACTGATTTTGTCAGCTTTGTGACCAAAATAGCTGGATGCTTCCTAAGAATTTATGTGAGCGCAGAGGTGACGGATGGAGTGCAGGTGCCAGGACAGATCTATAGCTTGTAGGCAAATGTAAAGACTTTTCTTATTTTCTTTTAAAGGGGTCATCTGGGACCTGGGACATTAGTGTTCTTTGTGTATTAATGTAACTTATGGAATCTTAACAGTGCATCATTTACTTACTGTTCGAGTTCTGCTCCGTTGCTTGAATAGGAGATCTCGTCACGTGGCCTTCTTCATATACGATTTTTTCCCCCCCTTTCCATTCTTGAGCTGTCAACCTCAGTGCTCGAGCAGTAACGTGGTGCCAGTGACTCAATTCTTGACATAATCTGCTGGCGTGGATGACCATATAAATAAATGAGCTGTATTTTACCCCATTAACATATTCTGGAAAAATATGGGGGGAATAATAAACACTTTGCAAAATTTCCACATTCGGATAAACTGGACAATCCACAGCAAAAATCCAAGTTTCAGCTTCAAATTTCTCATTGACTTTCAGGAAAAATACTTTTTGGCAGCACATTTCAACTTGACCCATAGCATTAAATTGTCTGAAAACTTGTGCATTGGAGTAGTAGTAAGAAAAGTTATTTTTATATAACTTCCAACAAAAAATATAGTTTGTGTAAGTAAAAGATTATAAGCAATTGTTCTAATGCCTTCAAGACAAAGCCATTTTTTTGGCCATCAGGGCTACACAAAATGTTGAGCTTTTTCATTCCACTAATAGCTAGGATGGGGCTACTTAAGTTACCAGTTCTGCATTGATCTTATATAAGCTTGGCATTACTATAAGCCACTGATTTAGGAGTCACGTGGTTCTCAGTCCCCCCTGCAGGGGCATATCTAGGGGGGTGGGGCAGGCGGCGCATTTGCCCCAGGCGCAGCCTGCAGGGGGGTGATGGTCCGATGTACCTCCTCAGCAGCTGCACTTTGCTACCCCTTGGAGTTTGAGTCGACCACTCTTTGTGCCAGCTGTCAAGCTAACAGCCGGCTTAGAGAAGGTGCTGTGCATTGGTGCGGTCACAGTATGAGGAGAGAGGGAGGGAATGGTGTGGACACAGTATGAGGTGCGAGGGAGGGATTGTTGTGAACACAGTATGAGGAGTGGGGGGTATTAGTGTGAACATAGTATGAGGAGAGGGGGGTTTGTGCGGACACAGTATAAGAAGCGAGGCAGATTGGAGCAGATACACTATGAGGAGTGCGGTTGATTAGTGCTAACCCAGTATAAGGAGTGGGGGGGTTGTGCAGACACAGTATAAGAAGCAGGGTAGATTGGTGCAGACACAGTATGAGGAGTGAGGAGGGGTTGTGCAAACACAGTACAAGTAGCGGGGGGATTGGTGCGGACATAGCATGAAGAGCGAGAAAGGGATTGATGTGGACACAGTATGAGTGGGGGTGGGATTGGTGTGGACACAGTATGAGGAGTGGGTCTGGGGAGAGAGATTGGTGCAGATACAGTATGAGAAGCATGGGGGAGGCAAGTGGTGTGGACACAGTAAGAGGTGCGAGGGTGGAATTGGTGCAGCCACAGTATGAAGGAGGAAATGATGCAGACACAGTATGAGAAGTGGGGGGGTTGGTGCACAGACACTGTAAAGTGGGGGGGATTGGTGCGCAGACAGAGTATGAGAAGGGAGGTGAGGGATTAGTGTGGACAAAGTATGGTGAGTGAGAGGGGCCTGTGAGGAGACAGAATCAGTATGGCAAGCGAGGGGGATCTTTGAGGAGACAGTATGAGGGTTGCGGAATACGTGAGGAAATAGTATGAGGAGCGGGGGAATGGGTACGGAAACAGTATGTGGAGTGCAGATGTATGAAGATACAATATGGAGAGTGAGGGGGAAAATATGTGAGGATACAGTATGAAGAAGGAGTGGGGAAATGTGTGAAGAGATTATTGAGGGGAATAGCGTGAGGGGACAGTATGGTTAGAAGAGTGTGAGGGGGCACAGAATAGAGACTGGGGAGTGTGGGGGCCAGTATAGAGAGGGAGACAGCATGGGGGCAGTGTGAGGACACAGCAAGGAGGGGACAGTATGCCTAGGAGGGGGATTATGATGAGGGGGCACAGAATAGCGACTGGACACTATAGGAGGGAAACAGTGTGAGAGGACAATGTGAAGAGGGGGCCCAGTATGGAAAGTAGGGGGCAGTGTGGAAGGCATGAACCATGAGGGGGATAGTATGGCATCATATTTTGTGCAAGAATACAGTGAGGGGCAATTATTTATTCAGGAACACAGCAAAGGGCAGATATTTTTATTCAGGAGCATTATAATCATGCTGGTATATTTAAGGACACCATGTCGGGATGTGCTGCAGAAGATTAGAGAAGATAGAAGTCTGCAGAGATGAGCTGTGAATGTGAAAAGTCATCATGGCATCTGAACAAGATGAAGAAGAAAAGAAAGAGAACGTCTTAAATCAGAGATGACATCGTCTATATGGTACCTGGATGTAAATGTCTATTTGTAATACTGCCTGTGTCTTATCAGTACTGTGGTTCCTGCATAGTCCGCAGTCTGATCGCTGTTAACAACTTCCTGTACCACCTTACCATTATTAAAGGAAGCCTGTCATCAGGATTTAAACTAACGGCAGGGCTATAATGGCACTGTGATGCTGATTAATATGATACAGTACCTGTTGTGAAGGGATCCACTGAAAGGTTGTTTAATTCTCACCTTGTGAAGTTTTCAGAAAATTAAGTTTTGTGTGCTTTGGGTGGAACGTGGGGGCAGGGTGTCTTTTCTTTTTCTCCGGGCCACCCCCTCCCCCACCAATCTCCTCTGTTTCTTCTGCAGGTCACTGATTATTCAGTGACTTGCCTCCTTTTTAAAATTCAACGCCGCTGCCATCATTGTTTAGGCGGCGCGTACGCAGTGGGAGCCGGCGGCCTGTGGGCAGGACTTCAATAAAAAGGAGCCGGAGGCAGCGCATGCGCAGATCGAGATTTTTTGGTTCTGAACTGAGCCGAGATCTCGGTCTGCGCATGCGCCACCTCCGCCGCCATTTTAATGAAGTCCCACTGTGCACTTGTCACACAATGATGGTGGCTGCGGCACTGAATTTTAAAAAGAGGGCAGGTCACTAAATAATCAGTAACAATGTATGAGGAGAACAAAAGTGGTCTATGGAGCGCTGGAATGATCACTGGGAATCAGAGTTAGGGCTAAAACCATTTAATGAGCCCTCTCCACAACGGGTTTCGATAGCCAAACTATCTTCATCAGGTGGTACAAGGGTATGGACACAAGAGAAAACATATATAGACAACACTTCACAATGATTGGTTGAAATGCTAATTAGTTTTACAATGATTGGTTCACAAGCTAATTAGTTAATCATGGGTTCAAATGAACCCTTCATGTGCGCTCCATAGACCGCTTTTGTTTTCCTCATACACTGTTATTTCCATTCCCTCCTAGAGGGTTAACGGCAGGAACAGCTTTTTGATCACATGTTAACTATCCCTGTATTCCCCATTTCATCAATTGAGGACCTGCGTTACTGGAGCCGCCCTTCCTAACTCCAAAGGACCTGCGATGACGCGCACCCAGCCCTGAGTCACGTGGTCTGCGGCCGGTGACGTTGTACACGACCAGGAACCCGGAAGCAGCAGTCACAGACAGCTTTCCGCAGCACGTGGTGAGCACACCGGCCCGCACTGTGCGGCAAGAACCACCATCCCTCCACCTTTTGGCAGTCACCGGGGTTGTGCAGGGGTGCACAACTCCAGTAGGTGAGTGGCCTTTTGGCTGTCCTCAATTCAATCTGGTCCACCCGGTCCTTCACACAGCGTGCTTTTCTTTTCTCTTCCTTACTAAATAATCAGTGACCTGCAGAATAAACAGAGGAGACTGGTAGGGGACGGAGGAGGAGGAGAAGAGGACCCTGCCCCCACGTCCCGCCCCAAAGCACACAATATGTCATTTTCTGAAAACTTCATAAGGTGAATATTAAACACCCACTCAGCGGATCCCTTCTCAACAGGAATCCTTACAGCGAACACATTGCACGCTGTCAGGATTCTCTGGTGCCGGCGGTGAGAGCAAGAGGTCATGCACCGCAAGTATGCAATTTGCATATATGCAGTCACTTGCTAACTAGACATGCGTGGGCTCACTCAATACAAGTGAATTGAGCGAGACTTTACACATCTAGTTGGAATGTGGCCGGAAGTATGCAAATCACATACTTGCACTCACATGACAGTCCACTCTTGCCGCCAGCACCAGAGGACCCTGACCGTGTGCGGTGCGCGCGTTGTGAGCATTCAGAAATCTGCAGTCACCTAGAGTGACTGCAGACTTTCATCACAAACCTGGAAAAGCCCTTTTAAATTTAACATTAAGCACTGTGGCATGCCCAATCCTAACAGCATGTAATATGCTCACTGACAGGACTCAGCTCTGCTTGCTGGTTCCAGCAGTCATCACATGACCACTCATATGTGATTTTCATACTTACAGTCAAGTGACAACTAGCTTCTCGAAGTGAAGCAGGGGCTGTAGTATTTCACTGAACACTGAGATAATCAGGTGGTCACATGACAGCTACTCGAACGGATTGGGGGGGCGCCGAACTGAATTCTTGCCCCGAGTGCCAGAAGACCTAGATACACGTCTGCCCGCCATATGTTTCTGCCAGTTGTTGGCAGCTTCAGGTTTTGCACTTGTGTCAACAGGGAAGTTTTAAAGTTTTACCATTAATAGAAATTGATACTTGGGTGACCATTAGGGTAATCTAATGATTTGATTCGATGCATCTTGGGTTTCTTTAGGCAACCTAGAGATACAGTGTATTGTTAGGTAACATACCGTTTGCCGATATGATGTTATATATTTTTCAAAAATCAAGAAAAAAACGTATTTTGGGTGACAAACCATAGAGTATGGAGTACTCCAATCATATACTTGCATTGCAGTTTTTACGTGGGCAAAACCACCATTTCCATCACGTTCCTTCCCTATCAGTCACTATTTACAAAACAAACATAAGGTAAACCATCCTGGCCAGGTAATCCCATCAAAGCAGATGAAAGGATCCTTTATCTTGTGCATTTGAGGCCCAAGGTTGATGACATAAAGTTAATTATTGAGATAAGACAGGTCACTGGAAAGCAACAAACACTGGTAACTTGGCTGCACATTTCTCCTGATGGACACCTTGTAAATTAGCTGTAAGAGCTGATTTATGGAGTGTGTACGTTAGCACTACGCTGGGCTATAGACTCCTAATTTATACCATGTTTTCATTAGGGTGGGTAATTTATTCAGATGAGGATTGTGTGGCTAACACCCCATAAGATTGAGTTTAGTGGGTGTTTCAAAGCTCCTGATCACACACATCTAATTTTTTCTACATTTTTATAAATTAGTGCTTTGTGGTTATTATAGTTCTCTTTATACATAGAGGATACTTTTTACCAACAAGTATCAATCCACAAAGAATCACATAACTTTTTCCTGGTCATGGATCCATCAAAATTTTGATGGAATTTGTTGTATGGCAAAACTTTTTTCTTGCTCTTCTTTTAACAAACTTTTTTTTGTGTTGCATTCGGATGAGCACTTGATCTTTAAAGGATTATTCCCAACATTTATAGTTATGACATCCCCAAAAGATAGTTGATATCTTACGGATCGGTGTGGCTTCGATTTCTCGGACATCCATGAGAGCTGCGAATGGGCCTCTGAAATAACACCTTCTGAATGGAGTGATGACTGCGCGTACTAACACGCTTCTTTCATTTTTTGTTGGTCTTTCGGAGATAGAGGAACTCTGTTTTTAGCCATTTCCAGCAATCCTATAGAGAATAGAAAAGTTGCGTGCATTCTGAGATAATAATAATTTTTAGTTCTATAGCACCAACATATTCTGCATCACTTTAGAATTCAGAGAGGACTTGTGCAAACAAGATAAGAAATTACAGAGTAACGCATACAGTACAGACCAAAAGTTTGGACACACCTTCTCATTTAAAGATTTTTCTGTATTTTCTTGACTATGAAAATTGTACATTCACACTGAAGGCATCAAAACTATGAATTAACACATGTGGAATTATATACTTAACAAAAAAGTGTGAAACAACTGAAAATATGTCTTATATTCTAGGTTCTTCAAAGTAGCCACCTTTTGCTTTGATGACTGCTTTGCACACTCTTGGCATTCTCTTGATGAGCTTCAAGAGGTAGTCACCGGAAATGGTCTTCCAACAATCTTGAAGGAGTTCCCAGAGATGCTTAGCACTTGTTGGCCGTTTTGCCTTCACTCTGCGGTCCTGCTCACCCCAAACCATCTCGATTGGGTTCAGGTCTGGTGACTTTGGAGGCCAGGTCATCTGGTGTAGCCCCCCATCACTCTCCTGCTTGGTCAAATAGCCCTTACACAGCCTGGAGGTGTGTTTGGGGTAATTGTCCAGTTGAAAAATAAATGATGGTCCAACTAAACGCAAACCGGATGGAATAGCATGCCGCTGCAAGATGCTGTGGTAGCCATGCTGGTTCAGTATGCCTTCAATTTTGAATAAATCCCCAACAGTGTCACCAGCAAAGCACCCCCACACCATCACACCTCCTTCTCCATGCTTCATGGTGGGAACCAGGCATGTAGAGTCCATCCGTTCACCTTTTCTGCATCGCACAAAGACATGGTGGTTGGAACCAAAGATCTCAAATTTGGACTTATCAGACCAAAGCACAGATTTCCACTGGTCTAATGTCCATTCCTTGTGTTCTTTAGCCCAAACAAGTCTCTTCTGCTTGTTGCCTGTCCTTAGCAGTGGTTTCCTAGCAGCTATTTTACCATGAAGGCCTGCTGCACAAAGTCTCCTCTTAACTGTTGTTGTAGAGATGTGTCTGCTGCTAGAACTCTGTGTGGCATTGACCTGGTCTCTAATCTGAGCTGCTGTTAACCTGCGATTTCTGAGGCTGGTGACTTGGATAAACTTATCCTCAGAAGCAGAGGTGACTCTTGGTCTTTCTTTCCTGGGGCGGTCCTCATGTGAGCCAGTTTCTTTGTAGCGCTTGATGGTTTTTGCAACTGCACTTGGGGACACTTTCAAAGTTTGCCCAATTTTTCGGACTGACTGACCTTCATTTCTTAAAGTAATGATGGCCACTCGTTTTTCTTTACTTAGCTGCTTTTTTCTTGCCATAATACAAATTCTAACAGTCTATTCAGTAGGACTATCAGCTGTGTATCCACCTGACTTCTGCACAACACAACTGATGGTCCCAACCCCATTTATAAGGCAAGAAATCCCACTTATTAAACCTGACAGGGCACACCTGTGAAGTGAAAACCATTTCCGGTGACTACCTCTTGAAGCTCATCAAGAGAATGCCAAGAGTGTGCAAAGCAGTCATCAAAGCAAAAGGTGGCTACTGTGAAGAACCTAAAATATAAGACATATTTTCAGTTGTTTTACACTTTTTTGTTAAGTATATAATTCCACATGTGTTAATTCATAGTTTTGATGCCTTCAGTGTGAATGTACAATTTTCATAGTCATGAAAATACAGAAAAATCTTTAAATGAGAAGGTGTGTCCAAACTTTTGGTCTGTACTGTATTTCAACGCATACCAAGATGAGTATCGGCCCTGCTTGCATGCTTACAATATATGAGGAAATAGGGGTAAAACAAAAGGTAAAGTAGTAGAAAGTGCTTGTCGTGTAAGGTCCAGCCATCAGTATACTAAATAGGGGCATTAGTTAGATTAGTGAGGTGATAGGTAGGGATGAGCAGACTTGTGGATGTTCGGGTTTGAGGGAACTTTAATCCAAAGTTCGGTTCGGGTACCAGAACTCAACCCGAACTCCATAGAAGTCAATGGGGACCCGAATTTTGGTCCTGTAAAATGGTCGTAGTAAGGGCTGGGAGGCTGCAAACGTCTCTCTCTGCATCCGAACTCTAAAACGGACTTCCGGAAGAAGTCCGTGTTCAGAGTTCAGCATCAGACTCTAGGTGTCTAGTACAAACTCCGAACTTTACAGTTCAGATTTGCTCTTCTCTAGTGATAGGCTAGACTATAGAAATGTGCTTTTAGGGCATGCTTGAAACTGTGTATACTGGGAATTATCCAGATTGTCTGGGGTAGTGCATTCCAGAAAACTGTTGCAGCATGAGAAAAGTCCTGGAGACGGGAGTGGGACATTGTATATCTGTACCCGGTTCATATTAGTGAGGATACCTGTGGTCCACAGTAGACTGATCCACAGGTCATCATCTAGCAGTCACTGATTCTCACTGGTTTCTTTGGAGTTTTTGGCAAGTGTCAGCTATGCAAAGATAGCAATTTCAATAATAACAATTGCCTGGCCTCAATGATGCATGAGTCTGAAGTTGCAATTATCAGGTTTTTTTCTTTATTTGTATTAAAATAACGCGTTTCGGTCTGAACATGATGTTAGGGTCTCAAATCTCTAAACCTTGCCATTATAATTAGACATTTATAGAATAAGGGGAGTAAGGATGGACTTTAGCCAGGTTTAGTAAATTTACTCCAGCCTTCCTTGTAAAGTTTTCTAAGGTTAAAACTCATTATTGCCAGCACCATATTTAACTTTTCTACATTGCATCTAAATCTCCATTTATGAAGTATGAAGCTAAAGTTTAATGTCTTCTGTTAGAGAGGCTTAATAAAAATGCACTGTTGAGCTTATCGAGCGGGACAATTAAACTCCACCTACTAAATAGTATCAGTCTAATTTCTATCTACAGCTTATTCAGCAAAGCAAAATGCCAATGCATTTCCTCAATTTCCACTTCTTTGAACTTGCTAATGTCGGAATAAAAAAGAGATTTATTTGTCTTATTAGGCTGACACAAGCTGTGGTGTAAGAGGTAGCTTTAAATACAAGATTCATGAAACAAATCGGAGACCACAAAAATTCTGAGAGATTATTCTGATCTCCTCTCAGCCAGGCTTGTTTGATTTACATCAATTAGGAATTTCACATAAGGTATCATATAACACTGAAGCTAATAACCCAGAAATAACCTCATTAAAAACAGACAGCATATCGGTCTAAGGAGAATGAACTCTAAGCAGAAAAATTAGTGACCTGGAAACGATGGGGACGAGGTAATGGCAGGGAGAGCTGCAAAAAATAAATTCTTTTTTTCTTTTTTCTTTTTTTTTTTTAACATGGCCCAAAACAGTATTCCAGGATGTATTCACTTTACCCATATTAACATAATGTAGAGTAAAAACAGGAAGATATCAGTAATCCAGCAATTAATAATCTGGGATTCCAACACACCAGATATTTTTTTTTAAATCCTTCATTGAACTTTATAGAGTTTATCACAAAAAAAAAGATAATTCTTTATATATGTTACTGTGCGACATGTCGAAAGTTGGCTATACACTGCATTCTAGTTCTTGCCAATGCATCTACCTAGGTGATTGGATCAATGAACACCGGTCATGACTCTCCTAGCAATCTGAAATCTTCAATATCAATGAAACTGATATCCAAACATGTCTCCTTTTTTTCATTCTTGAACTGAGAAGATATCTTGCAGTGCACCCCGGGCTGCACGTAAGGCCCCCTACACACGTCATGATATTTACGTTTCTGGAAAAAACAATACCGGTGCTGTCTGTGTGTACGTGTGTGGCATCCGTGTGCGGCATCCTTGTGCCGTTCATGTGCGGCATCCGTGTGCCGTTCGTGTGCTCCATTCGTGTGACACGTACTGGAATAGAATACAGAATAGAAATTATAGGCTTTTAGGTGTTAAGGATGTGCAAAAATAGAGATAGATACTGTAGCTAGATAGATATCCGGGAGATATATAATTAGTGCTGTGTAGTGTACGGTTCTTGTATTAAGCTAATAAATAAATGAAAAAAAGGACATGGGGTCCCCCTTATTGTTGATAACCAGCAAAGGTAAAGCAGACAGGTGCTGGTGTGTCACCCAGGGGGATATAGGGGACTCGGTACCCCGGCCTTTTACCTTGCTTAGGATGTCATGGCAGTCGGCCCGTACTCTGGGGTCTCTCTTGAAAAAAGTGATTTTTAGTGTATGGTTTGTTTCGTGACGCCACCTGTGGTTTCCGGTAATGGTTACCGGCGCTGCTGCAGACCTCCAGGGGTGATGAAATGGCAGCTGGGATGTTTCTAATCCCCACAGGCGGAGCGGACCCCCCGGGGCAGAGTTGATGGAAGGGATGCAGGTGAGAGATGGCCAGGTCAAGGTGAATGACGGACACGTACACAGGGGGTTCACTTCAGTACCTTTACTGGTGTAACGGCAGGTATGGTCCAGGGTACTTGCTAGGAAGGGTGCACTTCAGGACTTCTCCCCAGTAAGCGGGTATAAGGCCTCCTGATCCGTGTCTCCCTCGCTCTAAGCTTCCGGCCAGCCTGGAACTTGGCCTAGCTTCTGTGTTGTGTTGCTCTCTCACCTGACCGCTTGGTAGTAGAACCTTTCTTTGGCAACCACTATCCCTGGACGCCGGGGCCTTCCTGGTTCCTAGTCCTGTTATTGCTGGTAGCTTCAGGATAACCAGGGGGGGTCTGGTTGTCCCTACTGGGTATAGAGCACCCTGTAGGCGCGGACCCGGTGTCCGGATTATGTATTCTGGGGTGAGCCTGTCATGCTCCTCTGCCCCCTTAACTCCTTTCTCCTCTCCTTTTTGCCTCCGGCCACACTCGGGGCCCTCAGAACACAGCAGCAGACGTGCTGCTCATTCAGTGGTCTCAGCGCGCTCTCAGACTTTCTCTCTGTCTGAACTGAACTCTCTAACTCACTGCCTAACTCCACCCTCCATATATATATCCCTAACAGGGTTCCCTCTGGTGGTATGAGGTGGAAGGGTGAAGGTGTCTGCATGTAATGAGGGCCTCTTGTGGAGAAGTCTGTCCATGCACCCTTTTGGGTCCTGTGGTACCTGTGGTAGCAGAGTGCCACACTGGCTGAAATTATCAGGCTGGGAAGGTCCCTGGTTATTGAACCCTTCCCAACCTAAAAATACCAGCACGCGGCAGCCCCAAAAGTGGCTCATCACATTAGATGTGCTAATTCTGGTGCTTTGCTCGGCTCTTCCTGATTGCCCTGGTGCAGTAGCAATCGGGGTATTGCTATTGGGGCTTATGTCAGCTGTGATATGTCAAAAATCACAGCTTGCATCAAGCCCTGGGGTTAGTAATGGAGAGGGGTCTATCAGACTCCCCCATTACTAACCTAGTAATAAAAAAAAAAACACACACACAAAAAAACTTTATTTGAATAAAGACTCCCCCACACTATCCCTAATTCACCACTGCTAGGATCGCACAGACTGGCATAATGGGGAATTTTTCTTCCTATTACAAAATGTTGCGGCAGGTTGGACTCCCAACTCCTGCTCCATTCATTCTTTGAGGCTGCTGGAAAACACCGATCTCCGCCCCATAGGGAATGGATGGATTAGCGGTCGATCAAGTTATCAACTACTCTGTGGATAGGTGATCATTTGTTTTCACCTAATACCCCTTTAAGACCGCAGGAGTTGAAACCTCACCACTTCCCCTAGTTTACTCATGTATCCCCAATAACGGCATACTTTCCTGTCCTTTCCTACTGGGCATTTTAAGTGTTTGTCAGCAGTGTCCTAACCATGTGTAACACCGTACCATTATCCATATCAAACAGAAATCCGCAGACTCTGGACATCACCTTTTATCTGACTCTGCTGTAGATTTTCTAGACTTCTGGATACAGAACTGTGTAGAGTCAAAGGCCAACAAGAGTGACTGATGAATATACAGCTCTGCATAGTCGGCTATTGCCTCAATGAGAAAATTGCCATGCTTCATAGCTCCTGGTGACAGCTGAGCTTTCCTTAAGAGCAGGTCAAACACTGCAACATGGACATTACCCCTTGATATTAGCATTCTGCTGCATTATTCATCTTTGTCCAATTTACTGATTGTTGCATCAGTTTGTGCCAGAAATGATGAAAAGATTTACTCCGCTGTTTTTATATCACTTGCAAGGTCTGAACATAGAGTTTAACTAATCGACTTCCTGTAAGTCACTGAAGTACATGCCGGATCTATGACCAGGGGACGGTAAAGGTCCCAGAAAAGAGAGAAAATAGAGGCGGAAACTGTATCTGGCGTTGGTTTGGGGGGTAATCTAATGCCATTCAAAGTAGGTTGGTATGATAGTTTGAGGTAGTGACAAACCTAAATATTTTACACCAAACCTTTGTTCAGCAAACTTCCACAAATACATACGATACAGATATCCTATAGTCTAAAATGTCTTTGCTTGGATACAACTTGCTCCGCCAAAATCTAATGCATGTTGCCAATGAAAAGGTACAATTTGGTTAAAGTGTAAATGGTTGTAAGGATATATTCACTCAAAGCAGTTAAGGTGCAGTGAAAACCACATGTAAACTGCATCTGGTAAGCGGCTTGCATGGCAATTACCACCCCACAAATTTGTAATGTACTTTTCATGACCATTATGAGCATTATTGTTTGTACCAAGGATCTTGTAATATTCTCAAAGATGTATATGTGTCTTATATCTGGCATCTTTTCCAAGTTTTTCCCTCTGCTGGCTCTATCTCTAATTGCTAGTTGTCTCTGAGCTAGCAAGTGAAGACGCTCTACTATAATGTCTCCCTCACACTGCACATTCAGTTGTGCTCAAAAGTTTACATACTCCGGCAGAATTCTTCCTTTCTTGGCCTTGTTTCAGAGAATATGAATGATAACAAAAAAAACTTTTTCTCCACTCATGGTTATTGGTTGGGTGAAGCCATTTATTGTCAAACTACTGTGTTTTCTCTTTTTAAATCTTAATGACAACAAAAAACATCCAAATGACCCTGATCAAAAGTTCACATACCCCAATTCTTAATACCGTGTATTGCCCCCTCTAAAATCAGTGACATCTTGAAGTCTTTTGTGGTAGTTGTGGATGAGGTTTTTTATTTTCTCAGATGGTAAAGCTGCCCATTCTTCTTGGTAAAAAGCCTCCAGTTCCTGTAAATTCCTGGGCTGTCTAGCATGAACTGCGCGCTTGAGATCTCCCCAGAGTGGCTCAATGATATTGAGGTCAGGAGACTGAGATGGCCACTCTAGAACCTTCACTTTGTTCTGCTGTAGCCAATGACAGGTCGACTTGGCCTTGGGTTTTGGATCGTTGTCGTGTTGGAACGTCCAAGTACATCTCATGCGCATCTTCCGGGCTGATGAGTGCAAATTTGCCGATGACGTGCTGCATTCATCTTTCCTTCAATTTTTACCAAGTTTGGTCTCATCACTCCAAATTACCTTGTACCAGAAGTTTTGAGTTTTGTCTCTGTGCTGTTTGGCGTATTGTAGGCGAGATCCTTTGCGTCATTTGCGCAGTATTTTCTTTCTTCTGCTGACTCAACCATGCTGCCCATTTTTCTTCAAGTGCCTCCTTATTGTACATCTTGAAACAACCACACCTCTAGTTTTCAGAGAGTCCTGAATTTCAGCTGATTTTATTTGTGGGTTTTTCTTTGCATCCCGAACAATTTTCCTGGTAGTTGTGGTTTTTACAGAGCCCCTAATTTTCCATTTGTTTATCACAGTTTGAACGCTGCTGACTGGCATTATCAATTCCTTGGATATTTTTTTGTATCCCTTTTCTGTGTTATACAGTTCAATTACCTTTTCCCGTAGATCCGTTGACAATTCTTTTGCTTTCCCCATGACTCACAATCCAGAAATGTCAGTGGCTGGATGAAGGATGCAAGAGTCTGTCTGGTTCCCAGAAACTCACTCAGCTTTTGTGCACATGTAGCATCGGCGTCTCTGCCTCCTGTCGGGCAGAGATGCCGTTCCCCTCACCGCCACGGTCCCGGTCCAGCATCTTCCTGTTCTCCTGCTGCAGAGGCGCGCACTGCACGCAGCTTCCAAGGCACCGTGCTTAGTGCGCGCGCTCCCTCCCTCTTAAAGGGGCCGCGCGAGCCGTCCTAAAGAGTCCCCAGCCAATGGCCGGAGGACTGCCCCTATATTAAGCACTTCCTCCAATATGGAGGTGCCTGTGCAAGGTTGTTGTTTGTGTGCTAACTCTCTCCTCAGCCCTCAGGTTCCTTGCCCACCAATCTGTCTAACAGTCCTGCCCGCCAGTCTGTCTATCAGCCATGCCCGCCAGCCTGCCTGCCCGAAGCACCTGATAGTTACCTGCTGTGCCCACCAGACTGCCTACCAGGAGCACATGCCAGTTACCTGCCGTGCCCAGCAGTCTGCCTACCCGGAGCACCTGCCAGTAACTTGCCATGCCCCCAGCCTGCCTACCGGGAGCACATGCAAAGTTACCTGCCATAACCGCCTGCTTGTCTACCCGGATCACCTACCTGCCGTGCTCATCCACTGTACCGGTCAGCTCCTGTTATCTGACCCGTGGGAGTGACCCGCTCTCACGCAAGGTCTGTCCCAGAGTGGCACCTGGTTCACAGAGTCGACGACTAAGCCGCCGTGTGACCTGGGTCGGTCCGAGTAGGCACTTAGTTACGCCCCTCTGGCCCCTCCTTGCATCAAGCACAGAGGTTCCACCACCCGGATCCGTAACAGCACACACACTGATTGCAAGCAAACAGGTCACAGGTGAGGATGTTACATTTAGTAGCCATTCAAACCCATTTGTGTCAAATTCTGTGCATGGTATCAGGCCAAAATCACCAGGGTATGTGAACGTTTGATCAGGGTCATTTGGATGTTTTTTGTTGTCATTAAGATTTAAAAAGAAAAAACACAGTAGTTTGACAATAAATGGCTTCACCCAACCAATAACCATGAGTGGAGAAAAAGTTTTTTTGTTATCATTCATATTCTCTGAAACAAGGCCAAGAAAGGAATAATTCTGCCGGGGTATGTAAACTTTTGAGCACAACTGTACATACATAAGGGAATCCTGCTCTCCTGTTTCTGTGTTGCACATATTCAGAATAGCTGTAGCATACAGGGCATTATGCATGAGCAGTGTAGCTGCGAATTCAGCTCTGGGATGAGATTAACATTTACTAGAAAGCAGCAACGCTATCTGTCTCTTTTTCTCTTACTCTGCTCATTCTCCCTCTTCATAGACTTCTAACAGACAGCTGTAATCTGATTCCTCAGTGAGTTGGCAGTTTATCTTGTCCTGAGCATAATTTATTTTATTTTTTCAGGGTAAATGATTAGTTCAAGAGGCAGAGAAACTGAGAAGTGGCTTATAATTTTAGAAATGAATAAGTTACATGACAAAGGTTCTTATTTTCACTTCTATTGATTTATGCAAAGTTTGAAAAAGGATAACTGATCAGAAAATTACATTGTAATATTGCAAGGCAAATAGGCTGATATCAGAATAAATCCCCCGGAGATCGGGTCGTGTCTCGTAGCATGTTTATATTTTCTGCTTTAATATTCACTTTGATAGTATCGTTAGTTCCCGGTGACTCGATTGGCTGCATTATCTGGTGCTGTATATTGGCTCAGCCTTTTAAAATGTCATCACCTACAAAATATACTCGTCTCCTTGAGGGATACCGATGTACGTTAAACTTTCTGTGGGCAAATCTGCTGAGTTCCTGAAGATAAGATTTCAATTTGTCTGAATGAATATGATATTTAATCAACTTTCATGAGGGATTTCAAAATTAGTCAGGCTGTAATGAACTATGAAATTCTGATTAATGTGGTTTGGGTGTTTGATGAGAAGCAGCATGTTCACTAGCATATTTTGTTGATGATGTTTTTATGTATGTTTCTTTTTTTCTCGCTCTGCATCATGGAATAAGTGGTTGGCAAACTACATTTCTCTTCGTTATCGAAGGGGGTGCTGGACAACGAAGGGGGTCATCGTCAATAATATCACTGGCATATACGATTATTATGCAATACTTGGGACTGCTGTTCCCTTATTTCCCTTGCGACATGCCATGTAAATGTAAAGTGCTGCCACCAAGATAGTAGTGCTACTTGCCGTATATACAGCATCCATCAGCTGCATATACAGTGGGTACGTAAAGTATTCAGACCCCTTTAAATTTTTCACTCTTTGTTTCATTGCAGCCATTTGGTAAATTCTAAAAAGTTCATTTTTTTTCTCATTAATGTACACTCTGCACCCCATCTTGACTGAAAAAAAACAAATGTATACATTTTTGCAAATTTATTAAAAATCAAACCTTTTGCTCAGTATTGAGTAGAAGTACCCTTTTGAGCTAGTACAGTCATGAGTCTTCTTGGGAATGATGCAACAAGTTTTTCACCCCTGGATTTGGGGATCCTCTGCCATTCTTCCTTACAGATCCTCTCCAGTTCCGTCACTTTGGATGGTGAACGTTGGTGGACAGCCATTTTCAGGTCTCTCCAGAGATGCTCAATTGAGTTTAGGTCAGGGCTCTGGCTGGGCCAGTCAAGAATGGTCACAGATTTGTTTTGAAGCCACTCCTTTGTTATTTTAGCTGTGTGCTTAGGGTCAATGTCTTGTTGGAAGGTGAATCTTCGGCCAAGTCTGAGGTCCAGAGCACTCTGGAAGAGGTTTTCATCCAGGATATCTCTGTACTTGGCCGCCTTCATGATTCCTTCAATTGTAACCAGTCGTCCTGTCCCTGCAGCTGAAAAACACCCCCATAGCATTATGCTGCCACCACCATGTTTTACTGTTGGGATTGTATTGGGCAGGTGATGAGCAGTGCCTGGTTTTCTCCACACATACCACTTAGAATTATCACCAAAAAGTTCTATCTTCGTCTCATCAGACCAGAGAATCTTATTTCTCATAGTCTGGAGTCCTTCATGTGTTTTTGAGCAAACTCTGCGGGCTTTCATATGTCTTGCACTGAGGAGAGGCTTCCGTCGGACCACTTTGCCATAAAGACCCGACTGGTGGAGGGCTGCAGTGATAGTTGACTTTGTGGAACTTTCTCCCTTCTCCCTACTGCATCTCTGGAGCTCAGCCACAGTGATCTTGGGGTTCTTCTTTACCTCTCTCACCAAGGCTCTTCTCCCACGATTGCTCAGTTTGGCTGGATGGCCAGGTCTAGGAAGACTTCTGGTGGTCCCAAACTTCTTCCATTTAAGGATTATGGAGGCCACTGTGCTCTTAGGAACATTGAGTACTGCAGAAATTCTTTTGTAACCTTGGCCAGATCTGTGTCTTGCCACACTTCTGTCTCTGAGCTCTGTCTGGGCAGTTCCCTTTGAGATTATTATTATTATTATTTATTATTATAGCGCCATTTATTCCATGGCGCTTTACATGTGAAAAAGGGGTATACATAGCAAAAACAATTACAATAATCTTGAACACAATGTGAGAGCAACTGGTACAGGAGGAGCGAGGACCCTGCATGGGAGGGCTCACAATCTACTAGGGATAGGAGAGGATATAGTAGGTGAGGGTAGAGCTGGTAACAGCGGTATGGTGGAGCGGTGGTTACTGCAGGTTGTAGGCTTGTCGGAAGAGGTGGGTCTTCAGGCTCCTGATTCTCATTTGGTATGACATGCACTGTGAGCTGTGAGGTCTTATACATAGATTATAGATTTTTCTGTATTTTCATGACTATGAAAAGTGTACATTCACACTGAAGGCATCAAAACTATGAATTAACACATGTGGAATTATATACTTAACAAAAAAGTGTGAAACAACTGAAAATATGTCTTATATTCTAGGTTCTTCAAAGTAGCCACCTTTTGCTTTGATGACTGCTTTGCACACTCTTGGCATTCTCTTGACGAGCTTCAAGAGGTAGTCACCGGAAATGATTTTCACTTCACAGGTGTGCCCTGTCAGGTTTAATAAGTGGGATTTCTTGCCTTATAAATGGGGTTGGGACCATCAGTTGTGTTGTGCAGAACTCTGGTGGATACACAGCTGATAGTCCTACTGAACAGACTGTTAGAATTTGTATTATGGCAAGAAAAAGCAGCTAAGTAAAGAAAAGCGAGTGGCCATCATTACTTTAGGAAATGAAGGTCAGTCAGTGTGAAAAATTGAGAAAACTTTGAAAGTGTCCCCAAGTGCAGTTGCAAAAACCATCAAGCGCTACAAAGAAACTAGCTCACAGGGGGACCGCCCCAGGAAAGGAAGACCAAGAGTCACCTCTGCTTCTGAGGATAAATTTATCCGAATCACCAGCCTCAGAAATCGCAGGTTAACAGCAGCTCAGATTAGAGACCAGGTCAATGCCACACAGAGTTCTAGCAGCAGACACATCTCTACAACAACTGTTAAGAGGAGACTTTGTGCAGCAGGCCTTCATGGTAAAATAGCTGCTAGGAAACCACTGCTAAGGACAGGCAACAAGCAGAAGAGACTTGTTTGGGCTAAAGAACACAAGGAATGGACATTAGACCAGTGGAAATCTGTGCTTTGGTCTGATGAGTCCAAATTTGAGATTTTTGGTTCCAACGACGGTGTTTTTTGTGCGATGCAGAAAAGGTGAACGGATGGACTCTACATGCTTGGTTCCCACCGTGAAGCATGGAGGAGGAGGTGTGATGGTGTGGGGGTGCTTTGCTGGTGACACTGTTGGGGATTTATTCAAAATTGAAGGCATACTGAACCAGCATGGCTACCACAGCATCTTGCAGCGGCATGCTATTCCATCCGGTTTGCGTTTAGTTGGACCATCATTTATTTTTCAACAGGACAATGACCCCAAACACACTTCCAGGCTGTGTAAGGGCTATTTGACCAAGAAGGAGAGTGATGGGGGGCTACGCCAGATGACCTGGCCTCCACAGTCACCAGACCTGAACCCAATCGAGATGGTTTGGGGTGAGCTGGACCGCAGAGTGAAGGCAAAAGGGCCAACAAGTGCTAAGCATCTCTGGGAACTCCTTCAAGATTGTTGGAAGACCATTTCCGGTGACTACCTCTTCAAGAGAATGCCAAGAGTGTGCAAAGCAGTCATCAAAGCAAAAGGTGGCTACTTTGAAGAACCTAGAATATAAGACATATTTCCAGTTATTTCACACTTTTTTGTTAAGTATATAATTCCACATGTGGTAATTCATAGTTTTGATGCCTTCAGTGTGAATGTGCAATTTTCATAGTCATGAAAATGCAGAAAAATCTTTAAATGAGGTGTGTCCAAACTTTTGGTCTGTAATGTATATACAGGTGTGTGCCTTTCCAAATCAAGTCTTATCAGTTTAATTAAACACAGCTGGACTCCAATGAAGAAGTAGAACCACCTCAAAGAGGATCACAAGGAAATGGACAGCATGTGACATAAATATGAGTGTCTGGGCAAAGGGTCTGAATACTTATGACCATGTGATATTTCAGTTTTTCTTTTTTAATAAATTTGAAAAAATTTCTACATTTCTGTTTTTTTTCAAGATGGGGTGCAGAGTGGACTTTAATGAGAAAAAAATGAACTTTTTAGAATTTACCAAATGGCTGCAATGAAACAAAGAGTGAAAAATTTAGAGGGGTCTGAATACTTTCCGTACCCACTGTATTGTGCTGCCTGTAGGATGGCCTTGTAGGATGTCTGCTGGTGCAGAAATATTGCATTTTATTAAATGAGTGGCCAGGCATGTACAGGGTGGGACTAAAAAAAGTAGCAAAACATTAAGAAAACCTATAAAAGTGTAGTATTGCAATAATTGTACAGATCCACTAAATAAAATTCAAACATTTTTATTTTTGTTATTTTTTCACACACCATTAAAGAGTTGTTCATTCCCTCACTCATTCAAAGTTATTACCTCCACCGATAACTTGCTGATTGGTGGGTGTTTGACAGCTGGAACCCCACTAATATTGGGAATGATGTTCTGCAGAGCCCAGTCTGAATGAAGCAATGTCCGGGGCATGCGAATCACCGCTCCGTTCATTCTCTGTAATACTGCTGGGAAAAGCCCAGTGCTGTACTCAGAACCCCAACAAGCAACAGGCTATGGATAAGTGATAAATTAAAAACATTTAACCTTTAAACATTAAACCTTTAAAATGAAACTAAGACAATAATTGTTGTTTTTGTGTTTTTTCACTCTCCCCTCTAAAAATAAAGTTGAAAGGGTATTCCAGTCTGTGCTGAGTTTAGGATACCGGTTTCTGTACGGCAACCATAAACGGTTAAGATTACAGAGCCATCGCCACATGTTACAATTAAAATACATGCATTATTGAATAGACTTAATAGACCTAATGAGGTTGGTGTACTTACTATGAAAATATGTGCTAGAATGTCTGAATTTTCCTTTGTCACTGCCCTATATTAAAATGAGTATTTATTGGATTGATTAAATACTCATTTTAGTTTGAGGAATATACAGCCATTTTCAAAGTAAGTACACCAGCCTCATCAGGTCTAAAAGATCTGTTCAATAATGTATCCAGTTTGTGACAGATCAGCTTTAACCATACCTGTTCACAGATCATGAATCCAGATGTCAGTGAACGCACACAGCAACTAGACCAGATATTGAAACATTCAAAGACCTGTGACAATTTTTCTTTTTGAAACTTAAAGGGGTGATTTCAAGCTATTAAATAATTACAATCGCTTGCAAAAATAAGTAATTCCTCATTTTTTTTCTCGTATTAAAAGTCATCTTCATTCTCTAGCATAGGGATTTTTATTTGTATTGATTGCAGCTCATTGGCTATTTAACCGGTCAGCCATCAATCTCAAAGGGACCGGTTACCTAGACAAGGAGCGTGCGCCGCTTGCAGGTTCTATGCTTTAGTGCCTCCATACGCCTCTCTAAAGTGGGCCCGATCGCTGTATCTGGTATGGTAGATCGGCTCACTTGGTTGCACATAGAGGTACACAGGAACACTGTCTCTTTAAATCTTCTGAGTTTATTAAGAGCAGTGCACAAACTTCATGTTAGCCAAAACAAACACGGCCTTCCTGGCCTAACAGGAAAAGCAAAACATAAGCATAACGTATGGCACAATCCTTGTTGCTGTGGGTAGCCGTCTGCTTCAGGAACAAACAATCCCAGGTTTATCTTTCCTTCATATGACCACAACAGCTCAGAGCTTTCACCTCCAGGCCCTCCCCACACCAAATGCTCTGAAAGGCTGTGAATTTTATCCTCTGAGTTTCTCCCTTTCTACAGGTGTTAATCATCCTAGCACTGAAGATGGCTGATTAACCCACTCGTGTGCTGGAACCTTTATCCTATGTATAATTACTGCAGCTATTAATCTCAGTGATACATGTCTCCCCTCCAGTACTTTGCCAGTGACTTTGTCACACTGGCCAATATCTGGTTTGGTTGCTGTGTGTGATCTCCAACCTTCTGTGGAATTTACAATATCAGTGTGAGTGAGACAAACCAAGCCCACCGTGTGACGAGGACTGGATGGATGCTTACCGAGATGCTGTTTAGATGCCACATCTAGTTTGTAGACCATTGTATATTGGTCCATACACATAGCCAGAATTCTGAAACTGATTATGTTACAAAAATATGTTCATATTGGCATATTATTCTGTGTTAAAGTCACTTTGGACTTTTATTGTCACTGATTTTGGGCCTTTCCAAATATCAGATCATGCTTAGAGGTATTTTGTCCTATATGTAGTGTGTAATACCGCACTATCATGATCAAGTTGAGTGCTGTAATGTGTCTAATTTTTACCCCTCTGCACAGGTTTTCAGTTTGCATTGTAAACACATTAATCCCCATTAAAACAAAACTAGAAGATCCTTCTTGTACTTAGACAAATCTTGACCCCATAGGCTCAGTTTAAAGATATAACCCAGAATCCTGCAAACTACTGTTAATTAGATTTTGTTCTTTGCAAATCAGTAATCCATGATAGAAATTGCTTTTTGTATGTGATTCAGCTAATGTATTTCCTAAACATAGCTACTCCTGAAATGAGACGGTATTAAAAGATGGGATCAGGACCATTTCGTTTTAATCGTGTCATGTTCATAATGCGTACATCTTCAAAATCCTCCGTCACCGCGAGATTTGCATCGGTTTCACATTAGTTTCTTAACACTAATCCCATTGTTACAGAGATTTATTATCTCCTGGCTTAGTGTTCTATCACTTGAAATTATTTTGAGGATTTCATTTAGGAAATGTAACTGAACGACAGCATTTAAATCATTATCAGCAATTAATTGGAAAGTACACACCGCTATCTAGAAACAGAATTAAGTAGAAAAAATAACACCTTTAGGTCATTCTAGATACAAGAAGTGATAAGAATATGAATGTTTCCCAGAAAGTGAGCGTGAGCTAAAGAGAGAAAAATTGGTGGTTCAGTTTTAACGTGTATACTATCACATAAAATCTATATTTTTAAACACATCAGATCATTCTTTTTTGTCAAGTTGTTCCATTTCTAACTTTAGGAATATTAATAGATATAGAAATTATACACAAAATTCCTCCATTTAGAGCTTCCTCTTACTTGACCATATTCATGTCTTGTGAAAAATATGTAAAGATTTTTTTTACATGTGTCCCCCTCCTCTCTTGATTGTAGCAGTTTCTTGTCTGTCTGTAAGACAACTGACTGCACCATGAGCCCTTCACCACTGATTTGTCGGCAACGATAAGTCCCACACCTAATATTAGGAGCACTAAATATAGAGAGTATACACAACAATCTTTGAAATTTTCCTGTTTATATCATCCCCTCCCTTGATCATATTTATGTCCCCTGTGAAAAATAAAGAATATTCTACCTGTGTCACCCTTCCCTCTTTATTTTCTTGATCATTTGTCTGGCTGTAGGACAACTAACTGCTGCAGGAGCCCTTTGTCCACTGCTCTGTCGGGAACAATAAGCCCTTAGAGCATTATGTCAGCAGGATTGGATTTCCATGTGTTCTTTGCAATTGGAGGCTTTTCTCTTGGTAACCCTGATCATTTGTTTCTATGTTCAGATATACTATAATGATAAGATACAATAAAGTATGGACCGAAGGAGAAATGGAATACATTGTCATCTGTATTGTCTATCATCCTATAAAAGCAGGAACAACATTGATGGAACCCAGAAGCTCTATTATAAGTTGGAGGCCATTGTCTGACACTGGTGTCTATCATGCTGTGGCTTCCGATATAAATTGATGCCACAGCCTGACGGACACCAGCAGCGCACAGTAGCCAGCACTCCCAAGTATCTATAGAAATTTAGTGTACGCCGAGTTGGGTTTTGTCCCTGGCACCCAACCAAAGAATATTCTACTTGAGTGCTACCTCAACTTTTTATGACAAAACAATGGAGTTCATCTAGTTCCACCGATAGTCTCACTGTTTTCAGAGGATACATTCAGTGATATACAGTATTTCTCTGTCAGTCAAAAACGAAAATCTGCAACTGAATGTCATGCAATGTGAAAAAAAGACTAGGTGAACGATGATGGGAAGAGGGGGAGGAAGCCCAACCACTAGGGAAAGGGGGAGAGGAGCCCCGTAGGCAGATGTGACAGTCATCCTCACTCCGCTAACTTCCTTAAATAGGTTCCGCACCTATCGCTGAGCAGGAAACCTAATCCCTGACTGCCCCTAGCGATAGGCCCTAGGTAGGGCGGGAACGGGGTGAGCACTAGTCAGCCCCCACTGCAACTAAAGACAAACAGGTAAACAGACAAGGGAAACACTTAGAAGACACCAGAGAGATCACGCCAACAATCCTCCAAGGGAACTCCAAGAAGACACTAGCCGACTACTAGTACTTCAAGCCTGGACATAGGAACATAGAGCTATCACTGGCGACTCTCTGCAGAGACTGAAGGTATTTAAACATCCAGCAAGGGTGTGTCAATTAGCAGCAAAAGTTGGAGGTCACTGCTAGGTCCTAGAGGGAGAAGGATATCACTACACTACAGAGATGAAAAAGTCAAGAAGGTGCCTGCAGAGCCAAGCGCAGTGACCTTCTACAAATGGATCCAGAACGACTGTCTGTCACACCTGACACACCCGTGACCCCGAAGCTCTGAGGTAGATGTGAAGAAAGCCTTAAATTGTCAGTCTTTTTGTGAGCAATTTTATGTGGCCCTTTCTATTCTATTTTTTTTAAAAAACATTTAGGTATTGATACTGTGTAAGATAAGAATATTTTTACATTGGAAGCCGGTTGTGACATTTTCCTACCACAATGCCGTATGCCTAGCCCTGCGTCCTTTCCTTCAGCCAACAGAGAAAGCACTTGCTAATTTTCATTCTGCAGAAAGCTGCACTTTGAGAGCCGGAATCAGATTTTCTTAATTTGCAGCAAGTCATTTTTCATTTCTACAAATAACTTTTCAATTATTTTTGAAAGCCAAATTGATATATTTACACAGCATCTGAAAAACCCCAAGAATAAGATTTTCCGTATAATAATCACATGAAATAGGCCGGCAGTAAAGCGATCATTTATAAATTAGGCCAGCATCTCTCCCATTAAGCTATACAGAGGAGCTTTGCAAATAGCTGGGAGGGATGTTACCTTGTTCGCTCTCAATTAATGTTCTGTACATCATCGGGGGGTCAGCTCAACACTTAATAATAAAGGCCTTTAAAGCCATCAGTAATGATTTACTGTGCACTGATTGATAAGCAATGTGTATTGGTCACTAGACCTGTATCGGGGGTCAACATTGGTACATTTGGGGATACATTATCCACATTTCGAACCCACCAGTCCTCTTATACCTTAGGAGAAAATGAGTTGAAGAAGAACAGGCATGCACTAAATATCGTCATGTTTTTCCCTCTCTCATCTGTACATATAAGAAGAGCTTTAAATTTTTAAAGAGGTTATTCTGTTGTTAGAGAAGGAAACTGTACTGATTTTTCAATTCATCAGCGCTCAATAAACGTTATATGATGGTGACAACACAATAAACTCTTCCTTACGGAAACAACATTATGACATAGCGATCTTTGGAAATGAACATAATTGACTTCAAATTCATTGATAAAGATGGACGACGGAGGTTAGGAGCGATGACATCAACAAAGTCGCCTCGGCTTCGGAACAATGAGACAGACACAAATCCATTACAAAGATACAATCAAATATTTAAAAAAGCTCGGCTCGCTCATTACTTATTCATGCTAATACGGGAATCTTAACAAATCTGACGAGGGTTAGCACTCAATCACTCACAAACCAAATGAGTTTTTGCATTTATCAGAATCCAGGCACTCGGTCCTTTGCTGCCGTTTGCTTAACAAAGGTGGTAGAACGACATAAAATACATTTACTGCCTACACAAGACAACAAGATACGGGATTTATCAAAATGAGTAATGCAAGCTTGTGTGTCATAGCTATCAGGTTACAGGCTGGCAGCTTTCTGACTGGAGGCCATCCATAGCCAACACGTATCTGACTGGGGCAGGGAAAGATACTGTTTATAGAGACTCCAACTTGGTCTGAACAGAACAATCTATGCAATAAGGGCCATGTGTCTTGTGTTTGTTATGGCATCCTGCTCTTTGAACTACGAATGCAATTCGTAGAATTACATTTTTATGTGGAGGTGTCCGCTTTTTCCATTAACAATTAGCTAATTACAGAGTGTCCCACTGCATAACCACCAGCAAGAAGCTGTGAATAAGAGGCATAAGGAAGCAATTGTTTAGATTCTTTGCGCGTCACCACTGGGGAATGCTCAGTGCACCAACGACGTCTGGGTATGTGCACCCTTATTCACTACGCATGTGTGGCGCCCTGCTGCGCATTGGTGCCACAGAACCCAGAAGGGTGCATGGATGGACTTCTCCACAAGAGGCCCTCACACATTCACACACCTCCACCCTACCACCTCAGACCAGGAGAGGGAGCCCTGATAGGGATATATAAAGGGAGGGTGGAGCCAGGCAGCTGAGTCTAGTCTTAGGTAGTTAGTTGTTAGCTCAGACAGAAGTGAGTCTGTGAGCTGAGAGCGTGCCGACGCTCAGAGAGCGGTGAAGACGCAGCACGCCAGCTGCCGAGTAGTGAGGGCCCCGAGTGTGGTCGACGGCGAGGAGAAAAAGAGAGTGGAGCTAAGGAGGCAGAGGAGCCTAGTAAGCTCACCCCGTTATACAAACCGAACAACGGGTCCGAGCCTACAGGGACCCTTTACACCCAGTAGGGATAACCGGAATCCCAGGAGGACTACAATTCCCTGGCAAACCTGAAGCTAGACACCTACAGGACCAGGAACCACGAAGGCCCTGACGTCCAGGGAAAGTGGTTACCAACCAGAAGTCCTACTTCAGAGCAACAGGTGAAGTAAAAGCAGGACACATAGTTTAGGCTCAGTTGCAGGCTGGCCAGGAACGTACACAGAGACAGACACAGATCAGGAGACCCTATACCCGCTCACTGGGGTGAAGTCCAAAAGTGCGCCCTTCACCTGGAGTACCCTGGACCGTACCTAACAACAGCACCAGTAAAGGTAATGAAGCAAAGCCCCTGTCTCTGTCCATTATTTTTGCTGCGCCATCGCTCCCCCCGCACCACAACGCCCAGTGCACCTCCATTTATCTACACTGCCCTGAGGCCTGCTCCACCTGTGGGGAGCCGTTCCATCTCAAGCTGCCCTAACACCTGCCTCAGAGGACTGTCGCAGTGCTGGTGATCCTCACCAGACACCACAGGTGGCATCACGACAAATTCCCTATAAATATCCCCTTTTTGCACTGACCGCCCTGGGTCACGGACCGGGCCAGCCACCGTGATCTCCCCCAAAAGCAGCCATAAGGCCCGGCTGCCGAGTACCCCACGGCCCTGGGGGTGACTCACATGCACTGGCAGCAGATTTGCAACTTTATTTTAGAGCTATCAATCACACCCCTGAGGGCTTAATTCAAGGCAAAGCAGCCTGAGTTTTCCAGGATGAAGTGCCGCCCGGATGACTGGATCCAGGTAATTTGCTTAGGTTGCACAACCACATTAAAGGGTATTATCTTTCAGAAAGTATGATGCGTTAGGGGATATAAACACTTTAAGCCTGCGTGCACACATTGCCTTTTTTTGCTGCATTTTTCAGTGCAGATTTGTCACAAAACCTGAAGGGTTTCCTGATGCCAGCAAAGTGAATGAAAATCCTTAAGTCTCATGAAACACGTTGCTTATTTGTGACTTGCAGATTTGGTGCAGATTTAAATCTACAGCATCTATTCTTTCAGCGTTTTTCCTGCATATTTCACCCATACTAATGAGTAAGGAAAATCTGCACCAAAAACGCATGTAAAAAACACAGAAAAAACGCTCTTTTCCTGCCAAGAGATGCAAAAATGGTGCAGAAATTTCTGCACCAAATACTTAACGTGTGTACATACCCTACCCTAAGAATATCGGTAAGGAGCATAATAAAGGGCTGGGTGATTTTGAAGATAAAATGGCCTAATTCTTAAAATTAGACCATTCTTTAGGTTATCAGTGTTGAGGAGTAGAAAGTGGAACCTTATTATTTTGGAAATTTGTATTCAATTAATTTACATTAATATGCTTTAAATGTGTCTCCATCTATTTCTTCTGTGCAACTACTGATCTCTGGCATTGTATTTGCATCAGATTGCTAGAGGAAAAATAATGCTAAAGCCACCAATACACATTCGATTTTAATGTCTGCCGAAATCACCTATATCAATGGGTTTGGCCGACAGTTTAATGTGTATTCGGAACCCCAGACAATATTATTGTTGTGAAGTCTCCATCCGGCATATCCAGTTTCATACTGCTGGACATAAGCCGCCGCCAGACATTCTGAGGACTATCGATCGTCTGACAGTTATCTTGGGGTTCGAACCGTTGAGCTTGTGCTTTGTGGTCTGCTTCTCTATCCTCTGAGTCTAAGCAGTTACACCTTTTCTCCGTATGTTTATTGTCATACTTGTTTTAGTCTTTTTAGATTAACAGGTGTTTTCATTTATTCTTTTGTCTGCCCATTCACCTTTCAGGTGCGACTATATATACTTTTTCCTTGCTGGTATTTTCTGCTGGTGACCATCTCATTTGGATTTCCAGCAATACTGCCGTTGTTTATACCAGTGAACGAAAGACCAGCAAGGGTTTATCGCTCTGCTGATTATGCTTTTCACCCTGCACCTACAGTCTGTTTCTTGTTTAGGAAGTAGGCGGCATATTCTCTAGCAGTATGTATCTTATCTTTTCATTTTGTATTTCGTGGTTTGTTTTACCTCACTCTGGGATCTCTTTCTATCTTAGCAGTTCTTTCCTTCTGTAGGTAAATCGCACTCTGCACTGCCCTCCAGTTCCTTAGGAGGAACGTGAAGTTCTCAATGGCCTTTCAGGCAACATAAGTCCACGCTGCCATCGTCTAGTCTGTGGTTAGGGCTATTCCAGCCCAAGTAGGAACTGCGGGGTCTGGATCTCTAGTCTGTACAGGAACCGGCTGGGCCAGTTTCAGTTTTTTAGTGTTTTACCTATTTTCCCGTGTGAGTTGTTACGCAATCATAACATATCTAATGTGAATGTGGGCTTAAGACACATTTGATGTTGCTTCTTTTGGCAAGCATTGACTTACAGGGATTGTCCAAGACATACAGTGGGTACGGAAAGTATTCAGACCCCTTTAAATTTTTCACTCTTTGTTTCATTGCAGCCATTTGGTAAATTCTAAATTTAAAATACACTCTGCACCCCATCTTGACTGAAAAAAAACAGAAATGTAGAATTTTTTGCAAATTTATTAAAAAAGAAAAACTGAAATATCACATGGTCATTAGTATTCAGACCCTTTGCTCAGTATTGAGTAGAAGCCCCTTTCGAGCTAGTACAGCCATGAGTCTTCTTGGGAATGATGCAACAAGTTTTTCACCCCTGGATTTGGGGATCCTCTGCCATTCTTCCTTGCAGATCCTCTCCAGTTCCGTCAGGTTGGATGGTGAACGTTGGTGGACAGCCATTTTCAGGTCTCTCCAGAGATGCTCAATTGGGTTTAGGTCAGGGCTCTGGCTGGGCAAGTCAAGAATGGTCACAGATTTGTTTTGAAGCCACTCCTTTGTTATTTTAGCTGTGTGCTTAGGGTCATTGTCTTGTTGGAAGGTGAATCTTCGGCCAAGTCTGAGGTCCAGAGCACTCTGGAACAGGTTTTCATCCAGGATATCTCTGTACTTGGCCGCATTCATGTTTCCTTCAATTGTAACCAGTCGTCCTGTCCCTGCAGCTGAAACACCCCCATAGCATGATGCTGCCACCACCATATTTCACTGTTGGGATTGTATTGGGCAGGTGATGAGCAGTGCCTGGTTTTCTCCACACATACCGCTTAGAATTATCATCAAAAAGTTCTATCTTCATCTCATCAGACCAGAGAATCTTATTTCTCATAGTCTGGGAGTCCTTCATGTGTTTTTGAGCAAACTATGCAGGCTTTCTTATGTCTTGCACTGAGGAGAGGCTTCCGTCGGGTCACTCTGCCATAAGGGCCTGACTGGTGGAGGGCTGCAGTGATAGTTGACTTTGTGGAACATTCTCCCATCTCCCTACTGCATCTCTGGAGCTCAGCCACAGTGATCTTGGGGTTCTTCTTTACCTCTCTCACCAAGGCTCTTCTCCCACGATTGCTCAGTTTGGCTGGACAGCCAGGTCTAGGAAGACTTATGGTGGTCCCAAACTTCTTCCATTTAAGGATTATGGAGGCCACTGTGTTCTTAGGAGCCTTGAGTACTGCAGAAATTCTTTTGTAACCTTGGCCAGATCTGTGCCTTGCCACAATTCTGTCTCTGATCTCCGTGGGCAGTTCCTTTGAGTTCATGATTCTCATTTGGTCTGACATGCACTGTGAGCTGTGAGGTCTTATATAGACAGGTGTGCGCCTTTCCAAATCAAGCCCTATCAGTTGAATTAAACACAGCTGGACTCCAATGAAGGAGTAGAACCATCTCAAGGAGGATCACAAGGAAATGGACAGCATGTGACTTATATATGAGTGTCTGAGCAAAGGGTCTGAATACTTATGACCATGTGATATTTCAGTTTTTCTTTTTTAATAAATTTGCAAAAATTTCTACATTTCTGTTTTTTCTCAGTCAAGATGGGGTGCAGAGTGTACTTTAATGAGAAAAAAATGAACTTTTTAGAATTTACCAAATGGCTGCAATGAAACAAAGAGTAAAAAATTTAAAGGGGTCTGAATAATTTCCGTACCCACTGTAGATACTAATGCCCTTTTTCTTAGGATAGGTCATCAATATCTGAATGGTGAGGGTCCGGCATCTCCACTGATCATGTGTTCGCAGTGTTCTAGCTTTGTACACTTTTTGTTTTTAGACAAACAGCTGATTGTGAAGTTTTCCACATTTTTTCAAATTGCACTCACAAACTTAAATGTATTTTGGGGGATTTTATGTGATATACCAACACAAAGTAGCAAGTATTTGTGAAGTGTAAAGGAAATAATACATTATTTTCTAATTATTTAAAAAATATAATTCTGAAAATTGTGCATTTGTATTCAGCCCCCATGATATCCCTAAATAAAATCCTGAGTGACCAATTGCCCCCAGTCACATAATTAGTAAATTGAGTCCACCTGTGAGTAATTTCTTCTCAGTATAACTACAGCTGTTCTGTGAAGGCCTCAGAGGTTTGTTTAAGAACATTAAGGATCAAGTGGCATAATGAAAACCAAGGAGCCCACCAGACAAGTCAGGGATAAAGTTGTGGAGAAGAGTAAAGCAGGGTTAAGTTATAAAAAATAGTCCAAGCTCTGAACATCTCACAGAGCACTGTGCAATCAATCATCCAAAAATGGAAGTATGGCACAGCTGCAAACCTATTAAGACATGGCCATCCACCTAAACTGACATCCCAAGAAACGAGAGCACTAATCAGAAAAGTAGCAAATAGGCTCATCGTCACTCTATGGGGGAGCTGCAGAAACCCACAGCTCAGGGCTCAGGTGGGAGAATGTGGCCACAGGACTACTATTAGACATACACTCCACAAGTCTGGCCTTTATGGGAGAGTGACAAAAAAGCCATTTTTTAAAGCAAGTACCTTTTGCAGTTTGTAGGGGACACAGCGAACATGTGGAAGAAGGGGCTCTGGTCAGATGAGACTAGAGAACTTTTGGGGCTAAATGCAAAACCTTATGTGTGGTGGAAGACTAACACTGCATATCATATTGAAAACACCATCCCCACTGTCATACATAGTGGAGACTTTTCTTCAGCAGGGGCAGGGAAGTTGGTCAGAGTTGATGGGAAGATGAATTGAGCTAAGTACAGGGCAATCCTGAAGGTGAACCAGTTAGAGGCTGCAAAAGACTTGAGTCTGGGGAGTAAGTTCACCTTCCAGCAGAACATTGACCCTAAACAACCTGGCAGAGCTACAATGAATGGTTAAGATCAAAGCATATTCATGTGTGTGAACGACCCAGTCACAGTCCAGACCGAAATCCCACTGAAAAACTGTGACAAGACATGAAAATTGCTGATCACAGATGTCTCCATCAAACCTCACTGAGCGAGAGCGAGTGTTCAAAGAAGAAGGGGCAAAAATTTCAGCCTTTAGATGTACAAAACTAGTAGAGACAGACCCCAAAAGACTGCAGCAGTAATTGCAGAAAAAGGTGGTCCTACAAAGGAGCTGAATACAAATACATGTCACAATTTTCAGATTTATTTTTTTTAAATATTTAGAAAATCATGTACCATTTCCTTTGAACTTCACAAATACTTTCTACTTTGCGTTTATACATCCCAATAAAATAAATTTAAGTTTGTGGGTGTAACATGAAAAAAATGTTGAAAAGTTCACAGAGTATGAAGACTTTTTTTGAAGGCATTATATATCACTTTTTGGATACAGATTGGTTTCCCAATAGCTAAGAATGGCAGCAGGAGAAAACAGTCTTTATCTTGTGGGAATGATAATGGAGTAGACCATATGTGACAAGCACAGTGCCGTGATGTAAGAAGGGAAATATAAAGGATAAAAGACAAATGAAAAAGTCGCTTGCTATGAAAGGGGTTATCTAGTATTAAATATTGAAGACCTGTCCTTAGGATAAGCAATCAGTATCAGATCCGGGGAGTCCAACACCTGGCACCTTCATCAGGTGTAAACTGATATAAGAGTTATGAAGAGTTATATAGTGGAAAGAAGCAGTGTTACAGCTGAAGTTGTGAGAGCTCATAGACCAAAAGGTTACATAGCGGAATGAACTGCAGCACAGAGCATTTCAGATTATGAGTCTGCTGACCTTGTTGCGGGCATTGACCACTCATGTGATGATATAATCGTCGACAGGCATGATGTATACAGACAAGTATGAGGTCATTGCCCAAATATAACTATGGCCCCATGTCTCCTCCTAGTATATTGTTGCTGAAAAATCGCATTATTCCAATTTTTATTAAATGCAACTCTGGTTTAGACTGAATTACTTTTACCCACCGTGACCCTATTAAGTAAAGATAACTAAAGTTTCTTGTATCTTCCAAATGTACAAGTTCGATCACATTCCCGCTAAACAAACAATTAAAAAAGTCTCACTTAATTTGCAAACTTGGTAGTGTCTATTGCTCAGCGAAGTTTACAGTCTAATAATGCTGATCTTACAAAATCTGCTTTATCTTCCGAGTCTAATATGCGGAAAGGGAATATTTCATGCCAGCCTAGGTGATGTCGTTTAACAAAAAATGACATTTTCTAGATATTAAGTCATTTATGCTGTGCATTAATAATTTATATCCAGCTGTTTTCATTGATAAGTAGATGGAAAATATTGTCCGTAGAGGACCCTATAACAGGAGAAAATGATCTTTGTAGTGTGTTCGATGTTCATAAATTAATAATCAGGCCTGTATTTTTATAATTCACTGCATTTCCCAATTAGATACTATTTTACCACAGGCGGTATCACTAAACCTAGGGGAGGGGATGCGGGAACAGACCACTAATTCCTCTTAAATGATGACACTCGTACTTAACCATTTCAAGGTCCTTTATCACTGCAGTAGTGGACTCTGGAAGTTTTAGTGCATACTAAATAATGTGAAGACCATGTCCATCTCTGAAACCTCCATAACACAATTTGCGAGAGGCCTGACTCAAAGTCAAACTTTACAAAGATTGACAAATTCCCAAAAATTGTTCTACAAAAGTTGCCATAAAATGCTGGGAAAAATGTTACAACAGTGGGCAAGTAAAAAGGCCATAGAGTGCCTAGATAATAATGCCATACTATAGCGATGTGATAGTTCATAATGCCTAGGTCATTTTTTTTTTTGGTTTGGTTTACCTCGCTCTACGTTTGTCACTCAAGGTGTGGGAAAGACTAAGTGCAACACGAAGGGAAGAGGGAGAGGAAGTGTAAACACTAGGGAAAAGGTGAGTGGAGACCCCTAGCCAGATCTAATATCACCCTGCCTTCCCTACCATCCCTATATAGGTTCCACACCTATCGCCGAGCTGGACCCTAAACCCTGGATGTCCCTAGAGCTTGGCCCTAGATAGGGAGGGGGAGGGGTGAGCACTGGTCAGGCCCTACTATAAACTAAAGACTGCAAGGTAGACAATCAAAGGGGATAAACTTAGCTTGAGCAGACACCAGAGGAGAAACATCAACTGTCCTCCAAGGGCACCAGAGAAGAAGCTAGCCGACTGCTAGTACTCCAAGCCTGCACAAAGGTTCATAGAAGTATCACCGATGATTCCCTGGAGCAAACTGAATGTTTTAACTCCCAGGCAAGGGTGTGCCAATCAGCAGCAGGAGGGAGGTCGCCGCTGGGTCCTAAAGGAATAAGGATCAAGAAGGCCTATGTAATGCCAAGCGCAGTGACCTTCTACAGCCAGATCCAGAGCGACTATCTATTACACCTAACACACCCGTGACACCGTTGAGACTTGCATCCGAATTCCCTAAAGAACATAATTCAAATGTGTCCCCGACGGAGCTATTGATTTCAGTGAGGCCAGAAATGAAACTCTAGAATCCACCTTTCCGCTGGTGTCCATCTTTTTAGTCAATGGGTTTGACGGAGGGTATTTCTGAGATCCTGTTCTCCAGGGAAGCAACAAATGGATTCATGAATGGCCAGACAGAAACGTGTTAACCCCGAACCACGTCACATGCTTTTACGCCAAGCTTACAAGACGTATATGACTCGCCCCCTGGGCCGTGGGGCACGCGGATCTGGGCGATAGGGAGACGTTGGGGGTAGTAGTAGTGGCGGCCCGGTCCCGCGGCTCAGGGTGGTCAGGCCATTGGTAGTCTGCTACGTACTTCAGATAATGTCCGACTACGCCACCCGTGGATTGCGGTTATTAGGAACCGCCGCTGCAAGGCAGTCCGCTGGGGCTGATGATGGGTGCAGCTGAGGTGATGTGACTCCCCACGGGAAGAGTGCGGCCCCAGGGCAGTGTAGTGGATGTTGGGAGGGATGGTAGTGCGGGTCCCGGTGCTGAAAGTGCTGAAGGCGCGATAGAGCACACAGACAACGTACTGCAGTCCAATGTCTTTTACTCACAGTTCAGGTAGTCCAGGTCACTTGTGCACAGATAGTGACCGCCCGAGCCGTGCTGCGTCCACCAGGTGTGGGGCTCGGTCAACTCCCAGGCAGTTCAGGAGCATGGCACAGGACCCCCTTTAATCCTCTCTCTGGCCTGCCTCACCAGTGGCCCACTTTTGTCCAGCTGCCGCGGACTTGTGCGGTTAAACGTGGGCCCCGTCCTCCGCTGTCCTATATGGTGCCTTCCTAGCAGGTTTGATGAGGTGTCGCACCAATAGATGATCACGACGACCGGTCTTTGGCTGAGGGTTGTTTCTCCTCCACCAACTTGGGATCCGGTACCCTTAATCTGCCTGACCCTTCACCCTGGATTCTCGTGGGTTCTTAGGGTCCCTTCCACCTTCTTGTTCCTGAGCCCTTCTGTTTCTCTGTCTCTCCTTCTCTTTCTCTGTTCCTTTCTGTTCCTTTCTTGTTCCGTTCTCTTGGAGCTGAGATGAGCCAGAATCTCAGCTCCCCTTCACCTCCTCCTCGGCCTCTTCACTAGGCCCTCCTGGAGTAGAGCTCCTACAGAGCCTCTACTCCCTGTCTTCTCCTCTGGCTGAACTGACTGAACGAACCAAGATGATGCCCACCTTTTATACCTCCCTCTAGCCATGAGCCCAGGCGACCAGCAACCAATGGGCTCCTTCCTACGCTCAGGAACCGCCCCCTATCTGCCCCTACAGCACTGGGTGTTCCACCCCTCCCTCCCCACTCCAGCAGGGACATGGTCGGTCGTGCCTGCACTTATGTCTAGTGGGAGCACCGTTGAGCTGTCCCTGAGAAATGGGGTGTGTGTGCTGCATGCAGCTAACTGAGCCCTGGTCCATACTCCATCCTTACCCGAGAGTGGAATATCACACCTCTGGTCTGAGGTGCAATACCCCTGTAGCGGCCGAGCCCTCGGGGCGCTACATTCCCCCCTGGTAAAGCACAGCACGTCCTCGGGCTGGAAAAGAGCAGAAACAGTTATTTACAGGACATGCAAAACTTTTTCAATAACTTTTTACATTAGAAACAGACAATACGGTTCAACTCCCTTTATGGGACACACTTTTCTTTTCACTAGACATTATAGAAAACTTTTTCATTACTATTTAGCAGCATATAAAATCTAAAACATTTTTAACTAAAGCACATTCTTGGGTTCTTGATTCATGGTCGCAGTGCAACTTGCGACCAGGTGTTCCTTCTTCTTCTAAGTGCAACAGTCCAGCAAATTTGTAGACTAGAGGTAGACGTTGCGGTTCTTTTTTATAAAACCAGTAGGGGGCGCTTTAAGAAGCGCAACTATATACAAGGGATTGGCCGTTCCCAGTCCTCGGCCGGTGGGGATAGGGGAATGGCTGCTCACAGTCCTCAGCCTGTTAGGGGAAGAGGGGTGGCTGTTCTCAGTCCTCAGCCAGGTTACTTAGGGGATAATTTTCATACAGTCCTATATCAGTCCCAACGGGGACCACACTTCAATCTGAAACAGTCCCACACAGTTCTTTTGCACCCTTACGGGTAACTACTTACAATGCCACTTGACCGTTCACTGGTAACGGTGTCTTCGTGACGCTCCTTCTTCCTCCTCATACGGATCTTCAGGCCCGTCCGGGCCCTCCTGGTACTCAGTGTCCGAGTAGTGCTGTTCCTCCTCCTCTACTACTCGGCGGACGTGTAGGGCGTACCACCCCTTCACGCCTTGGTGTCGGGTGTAAGACACCACGTCGCCTGGGAATAGATCCCGCCCACGATGGCCTTCCGGTAGGTGACTCTCCACATCTCTCCTTGTCACAAACACGTCGCTGATGGTCTCGGGGTCTCGGATGAAACCGCAGCCATGTTCCATGTGAAATTTCACGACAGTCCCGGTGACTCGGGGACCGTGGGCAGCTCGGGGATCTCGTCGGGCTTTCATCTTCTGCTCCGCACTTTGGGCCTGCAGCTTCTCCTGTTTCATGCGCCGCTCCCGCTGCTCCCTCTTGAACACCTCCAGCTGTTGGTGGCAGTACTCCCGTCGACAGGCGGCGTACGGGGGCGCTAGGCCTTGCGACCGGGCCTGCGGTGGCGGTTGGCTGAGCACGCCCGGGGTCAGAGGGCACGGCGTGGGGCGGGGCTCGCTGGCAGCGTCGACGGCCTGGGGGCTGGTTGATGGCGGTGAGGGCACGGTGTCAACAGCGGGTCCCGGTGCGTGGGGCTCCGCGACGGGGTGCAGGGGCAGGTCGGCGGCCCTAGGATTCGGTGCAGGGGCGTCTCCGCTACCTGCCTCTGCTGTCGCGGCCTTCTCCGCGGCGTCGTCCTCGGCCTCCGCTTGGCCCTCACTGGCTGGTGCGCTGCTTGTTGCTGGCGCCTTCGGCTGCAGGATCACAGCCCGCCGGGCCACTTCCTCCTTCCATCCGGCGATCACTTCTTGCTGCGCCCGGACCATCCTCCGGTCCAGTTCTTCCAGCGCCGCCCGTGTGTATTCGGGATCCTCCTTGGGGAGATGGGCTAACAGCTCGGTGAGGCTGCATGGTGGTGTTGCTTGCAGCAGGCCCTTTACCAGGGTACCGGCACTGATTTCCCCCTCCATCTCCGGGTGCGGCCTGGCCAGACTGATCCAGACCGCGCCCTGCCCCACCATTTTCTTCTCTTTCCGCCCCCAGAGGGGGTGGTCCTGGGGCATTCTGCTGACAATCACTTTCAGGGGCAGCCCCCCCATGTTGATGGACATCTCCACTGCTGCATTCATGGCTGGTGGGGGCGGGCTTCTTCTTTGGCGCCATTCTGGGACCTGGCCCACGATGGGAGGTGGCTTCCTGCTGTCTTTTGGTGCGCCCATAATGGCGTCCGCTCTGCCAGGGCGGGAAAGACGGATGAAGATGGCGGGAAACGGTCCAAGATGGCGTCTGATGGCGGGAATCGGCTCCGGATGGCGGGAAACGACTCCGGACGGCGGGAAACTTCTTTTTAAGGTACATGTGTAATTCTCTTCAGGCACGCAATACCCGTTTGTGGCGGGTTGGTCACGATCCTGCCGACTACGCCAAAGCTGACTCGCCCCCTGGGCCGTGGGGCACGCGGATCCGGGCGATAGGGAGACGTTGGGGGTAGTAGTAGTGGCGGCCCGGTCCCGCGGCTCAGGGTGGTCAGGCCATTGGTAGTCTGCTACGTACTTCAGATAATGTCCGACTACGCCACCCGTGGATTGCGGTTATTAGGAACCGCCGCTGCAAGGCAGTCCGCTGGGGCTGATGATGGGTGCAGCTGAGGTGATGTGACTCCCCACGGGAAGAGTGCGGCCCCAGGGCAGTGTAGTGGATGTTGGGAGGGATGGTAGTGCGGGTCCCGGTGCTGAAAGTGCTGAAGGCGCGAAAGAGCACACAGACAACGTACTGCAGTCCAATGTCTTTTACTCACAGTTCAGGTAGTCCAGGTCACTTGTGCACAGATAGTGACCGCCCGAGCCGTGCTGCGTCCACCAGGTGTGGGGCTCGGTCAACTCCCAGGCAGTTCAGGAGCATGGCACAGGACCCCCTTTAATCCTCTCTCTGGCCTGCCTCACCAGTGGCCCACTTTTGTCCAGCTGCCGCGGACTTGTGCGGTTAAACGTGGGCCCCGTCCTCCGCTGTCCTATATGGTGCCTTCCTAGCAGGTTTGATGAGGTGTCGCACCAATAGATGATCACGACGACCGGTCTTTGGCTGAGGGTTGTTTCTCCTCCACCAACTTGGGATCCGGTACCCTTAATCTGCCTGACCCTTCACCCTGGATTCTCGTGGGTTCTTAGGGTCCCTTCCACCTTCTTGTTCCTGAGCCCTTCTGTTTCTCTGTCTCTCCTTCTCTTTCTCTGTTCCTTTCTGTTCCTTTCTTGTTCCGTTCTCTTGGAGCTGAGATGAGCCAGAATCTCAGCTCCCCTTCACCTCCTCCTCGGCCTCTTCACTAGGCCCTCCTGGAGTAGAGCTCCTACAGAGCCTCTACTCCCTGTCTTCTCCTCTGGCTGAACTGACCAAGAACTAAGATGGTGCCCACCTTTTATACCTCCCTCTAGCCATGAGCCCAGGTGACCAGCAACCAATGGGCTCCTTCCTACGCTCAGGAACCGCCCCCTATCTGCCCCTACAGCACTGGGTGTTCCACCCCTCCCTCCCCACTCCAGCAGGGACATGGTCGGTCGTGCCTGCACTTATGTCTAGTGGGAGCACCGTTGAGCTGTCCCTGAGAAATGGGGTGTGTGTGCTGCATGCAGCTAACTGAGCCCTGGTCCATACTCCATCCTTACCCGAGAGTGGAATATCACACCTCTGGTCTGAGGTGCAATACCCCTGTAGCGGCCGAGCCCTCGGGGCGCTACATATAGTTGTAGTCCGGAAGAGGAAGGTCGGGGCCCCAGGGTGTTTGCCCCCTTTCACCCTCCATCTAATCCAACTCTGTAATGGCAAATGCTTTGAATATAATGAGGGATCGCTCAGTGCCCGTCCTATAACGTCTTCTTTATTCTTTGTTTTCTGTCTTAAACATATAGTAAATGTTCTTACGTCTTCATTCATTACTTGATATACAAGTCCTAACAAGAGTAGGTATTGCCAAAAAGCAAATTGTATCAATATCTAATAGATCTTCGTAAAAAAAATAATTGTATCAGTACTGTATCAATGACAGATCTGCTGCCCTCAGTATTTCCTTTCCCCTTCTTTTATTTTCCAGTGTATAAGTTGCAATTATTCTCCGCCACTACATTTGCACCATTTTTCAGTATCTGGAAGCATCTTGTCCTCACACGCAGCTTTTTGACTTGAACGCTGTAATAAATTACCTTCATAGATATCTCTCTGGATTAATATTCTGGTCATTAGTAAATAGCAGATGCTTATTGCACACCCTCATGGAGGTTTTTTTTTTTTTAGATGGTTCTTGTCTTTTGCCGGCCCATCGAGCTTGGTGGAGTCTGACAATTATTCTAATATTGATTGCACCAGTGTGTTAATATACAGTATCCAGGCCAGACCTTTCAGATTGAGTGTGTCAGTGCAAACATGCGTGTGACATTCATTTGTTACTTGTGACTTTTTTTTCATATAGTACATGCAAATTAGGTCATGCAAATATGTAGGAGAAGAGACTGCATGACTGAGCAGGCACAGATGCAGCAATGCCAGGGACAAATAATCCTGTTCATTTATTACCAGAAACCAGGTCAGCGCGGTGAGTCCATCGGGCACTCGGCAGCCTCATAATAAATGGTTTGTGAGATTAGATTTTGGTGTATTTAGCAGACGTATGTGCGGAATGCCTTTTACCGACTCCTCGGAAAGCAGCGATGTTTATTTACTTCCTGCTTTCCTGGTGTAGTTAATATTGAAGCCAGTTCGGTCTTTATGAACTGTCCACGTTTCCTCTGCATCTTTGGTACAATAAAAGGCCCTGGCCACTAAATGTATCTTTGTAGAGGAGGGTGCTTAGCACCTACGAATGAAAAAAAAATAGAAAAAAAGACCTTTTATTATACTCATCTACATGTCATTCCGGTCCGATGGGCATCATTGGTCTTGATCTGGTGCCTCCTCTCTTCTTGCAACGCCGTCCTGCTTCATGTGGATGACGCATCCTATGCCATCCCCCATCGCGCTCCTGTGCTGCCATACTTCTCTCTGCCCTGGTGAGGGAAGAGCAAAGTACTGTATTGCGCATGCGCGAAAACTCTTTGGCCTTTTTCCACGCATGCGCAGAACAGTTCTTTGCAGAGAGAAGTACTCCTACGCAAAAGCGCAATGGGGAACACTGTGTGGATGACATAGGACGCTTTATCCACGAGAAGCAGGATGGCATCGGAAAAAGAGAGGACCAAGACCAGCGACGCCCATTGGACCAACCCTTCCTGTGGGTAAGTATAATAAAAGGCCTTTTTTTTGTTTTGCAGGGCGTCTTGGAGACTTATATACAGCATTCCAGAATGCTGTAACACAGGGCTCAAAGGTGGTGACCGTGGGTTATATGGGTAAAACCTGCTGACAGATTCCCTTTAAAATCTGTCCTTAAAGGGGTATTCCCATTTCAGGTATTTATGGTACAACATACATCTTGCATACGTTGTGAATGGAAAGGTGACTGCACATATGCAATCATTTTTATATGTGTTCCAAAAACAAAAGAAGTTGTTTCGGAACTTCCATAGAAATTAATGAAAAGAAACATGCATTAGGTGGGGTTGGCAGACCCCGTGTTCTCAAAATAGTATTGGATATTTATGGCTTGAGATTGGGAGATCTCTTTAAATGTTGTGTTGTGATCCTGTAGTCGAAAACCACGATACGGTATACTCTCACGCCATGGTAAAATTCCTGCAGCACCATCTCCCTCTCATTGCAATATTTGTCACAAAGGATTGTTACCAAATTAGAAAAACTAATAATTTTGTAAGATCAGGTGATTTTTCTTCTTGATGACTTAGGCTAGTTCCACACTGCATTTCTGCCCACGGTTGGGTGCATACGCTCAAGAGGTGTGTGCTACGGGGTGGCCACTGGCAGGATGGATGCCGAGGCCTCCACCATAGTGCCCCACTTGGTACACATTTCTGTGCACTGGCCATCTGTATGCATTCCTATACAGTTAACCTAATGGTATGCTGGCACAGACTGGCCAGACACAAGCCGAAAGAACACTTTTGGTCTCTATCCGGTCAATGGGGGCCTATGGCAATTTTACTAAATATCGTCGGGGAACATTCCTGATGCTATGATCTGCAACCTGTACCAAGGAAAGATAGGGGAAAGCTGTCCCTACAGTAAGACTAAGCTGAATCCCTACGATGTAGCGGGCTGCCTGTTCCTAGTGAACAGACCTGCCTTAGTCCTCGGCTAGTCTGAACGAAGACCTATAGAATTAAGGGAGGGGTCCCTAAAAGAACAAAGGACTGGGACAAAAATGGGACACCTCCTAAACAGAGAAGTTGTTGCAGAACACAAAAAGACAAACTGACAAAAATGTACTAGAGGTCCCAGAGGACCAAGCAAACTTGACAGAGAAAGGCACCGAAGCACCAGGCTAGAGAAACAGTCAAACACTGAAGTCCAGCACAGCCATAAGGGCGGAGCTGGAATATAAAGGCAGATGGTCACGTGACCGCAAAACACAAGATGGAAAAAACAAAGTGTTAAAAGCAGTTTTCCATTCATCACCCTCCTTCACAAATTGTATGCCCCCCGGAGATCAATTTTGGAGAACCACTTGGCCCCCACTAACTAGTTAAACAAGTCAGGAATTAACGGCAATGGGTAGGAATTGCGTACGGTAATCTTATTAATTTCACAAAAATCCAGACATGGACGTAAACTGCCGTCCTTTTTTCAACAAAGAAAAATCCAACTGCCACAGGCGACTTAAAAGGTCTAATGTGACCAGCAGCCAGGCTAGTCTCTATGTACTCCTCCAGGGCCTTTCTTTCAGGGATAGTCAGATTAAACAAGCAACTCTTGGGAAGAGTAGCTCCTGGAACAAACTCAATGGCGCAATCATAATCCCTATGAGGAGGTAAAACTTGCGACGACTCCTCCGAAAAAACCCTCCAAAAATCTTGAAGAGGTACTGGTAATTCCCCTTTTTCCACAGCCGCAATGCGACCATTACAACATTTATCATAGCGCTTCGGACTCCAAGACTTAATCACATTAGTAGACCAGTCCAATAAAGGATTGTGCAGTTTTAACCAAGGCAATCCTAGAACAACTGGAGAGGGTAAATTATCTAAAACAACAAAGTTCAAAATTTCTTGGTGAACTCCATTGATAGTGAGGGGAAATGCAGCAGTCTTGTGAGTAATACATTTCAAAGGAGTGTTATCAATTGCAATCACAGTAATAGGTGATGACAAAGGTTTGGATTTCACTTTAAGGTTTTCCAAAAACCCTTTATCAATCACATTAAGTGTTGAACCACAATCCACAAATACCTGAAATTCAATCAAATCTCCCTGCAAAGTAGTACTCCCAGAAAGAAATACTCCTGCAGAGCGTAAACAAGCTATACGGGCGTAACTGACCTTTTATTTTTCTTTACTTAAACGACGCTCACAATACTTAATCAAATGGTCATCTTTACCACAGTAAAGACACAATCCCTCGGTAAACCTCCGGTCTCTCTCCTGAGAGCGGGGTGACATCGCCCGAAACCTCCATCGGTTTTCCGCCGTCAGAGCAGATTTTCTGGGGACTAGGACCTGACATTACAGGAGTCTTTACCTCATTAAGCCTGCACCTCAGTCTCCTGTCTACACGAACAGCTAACTACATGGCATCCTGCAGAGTCTCAGGTGCAGGGAATGCAATTAGCCAATCCTTAACCCTTTCACTCAGACCAGCAAGAAATAAACATCTCAGCGCAGGATCATTCCATTTAACTTCTGAGGCCCATCTCCTGAAGTGTGTGCAATAATTTTCAACATCATCTGACCCCTGATTCAAACGCCTGAGTTCTGCTTCAGCAGATGAGATTCGATCAGGATCGTCATATAATAGCCCCATAGCAGAAAAAAATTCTTCAACAGACCTTAAACACGGATCATTAGGTTGGAGAGAAAAGGCCCACCCCTGTGGTTCATTGCACAAAAGTAACATAATAAAACCAATGCGCTGTGATTCATTCCCGGAGGACCTTCATTTCAAACAAAAATATAACAAACAAGCATTTTTAAAGGAAAAAAAATCTTGCTGTTTACCATAAAAACATCAGGCAGTCCTACCTTGGGTTCGACAAAATGCGCTCCGGAACAGCTACTCACGTGTTGCTGAAGCTCAGCCACCTCCAGAGACAATCCCTGCAGGCGTTGAGCCAAATCCTGGACGGAAACCATACTGATCCCCGAATTTCTTTCCTTTTAGTTTTTTGAGCTGGACTTACTGTTATGATCTGCAACATGTACTAAGGAAAGATAGGGGAATGCTGTCCCTACAGTAAGACTAAGCTGAATCCCTACGATGTAGCGGGCTGCCTGTTCCTAGTGAACAGACCCGCCTTACTCAGCTAGTCTGAACGAAGACCTATAGAATCAAGGGAGGGGTCCCTAAAAGAACTAAGGACTGGTACAAAAATGGAACACCTCCTAAACAGAGAAGTTGTTGCAGAACACAAAAAGACAAACTGACAAAAATGTACTAGAGGTCCCAGAGGACCAAGCGAACTTGACAGAGAAAGGCACTGAAGCACCAGGTTAGAGAAACAGTCAAACACTGAAGTCCAGCACAGCCATAAGGGCGGAGCTGGAATATAAAGGCTGATGGTCACGTGACTGCAAAACACAAGATGGAAAAAACAAACAGGAGGGTTCTAACACCTGAAGTTTGCTGTAGGCTATGTGCACAGTGACCAACACAAATAGTAGGAGGAATCTCATCCTTTGCCTTTTTGCTGGGATAAATCCAGATAAAATGAATAGATCTCTTCTTGCTGTTCCCTTGCTTACATACAGAACTGATGCTTCTTAGATCTGAGGATTTGTTCCTTTATTGTAGTGTAGCCAATCCTCAGTGAGGAAAATGTATCAGCATTTGAAACACCCAACTTTCACCATTCATGACCACAAGCATCCAATGAAACAAATAGACCATCAAGTGGCCAATCTCTGAAGCAGGATCCCATTCTTTGATGTTCTTAAAAGGGAATTTCTGGCTCCAATCCCTCTTACATCAGAAGTGACGTCTGCTGACACTTGGCAGATTTCTTGTGAGATCAGCAGCTATCGTTCGCAAGTCTTAATCTAATATGTAAGGAATAGAGCAGGTGTTAGAATCTATGTTGTTTTACTTTTCGGCCATCTTTTTGTGGTTTGCTGGCTTCTAGTCTTTTCCTCTGGTGCTGGGTGTCTTGGTCGCATGATTTCCTCATTCTTTATTACTCAGCACCTGTCTCCCATTCCTTGCTGGACATCAGTGTTGTTACGCTTGTGCTCTGGCTAGTTGCCTTGTTAGTTCTTTGTGCTTAGGACAATTTATATCCTGGGACTTCTTGTTCCACCAGTTTTGTTCCCTTTAATCTTCGTTTCTGCAACTAACTTTTCTGTTAGGAGGTCTCCTGTTTTTGCTCCCAGTCCTTAGATCTTTTAGGGTCCCCTTTCCCCCTTCCTTCAGGTCTTCTTTTTAGTTCAGTGCAGGAGTGTCGGTGGGGATATTCACAAGGAATAGAGCACCCATCCCAGCATAGGGTTTAAGCTGAGTCTCAGTGCAGGGACAGCTTTTCCCTTCTATTCCTTAGCTCTTAATTGCAGTACATAACAGCCGGTGCACGACACCTTCCAACCATGCAGGCATCAGTAGACGTGATGTAGAAGTAAACCGAACCAGAGTACCCCTTTAAAAGGACAGTCCTATTAAGTGAGTTTTCAAGGATAAGAAAACCGTGGTTGCTTTAGTCCGAAAACAGCGCCACATCTGCCCACAGGTTGTGTGTGGTATTACCGTTCCATTCGCTTCAACAGAACTACATCCAACCCATGGACAGGTAAAACACTCTTCTAGGAAGTAAAGGAAAGTTTTCTAATTCTGGGAAACCTGTTAACTTAAAAATAAAGTGTCTGATGTTATTTAATATCACGTGATCTGCCTTTTATTTCTGGCAGTAAGGAGAGGACCCTCCGTATTTAAAATACACCAATGAATGGTGCTATTACCGGTGATCTTATGCTCTGGTGGCCGGTAGGCTGTGTCTGCTTTACTTCTCAGAGGTACCAGGCATTTTTCCTCTGCTAGCAGACAAGCAGTTAATTCCCATTTGTTGTGTGTCAGTTTCCTTACAGCAATTTATGAGGAGCTGAAATAAAATTGCAGAGAAAGGATGTGGGGAAGACGTCCAATACTCCATCACTGCCCATTACATGAAGCATAACCTGTTGGCTTTTCCCCAAAAGATTATGCATCCTGTTCTACTAATACAGTTTTCTTCTCTTCAATGTCATTCCTCAGCGCTGCCGACTGTGTCATGGTTCCAAGCAGTGTTCATTACAGGGAAAGAGTGCAGGTTCCTGAGTGTCGGGATGTATATGTACAAAATTGTACCTTTCACCGGAGGGCATGACTGCCTGTATCTTCGGTATCTAATTATATCCAGTAGTCCTTCATTACCTACAAGAGGTGGGCCAAAGAATTCACCATGGCAGGTGACACCCTGAGCTGCAAAGTCACACACTCTGTTCTCATCATATAACTTCTCAGGATGTTTGGCCAGTGATAAAATGCTACATTAAAATGAATGTGGAATATTATGGAGCTTCAAGTACCAAAATTCCCTGCTCATTGCACATAGGGATGGGCCTTATAAATAGGAACACTATTTTGTAACCTGAAGCTAAGAACAGTTCCCAAAAAGCAACCTCCTAACTAAGACCCAGGAAGGGCAGACAAGGATAACAGAGCAGGATATAGACTGCAATATGTGGAAGTGTCTGGGAATAATAGATTCTAGTATATAATTATGGCTCTAATAAGTTTTACATCTTTTGTATAGTGATATGAAGCATGCTGGTATAACCTGGGTATCTTCTGTATATAATAATATACATACAGCTGGTACAACCTGGGTATCTTCTGTATATAATAATATACATACAGCTGGTACAACCTGGGTATCTTCTGTGTATAATTAGCTATGTACAGCTGGTATAACCTGGGCATCTTCTACATATAATTATATATGTACAGCTGGTATAACCTGAGTATCTTCTATATATAATTATATATTTACAGCTGGTATAACCTGGGTATCTTCTATATATAATTATATATGTACAGCTGGTATAACCTGGGCATCTTCTACATATAATTATATATGTACAGCTGGTATAACCTGAGTATCTTCTATATATAATTATATATTTAGAGCTGGTATAACCTGGGCATCTTCTACATATAATTATATATACAGTGGTGGCCAAAAGTATTGGCACCCCTGCAATTCTGTCAGATAATACTCCGTTTCTTCCTGAAAATGATTGCAATCACAAATTCTTTGGTATTATTCTCTTCATTTAATTTGTCTTCAATGAAAAAACACAAAAAGAAATGTCCTAAAGCCAAATTGGATATAATTCCACACCAAACCTAAAAAAGGGGGTGGACAAAAGTATTGGCACTGTTTGAAAAATCATGTGATGCTTCTGTAATTGGTGTAATTAACAGCACCTGTAACTTACCTGTGGCACCTAACAGGTGTTGGCAATAACTAAATCACACTTGCAGCCAGTTAACATGGATTAAAGTTGACTCAACCTCTGTCCTGTGTCCTTGTGTGTACCACATTGAGCATGGAGAAAAGAAAGAAGACCAAAGAACTGTCTGAGGACTTGAGAAACCAAATTGTGAGGAAGCATGAGCAATCTCAAGGCTACAAGTCCATCTCCAAAGACCTGAGTGTTCCTGTGTCTTCCGTGCGCAGTGTCATCAAGAAGTGTAAAGCCCATGGCACTGTGGCTAACCTCCCTAGATGTGGACGGAAAAGAAAAATTGACGAGAGATTTCAACGCAAGATTGTGCGGATGGTGGATAAAGAACCTCGACTAACATCCAAACAAGTTCAAGCTGCCCTGCAGTCCGAGGGTACAACAGTGTCAACCTGTACTATCCGTCGGCATCTGAATGAAAAGGGACTGTATGGTAGGATACCCAGGAAGACCCCACTTCTTACCCCGAGACATAAAAAAGCCAGGCTGGAGTTTGCCAAAACTTACCTGAGAAAGCCTAAAACGTTTTGGAAGAATGTTCTCTGGTCAGATGAGACAAAAGTAGAGCATCAACATAGAGTGTACAGGAAAAAAAAGAAGCATTCAAAGAAAAGAACATGGTCCCTACAGTCAAACATGGCGGAGGTTCCCTGATGTTTTGGGGTTGCTTTGCTGCCTCTGCCACTGGACTGCTTGACCGTGTGCATGGCATTATGACGTCTGAAGACTACCAACAAATTTTGCAGCATAATGTAGGGCCCAGTGTGAGAAAGCTGGGTCTCCCTCAGAGGTCATGGGTCTTCCAGCAGGACAATGACCCAAAACACACTTCCAAAAGCACTATAAAATGGTTTGAGAGAAAGCACTGGAGACTTCTAAGGTGGCCAGCAATGAGTCCAGACCTGAATCCCATAGAACACCTGTGGAGAGATCTCAAAATGGCAGTTTGGAGAAGGCACCCTTCAAATATCAGGGACCTGGAGCAGTTTGCCAAAGAAGAATGGTCTACAATTCCAGCAGAGCATTGTAAGAAACTCATTGATGGTTACCAGAAGCGGTTGTTCGCAGTTATTTTGGCTAAAGGTTGTGCTACCAAGTATTAGGCTGAGGGTGCCAGTACTTTTGTCTGGCCCATTTTTGGAGTTTTGTGTGAAATGATCAATGATTTGATTTTTGCTTCATTCTCTTTTGTGTTTTTTCCTTGCAAGTAAATTAAATGAAGAAAATAATACCAAAGAATTTGTGATTGCAATAATTTTCAGGAAGAAGGTGAGTATTATCTACCAGAATTGCAGGGGTGCCAATACTTTTGGCCACCACTGTATACAGCTGGTATAACCTGAGTATCCTCTATATATAATTATATATGTACAGCTGGTATAACCTGGGCATCTCCTGTACATAATTATATATGTACAACTGGTATAACCTGGGTATTATCTACATATAATTATATATATACAGCTGGTATAACCTGGGTATCCTCTGTGTATAATGATATATGTACAGCTGGTATAACCTGGGTATCTTCTACATATAATTATATATATACAGCTGGTATATCCTGGGTATCCTCTGTGTATAATGATATATGTACAGCTGGTATAACCTGGGTATCTTCTACATATAATTTTATATTTACAGCTGGTATAACCTGGGTATCTTCTGTATATAATTATATATGTACAGCTGGTATAACCTGAGTATCTTCTATATATAATTAGATATTTATAAATAGTATACCCTGGGTATCTTCTGTGTATAATTATATATGTAGTGCTGGTATAACATGGGTTTATTCTGTATATAATTATATATGTACAGCCAGCATAACCTGGTTATCTTCTACATATAATTATATATGTACAGCTGGTATAACCTGAGTATCTTTATATATAATTATATATTTACAGCTGGCATAACCTGAGCATCTTCTGTATATAATGATATATGTACAGCTGGTATAACCTGGGTATCGTCTGTATATAATTATATATGTACAGCTGGTATAATTTGGGCATCTTCTATTGTATATTTATATATGGATATACTGCCCACCTAACCCCCTTGAAGAAACAAGTTTAATGGTATGTAGTGTAACGTGAAATGTGATGTGCTGATAGTGTGTGTAGTTTGATAGTAGTGATAGTGAGAGTTAATGTTTGGGACAAGCCCAGAGTGGGGGGGGGGGGGGAGAGTTGAAGGGAAAGTGACAATTTCCTGTTAGAGCGTGAGTTAGGGCCTGGAGTGCATAGAAAGATGACCTAAGCTCCATTGTGAGCAGTGTCGAATTCTGGAGTATCCTTAGAGTGAAAAGAGACTCAAAGAAAGAGATAGCAAGATTCAGAGCAGAAGCGACTGAGATATGGAGTGATCAATCGGAGATGGATTCTAGGAGTGGATGCCTAGCAGTAAGGCTCAGAGTTTATAACTCCCAAGATGCAACGGCCTAGACAGGACTGAGTACATGAGATGAATAGATTGTCCCGGGAGGGAGTTCCAGAACTTTAGCACTAGAGAAGATAAGTACTAGCACCCTAAGGGGAGTGAAGACGTAGAACTGCAGGGTGAGTAAAGAACTCTTGCTAAATATGACTGTAAAGTTGAGCTGGGTTGTGGTGACAGATGACAAGTAGAGAAAGTAAGAAGGAAAAGTAAAGAAAGGAGAACAATAGAGAAAAGAGGAAGGAATCTTAGTATGGAAAATGCTAATAGTTGTAAAGGAAATATTCATAAGACTTTGTCCCCTCTATCCCTTCTATATATTCCCTACCAAGTTCCCATTCAGTAAAAAGTTTATTTTCAAACGGTGGTCTCCACCATTGAACTGTCCGACACCGGGTCCTGGCAAACCAGCAACATCGGCAACATGCAGCTTGCATGGGCGTAATACCCTCACAGCACAAGTCCACAAACCCAGCCAGAACCCCCACTTTCATGTAACGTGCCAGAGCGCAACAGACGAGTGCTTCACCCACGGCTACCGCCCGGTGTTACGTTACATATGTACAGCTGGTATAATCTGGGCTTCTGGTATAGGTTATGCATCTTCTTGTACATAGTGATTTGGACAATGGTTAACTAGCCTTGCATTAATTGAACAGCTAGTCTTGATAACAGGGGCGTACATAGAAATCATGGGACCCCATAGCAGAAGTTTTAATTAGGGCCCCCAACAAGAAAAATAAATAATTAATATTTGGCAGGGGTCACAGAAGAGCATATCTCACAACTTTGCAGTCCCTACAAAGTAGTTTTCCTCCTACTTGAGCCCTAGATTCCCCTTTCATTGCACCCATAAAGTATGGTGCCAATAAAAATGCCCCACAGTATACCCCTACACTAAAATCCTCCACACACATAGTATGATGACCCTACTGTACCCCACCTCAACTCCCCTGGAAAAGTATGGTAACGCCAACATAGTATGAGCCCCCCAACTGTGACCCCCACACAGCCCTCAATGCACCCCTAAACCTCACCACACTGTATAATGGCCCCCACTAGCCCTCCAAACAGTATAATGCCCCCCCACACAGTCCTCCACACTTTATGAAGGACCCCACACACAGTCCTCCACACTTTATGAAGGACCCCACACAAACCTTCAAACTGTATAATTTCTTGCATACAGTATAAAGGCTCCACAGCCCTTCAAATATTATAGTGCCCCCCCCCCACACACACACATACAGTACAGACCAAAAGTTTGGACACACCTTCTCATTTAAAGATTTATCTGTATTTTCATGACTTTGAAAATTGTGCATTCACACTGAAGGCATCAAAACTATGAATTACCACATGTGGAATTATATACTTAACAAGAAAGTGTGAAACAACTGAAAATATGTCTTATATTCTAGGTTCTTCAAAGTAGCCACCTTTTGCTTTGATGACTGCTTTGCACACTCTTGGCATTCTCTTGATGAGCTTCAAGAGGTAGTCACCGGAAATAGTCTTCCAACAATCTTAAAGGAGTTCCCTGAGATGCTTAGCACTTGTTGGCCCTTTTGCCTTCACTCTGCGGTCCAGCTCACCCAAAACCATCTCGATTGGGTTCAGGTCTGGTGACTGTGGACGCCAGGTCATCTGGAGTAGCCCCCCATCACTCTCCTTCTTGGTCAAATAGCCCTTACACAGCCTGGAGGTGTGTTTGGGGTCATTGTCCTGTTGGAAAATAAATGATGGTCCAACTAAACGCAAACCGGATAGAATAGCATGCCGCTGTAAGATGCTGTGGTAGCCATGCTGGTTCAGTATGCCTTCAATTTTGAATAAATCCCAACAGTGTCACCAGCAAAGCACCCCCACACCATCACACCTCCTCCTCCATGCTTCACGGTGGGAACCAAGCATGTAGAGTCCATCCGTTCACCTTTTCTGCGTCGCACAAAGACACGGTGGTTGGAACCAAAGATCTCAAATTTGGACTCATCAGACCAAAGCACAGATTTCCACTGGTCTAATGTCCATTCCTTGTGTTCTTTAGCCCAAACAAGTCTCTTCTGCTTGTTGCCTGTCTTTAGCAGTGGTTTCCTAGCAGCTATTTTACCATGAAGGCCTGCTGCACAAAGTCTCCTCTTAACAGTTGCTGTAGAGATGTGTCTGCTGCTAGAACTCTGTGTGGCATTGACCTGGTCTCTAATCTGAGCTGCTGTTAACCTGCGATTTCTGAGGCTGGTGACTCGGATAAAACTTATCCTCAGAAGCAGAGGTGACTCTTGGTCTTCCTTTCCTGGGGCGGTCCTCATGTGAGCCAGTTTCTTTGTAGCGCTTGATGGTTATTGCAACTGCACTTGGGGACACTTTCAAAGTTTGCCCAATTTTTCGGACTGACTGACCTTCATTTCTTAAAGTAATGATGGCCACTCGTTTTTCTTTACTTAGCTGCTTTTTTCTTGCCATAATACAAATTCTAACAGTCTATTCAGTAGGACTATCAGCAGTGTATCCACATGACTTCTGCACAACACAACTGATGGTCCCAACCCCATTTATAAGGCTAGAAATCCCACTTATTAAACCTGACAGGGCACACCTGTGAAGTGAAAACCATTTCCGGTGACTACCTCTTGAAGCTCATCAAGAGAATGCCAAGAGTGTGCAAAGCAGTCATCAAAGCCAAAGGTGGCTACTTTGAAGAACCAAGAATATAAGACATATTTTCATTTGTTTCACACATTTTTGTTAAGTATATAATTCCACATGTGTTAATTCATAGTTTTGATGCCTTCAGTGTGAATGTACAATTTTCAAAGTCATGAAAATACAGAAAAATCTTTAAATGAGAAGGTGTGTCCCAACTTTTGGTCTGTACTGTAGCTCTCCAAATATTATAATAACCCCAGCATAGCTCTCCATATAGTATAAGGCACCGCATAGTACTTCGTATAGTATAGTGCTCTCCCCATAGGTCTCCATATAGTATAATGCACTCCCCATAGGTCTCCATATAATATAATGCACTCCCCTTAGTACTCCATATAGTATAATGCACTCCCCATACTCATCCATACAGTATAATGCACTCCCCATACTCCTCCATATAGTATAATGCACTCCCCGTAGTCCTCCATATAGTATAATGCACTCCCCATAGTCCTTCATACAGTATAATGCACCTCCTAGTCCTTCAAATAGTATAGTACACTCCCTACAGTCCTCCATATAGTATAATGCACTTCCCATAGTCCTCCATATAGTATAATGCACTCCCCATAGTCCTCCATATAGTATAATGCACTCCCCATAGTCCTCCATACAGTTCAATGCACTCCCCATAGTCCATCCTCCGTATAGTATAATGCACTCCCTATAGTCCTCCATATAGTATAATGCACACCCCATAGTCCTCCACACAGTTTAATGCACTCCCCATAGTCCTCCATGCAGTGTAATGCACTCCCCATAGTCCTCCATGTAGTATAATGCACTCCCCATAGTCCTCCATGTAGTATAATGCACTCCCCATAGACCTCCATACAGTAGAATGCACTCCCCATAGTCCTCCATATAGCATAATGCACTCCCCATAGTCCTCCATATAGTATAATGCACTCCCCATAATCCTCCATATAGTATAATGCACTCCCCATTGTCCTCCATACAGTATAATGCACTTCCTAGTCCTCCAAATAGTATAGTGCACTCCCCATTGTCCTCCATCTTTAATATAATTGTACAAGCGTCCCTCTATCTGAAGTCTCTATAGACTGCGTAAGCGCGACACGCCTGCGCAGTCTGGCTCCAGACAGAGGAAAGTATTGAGCCGTTACAGGTAAGAGGAGTGTGTATGGCGCCGGAGATCACGGTATGCGTAGGCACTGAACGCATACCGCGATCTCCGGCGCCACACTTACATACTTACCTGACCGGGAGGAGCATTGCTGCGGCTCCTCTCTTCTCACCAGAGACCGGGGCAGGAGTGAAGGCTTCGGAATCGGCGCATGAGCATAGCGCTATTCTGCGCCATTTTACTGAAGACACATGCACTTGCAGGGTGTCTTCAGCAAAATGGCGCCAGACAGCGCGGTATGGGCATGCGTGTACTCCGGCGCCACACTCGTCCCCCGGCCTCCGGCAGAACAGGACACAGCAGCGCTGGAGCACAGGGAAGAAAGGTGAGTATAAGTGGGGTTTTTTTGTATGTGTGCAGCGTGAAAGGGATGAGGGGCCATGCATACCAGGATTGGGGGGTGAGGGGGCCACACATACCAGGATTGGGGGGTGAGGGGGCCACACATACCAGAATTGGGGGATAAGGGTACCTAGCATACCAGGATTGGGGGGTGAGGGGTACCAAGCATACCAGGATTGGGGGGATGAGGGGTACCATGCATACCAAGATTGGGGGATGAAGGATACCATGCATACCAGGATTGGGGGGATGAGGGGTACCACGCATACCAAGATTGGGGGATGAGGGATACCACGCATACCAGGATTGGGGGATGAGGGGTACCACGCATACCAGGATTGGGGGATGAGGGGGCCACACATACCAGGATTGGGGGATGAGGGGGCCACGCATACCAGGATTGGGGGATGAGGGGGCCACGCATACCAGGATTGGGGGATGAGAGGGCCACACATACCAGGATTGGGGGATGAGGGGTACCATACATACCAGGATTGAGGGGCGAGGGGTACCATGCATACCAGGATTGGGGGGTGAGGGGACCATGCATACCAGGATTGAGGGGCGAAGGGTACCATGCATACCAGGATTGGGAGGTGAAGGGTTCAATGCATACCAGGATTGGGGGGTGAGGGGACCATGCATACCAGGATTGGGGGTGAGGGGACCATGCATACCAGGATTGGGGATGAGGGGTGCCATGCATACCAGAATTGGGGGATGAGGGGTACCATGCATACCAGGATTGGGGGGTGAAGGGTACCATGCATACCAGGATTGGGGGTTGAGGGGGGCCATGCATACCAGGATTGGGGATGAGGGGTGCCATGCATACCAGGATTGGGGGGTGAGGGGTGCCATGCATACCAGCATTGGGGATGAGGAGTACCATGCATACCAGAATAGGAATATGTGGTGCCATGCATACCAGGATTGGGGGATGAGGAGTGCCATGCATACCAGGATTGGGGATGAGGGAGCCATGCATACCAGGATTGGGGGATGAGGAATGCCATGCATACCAGGATAGGGATGAGGGGGCCATACATTTCAGGATTAGGGATAAGGGAGCCATGCATACCAGGATGAGGGATGAGGAGGCCATACATACCAGAATTGGGATGAGGGGTGCCATGTATACCAGGATTTGGGATGAGGGGTGCCATGCATACCAGGATTTGGATGAGGGGTACCATGCATACTAAGAGAGGGATCTGGGGGCCATGCATACCAGAATTCGGATGAGGGGCCATGCATACCAGGATAGGGATGAGGGGTACCATGTATACCAGGATAGGGATGAGGGGTGCCATGCATACCAGGATGAGGGACGGGGTGCCATGACTGGCAAGGGGGGATGAAACCTGGGGCCGTTACTTGCACCAGACCCCCCGGTCTCACGGGCCCCAGAGCGGCCGTGTGGCTTGCCGCCATTGGCGATACACCACTACTTGATAATATCTGTTCCATTCTTATCAGTAGATTATTTTGGGGGCAGCACATAAATGTCTACCAGTCTTATTCCACATCAAATCTGGTTTAATATAAAATATTCTATTATTCTGTAGCTAGATGGAGGAGGGAGGCTTCAACCCTTACAAATTTCCAAATGGTGAGTGGCTCAGTGGTTAGCACTGCTGCTTTACAGCGCTGGGGTCCTGAGTTGACATCCCACCGAAGGCAACATCTGTAAGGAGTTTGTATGCTCTCCCCGTGTTTGTGTGGATTTCCTCGTGGGTCACCGGTTTCCTCCCACACTCCAAAGACATACTGATAGGGAATATAGATTGTGAGCCCCAATGGGGACAGTGATGATGATGTCTGTATAGCGCTGTGGAATATGATGGCGCTATATAAGCAAAACATAACAAATAATATAGAATAAGTATCTGTCACCAGAACGCTCACCCAGTTGACAACTATACCTCCCCATACACATGCACCCTCACCTCTGTTGGGTGTGCATGTACAGTATTCTCAGCTGGAAGAGAGAAAATAGCCGCTGCTAAAAAGTCTGACATATCATCCCATGAACAGAACGACTGAGTGTTTATAATTCTTCTCTTCGCTGATGTTTGTCTTCAGTGGCGAGTCTGGAGGCCCCCCTGGCGGGTTAGTCAAGCTTACCTCATGGGCCCCCGGATTGCAGCAATGTTTATCCTCACTCTGCTGCAATTTTCACAATATTATGTGCTCTTTCCTAGATTTCAACAATGCTGAGGATTGTGAGGGAAAAAATGGCTGCTACTCTCGAAGATGGAACTGTCAAACATGAAAGGTTCCTCCACATGAAATTCATGACCGATTTTAAAACCCATAATATTACAGATGACTGTAAATCTCCTAACAAGACACAATGCATCTTCCAGGCTAGAAGGTGTAAAATAAAGGTGTAGCCGCACCAACGGAACACGCTTTAATAAAAGTGACATATTTACAACTCCTTCTTCCCCATTCATCCATTCTCCGACCCGGCTCTAGTTTATTTTGGCAACAAGACACTGAGCAAAAAGCTAAAAAATGAGAAACGACGTTCTGAGAAAAATGAGTTTTTCCTTGTATTTTATCTTTCTTTTTCTTTTCCCCCCCTGGTGCTTGCATGAAAGCACAGACGTCTTTAATTGTTAGAAAACACGGCCATGCTGCCTCTGCTCGTTTTAAAATGAAATTCATTCTGTTGAATCTCTAATAAGTCTAAAAAATTGCAAATGAAAGCATAATCTCAGATTTAAGTTAACATGCTTTCTCATTAAAAATATAAAACATCAAGAAATGCAGATATATCCAGCAACATAATGTTTAATGCTTAATTTCACAGGTATCTCAGCATGATCTGAATAACTTATGCTGACAATACAACAATCTAAATGATAAATCAACACGACCATTTTGGTGATATATAGTATTAAATGTAAATAATACCCTGCACCGCTAATTGGCTGCTACCTGGCAACAAATAAGTAGGTGAGATATTACCCTGCAAAAGGCTTCATTTCTGCACTCCCCTAATCATTAGGCATTTCTGGCTGGTAAGCGTATTCCCTGCTTTTATGATGAGAGGCTGGAAGGGAGCGAAGGATTAAACTGCACACAGAACCCCACGGATCGCAGAGAGAAAATTGAAACAAGTCGTGAATTTAACAGTTTTTGCAAAAGAATCGGCAGTGGCTCCTTACAGTGTTAACAGTTTATAGAGGAAAAATAAAATAGACACTACACTGTGTGCAGAATTATTAGGCAAGTTGTATTTTAGAGGATTATTTTTATTCTTGATCAACAACTATGTTCTCAATAAACCCAAAAGACTCATAAATATCCAAGCTTAATATTTTTGGAAGTTGGAGTGTTTTTTTTTTTAGATTTGGCTATTTTAGGAGGATATCTGTTTGTGCAGGTAACTATTACTGTGCAGAATTATTAGGCAACTTAATAAAAACCAAATATAATCCCATCTCACTTGTTTATTTTCACCAGGTAAACCAATATCAGTGCACAAAATTTAGAAATAAACATTTCTGACATGCAAAAACAAAAAAACAAAAAATTAGTGATGAATATAGCCACCTTTCTTTATGATGACACTCAACAGCCTTCCATCCATAGATTCTGTCAGTTGCTTGATCTGTTTTCGATCAACATTGCGTGCAGCAGCCACCACAGCCTCCCAGACACTGTTCCGAGAGGTGTACTGTTTTCCCTCCCTGTAGATCTCACATTTTATGATGGACCACAGGTTCTCTATGGGGTTCAGATCAGGTGAACAAGGGGGCCATGTCATTATTTTTTTCTTCTTTTAGACCTTTACTGGCCAGCCACGCTGTGGAGTAGTTGGATGCATGGGATGGAGCATTGTCCTGCATGAAAATCATGTTTTTCTTGAACGATACCGACTTCTTCCTGTACCACTGCTTGAAGAAGTTGTCTTCCAGAAACTGGCAGTAGGTCTGGGAGTTGAGCTTTACTCCATCCTCAACTCGAAAAGGTCCCACAAGTTCATCTTTGATGATACCAGCCCATACCAGTACCCCACCTCCACCTTGCTGGCATCTGAGTCGGAGTGGAACTCTCTGCCCTTTACTGATCCAGCCTCTGGCCCATCCATCTGGCCCATCAAGAGTCACTCTCATTTCATTAGTCCATAAAACCTTTGAAAAATCAGTCTTAAGATATTTCTTGGCCCATTCTTGACGTTTTATCTTATGTTTCTTGTTCATAGGTGGTGGTTTTTCAGCCTTCCTTACCTTGGCCATGTCCCTGAGTATCGCACACCTTGTGCTTTTTGATACTCCAGTAATGTTGCAGCTCTGAAATATGGCAAAACTGGTGGCGAATGGCATCTTGGCAGCTTCACGCTTGATTTTCCTCAATTCATGGGCAGTTATTTTGCGCCTTTTTTGGCCAACATGCTTCTTGTGACCCTATTGGCTATTTGCCATGAAACTCTTGATTGTTCGGTGATCACGCTTCAAAAGTTTGGAAATTTCAAGACTGCTGCATCCCTCTGCAAGACATCTCACAATTTTGGACTTTTCAGAGCCGTCAAATCTCTCTTCTGACCCATTTTGCCAAAGGAAAGGAAGTTGCCTAATAATTAAGCCCACCTTATATAGGGTGTTGATGTCATTAGTCAACACTCCTCCTCATTACAGAGATGCACATCACCAGATTTACTTAATTGGTAGTTGACTCTCAAGACTATGCAGCTTGGAGTAGGACAACATGTATAAAAAGTATCATGTGATCAAAATACTCATTGCCTAATAATTCGGCACACAGTGTATGTGTTATTAAGGTAACGTTTATTGATCCAGAAGATATTGTAACAAAGGGTTACAGAGAGATAAGTCTACACAAATCAAAGGGGTTTGTAGTAAAATGGGACAAATATGACACAATTCTTCATATTCCGGAATAACTTGGTGCCGTTTTCCATTAGATTGTGTCTCTCACTTTTATCCAATATCTTAGCTGTATGAAGTCCCAAAATGGAACGATTTCCCGACTACTCTCTTCCCACCAGCTGAATATTACTAGGCAGCGTTCTCGCCATATCAATAGGCAGAAAAATAACTTTATGTACAAAATCTAATACTGTTCTGCAGAAGGACCTTTTCTGTCATCTGATTCCAGGAGTAAAATATTGACGATGTAACTTTTGGATAGGTCCTCAAAATCAAATTGGTGTGGGTCTAAGGCTATGTTCACACATGTTGTGTTTTTCAGAGTTTTTTGCTGCAGATTTTTATGCAAATTTTCAGCTGCGTTTTTCAGTACCAGCAAAGTCTATTGGAAACCAGAATTCTCTGTTCACGCATCTTGTTTTTTTGTTGTTGTGTATTTTATGCCTTGGTTGGATTTTTGGAAAATAGAGCATGTCACTTCTTTCAGCGCTTTTTCACCCATAGGAAGTAATAGGTGTTGAAAAAAAGCTGAAAAAAGGCATCAAAAACGCACCAAAGTTTGCATCAGCATTTTTGATAGCAAAATAGAATGGGGTTCTTTTTTTCACAGAACTTTATGGACACGCATAAATAGAGACATAAGAACAGTGGTAAAAAAAACGCTGAAAAACGCATTAAAAAAAGCACAAAAAGTGCAAGAAAAATACGCAACAAAATGCCCCTGAAGATAAAGTTTTGCTGCAGATTTGTGACGTAAAAAAAAACACAACATGTGTGAACATAGCCTAACCCTCGGCACCGCGACCAATCAACTGTGTGCAGCTCCCGCCATGTTCGGCTGTTCACAGAGCGGGAACAGCACAGCTCCGTGCTCTGTGTAGTGGCCGTTCTTGGGTACTACAGCTCAGGTCCCATTCACTGCAATGGGGCTATATTGCATTCTCTGCATACAGAATGGCTTTAGCAACACTGTACAATGAATATACTGAAAAGGCACCCAGTCAATTTCTTTATGTGATTGTTGGGGATTTCAGAGGTCAAAGCTCCAACACTTATAATATTAGGCATATTCAATTCTCTAACGTCAATGACCCATGAGCATTTTTCTTCTTTACTTCAATGGGAGATCCATCAACTTCACTCAAGATACAGAAGGAGAATAATATGTGAAGCATTTCATGGCACCCATTCGAGTAATATTAAGGGTCTAGGGTCATGGAAACTCATGACAGTTTCAGTTGAAGATGTTTCATGGAAACCTTGACCTTATATGCTCCCTGGCTTTTTGGGTAACTCATACAAATGAAAATTTCCATCCGGTTCTTTTTTTTCTACAGAAATATATTTATTTCACCCTAGTATTTTACAAAGATCCCATTTTCAATGTTTTTCCCAACATCGCTACGGATAGTTTTCAGAACTGCGCCCCAGTGACTGTCTCTCGCCAGCTGCACCTCTCCCTTTTCAATGACCCAGGCATACAATCTGATACAAGCGGTGTTCGGCTACTCTTCATACTTATCCACTTTCTCCGATCTGATCAGATTATGGTCTGAACTGAATGCAAAGATTATGGTCGGAGTGTAGTTTGAATAAGATGGCTACGGTTGGCTCTAGGACCTGTTCTCTTCAATTAGAGCCTTCTAAGAGTCCTATATCTACCACTGAAGACTACAACATATGCCATTGTATAGGGTTAGTATATAGAGTAACATATGTTGCACATATAAACGGTACAATTTATTGCGGGCTCCCTCTGCATAGATAAATGCAGTCAACTACATTTTTCTATAAATGAAAAAAAAAAGTTGTCTAAAAGGACACTCGTTGGCCTCCGCCGGTGAACAAAATCATATGAAGTATGGACTGTTGTATGCGGCAGAAGCTTTTTCACAGTGTAGGTGATGTCTTGATGTGAACAGGCAAATTACAATGAGGGATGGCTTGGAATGACTCTTCCTAGATTTTCAAAGTTTCCCACCTGAGCTGCTCTGTCTCCGCTGCCCCTTTTGTGAGTGTTGGGGCTTTGTGCCGCTGCACGTCCATCCTCTCGATCCCGGCACCTGATGTCCTCTGCTTTCTTCTCTAGCCACCTTCCTGCCCCTTCCATTTTCTTCTGAGTCATCTTACTCCATACCCCACCTTGTCCAGTTCCAGACAGCTGGCATCCATGTTCATTGCTCTAAACTTTAATTCTACTTTCCCTATTATATCATCTGCCCTTAGTAGTAGAATGAATACTCCACTAGATATTTGCGAATGTATTTTTAGCCCCAATCGTTCTGTATCCTAATGACGTATCGAAGCTGTTACACCGTTCTGTATGATCTATCAATTAGAAGTGTAGCAGAAACGAGTAAATTCTTCTAATGACTGATACAAGTAATGGCCTCTAAAGTTCATGTCCTAATCACAGGGTCAGCGGGCACAAAATGTCAGCGCAGCCATTAAAGTTACTGTGTGTTTTTAGTGGCATTATGCAGCTGGTATTTGTATTTTGCAAAGGAAGGAAGAAATGTCACGTATTCAGATGTTTATAAATAGCGGAGTAATTCAGGGTGTGATACAATTAACGCTAAGGAAGAAGGAGATGTGAGCATTGATAATTGACTCCTTATTAATGAACGCCGTAAATGAATCTGGAGGTTGTCACTGACCACTCCATCTCACTGTCTGGTGCTCAAGGGTAATTGGCATAGAAAAACACAATGTAATATAACGTAAAAAACTGGGCTGTATATACAAAAATCATTTCTGAGTGATAGAAATATGTTCCCTATCATACATTAAATCTTCCTGCCTGGTCTCACCTTTAGACTGAAGGCTAAGTGCTCAGGTCTGAATATACAGGACAAGCAAAACGGGTCCCTTAATCTCTGGCAATCTATTCAATGTAAATGCTACTAAAGATTGTGTCATGGAGATTTCAGGTGGTCATGAGGGATCGTCTCACAAGACCATGGGTCCATATTTAAAATTCTTAATGCCACTTTAATTTACATCTCTGCGAAATAAAAAGGATTGGGCATTTTTTATGGCTTTTTCCCATATAGAATTCAGGGCTTCACTTTCCACATTTTCCTAAATGGTTGGTAACCGTTTCCATTGTCATTTCAGACAATTCTTACAAGTTGCAAGACCCCAGTAGTATTCGCCAGTGCATAAAGTGCTTTGCTACATGACCTTTAAGGGTTATTTATAAAGGTAGCCAACGCCCTGGTAAATGGTTACTACATGGAACCTTCCAAAATGGGTTATTCTTCTAACATCATCTTGGCAGCACTTACGTTTAAAAATATGTCTACCCCCATACACCGCTTCATAGTCCGTGCAGTCTTGTTGCAACTCCCCACAGTGTTGCCGGATCATTAAAAATAAAGAAGGTCCAAGGCACCATATGTTCTCCTCCAAGGAATCTCTTTATTGGTTACCGCGTACAAAAGGTAAAAATACATGCAACGTTTCGACCACATAGAGCCTTTTTCAAGCGAAATATAATAAAAGGTCCTGTACCATCATAGAACGTTGCCTCATCTGAACAATTTTGGTTATTTTTTATTAAATAAATATATGTATTTCCATATGCTGCCTCTTCTCTAAAGGTTAGGTTCCCATCAGTTTAGGTAACTCATCATTGAGCAGTGCAATGCCAGGCATCGGCGCTGAAGTTGCCTAGCCGGGCATTATTGCCTAGCCGAGCATTACCTAATAAGCAGCATTAATTACACTGGCCCCCAAATCATATAATCTATAGAAATACTATAATCCCCAGCACAGTCAATGTTCTTCGTAGTAACTTCACCCTTTCAGTTGGGTCCTTAGTATACTGTGTGCAGGTATTGTCGTTCCATACTCTAAGGTAAATAAACAAAGAAGCCGCCTCACCGTGTCCTATTTATATGACTCAATCCGTCTTACAATTTTGTGGGTCTCCAACCAGTAGCCGTGACTTACGGCTTCACATAAGAAAATAATTTTGGGGAGTCCCAAAAATAATTAAAATCCTCAATTTATTACAAAATAATTTAAAAGATCTTACAGGTTGGGAGTTCCATTCTGTAGCGCACAGAAGCCTCCTCCAGACACTGTACATAAGGCGGAGAAAACTTTCTATAGCTGTGTCTTCAATTTACTTTCAGATGCAAATGAAACCATCAGAGGAGACCTGACTAATACACTAATGTCGGTGCTGCAGCCAACAGATGTCGTTTCTCAAGGTTAGATATGGAGCGAAGTGCAGCCCATTTATTGCCTTGTCACAGTGTAAAACCCAGATGATGAGGATATGTCTGACTTAATGCAGCCGGATCACTTTGCTGAAGTCAGACTTTCCGCTCTATACCCCTAGAAGTATTTCTCTGGGCACGTAGCTGCGACATTTACACTGTGAGATCTTAAAGAGCACCTAGAGTTTTATACACAGAGGAGGTAAACATTTTATATAGCAACCTGGCATTCCTGTTATTACCGTGTCCGAGTTTACAAAAGAGCTGGTTACATCACAGAGCTAGAAAGGACTGGTATTGATCTCCAATATATTGCTCTCCAGCTGGGGATAAGCTATACTCCCATGATGTACAAACAGCCTGTGAATTCCAGGGCATGCTGGGAGTTGTAGTTTTGCAACAGCCATATAGCCGTAGAATGAAGATCACTGATTTAAAGGGACAGTCCAGGAGACATGATAGGAAAGATCACATGGTATAGCACAGTCAATCAGGAAGGGACTATCAGAGCCTGTATAAAAGTCTTACAGTTTTGTGATATTAGATATATTCTTCTTCTCTTGATTGTTTTTCTTTGCTTTTCTTTTGTGACTGTTTATTCCAATTATAGGAACAGGTTTATATTTTTTGTGACTTCCATATGACTTCACTGTCAACATTCGGTGTATAACAATATACAATGGGTATACGGTCCCTTAATAATGATTCAGATTTTTTACTGAATAGTTTTAATATTTGTATTTTTTCTATGTATATTTTAGCTAAAGTTTCTATTACTCATGTTCAAAGAATGCTTTTTGCAACACGCGGTTTCCCAAACAACCGCTGGAGATCCGGAACCTGGGATTTCCAGATGGAGAAGTATGTGAATAAGAGCTTCATGTCTACAAGTTAGGCTTGCGATGGAACATTGATGGAACATTGATGGAACATTGCCTTTATAACACAAATAGAGGGTTCTTTAAACTTGTACATATGAAATTAGAGAAGGTTCTTTCACTTTGACAACCGGTGATGCTGGACTTTTTTCTATTACCAAGGAAGTGAACACACTAGTCATTTTAGGGTGATTTAGAATAGTGAGTTGAAGTCAAAGCTCAAATCTCCTCAAAAGAGATAGGAAGAGAAAGCCATAAAAGAATGGACAAATACTCTAAACATTAATGTGTTGTACAACTGCAGCAGTGAAAATAAGCGTAGTGGTCTGTGAATAATACAGAGCTTCATTTATTGAGTGAGAGCGAGATATAAGATGTGCTAGCAGCAGTTCCTGACTTAGTGTAATTAATCAGTGATATGGGGGAGCTGCATCTGTCCTGATTCATGTGAATTACAATTATGTAGCGCAGGGCTGTGACCGCGGACGAGGTGCTCGTCTCCTTTTACACCCCGGCGCGCTACATGAAAGTGTGGGTCCTGGCTGGGTGTGTAGACTTGTACTGTGAGGGCATCACGCATGTATAGGATGCATGTAGCCGGTGGTATGTGCTGGCCAGGACCGTTTGAACGAAAGTCTCCCTCACTGAACTGTAAAACAAACACAAACTCTTTACTGGGTGGTAACTTGGTAAAGGTTATATATAAAGGGTAGCGGGTACAAAGTCTTATGGACGTTTTCTTTATGGTATAAAGCATCAATCACTCTCAATATCTTTCCTCCATTGTTTACTCCAGGGCTAATGAGGCACTACTCCTTCTTTCGTCCTACTCCTCCACAACCCAGCTTTAACGCTACAGTTACTTGCTCTTCGGTTCCACATCCTATTTCTTCCACTACTGGCACTTGGGACCCCCACTAGTCCGCTGTACTCAATCCTGCTTAGGACCATTACCTTCTGTGTTAAAAGCTCTGGGGTTCATGACTCGGTGTCCTACCCAAGGACACCTCTGCGGGAGGCCACTCTGTCTCGTCAGTCACTTCTCTTCAGGATCATACTATCCCTCGTCCTTAGTCTCCTCTCACTTAGGGTCACCCTTCCATGCAGCTCTGCTCGCTTTAATCTCCAAACCCTATTTCCTTAACTAATAGGAGCATCACTTTCCCTAATACTAATCCCCTCCCTCTCTGGGCTGGTCTCAAACATTAACCCTATCTTATCCTAATGTCACTACATAAATTACAGTGGACTATCTATATCCCTACACTACCTGTCTTATACATTATGCCTCACACTGTACACTACTGACATTATCACATCCTACTTTATACTAACAATACTTATCACACTCTATATACACTGCTCAAAAAAATAAAGGGAACACTTAAACAACAGAATATAACTCCAAGTAAATCAAACTTCTGTGAAACTAAACTGTCCACTTAGGAAGCAACACTGATTGACCATCAATTTCACATGCTGTTGTGCAAATGGAATAGACAATAGATGGAAATTATTGGCAATTATCAAGACATCCGCACTAAAGGAGTGGTTCTGCAGGTGGGGACCACAGACCACATCTCAGTACCAATGCTTTCTGGATGATGTTTTGGTCACTTTTGAATGTTGGTTGTGCTTTCACACTCATGGTAGCATGAGACGGACTCTACAACCCACAGAAGTTGCTCAGGTAGTGCGGCTCATCCAGGATGGCACATCAATGCGAGCTGTGGCAAAAAGGTTTGCTGTGTCTGTCAGTGTAGTGTCCAGAGGCTGGAGGCGCTACCAGGAGACAGGCCAGTACACCAGGAAAACCCAGGAGCAGGACCGCTACCTCCGCCTTTGTGCAAGGAGGAACAGGAGGAGCACTGCCAGAGCCCGGCAAAATGACCTCCAGCAGGCCACAAATGTGCTTGTGTCTGCACAAACAGTTAGAAACCGACACCATGAGGGTGATATGAGGGCCCGACGTCCACAGATGTGGGTTGTGCTCACAGCCCAACACTGTGCAGGACGCTTGGCATTTGCCACAGAACACCAGGATTGGCAAAGTCGCCACTGGCGCCCTGTGCTCTTCACAGATGAAAGCAGGTTCACACTGAGCACATGTGACAGACGTGACAGAGTCTGGAGACGCCGTGGAGAGCAATCTGCTGCCTGCAACATCCTTCAGCATGACCGGTTTGGCAGTGGGTCAGTAATGGTATGGGGTGGCATTTCTTTGGAGGGCCGCACAGCCCTCCATGTGCTCGCCAGAGGTAGCCTGACTGCCATTAGATACCGAGATGAGATCCTCAGACCCCTTGTGAGACCATATGCTGGTGCGGTTGGCCCTGGGTTCCTCCTAATGCAGGACAATGCCAGACCTCATGTGGCTGGAGTGTGTCAGCAGTTCCTGCAAGATGAAGGCATGAAACTATGGACTGGCCTGCCCGTTCCCCAGACCTGAATCCGATTGATCACATCTGGGACATCATGTCTCGCTCCATCCACCAATGTCACGTTGCACCACAGACTGTCCAGGAGTTGGCGGATGCTTTAGTCCAGGTCTGGGAGGAGATCCACAGGAGACCATCCGCAACCTCATCAGGAGCAGCCCAGGCGTTGTAGGGAGGTCATACAGGCACGTGGAGGCCACACACAATACTAAGCCTCATCAGGAGCATGCCCAGGCGTTGTAGGGAGGTCATACAGGCACGTGGAGGCCACACACAATACTCAGCCTCATCAGGAGCATGTCCAGGCATTGTAGTGAGGTCATACAGGCACGTGGAGGCCACACACAATACTCAGCCTCATCAGGAGCATGCCCAGGCGTTGTAGGGAGGTCATACAGGCACGTGGAGGCCGCACACAATACTCAGCCTCATCAGGAGCATGCCCAGGCCTTGTAGGGAGGTCATACAGGCACGTGGAGGCCACACACAATACTCAGCCTCATCAGGAGCATGCCCAGGCGTTGCAGGGAGGTCATACAGGCACGTGGAGGCCACACACAATACTCAACCTCATCAGGAGCATGCCCAGGCGTTGTTGGGAGGTCATACAGGCACGTGGAGGCCACACACAATACTCAGCCTCATCAGGAGCATGCCCAGGCGTTGTAGGGAGGTCATACAGGCACGTGGAGGCCACACACAATACTCAACCTCATCAGGAGCATGCCCAGGCGTTGTAGGGAGGTCATACAGGCAGGTGGAGGCCACACACAATACTCGGCCTCATCAGGAGCATGCCCAGGCGTTGTAGGGAGGTCATACAGACACGTGGAGGCCACACACAATACTCAGCCTCATCAGGAGCATGCCCAGGCGTTGTAGGGAGGTCATACAGGCACGTGGAGGCCACACACAATATTCAGCCTCATCAGAAGCATGCCCAGGTGTTGTAGGGAGGTCATACAGGCACGTGGAGGCCACACACAATACTGAGCCTCATTTTGACTTGTTTTAAGGACATTACATCATGGTTGGATCAGCCTGCAGTGTGTTTTTCCACTTTCATTTTGTGGGTGACTCCAAATTCAGGCCTCCATTGGTTAATAAATGTGATTTCCATTGATGATTTTGTGTGATTTTGTTGTCAGCACATTCAGCTTTGTACAGAACAAAGTATTCAATGAGAATATTTCATTCATTCAGATCTAGGATGAGTTATTTGAGTGTTCCCTTTATTTTTTGAGCAGTGTACTATAGATTACATGACACAGTATTTACAAAATTCGCATGACATAATACACATTACGATACAACACAACACAATTACATATTTTTTTCTTATTTATTAATACACTAGAATGAAGCAGCAAGAAGCACGAGTTATTTGCTGTAGTCTTTGCATTTCTTATAGTTTTGTACAAAATGTATGGTAAGAAAAAAAGTGGCAATGAAAATGGACATTGTAGTGTTAAAAAAAAACATACCATGGCTAAGATTATGGGAGCTGCTACAAGAAGCACCACCACCACTGATAACAGACCTCCGAGCAGTAGTATTTCCAAACACAGGCCAGAAATGGCTAGAAATGGCCACCAACTATCGCATTAATAGGGAGGTAGTGGAGGACATTATGAAATATATGGCAAATCACTCATCTCATCACAGCAGGGTGATATTACCTCTGACAGCAACACCGCCAGTTTGAGTCAGTGTTCTGCAAAGAGTGGGTTGCCTAATCACAAATGACTATGGGATAATTTTTGGACTTTTTTATTTTAAAAAAAATGTGAAAAGCCTGTCAGTGTGCCATGTTATTAATTGGTCTGTTGGTTACTACTGGTTACCATCTGTTTCTATGTTAAGGTAAGTTTTGACATCACTAAAGCTATGCTTAAGTAAAAGAGTTTGAAATGGGTAGACTTCAGAGTGTTACATGTGTTTTCAGGACACTTGGTGGCTTTGCAGCATTGCAGTTTGCTGCAAATCAACAAAAAAAGAAAAATGGTAAATTTCGAATTACAAAAGATTGGATTATCTCTAGTATATATACAGTTATATGAAAAAGTTTGGGCACCCCTATTAATCTTAAGCTTATTGTTTTATAAAAATTGGTGTTTTTACAACAGCTATTTCAGTTTGATATATGTAATAACTGTTGGACACAGTAATGTTTCTGCCTTGAAAAGAGGTTTATTGTACTAACAGAAAATGTGCAATCTGCATTCAAACAAAATTTGACAGGTGCATAAGTATGGGCACCTCACCAGAAAAGTGACATTAATATTTAGTAGATCCTCCTTTTGCAAAAATAACAGCCTCTAGTCGCTTCCTGTAGCTTTTAATGAGTTCCTGGATCCTGGATGAAGGTATTTTTGACCATTCCTCTTTACAAAACAATTCCAGTTCAGTAAAGTTTGATGGTCGCCGAGCATGGACAGCCCTCTTCAAATGATCCCACAGATGTTCAATGATATTCAGGTCTGGGGACTGGGATGGCCATTCCAGAACATTGTAATTGTTCCTCTGCATGAATGCCTGAGTAGATTTGGAGCGGTGTTTTGGATCATTGTCTTGCTGAAAGATCCATCCTCTGTGTAACTTCAACTTTATCACTGATTCTTGAACATTATTGTCAAGAATCTGCTGATACTGAGTGGAATCCATGCGTCCCTCAACTTTAACAAGATTCCCGGTGCCGGCATTGGCCACACAGCCCCAAAGCATGATGGAACCTCCACCAAATTTTACTGTGGGTAGCAAGTGTTTTTCTTGGAATGCTGTGTTTTTTTGCCACCATGCATAACGCCTTTTTGTATGACCAAACAACTCACTCTTTATTTCATCAGTCCACAGGACCTTCTTCCAAAAAGAAATTGGCTTCTCCAAATGTGCTTTTGCATACCTCAGCCGACTCTGTTTGTGGTGTGCTTGCAGAAACGACTTCTTTCGCATCACTCTCCCATACAGCTTCTCCTTGTGCAAAGTGCGTTGTATAGTTGACCGATGCACAGTGACACCATCTGCAGCAAGTTGATGCTGCAGCTCTCTGGAGATGGTCTGAGGATTGTCCTTGACTGATCTCACCATTCTTCTTCTCTGCCTTTCTGATGTTTTTCTTGACCTGCCACTTCTGGCCTTAACAAGAACTGTCCCTGTGTTCTTCCATTTCCTTACTGTGTTCCTCACAGTGGAAACTGACAGGTTAAATCTCTGAGACAGCTTTTTGTATCCTTCCCCTGAACAACTATGTTGAATAATCTTTGTTTTCATATCATTTGACAGTTGTTTTGGGGAGCCCATGATGACACTCTTCAGAGGAGATTCAAACAGGAGAACAACTTGAAAGTGGCCACTTTAAGTAGCTTTTCTCATGATTGCATACACCTGGCTATGAAGTTCAAAGCTCAATGAGGTTACAAAACCAAAAAAAGTGCTTTAGTAAGTCAGTAAAAAGTAGGTAGGAGTATTTAAGACAAGAAAATGATAAGGGTGCCCATACTTATGCACCTGTCAAATTTTGTTTGAATGCAGATTGCACATTATCTGTTAGTACAATAAACCTCATTTCAAGGCAGAAACATTACTGTGTCCAACAGTTATTACATATATCAAACTGAAATAGCTGTTGCAAAAACACCAATTTTTATAAAACATTAAGCTTAAGATTAATAGGGGTGCCCAAACTTTTTGATATAACTGTATATTCCTCAACATTGAAATTGCAACACCAAAAAGGAAAAGTCATGGAATTATGGAAATCACCAGATTGCTAGATACAGTATGTTCATAATATGCAAATTATGAAAAGATGGAAACAACATTTTCAAAACACCTCAATTTATTCAGTTTGAGCAATACGCGGTCCCCGCACTTTCAGCCTCGATTGCTATCAATGATTTATCAATGGTCATCTGAGGAATTTTCTGCCGCACTGAATGCACTTGGGCAAATAATCAAAATCCGCTGCAGACAGCTCCCTGTGTAATTGCTTGATGCCCCAGATATCCTCGATGGGAAACAAGTCTGGAGACACTGCAGCCATTTTAGCCTGCTTAGACTGCTCATAGTAGCACCAGCAATATGCGGAATAGCGTCATAGTGTTGAAAAACAGCTCCTGGAACAATTTGATTTTGTAGTAGAACAGCCATTATTCCAATGTAATGACAAGCTAGAATTAAGACTTTAGCGGTCCGACTACAGTACCTTATGCCACCCAGGAACCATTTTTCAACACGACAATGCCAGATCACATGTTGCTTGTTCTGCTGTGAGCAGCCTGCATGGCCTATATGTTCTACCATGGCCTGCAGCGCCTCTAGACTTGTCTCCCATCTAGAACATCGCAGACGTCATTGATCGGTGATTACACAGGAGCTGCCAGCAGCGGATCTTGACGATTTGCCCAAGTGCATTCAGTGGCAGAGCATTCCTCAGACGACTATTAATAACCTCAGTCATAGTAGCCGAATCTGGAAGTGTGGAGATTTCTGCTCATAGAGCTCCTACTTAATACTTAGTGAAAAGGGAGTTTTTGAAAATTTTATTTCCACTTTTTCATCAGTAACATGTCTGTCGGTCCTGTGATTTCAATAATTTCGCGACTTTTCCTTCTTGGTGTTGCAATTTCAATTTTGAGGAGTGTATATACTATATACATATTTTTATAAAAAGGGGTTGCAAATGTTGCAGGGAAAGCAAAGTTAGGCTATGTGCCTTCGGTCAGGAACCGCTGCGGGTTTGACTCTGTGTGTCTATGCAGCGGCAAACCCGCATCGTCCAGACGCTGCAGCATAGTGGATGGAATTTCTAGAGGTCCCATGTCCACTATGCGTCTCTGTGCACCTGCGGATCACCTGCGAAAACTGACATGCGGCGCGTCTTTCAGATCCGCAGCATGTAAATTTCTCTTGCGGGTTCGCTAGTGGACTTTCCCCATTAACATCTATGAGGAAAGTCTGCATGTAAAAAAGAAATTGCTCCGCTCATTTACATAAAATGAGGGCGGAAGCCGCGCGGCTATTCCGCAGCATCGGGGCTGTAAGCTGCTCCTGACTAGTGTTGAGCCACCCCCGTAGTGTTCGAGTTCGGTTCGTCGAACACCCGTGTGTTCGCCGAACTGTTCGTCGAACTGTTCGTCGAACACCTTCGAACACCGTTAAAACCAATGGCAGGCAAACAAAAACACATAGAAACACATAGAAAACACCTTCAAAGGTGTCCAAAAGCTGACAAACTGCTCAGAAGACACAACTAACACATGGAAAAGTGACAAGTACATATAGTCATGCGAAAAGAAAAGAGGTGGAGGAGTAAAAGGAGGGGGAGACACAGATATAGGCATGTCATGCCCTTCTAAAATCCAAAAAGTGAGAAGCCGACACGTTCAGTCCGCTCCTGCCCGTGCCACCTCCGCGTCGCCGGGTTTGTGCCAGAGCCGCGGTGAACCCTGACGGCCAGCCCCCCTCTCCCAATACTGGTGCCTGTCCGCTGGTGGGTCGAGCGAGCCCCCCTGTGGTGGAGGCAGCTCTAAGCTTTTTAATTTAAATTGTCTCTCTAATTTGAATGAATACACTTTAAATCCATTTACAAGGATCTATTGGAGGGCAAGTCTCATGCCAGCAGCCGCGTAATTCCAGCTCCAGTAGCGTCCACTAAAGCTGCTGCAGTTAAAAAGCTTTTATAAGGATCGAGCTCGGCTGTCCACCGCAAGGCATCCTACTGCCAGTCCCAGCCCCTATGCCTTGGGGTGCCTCCTGATGCTCTTCACTGAGTATCCCGTGGTCCCGAAGCATTTCCTTTGAAAAAATGAAGTGTCCAAACTACAGGTGGTGTAGCTTGCTTAACAGCCGGGATAATCCGCTGACTAGCAGACACTGCTACTAGGCACAAAGTATTTCCTGGGCTAGATGCAGTTAAAAATTTGTAATTAGATACTCTCGTTGGATGCTGAGAAAGCATTCCATAGAGTCTCCTGGCACGCCATATATGATTCTCTTAAAAAGCTTGGGGTAGGGGTCTAGGGGACCCTTTTATAGCCAAAATCACGGCCCTGTATCGCAATACGTCACCTAGGCTGAAGATAAATGGAACTGTAGCACCCTGAGGGCTCGGTTGCTACAGAGGTATTGCACCTCACCCAGAGGTGTGATATCTCACTCTCAGGTAAGGATGTAGTGTGGATCAGGACCCGACACCTGCATGCATTACACCACATTGCCGTGGGGCAGGGCGACCAATATGCCCCTGAGATGGGCACGACAGTCCCTGTCCCTGGCTGGAGTGGGGGGAGGGAACACTGAGGAAGGGGAACCCTGTAGTGCAGGAGCAGGGAGGAAGCAGTTCCTGGGTGCATTGAGAAGGGAGTATAAAAGGTGGGCACCATCTTAGTTCAGTGCAGAGAAGTCTGAGCAGAAGTGGCAGGGAGCAGGGGCTCTGCATGAGCTCTGCTCCGGAGGCGGGCCTAGTAACAGAGACCCAGGCCTGGAAGAGGGAGAAGGAAGGAAGAGGAGCGGAGAAGGCTCCAGGAACGAGGAACGAAGGGATCCCAGGGGTGCGGACGGGCGAGTCGCCACCGCACGCCCGAATCCACCTGCGTGGAGGGGTCAGGCCAAAGGGGGAGACCGGTCCCCGAAACTAGTGGAGGCAGGAAACGACCCTCAGCTAGAAACATAAGGCTGTGACATTTTATGTGGCGCAGCCCCTCGCTATACCCGCTAGGAAGGCACCACATAGGGTCAGGGAAACTGGCGCCAAGTTTACCAAGAGGAGGCCCGAGGCAGCCGGACAGAAGGGTTGGTAAGAAAGGCCAGACAAAGGACACACAAAGGGGGTCCTGTGAAGCGCTCCAAAGTTATCTGGGAGTTGTCTGAGCCCCTCACCTGGTGAGCACAGTACGACGTGGGCAGCCGTTACCTGCAGACGTGGTCTGGATAATAAGAACTGTGAGTAAAGGCCCTGGACTGCATCACTGACTCCGTGTCGTTACTGCTGCTGCCCTGCACCATCACCCCCATCCTCCGCATACACTGCCCTGAGGCTATACTCCTCCCGTGGGGAGTTATGCTACGCTCTGCTGCACCCACAACACCAGCCTCAGCGGTCTGCCCTGGAGCGGCGGTTCACTCTGACCGCAATCCACGGGTGGCGTAGTCGGACATTTAAACATCAAAACCACATAAATAGTTCCGCCACTGGTTTGACCGCCCTGAGCCACGGAACCGGGTCGCCGCCACGGAGACTACAACCACCAGCATCCACCAAAAAGGGTCCGGCTCCGGGTGTCCCAAGGCCCAGGGGGCGCGTCAGAACATTTTCATCACCTTTCACAATCACCAATGGGACAAGGCAGGGATGTTCTCTGTCCCCTCTCTTATACATCCTAGTGACGGAGCACCTGCTCTCATCAATTCGCCATAACCCCAATATTAGGTGGATTGAGGTGGGAGGCACCGAGTACAAGTGCTCTCTATTTGCTGATGATGTCCTAGTATATATCACTCAATCACATATATCCATCCATGCTGTTATGGCTGAAATAGATCACTTTGTTACATGGTCAAATTTTAAAATCAATGCAGCGAAGTCTGAGGCCCTCGATGTCTCCCTCCCCAAATCCATATAGGATTCCATCCAGTCCAACTTTCCCTTTGCCTGGCCCTCACAGGGTATCAAATACTTAGGAATTCCTATTCATAGAGACCTCTCCCATCTATGTTATCTTAATTTTGGGCCCTTTATTGAACAACTCCATACTGACCACGGTTGGCAAGTTAGAACTCTAAGATTCACTACGTGAACCACTGGTGTTTTGTGGAAAAGCACATGTACACTGTGTTCCAAATTATTATGCAAAAAGTGTTTAGGAGTGTTTGTTTGTCAGTTAAACTCATTGATGGTGATGTGTGTCAGGGCTCTTTATATCACTGTAAGCAATTGCAGACACCTGTGCTAATTAGTTTGGCAGGTGTGTCCAATGAAAGGCAAGACTACTTAAGAAGGCTGTCTCACATTATTAAGCAGCCTACATTTTCTGCCAAAATGGGAAAGAAAAAGGATGTGTCGGCTGCTGAAAAGCAACAAATTGTGGAGTGTTTAGGTCAAGGCATGACTACAATCAACATTGTGCGATGATCAGGATGAAGTGTCTTGGCAATCAAGAAGTATGTAGCTGATTCACAGTACACACGTGTGCGTGCTGATAAGGGCAAATTGAGGACTCTTTCCTACAGGCAATTACGTCAGGTTGAAAGAGCAGCGGCAAAAAAGCCTTGTCATAGCAGCAGACAAGTTTTTGAAGCTGCTGGTGCCTCCAACGTCCCCCGAACAACAAGATGCAGGGTCCTTCAGAGGTTTGCAGCTGTGCATACGCCATCCTGTCGACCTCCTCTATCCACTTCACACAAGCAGAAACGGCTCCAGTGGGCCAAACATTACATGAAGACTGATTTCAAAACTGTTTTGTTCACGGATGAGTGCCGTGCAGCGCTCGATGGTCCAGATGGATGGAGTGGAGGATGGCTGGTTGATGGACACCCCACGCAAACACGGCTACAGCGCCAGCAAGGAGGAGGTGGAGTAATGTTTTGGGCTGGAATCATGGGGAGATAGATTGTCGGCCCCTTTAGGATCCCTGAAGGCGCTAAAGATGAACTCCATAATGTATGTGGATTTTCTCAAACAGCACTTCCTGCCATGGTTCAAGAAGAAGAACCGTGTATTTCACAGCAAGATCATTTTTTTGCATGATAATGCACCATCTCATGCTGCACATAAAACATCTGCATCTCTGGCTGATATGGGCATAAAAGGGGACAAACTTATGGTGTGACCCCCATGCTCCCCTGACCTCTACCCCATTCAGAACCTTTGGAGCATCATTAAAAGGAGTGTCTATGATGGCTGGAGGCAGTTCACATCTAAGCAACAGCTCTGGGAGGGTAGTCTGTCCTCATGCAAAACAATTGAAGCAGAAACCATCCAAAACCTGACAAATTCAATGGACGAGAGAGTTCAGAAGCTCCTTTCGAACAAGGGGTCCTATGTGAAAATGTAACATCACCTAGAATAAAGTTTTGAGTTGAAAACTGTTTGATTTCAGTTTCTAACAACCTGATAATGCTTATAATTTCAAAAATGACCATTTTTTTGGTCTTTATTAAAATGAAAAGGTTGATCGAAAAGTTTGGGGGATCTAAGAGTGTGGCAACCCAGTAGTCATGATTACTTCGAATTCTGACAATATGAGGGTCATGCTGCAGGTAGTGCACCAAGAAGGCACTTATGTGTCTTGCGCATCTCGGAGCCCCAAAATTATTTTTCGGGCTAGATGCAGCTAAAAATTATTATTAATTTTAAATCTGGTGAAGCTTTAGTATAGATGGCCTAATAGGATCAGTGCTGCACACTGCTACAAAGCCCAAATTATTTTCCAGTCAAGATACAGATAAACATGATTAGTAATTTTAAATCTGGTGGAGCTTATTATAGATGGCCTAATAGAATCAGTGCTGCACACTGCTACAAAGCCCAAATTATTTTCCAGCCAAGATACAGATAAACATGATTAGTAATTTGAAAGCTTAAAACGGTTGGTAGGGTGATTTTAACCAATCATCAAGCTTTTACTCTCCCCAGGATGACACAGGGGTAGAAAAGTCGTTTCGGATCCATGATTTGTTCATCTTTATGAACGTGAGTCTGTCTACATTATCAGTGGAGAGCCGCGTGCGCTTATCTGTCAGCACACCACCAGCAGCGCTGAACACACGTTCAGACAGAACGCTGGCTGCGGGGCATGACAAGATCTCCAAGGCGTAAGTGGCTAGCTCCGGCCATTTATCCAGATTGGAAGCCCAAAAAGAGCAAGGGTCCAGTGACACAGTCGTGGCTTCAATGTTTACTTGGAGATACTCCTGTACCATCGTCTCTAGGCGTTGACTATGTGTCAGACTTCTTGTCTCCTGTGGCCTTGCAAAGGATGGGCTAAAAAAGTGGTGAAATGATTCCGCAAAATTGATGTTACCAGCAGATACTGTGGTTCTGTTACGGTTTGAGTGCTGAACACTTGACGGTCCCACGGTTGGCAAGTTGGAACTGTGAGATTCACTACGTGCACCACTGGTATTTTGTGGAAAAGCACATGTAAGATTCTGCAACAGTCTCTGCTGATACTCCTGCATGCGTGCATCCCTTTCTATGGCAGGAATAATTTCTGCAAATTTACTTTTGTACCGGGGATCTAACAGTGTGGCAACCCAGTAGTCAGGATTATTTCTAATTCTCACAATTCGAGGGTCATGTTGCAGGTAGTGCAGCAAGAAGGCACTCATGTGTGTTGCGCATCCAGGAGCACCAAGTCCCTGTTGTGTTGGTGGCGAGGTAACAATCATGCTTCCTTCCTCTGTCCTCTCCCCCCAACCTCGCACAACAGAAATGTGATCAAGGTCTCCCTCATCTGATGAGTCTTCCATCAGTTCGTCCTCCACTTCTTCCTGGGCTCCTGCACCTTCCTCACTAGTTTGGCTGCTACCATGCGCCCTGGTAAAACCATCTCCCCCACCCTCACATGCCTGCCGCCTTGGTGCTGCGAACCGTCTGGACCTTGCAGGTGTTAGCCCTTCCGCATACAACTCCTCCTCCTCTACTTCCTCCACCTCCTCTTGTGCCACCACCTGACTCCGAATTCTGTTTAACATGTGCTCCAGCATGTAAATCACCGGAATAGTCATGCTGATAATGGCATCGTCAGCACTAAACATCTTCGTCGCCATTTCAAAACTGTGCAGAAGGGTGCATAGGTCCCTGATCTGAGACCACTCCTCCAGCGTGATTTGCCCCACCTCTGGATCTCGTTGGCCCAGGCTATACGTCAGAACGTATTGCACCAGGGCTTGTCGGTGCTGCCACAGTCGCTGCAACATGTGCAGAGTTGAATTCCACCGGGTAGGCACATCGCATTTTAGCCGGTGAAGTGGCAGGCCCAACGACTTCTGTAGAGATGTAAGTCGCTGAGCTGCGGGATGCGAACGTCGGAAGTGAGCACACAGCGACCGTGCCCTCTGCAGAAGGCCATCTAGTCTGGGATAGTGGGCTAAAAATTGCTGGACAACCAGGTTCAACACGTGAGCCATACAAGGCACGTGTGTGACATTGCCCCGGCGAAGGGCCGCACCCAGGTTTGCAGCATTGTCGCACACGGCCTTCCCTGGTTTCAGGTCCAGTGGAGACAACCATTCATGAAATTGGTTCTCCAGAGCTGACCACAACTCCTCAGCTGTGTGACTCACATTTCCCAGACATTTCAATGTAAAAACCACCTGATGACGTTTAGCCCTACTGCCAGCATTGTAAGGAGGTGTGCAGGATCCCTTCTGCGCAGTTAGAAAGCTTGTGGCATGACCAGACAGGCTTTGGGTGCAGGTGGAAGACCGAGAGGAGGTTGAGGAGGCAGAAGCAGTGGAGGAACTTTGACATAAAGAGGATTGACGCACAACTCGTGGGGACGGCAAGACTTGGACAGCAGCCCTTTGTCCTGCTGTCACCATAGTTACCCAGTGCCCAGTCAGCGACATGTCATGCCCCTGTCCATGCCTACTCGTCCAAGTGTCTGTGGTGAAATGCACCCTGTCACACACAGAGTTTCTCAAAGAAGCGGTGATGTTGTGTGCGACATGCTGGTGGAGCGCAGGCACACCTTTCTTTGAGAAGTAGTGCCGACTGGGCATCTGGTACTGGGGCACTGCGACGGACATAAGGTCTCGAAAATCCTTTGTGTCCACCAGGCGGAAAGGCAGCATTTCTGTAGCCAAGAGCTTGCAGATGGTGAAATTCAACCTCTTAGCTTTCTCATGGCTAGGAGGAAATGGTCTTTTACTTGTCCACATCTGAGGGACCGAGGGCTGGCTATTGTGCTTAGACGGGGTTGTGACGCGCCCCTGGGCCTGTGTCGCGCTGCGTTGCGCACGCGGGAGCTTACCCGGAGCCGGATCTGTTGAGGGTTGTAGTCTCGTGGCGGTGATCCGGTCCATGCCCAGGGAGTCAGACTAAGTGGCGCTGTTTTAGCGGTAGATGTTGGACGACTACGCCACCCGTTGAGTGCAGCCAGGGAGCTGCTGCTGCAGGGCAGACCGCTGAGGCCGGTGGTAGGATTGTGCAGCGTGATAGTATAACCCCCAACGGGAGGGGTATGGCCTCAGGGCAGCCGACGTGGATGATGGGGGTAGCAGGAACCACTCGGAGACGGTACTGTGTAGTTCAGGGTCTTTACTGGTGACAAAGATAGACCCTGCCGGAGTACTGGCTAGCGATTGGGGCCTGGTCAGTCCTTGAGCAGATGGGATCTCCCCTGGCCAGGCGGAGTTGTAGGCCTCCCAAACTAACGATACTCTTCTGGCTACCTTGCTAGAGGCGGGTATAAGTAGCCCACGTCCCTGAGTGTACCGTGTGGTGCTCACCCGTATGGCCGGTGACTCGGGGCCTTCGGGTTTCTGGGCCAGAGGACCTGCAATCCCCTGCCGGTCGGTTTCTGCTGCTGGATAGGAGTTAGTCCCCACAGCCTCGGACTCCGGGTCCGGTGATAACTTCTCAGTCAGGGCGAGCTCTGCAGCTGCCAGCCCCTGACTCCTTGTAACACTGCTCCCACAGAGCTCCTGTTGTTTCTTCCTATATTTGCTTCTTTTCTCTGCTTCTTCTCTACTCACTAACCCTGCCTCAGCCCCAGTTTTATATAGGGGAAGTTCTTCCCCTCCCAGGACTGTGCAGGAGGTGTGGCATGCATAGGATTCCTGACCAAGAGACCTCCCACCTGCTCTCAGACGTAATATCTCTATCACTGTGGCAACCAGACCCCTGGGGTGTCACATTCCCCCCTAGTGAAATTTAGTACTCCGGGACTAAACATATTTTTGTAACATAACAAATTATAAAAAGAAACAACGCAATAAAGAAAAACATTAGGATGGTCACGGCGTGTCCGTAACCGGGTGCAGTCTTTGAAGAAAGCAAGGTGTCCATTTCACCAAAACAGGGAGACGTAACCAGGTAGGGGTCTGTCCTGCCCCGAGTCCTTAACAGTCTTTAGTCCGTCCTGGGTTACGCTCCAACTATGTACAAAGGATTCCCGGTAAATCCACCAAGGACTCCTAAAAATAACTAGAAACACATAATTATACACAAGCAACAATAAACAGGTAACCACAAATAAAACAATTTATACACTTCAAATCCTCCAACGTGCGGGTAACTGGCCCCTAGTGGCCCTAGTGGACCTACGGAGCTGACTGTCTGGCCCTGAACTACAGGGTGTAGGAGCTGTTAAGGGTAAACTGGGCAGCGGTCTACGGGCCCTTTGGCTCACTAGGGATATGGCAGGCTCACTGCAAGCAGAGGGTTGATCCTCCTGGTCTGCTGGTGTGGGGTCTTCTGCCTCCTGGACCGGCTGTTCTTCCAGCTCTACCTGTTGCTCCGTAGGTGCTTGGGATGCTGGTTGGAGGAAGGTGAGTACGGGTACCACAACTGCACCATTGACTTGAGTCCAAGACTGAGGGAAGTCTCCGAGCACAGTACTAACCATATCTTCCCTTTCCTCTACGGGTCGATGGTCTTCTTGTTCCTCTTCAGGGTTCCGTAGCTGTTCAGGACACTTCTTCAGGTGATCCCGGGATACAATGGCTGTGGTCTCCCCTCCGTCTTTACTGATGGTACAGACCTTCGGGTTGTCGTGGCTTGAGGGCAGTACGGTGTACGGGTCCTTCTCCCACTGGTCGTCCAACTTGTGGAGCCGTCTTTTTCTCTTCAAGACCTGCTCTCCGGGTACCAGGGGAACAGCGGGAGCATACTGGTTGTAAGTTTTCTCTTGTCTTTCCCTAGCCTGACAGAGACTTCGCTCCACGCTCTCCTGTACTCTCCGGTACTGCTGCTGCCTCTCTGTGTCCCAGTCTGCTTCTGGTGAAGTGTCCTCGGGTGTCAGGACTCCCATTTCCAGGTCAACAGGTAACTTACCAGGTCTCGCCCTCATTAGGTAAGCCGGGGTACAGTTGGTGGAACCTACCGGGATGTGGTTGTATAGGTCCACCAGATCGGGCAGCTTCTCAGGCCACAGACTGCGTTCTTCCAGGGGCAACGTTTTCAGAAGATCCATTACCACCTGGTTCATTTTCTCACAAAGTCCATTAGTTTGCGGATGATAGGGTGTCGTCCTTATCTTCCGGCAGCCATACAGAGTGCAGAATTCTTGGAAGACCTCCGCTTCAAAGGCAGGTCCCTGGTCTGTCAACACTTGGTCCGGGTACCCGTGTGGACGGCAGAAATGCTGCTGGAAGGCTCTAGCTGCTGTTCGAGCTGTTAAGTCCTTGACGGGGACGACAACCAAGAACCGGGAGTAGTGATCCACGATGGTTAGTGCGTAGATGTAGCCACTTCTGCTTGGGGTCAGTTTTACATGATCCAAGGCTACCAGTTCCAACGGCTGCCGGGTGACGATGGACTGCAGGGGAGTCTTCTGGCTGGCACGGTCCTTCCTTCTTAGGTTGCACGGGCCACAGTCTCTGCACCACCTCTCGATGGTTCCCCTCATGCCTACCCAGTGGAACCGCTCGCGCAGCAGGAACTCCAGCTTCTTCCATCCGAAGTGTCCAGCCCCGTCGTGGTATGCCTCCATCACCATGGCTGCGTCTCTTAGTGGCACCACTACTTGCCAGATTAGTTCATGCGTCCGGGAGTTAACCATTCTGCGGCACAACTTCCCCTTGTAAAGGAACAGTCGACTCTTCTCAGCCCACAGTTGCTTGGCTTCCTCCGGAGCGTCTGGGTCAAGGCGAGCCTCTGGCCGAGTCAGCATCTCCTTCACCAGTCGGACGGCAGGGTCACTGTCTTGCGTTTCCTCCCAGTTGTAGTGAGGCAAGGGGTTAAACGTAGCGGCTTGCTTACTCCTTACCCGGTGGGAATACTGGATAGTCCCATGCCGGTGGAACGCGGGGAGTTCGACTTCTTCCAGTCCCTCTGGATCTTCTCCTACGTCCGGTAGGTTTGGCATCCTGGACAGGGCGTCCGCTTGATATTGGAGCGTCCTGCCCGGTATTTGATGGTGAACTCGTAGTTGGACAGGCGGGCCATCCATCTCTGCTCTAGGGCACCGAGTCTTGCCGTGTCCAGGTGTGTCAACGGGTTGTTATCCGTGTACACGACGAACCGGGAAGAAGCGAGGTAGTGCTTAAAGCGTTTGGTGACTGCCCACACCACTGCCAGGAACTCTAGCTTAAATGAGCTGTAGTTCTCAGGGTTTCTCTCGGTGGGTCGCAGTTTTCGGCTGGCGTAAGCGATTACTCGTTCTTTCCCCTGCTGGATCTGGGACAGCACGGCTCCTAGTCCGATGTTACTTGCGTCGGTGTAGAGGATAAAAGGCTGGCTGTAATCCGGGTACGCCAGGATTTCATCCCCCGTGAGGGCCATCTTCAGCTGGCGGAAGGACTCCTCTTCCAACTTCTCCCATCTGAAGGGCGGCTTCTGGTTCTTGGCCTTCCGGGACTGGCCTATCAGGAGGTCCTGCATAGGAGCTGCCTTTTTGGTGAAACCGGGGATGAACCTGCGGTAGTAGCCTACCAACCCGAGGAACTGCCGCACTTCCTTTACACTGGAGGGACTTGGCCATTCCTTAATTGCGGTGATCTTATCAGGGTCGGGAGCCACTCCGTCAGCGCTCACCACGTGTCCCAGGTACTGCACCTTTGGTTTCAGGAGGTGACACTTGGAGGGTTTCACCTTTAGGCTGTAGCTTGCCAGAGCTTCGAACACTTCCGCCAGGTGTTTCAGGTGGTCCTCATAAGTCTTAGAATATACGATGACATCGTCCAGGTACAACAGGACCGTCTCGAAGTTTCTATGGCCCAGACAGCACTCCATTAATCGTTGGAAGGTTCCTGGTGCGTTGCAGAGTCCGAACGGCATGCAGGTAAACTCGCTAAGTCCCATCGGGGTGGTGAATGCGGTCTTCTCCCGGTCCGCCTCTGCTACAGGAACCTGCCAGTACCCACTAGTGAGATCCAAGGTAGAGAAGAAGTTAGCAGATCTTAAAGCAGCCAAAGACTCCTCTATCCTTGGTAAGGGGTACGCATCCTTGTGTGTGATACGGTTGATTTTCCGGTAATCTACACACATCCTCATGGTGTTGTCTTTCTTTTTGACTAAGACTAGTGGAGCTGCCCAGGGGCTACAGCTATCCCTGATCACCCCAGCCTCCTTCATGTCTCTAAGCATCCCCTTGGCGTGTTGGTAGTGTGCAGGGGGTACGGGTCGATACCTCTCTTTTATGGGAGGATGGTCTCCCGTGGGGATGTGGTGTTCTCCCCCTTAACTCGCCCGAAGTCTAACGGGTGTTTACTAAACACTCTCTCGTACTCTTGAACCACCCGATAGACTCCCTGTTTCTGATGTGAGGGAGTGGAGTCAGTACCCAAATGTAGTTGCTGACACCAGTCCTCCATTGTATTCTTAGAGCCGTTACCTTCCTCCGGGTGAGATGGAGGCAAGGGTTCCACAGATTGTATAGCATTTTGGTTAATGGTATATAATTTGGCTAGCGTGGCATACCGGGGCAGGTACACTTCCCTCTTCCCGATATTGATTATGCGAACGGGCACCCTCCCATGGCGTACATTAACCACCCCCCGTGCTGTCAAGATGGTGGGCCTACTGTCTGAGTAAACTGGTTCTACCATTGCCTGGTAATCTCTACCTCTCAGACCAATAGCTGCCCGGCACCAAATCATCATTTCACTTTTTGGGGGCATGGCAATAGGGAAAGGGTCACACATTCTCACGCTACCAATCTCACCGCCGGAGAGTTCCACCTGTTGCCGTCGCATCAGTGCCCGGATCTCTTTTTGGAGCACTCGCTGCTCGCCGGAGCTGGCGTTCTTGGCAACCTGCTGTAAAAGGAAAATCACCTCTGCAAGACAATTTTCAATTACATTAGTTCCTAGAGTTATCTTTGGGTGACTCTCGTGTTTGTCAATGTCTACAATGATCAGTCCCTGTGCTGCCAGTTCAACTCTACCAATTTTAATGGTCACCTCTTTAAATCCGATCTGTGGCACGGGCTGACCATTGCTGGCGATGATACTCAAGTCGTCGTCAGGGTAGCGGGTAATATCCGAGTCATTCCAGTACTGCTTGAAGAGCACGTACGGGATGGTGGTGACCTGTGACCCGGTGTCCAGTAGGGCACTCATAGGAATGCCATCCAGTACCACAGGCAAGACTGGACGTCCTCCCACATATTTGTCGCGCCAGTTCGATGGGCCTGATGATCTTTTTCCTAGGGGTTGGCCCTCTACCCTAGGTTGTGCCAGTTTAAAGGACAGTACCTTGCCATATGTCCGGGTTGATTACAGCGGCGGCAGATGGGTCGTCCGTCCTCGTTGTATCGGTCGCTGGGTCTTCCTCTGGCCGGTGGGGTCCTCCTTGGTCGACGCCACGGGATGTCCTCCGGTCCGGATGCCAGCTGGATCTTCCCTGGAGTGGAAACCTGTAAAGACTGCACAGTTCGGGTTAGCGCAGCAACGCTTTTAGCTAGCTCTTGGACCTGATGGTGCAGGTCTGGAGCCGAGTCATTGTTCAAAGCCTGCGCATCAGCTCCCACAGGCCCTGCCGACAAGGGCGCCGCCTCCTGGTGGTAGGTGGTAGTGGGGCGTCTGTGGGTCACAACGCCACCTGGTGCCGGTTCTCGGAGCACCCGGATGGCTCTGTCCTTGAACTGTGCAAATCCCAGATGAGGGTCCTGTAAGGCCATTGCCCGCAACTGGGTTCGGTGGGCATTGCAATATAAACCCTCTATAAATTGTTCAGTTAACAGCCTGTCCTCGTCTCCCACGCTGTCAGGGTCGGTCTGCTTAATGGCTCTCAGGGCCTCTTGTAGGTTCAGGGCATAGTCCCTTATACTCTCATGTGCCCGCTGTTTGCACCCGTAGAATCTAAGCTTGATCTCGGCTGAGGTACGGGTATCAAAGGTGTCCCTCAGCCGGGTTAGTATCCCTGCGACAGTCCTCCCCCCAGGTGGCCAGGACTTTACCTCCCTTTTGGCTGCCCCAGTTAATTGGGCCACCAGGATGCTTACTTTTTGCTCTTCTGTGAGGGGGTACACCTGGAAGAGGCTATCCAGTTTTTCTCTAAAGTCCTGCAGGGTATGTGACTCCCCTGAGTACTGGGGTAGCCAGGCTGCCCCCGGGATATAGGGCATGGTGAAAGGCATGACCGCAACAGCGGTGGCGCTGGCGGGGGTTGGAGCGGTGAAGCTCTCCTCCGTATCCGACATCCTTCTCCCCCCTAGTGGACCGTGGCCTACCTTGCGATGATCCTCTTCCGTAGGCCGCGGCTCCGCAGTGGATCGTCAGGGTTGAGGACCTTCCGTCGCGCTCCAGTGACGTCGGTGTCTGCTGGGCTCCTTCCAGGACCTTACGCAACGTCCGGACGTGAGGCGGGGCTTCAGTTCTCGCGCGTTTTCGGAGTCCACGCCCCTCTTCTTCCCGCGCGGCGTCCTCAAGATTGCGTCCAATGGCGGGAAAACTCCACGGATGGCGGGAAGAAGGCCGAAGATGGCGCCGGATGGCGGGAAAACTCCACCGATGGCGGGAAGAAAGCGGAAGATGGCGCCGGATGGCGGGAATCTTCACCACGGGTAAGTTTTCACAGTCTTTTTCAGGCACGCAGTACCCGGTGGTTGCGGGCACGAAATCCTGCCGACTACGCCAAAAGTTGACGCGCCCCTGGGCCTGTGTCGCGCTGCGTTGCGCACGCGGGAGCTTACCCGGAGCCGGATCTGTTGAGGGTTGTAGTCTCGTGGCGGTGATCCGGTCCGTGCCCAGGGAGTCAGACTAAGTGGCGCTGTTTTAGCGGTAGATGTTGGACGAATACGCCACCCGTTGAGTGCAGCCAGGGAGCTGCTGCTGCAGGGCAGACCGCTGAGGCCGGTGGTAGGATTGTGCAGCGTGATAGTATAACCCCCAACGGGAGGGGTATGGCCTCAGGGCAGCCGACGTGGATGATGGGGGTAGCAGGAACCACTCGGAGACGGTACTGTGTAGTTCAGGGTCTTTACTGGTGACAAAGATAGACCCTCCCGGAGTACTGGCTAGCGATTGGGGCCTGGTCAGTCCTTGAGCAGATGGGATCTCCCCTGGCCAGGCGGAGTTGTAGGCCTCCCAAACTAACGATACTCTTCTGGCTACCTTGCTAGAGGCGGGTATAAGTAGCCCACGTCCCTGAGTGTACCGTGTGGTGCTCACCCGTATGGCCGGTGACTCGGGGCCTTCGGGTTTCTGGGCCAGAGGACCTGCAATCCCCTGCCGGTCGGTTTCTGCTGCTGGATAGGAGTTAGTCCCCACAGCCTCGGACTCTGGGTCCGGTGATAACTTCTCAGTCAGGGCGAGCTCTGCAGCTGCCAGCCCCTGACTCCTTGTAACACTGCTCCCACAGAGCTCCTGTTGTTTCTTCCTATATTTGCTTCTTTTCTCTGCTTCTTCTCTACTCACTAACCCTGCCTCAGCCCCAGTTTTATATAGGGGAAGTTCTTCCCCTCCCAGGACTGTGCAGGAGGTGTGGCATGCATAGGATTCCTGACCAAGAGACCTCCCACCTGCTCTCAGACGTAATATCTCTATCACTGTGGCAACCAGACCCCTGGGGTGTCACAGTTGATAAGGGTGTCCCCGGCAAACTGCCGGTCTGTGAGGAAGATGCAGGCGGACATGTTAGGTTGCCTTGATCCAAAGGTGGTGCTATCGATGTCGGACAGCGCTCAACACCAGCTGGTGTTACCACCTCCAAAGAAAATGATGACCTGCCAATCACGCTGGCTGTTGCGGGTAAAGAGGTGACAGGTCTGCGCCCCAAAACAGGTGTGACTGCTGTCCCCCCAGTCACAGAGGATGAAGAGGCCGCGGATGCACAAGATATGGCAGACGGTGGTTGGCCCGGCCGGCTAGGCCGCATTGTAGCACACTGAGCTTCCCACTGCAACTTATGCTTCATGTCCATGTGCCGGTTCATGCATGAAGTACTCAAACTATGTATTTTTTGGCCTCTACTTAGCTTTTGCTGACAAATGTTACAGATAACACGAGTTGGGTCATCTTTATCGATCTGAAAAAATGCCCAGGCTATGCAAGGCTTAGCACCCATGCGACCTGAAGAGCCACCACGAATTGTGGTGAGAGGCAGAGTTGTGTTTGAGGATGCAGTTGTTGACGTGCTTCCAGTACTACGTCTCTGTCCAGGAAGGCGCAACCTGACCTCGTCGTCACTAGCATCTTCCTCCACCTCCTCTGCTGACCTCATCTCTTGGCTGACTGTGGGTTGACAGTAAGTGGGATCTCCAGCCTCATCATCATCACCCTGTGCGTTATCACACCCGTCGTCCTCAGAGCCAACCTGTTCCTGCCCTGACAAAAAACTAAAGTTGTCGCTCCAATCAGGTATTTGAGTCTCATCATCGTCTTCCTCATTGTCTCCACCAACAGGAGTTACAGTTTGGGAATGAGGGTCTACATTATGGTCAGAACCTTCTGCGTCTGGTCCTGGATCCGACTCATAAATATTCTGGGCATCAGTGCAGATCATTTCCTCGTCTGGATTCACAGAAGCGCTGGAGTCGACCTCTGATTCCCAGGCTATAGTATGAGTAAACAGCTCTGCAGACTCAACCATCTGTTCTACCTCATACTCAGACGGGCAGCTGGAGATTTGGGAGCTGTGAGGAAGCAAGTGCGATTGGGGTGACACCTTTGAGGACTGGAGTATTTGTGATGTTGAAGTTGATGTGGAGGAGAGCCCACTTAAAGGAGCACTTGATATCCGTTGAAGCACCTGCTGTTTTTGTGCCTCATCTGGAATTTGTAGCGATTGGCGTGGCCGTAAGAAAGGGATCTTATCACATTGTCCGCTAAAAGAAGTAGACATTTTAGTTTGGCTGGAAGATGGTCTTTCTTCTGCAGATGTTACTGTTGCTTTAACACCTACCCCACGGACACAACCTTTTTTCCCCTTCCCAACACGCCTATTCCCCTTTCCACCAGCAGCAGGCCTTTTTCCACTCATTTTGGTGGTTAACTAATTCACAACTCTGGAGTTGTTTGCACAAAAAAACAATGGATGGGAACCGAGCAGAGCTGAGTGGCCAAACTGTGGTATTAGGCCAAAACTATTGGCTGGGTTAGATGCAGAAAAAAATTATATTCAATTTGCAACCTGATGGAGGTCAGTATAGATGGACTAATAGAACAAGTCCCACACACAGCTAGAAGCCCAAATATTTTTTCAGAGGTAGATGCAGAAAAATTTTTTATTCAGTTTGCAACCTGATGGAGGTCTGTATAGATGGATTAATAGAACAAGTCCCACACACAGCTACAAGCCCAATATTTTTTCAGAGGTAGATGCAGAAAAAAAATATATTCAGTTTGCAACCTGATGGAGGTCAGTATAGATGGACTAATAGAGAAAGTCCCACACACAGCTAGAAGCCCAAATATTTTTTCAGAGCTAGATGCAGACAAAAAATTATTTTGAATTTGCAACCTGATGGAGGTCAGTATAGGTGGACTAATAGAACAAGTCCCACACACTGCTAGAAGGCCAAATATTTTTTCAGAGCTAGATGCAGAAAAAAATTATATTCAGTTTGCAACCTGATGGAGGTCTGTATAGATGGATTAATAGAACAAGTCCCACACACAACTAGAAGCCCAAATATTTTTTCAGAGGTAGATGCAGATAAAAATTATTTTTAATTTGCAACCTGATGGAGGTCAGTATAGATGGACTAATAGAGAAAATCCCACACACTGCTAGAAGGCCAAATATTTTTTCAGAGCTAGATGCAGATAAAAATTATTTTTAATTTGCAACCTGATGGAGGTCAGTATAGATGGACTAATAGAGAAAGTCCCACACACTGCTAGAAGGCCAAATATTTTTTCAGAGCTAGATGCAGATAAAAATTATATTCAATTTGCAACCTGATGGAGGTCAGTATAGATGGACTAATAGAACAAGTCCCACACACAGCTAGAAGCCCTAATATTTTTTCAGAGGTACTGTAGATGCAGATAAAAATTATTTTTAAATTGCAACCTGATGGAGGTCAGTATAGATGGACTAATACAACAAGTCCCACACACAGCTAGAAGCCCAATATTTTTTCAGAGGTAGATGCAGAAAAAAATATATTCAGTTTGCAACCTGATGGAGGTCAGTATAGATGGAGTAATAGAACAAGTCCCACACACAGCTAGAAGCCCAAATATTTTTTCAGAGGTAGATGCAGATAAAAATTATTTTTAATTTGCAACCTGATGGAGGTCAGTATAGATGGACTAATAGAGAAAGTCCCACACACTGCTAGAAGCCCAAATATTTTTTCAGAGGTACTGTAGATGCAGATAAAAATTATTTTTAATTTGCAACCTGATGGAGGTCAGTATAGATGGACTAATAGAGAAAGTCCCACACACTGCTGGAAGGCCAAATATTTTTTCAGAGCTAGATGCAGAAAAAAATTATATTCAGTTTGCAACCTGATGGAGGTCAGTATAGATGGACTAATAGAGAAAGTCCCACACACTGCTAGAAAGCCACATATTTTTTCAGAGGTAGATGCAGAAAAAAATATATTCAGTTTGCAACCTGATGGAGGTCAGTATAGATGGACTAATACAACAAGTCCCACACACAGCTAGAAGCCCAATATTTTTTCAGAGGTAGATGCAGAAAAAAATATATTCAGTTTGCAACCTGATGGAGGTCTGTATAGATGGATTAATAGAACAAGTCCCACACACAGCTAGAAGCCCAATATTTTTTCAGAGGTAGATGCAGAAAAAAATATATTCAGTTTGCAACCTGATGGAGGTCAGTATAGATGGACTAATACAACAAGTCCCACACACAGCTAGAAGCCCAATATTTTTTCAGAGCTAGATGCAGAAAAAAATTATATTCAATTTGCAACCTGATGGAGGTCAGTATAGATGGACTAATAGAATGATGCTATGCCCAAAAGATTTTACTTCACTAGGTGCAGTAAAAAAATTGGTATTCTATACACAGGTGGTATATCTTGCAACACAGATAGGCTACTCCACTGACTAACACACTCTGCAATAAGCCAAAAAGGATTAGCTTTGCTAGATTCAGCCAAATGCTGTGAAAAAAACTTGCACAGCACTGGCACAGACCTGCCTGGCAAAAACTGATAGGAACTGATGTAACCTAGTCCTGAAAAGGACTCCAATTACAATTAGTCTTTACTCCCACAATCTATCTATTTAAGAGCACAGACCTGCCTGATAAAAGTCGTAGGAAATGCTGTAACCTAGTCCTTAAAAGGACTGCATTCACAACTATTCCCTACTCCCAAGCTATCTGTAGATTTGTGCGAAAATTGGCTTGAAATTAACAAGGTATAGCGCACACAGCAACAGCGGTGCCGTCTAACACGCAGCTGCAGCAGTGAGAAAATGGTGGCGACGGGGAAAATGGCTTGGTCTTATAGGGCAAGGACATGTGACATACACTGCCAATGACACATGCCCTTGCTTGTGTGAAAAAAAGCACTTCGCTCCGTGTGTGCGCTGCTGATAGGCTGACAGATTGCACCTCCCCACTGTAAATGCGGGAAAGAGAAAAAAAAAATGGAGATCTTCATTGTTCCTGCAGAGATCCATCCTCTGCCCCTCCCCCCGCCCCGCTGTACACTCAAACTGCGTATTAACATTAATTTTCATCATTACTGAGAAAAAATCCAGTTATGATTTTAGTGCACGAACAGTTATCGAACATAACCTCGAACAGCCGAATTTTTCTCAAATTGTTCGTGTTCGCCGAACGGCTCGAACACCGCCCAAAACAGCTCGAATTTGAGATTGGCGAACAGTTCGAGTAGAACAACGCTCATCTCTACTCCTGACCGTGGGCTCATACCCTTACAGCAAAAGTTTTCTCATGAGGAAGTAACTTGCCCCGACCATCCCCTTTTATAGTTCACATCCATTCTCCTCCCCTCAATGCTTCAGGTCCCACCTCACCAGGCAGATGGGGAATAACAAACCTCCCAGAATCGATGATATGCGGTAGTGCAGGAGGTTTCACCTTCTTCCAGGAGCCTCCTGGTCGTTCCAGAGGAGTTGGCATGAATGCCTTCATCTATTGTCCTTCCTTATCACACAGGCTCTGTTCATGGGTAGTTGGAAAACATTTATTCTGGAAACTTTTTCTTTTTGATGAGACCAGACTGCAAACTACAACTATTTAGATTTAGTGTGCAAAAATAAGAGATCAGCTCACATCCATATTAAAAGTGATTATTATATATTCATTAATAACCTTTGCACACAGCTGCGCAGCATCTACATATTCACACTTTCCTGATGTTCCTGTCTCGCAGAAGATAAAGTTACATTCATGTCCTGCATTCACTAGGTACAAGGAGGTTCATGTAAAGTTTAACCTAGCAGTATCTTACCTATCAGACCTGAAAAAATGAATGTATTTATCCACAGTTTTCATGTCTACGTATAGTATCCAGGAAGATCCCCTGTAAATAAGTCAGTGAGTTTATCTTTTCTATTAAAGATGTCTAGTTTTGGGGACCCAGACACTCCGCCTTCATTACTGCTGATGGACAGCTCTGGCTTGCTTGGAGGGAACACTGTCTACAAGCCAGCGCTGTCAGTCAAGTAGTAAGGTAGGCGGTCGCGTTCATAACCAGTGGGCAGGATGGTGCACTGAGCACCCTAATTAGCATATTTGATTAACTTTGGTTTCTGCAGAATGGAGGCGGCGATTAGAACACAAAGGTATTGTTTTTATAGGGGAGGTATCCTACAAGGCTGTATGCTTAGCTTATCCTGTCACTTTGGTCTGAAAACTCCTGTCACTGGTGTATCAAGTATGACAGACAGTCATTCTGGATCCGGCTGTAGAAGGTCAATACGCTTGGCATTGTAGACGCCTTCTTGATCCACTCATCTCTGTAGTATAGTAATATCCTTCTCCCTTTAGGATCCAGCAGTGATCTCCACCTCCTGCTGCTAATTGACACACCCTTGCTTAGTAGTTAAAAACTCTGTGTCTCCAGAGAGTCACCGGTGATAGCTCTATGTTCCTCTGTCCATGCCTGGAATACTAGTAGTTAGTTTCTTCTTCGTGTTCCCTTGGAGGACAGTTGGCATTATCTGTCTGGCGTCTTCTCAAGCTAAGTGTATCTCCTTTGTTTGTTTACCCTGTTGTCTTTAGTTCCAGTGGGGCCTGACTAGTGTTCACCCCGTCCCCTCCCTACCTAGGGCCTAGATCTAGGGACATTCAGGGATTAGGTTTCCTGCTTGGCGATTGGTGCGGAACCTATTTAGGGATGATAGGGGAGTCAGGGTGTTATAAGATCTGCCTAGGGGTCTCCACTCCTCCTTGCCCTAGTTGTTGGGCTCCCTTCCCCCTCTTCCCGTCGTTTTACACTTGTTCCTTCCCTCACCTTGTGTGACAACTCCTTTTAAAGCCTCCATGACTGGGCCACCTGAAGGTCTGCAGGTCTCTTCTACCAGGTTAGAATAGTAGGGTATTTCTCTCCATATTTAGTTTTACTAATTATGGGATATGCTATTAAATATTAAATACTCATTGCCGTATGTATAGGTTACATATTGTTAATTTACTGAAGACAGTTTCCCTTTTAAGTTCATCTGGTTTCACTCACATGTTCCATGTTGTAAAGAAATGGTCCTTTCTTTAATTTATAATATGGTCTATAGTTTATGGGTCTAAAATCCAAATGTCACCTTTATGATGGTGTGCGCTGAGGAATGCATTCACCTTCCAGTTTATATAAATTCACAGTTCGTTAACTGATTAGCAAAAGGAATAGAAAACCCGTCTCTGAATTCCCTCACTGTGTGTGAAATTAGTGCGAGATGTTTGTAATAACAAGGTGGCCGATTTCTGCACTACAAATTATCGCATGAATAAACAACTCCAATGTATGTACAGCCGGGTAAACCCCACAGTAACCACGCTGCCAGCCATGTCCGTAGGAATATAAATCTGACAGGAGTCAAACCTTTTATGTATGTGGTGGGAGGAAAAACATTGAAACCTGCAAATAAACATGGTTTAAAAAAAATGTATATGATTTTTGCTCTGATTTCCGTTTTTTTTTTTATTGCAACAAATAAGAAACTTTTGAAAGATTAGAAGAGGAAAAATAACGACGGCAGATACCAGTTAATATAATCCTACTCCTTGCTGCTAATCTATCATTGCGTGTATCTGCCTTATGTCTAATTAACATCAAATTGCAAAATGGTATTTGCTAACAATTTATTGCATAAATCTGTGTGCAAATTTCAGGGTTTAAGCTCAATGTTGCCAATTTTTCTTTCCTCTTTAAGTTTGATTCAGAGCAAAGCAAAAATTAAAATTCATTAACACCTAACATTTGGCGCTGTAAATGCATGATCTATGTAGAAGTCAGTTGTGTTGGAAGTTGTCATACGATAGTTGCTGGTCGAAGCAATCTCATTAAACATTTGTGAGCAGCTTTAACAGGTGTAATAGCCAGTATGGGCTAAAATATAGACGACTGCGTCCCGCACTAGACGAATGATTGTTCAACAGTTCTTTAGCCATCTTCTGTCTAATATTTATGGCCATCCTTCATCCTGGGGCAAAGTGCCGATATGGCATCACATGGACTACGTATAGTTAGAGATGAGTGATCCCGAACTGTAAAGTTCGGGGTTCGTACCGGTGCCGAACTACGAACGTGGACTTATCCCGGAAGTCCGTTTTAGTGTTCAGATGCTGAGAGATATGAGAGCTCTTTGTAGCCCCCTACCCCTTACTACAACCATTTTACAACCATCATAGCACCAAAGTTTCCGACGAACTAAAGTTCACTCGAACCCGACAAACCTGAACATGCATATCCATTCGTATGGTCAATATTACTGAACTGTATGCACTCCTCTTCACTATGTTCTTTCTAAGAAGCAATGTTTGTATGGAAAAATACCTCCCTAATATAACGTCTGGTAGAAAATACCTCAACTCAACTCGTGAGAAAAATCTTACTTGTGCCTACTGTTAAAATCAGTAGATTTCTATAATTGTCGTACTGTGAAACCATAAAGCAGCCGTATAAGATCTGATTAAACCAAATCAGCTCATGGACGGGACAGATCCCAGGATTGTTCCCTCTGGCGCCTAAAACCATGACCGCTCTATAAAGCATATTCCTACAGAACCCAACTCTAGTCCATTCTTCCAAAGTCTAACCACCATTGGATGACCATGCTCCTTGGGACACTGCTGGCTCCCAATCATGCCAGTTTGTTCAGTCGCCTAATGTAAATACCCATCTCTATGTCTTGGTCCCAAGGAGTGGCCCATAATCCATAGAAGGAATAAGCTTGGTCAACACCAAACAAAATGAGGGAAGGTTGTATAAATTGTCAATGACAACCACCCCAACTCCAGTCTCTCTCCCAAGAAAGCCCGGGAAGAATCTCTTCCAAAACAACCCACCATTTTAACTCCAACTGTCACGGTTGTGTCAGGTGTGACAGACAGTCATTCTGGATCCGGCTGTAGAAGGTCGCTGCGTTTGACTTTGCAGACACCTTTTTGATCCTTTCATCAACCTTCTCTCTTTAGGACCCAGCGGTGAGCTCCTTTCTGCTGCTAATTAACACACCCTTGCTGGACCTCTAAATAACACCCAGTTTCTCCAGAGAATCGCTGGGGATAGAAGTATTTTCCTCTGTTCAGGCCTGGAGTTCTAGCAGTCGGCTAGTTTCTTCTTGGAGTTCCTTTGTGATCGTTGTCGTGATTGCTCTGGTGTCTTACACTTATCTTTGAATCCCCTTGTCTGTTTACCTTGTTTGTCTTTAGTTGCAGTGGGGCTGACTAGTGCTCACCCGTCCCCCTCCCTACCTAGGGCCTAGCTCCAGGGTCAGCCAGGGCTAAGGTATCCTGCTGGACGATAGGTGAACTAGGGTGTTATAAGATCTACCTAGTTGTCTTTACTCTCCCTTTCCCTAGTTGCTGGGCTTCCCCTCATCATACGCTGGGTCCTTCCCATACCTAGCATGACACTAACCCCCAGATTTTCTCCCTATGGATTCATGTTAGCATTTCCCTATGGCTTTGAAGAGCTAGACCCTGTTCTGCTTCCTTCTGCATTGAGAGGTAAGCTGGGCAGGTGACGTCACCTCTGATGGTAATGGCACATGCATCCCAACAGGCATCAGGAGATGAAGACCTGACTCCCCATTCGCCTCTCAATCGAGAAGTGATTAAAGCAGGATTAGCCCTTTAAGCCAGGACAAAGATCTTCCATTTAATGAGGTACAAATATTGGTGGTTTTGGTATAGTGTAATGGGAAAATTCATTGTGCCCCAGTGCCTAGTCACCCATAGACTTCCCTGCTAGAGATCAGATGCAGAGGGATATTATCTTGTCTGATCACACTAGATGGAGCTCTGTCACTATACAAATGATTAATTAGTATATGTAGATCACATATATTGTGCTTTCCTCATATACGGCAGCACGTGATGTCATCATCGGGTATAGCTGATCTTTTTCCTTTTGCAAGGGAGCTTAAAACTGAGCCTCTACCTGGCGGCTTTACTGATAAAACCTCTCCAGTCTCCTAGACACCACAATGACTGGAAATCTTGTTTCATCCAGAGCCTGAGCATTATACCGGATCGGCAGAGACATGGAGCGTTGTGATAAATTGCTGGATGCGTTTAGTGTTCCTATTATCATGCAAACCCCGCTACAACTCCTCCGATATTCTAGTTAAACACGAAATCTCTCCAGCTCCTTATTGAGTGCATCTCTCCCACTTTATGCCTGGGTCAGCACTTGATAAATAGTCTTTACTGACCAGGCATAAAATTGAAGTAATTGCCACATTGGTCAGTAAACAAGAGAAAAAGTATGATAAATCCTTCACCATGTGCGTACAATAACACCGGCACCTATGGAAGAGGAAGTAAAATCTGCTGGTCCGACAGTGACAGATGCTTCGTTCAGAGCGTTCAGGACTCGGGGTCTTTTTTTTTCCCTCCTCGCTTTAAGTCTACCCTTATTACACCAGGAACTGGGTTTTAACCTTTTCAGTAATCTGTTAGCAATAAGGGAGACTACTGTATTTCTGTCAAAATGTCCCCTGTATAACAATAAATTTTACATTGATGTCTTGCTTTTCAGGAATAATTACAGGGCACCTTAAATGTTAGGCCATTTACTACTTGTGGAAAAGATGACAATAAAATCAATGAAACCCTATCCTCAAAAGAACATCAGAGCGCTTCGCAATGTTAATGGATTTACATGTTGTTGAGAGGAGCAGCTTTCTACAGTTTTAACCCTTCATCCACCCATCTTACGGCGTTATATAAATGACACCGGTGCAGCTCCCAAGATATAGACATTCCTTCACGACTCCCTCCCGAGCGTCCAGCTATTGATCTGTGCTGAGATGATGAAGTTTCTGCGTCGGTCCTCGAAGACCCGTACGACAGGTTCTATCACTAAGGTCCACACAGACTTAGCATTACTCTACCCTCCCCCCACCCTCCAAACCCCCGAAAAAAAATCAACAACCCAATAATGCGTAACAGCGATGGGGGCAATGTTCATGTCTGTGACCACTGTATGCAAAGTCTGGCATTAGTCATTGCTAGGCCGCCCCTGACAGCCCTGAAGTGAGGGAGATTAATGTGAAGTCGGCCTTCTTTATTATTGTCATTGTGTTCTTTCACACTCTGCCTCTGACTTTCAATTTTGTTCTAGAATTAATTGTCTGCTCCCTGCAGTATGACTGATGTAGAAGGATATACGTAGCACAGTGCCCTGCTTCTGGCCTTGGCAGTATAAAGCCTTTCTTGCATATAGTAGCTACATTCATGCCCAGCACTGAGCAGTCAGTACACCGGCGACCAGGTTTCCTAGCAGATTATTTCATCCCCCTTTCCTAGCTTGGACCTGCAACATCAATGAGGCAATGAATTAAATAAGTCATCCCAAAAGCGGCTTTAGGTGCTATTGATTAAATATAATACCTTATGAGAAAGTTAGATGTGCATATGCAGAAATGTCAAAGCTATGTAGCCGAAGCACTGGCATGGCACCCTTGTTTCTCCGTATTGTCCTGGTCACAGTACATAGGGCTGTTATACTATAGTTGGGATATGTAACACATTTGCTTTGTCGCTTTAAGCTAATTTTGTAGTTAAAAAGGAAACGTTCGCAAAAAAAATAACTAAAATAAAAAGACCAGGAGAATATAAATCCTGCCATACTGCAGACTCCTCCTTATAGGCATGACAATGCTATCTGTGGTCTTACTGTAATCAGATATATGTGGTAACACTTAGAAGATGAATCCCATAGAGCATCAATGCCATAAACATTTTATTGTCCATTAATACTGTTAGATAAAACCCATTCAGAAGTTCTGAAAATGAAGACACAACACTCCGTGATATCCTTCAAACTTGACATTAAATATTCAAAAGTTAGTTTAGGAAAGTGTGAGCAATTAAATTAATCAATCTTCCTGGCCGTGCAGTGAACAGATGTTCAATAAATCCTTTCCGCTTACAGTGGGGGACGGGGAACGTCCACTTTTAACTGTCCTTCAGTGATGACATCTCTGTGCTTGTCCTCAATGCAACCCTCCTGGGCCAGAGGTAGGCAGATCTGCTGTGTCGTGGCTTTATTATAAATAACAGGCCACCTGGACTACCTGAAGTACCTGAGAACTGAGGCTTAATGATCCTTCAGGCTATATCCTAGACTCTCTGTTGATCCCAGATAATGGGGCTGATGGGAATGGCACAGGACTGACGGATGGCAGTGACAAATGGCTCCCTGCATACATGTGCTGACAACCAGTGAATATAGGGCATCCTTGCAGAAAGGTCAATATTTCACTTCTTGTTTGACTTTCAAAGTTTCTTTCTGAAAAACAAAACAAAAAATCTGATTAAATATAATTAAAGCTCCACAATGTATTCAAGACTGACACATACTAATAATCTATCCATAATAATGTAGCTAGTCGTACAACAACATAAACACAAGGATAACAGAGAAGGAAAGCAGCGTAATTATTTCTTCCCAGATCACGCTTATTGTCTGCTGACCTGGTCTAGACCCCTGTCCCGACACTGAGGAAGGACACCGATGATTGATGGTACAAGCCATCTTCATAATATATTCAACGTTTCTCAAAAATATTATATTCTTCTTTAGCGTCATAGAACGGGTTCCTTCCTCCTCCAAACAATGGAGAAGGGGCATATGTCAATGGGCACTGATGACTACTGAGCCATCGATCACTTTTACGATGATCGCTGTCATTATCATGAATGCATATTCTTCTTTTTCTTCGTGTCCCCCCCTTCGTCTCCTCTTTAGTGCAGTGTAAGTAGGATAAACCATGGCATTCAGAGATAATGACTTAAAATGTCTGCAGAACACATTATATACAACCTTAACCTTTGAGTAGTGCCATGCCAAATATGGACTTTATCCACTTTTTAATGAGGCTCTAAAATTTTCATGATTAAGTTAGTATTTTAGCGAGAACTGCAGCCCTGACATGTTGTACAACATTTCAGACAGCTGATCTTTAGAAATCCACCATATGTATGACCGTTAAAGTGTATTATTATCTCAGTGCGGAAGATTAGTATTAAGCACAGCTCAGCAAGTCTCCGTGTGTGAGGATTCCCATCTCCCTCTGTGGATCAATATATGGTTTAATCATTGTTTAAACTGTGTGGTGGGGATGCGCATTCAATACAATTATAATCCAATGATAAGTACATATATCGCCTGCATATTAATCCTCCTAATCAATTAGAGCAGCCGCCCGCCTGAAGACATCTGCTTATAGAAAGAAGGAATATCTGATTTTCAACCAGAGATGGGCCACTGTCTGAGACCCCGACACCTCAGATGTAGCTGGTGTCTACTTACAGACTGTGATGTTAGTGCATAGGGGTCTCTGGAACAGCAACTGAGCAACTAAATACTCTGATTACCGCCTTTGCTATTGATGGGGGAGACAAGTTCGGCATGCTGGATTTATTGCTAAACTACAGGTGCCTAAAGGTGGCCGTACACCGTAGACTTTCATCGACCAAACCTAAGTGATTTCAGCAGGACGAGCAGATCATCTAATATGTTTGCCGTGTTTGGGCACATTGAATTTTAGCATGCTCAATACTTTGAGTTCTAGGGAGATAATCCATCACCATAGGTAGCCAGCAGCTTATTCTGCTGGAAACATGTACATTTGGCCAAAAAGAGCGTGCACATGTACATGGAATTTCATAGTTCGGCCAACAGCAATTGAAAGTGTTTGGTCACATTTAGGTTATGTTAATTTTGTTGTTGGAGACTCTTTCGTCAGTTCTGTTACATTTGAGAACAAGAATGGAGCGGTATTGTCGCTATTCTTGCCATAAAGTGATGGTACCATGTTAAATCCACATGAAGTTAAAGTGGTCCATTGGTGGCTATTGGGATCCTGGATGAATGGCAACCAACCCACAGATGTCATCAGTGCCTAACAAATTTATTTCTAATCTGCTCTTCTGCATAATGGGGCAAGTGATTATACAAAAATGGTAGCAAAATGGTTAAATAAGTGATGTGCTGAATGTCCAGTAATATCCTGACCTCCTTTCTTTCAATAGTTAGGTATTTTTGAGTACCCTGCTGTAATGTACAACTAAAAGGAAAGACAACCATAGCTGTAAGAAAAAAAGACATGGACCGCACATCTAAAACTTATATATTGATCCACTGCAAAAAATGTACAAAACCAAACACGAGATTCTTAGTTTAACATTTTGATCAGACTGTATGAAGTCCAAAGCTACGTCATGGCGAAACCTTTTAGTGAGTCCCATGTACCAACCACGGCCAAAACAAATGCACACCTGCAGAAGGAACAACCCATGCTGCAAGGCAAAGCCCTCATGGCTCCAGGTCCCAGCAATAATGGCGCCACACGGCATCAACACCAAGCGAATAGATCTAGAAATCTCAGCTAACGTACAAGCAAAAAGAAAAGACAGTCTGATGAGGATGAATAGTTAAAATATAGATGTAGATCCAGGACCACATTATACACAACACGTTATTTATTTTCTAGGTAGATTCTATAATGAAAGGTCGTTACCAGGGAATATTTGTCTTTCTTTGTTTCCTGCCACACTCATCTTTCCATGTCATCTTTTCATATTTCTATTGGATGAACATCCATCCCCTTCCAGAGCCAAAATCCTCCTTGAGGTCCTGCCTTACCCCCAGTGAGAGGTCTCGCCTGTAAACCCGAGACATCTGCATGTCCGTATGTTTTTGAGACTACAAAAGCCTCTTCCTGCTAGTTCATGCTGGTTTTAATCTGAAACAAATGATTGCAGGGAAAATAGGAGCATTATCACCTTGGCAAATGTAAAGAGCAGAAAAAAATACATCAGAAAGGGTCTGCGGGCAAATTAATCTTCACAGCGACTATCAATCTCCTATCTTAGAAATACACAATAACTAGGCAGCAAAAGGACCTGATTTATAGGCTGGGAACCTGTACACTGACCGGCATTCACCTACCCTCCTTGGCTTTCTCTTCGACAGAATGGCTGACTCCAACCATTACAATGATATACAGCCTCTCCCTACTGTTTTACAAGTACATTAGCTTTATTTAATGAGATCTCGGAGTAATTTAACAGATGTATATAGAGCATATGACTTGGAAAATCCTTGCTACTTAAGTACGTTTGCCAAACGGGGCCAGTGACGTCCACAGTTACATGTAAGCCTGCGTGTTCAATACAGTGTACAGTTGTGGAATTGTTATAATTGTTAAATATGCTAAATACATCTGTGCACTTGTAGCTATAGACATTTTGCAGAACGACACTTTCTCAGAGGAAATCCTGCATAAATATATATATTTTTTCACGTGAAACATTAAAAAGTTTAAATCTGTAAATTGTTAGTTTTGCGACACTTTTTTTTTTTTGACAGTGCATATTTGACTATGTGGATGCACCACTGATTGTCCTAAAGTATCATGGCTGCTCAGGGGACCACTCTTTATATTGAATTTGTACTTAAGCCAGGCATCCAATGCCCCCTACTATCAGTTGTTTTCTGCTTCAGGAGCTGCAAGATGTAAACAATGTACAGAGCCGTAACAGTGCAGCTTTGTACTTTGTTTAGTGACCACTCCCGGTTACTACTCTTTTCACTTGAACAGGAGGTGCAGTACTGTAGAGTGAACATAAAAATGGATATTTTGAGTCCATGTTGAAATATACAGGATGCATTCAAACCAGCATTGGTCTGGTTATATAGTCACAAATAGATAAGGTTCATTCTGTTTAAAGCCTTATTTGATGTTTAGACACAGACAATGTTCATAGTAACCAAATCTTGAGAGCGGTTTTGTAACATACCTGGCGGCGTCCTTGCATAGTGGTCCATCTCCCACTGTGCAAGAGCGCGCACTTGATTTCCAGTCCAGACTGCCACTTTGGCTTCTTTCCATGCTGAATGCTTTGCTCTGCTCTGGCTGCTTAGGGCGACGCCCTCTGAACTTCCTGTTTCTTGTAGCTGCCGCAGACACACCCCTAATGTGTCCTCAGCCTATTGCTGTCTGTCACCTGGTATTTAAACCAGTTCCTTCTTGGAATCCATGCCTGAGCATCTTTTCTGTCAGTTGGCTTCTTGTCACTGATGTGCCAGGTCCTGTCTATGTTTTCTGCCTTGCGGTATCAGTTCCCGTGTCTGAACTGTGTCCTGTCTGAGTACTCTAGCCAGCTGTCTGTCTGCCTTCCTGGAGGCCGTATTTCCAGGCCTGTCTGAACACGCTCCTTGCCTGTTCGTCTTGCCCTCTGGGGGCCGCATACCCAGACTCGCTCCTGTATTTGTTGCAGTACAGTTCCTGTCTGAACTGTCTCCTAGCTTCCTACCTGTTTTGTCTTTATGTCCGTTTGTTCCCTTTTGCTGCAGTGTCTGAACCAGCACTTGGCTTTACCTAGGCTCGTTCCTGCATTTTGTTGCAGTTACTGTTCTTGTCTGAACTGTCTCCTAGCTTCTTACCTGTTTTGTCTTTATATCCGTTTGCTCCCTTTTTCTGTAGAGTCTGAACCTGCACCTAACTTCTACTCGTTGTCATCGTACTTCCGTTTGTGAGTTGGAGTCCTTTCGCTACTTCTTTGCAAGTACCTTGTGTGTTTCTGGTTCTGCCTTTCTTTTCCAGTCTGTTCCGTGTGAACAGAGCCCTGTCCCCTTTGCTTTATCTTTGTTTACCGCTTCGGCGATTTATCTCTGTCCTGTCTTACTTACCGCTTTGGCGGTTCCTGCCCGCTCAGTCTTGTCCACCGCACTTGCGGTTTTGCTCTGCTCAGCCCTGTCCACCGCGTCTGCGGTTTTGCTCTGCTCGGCCTTGTCCACCGCGTCTTCGGTTTTGCTCTGCTCAGCCTTGTCCACCGCGTCTGCGGTTTCGCTCTGCTCAGCCTTGTCTACCGCGTCTGCGGTTTCGCTCTGCTCAGCCTTGTCTACCGCGTCTGCGGTTTTGCTCTGCTCAGCCTTGTCTACCGCGTCTGCGGTTTAGCTCTGCTCAGCCTTGTCTACCGCGTCTGCGGTTTAGCTCTGCTCAGCCTTGTCTACCGCGTCTGCGGTTTCGCTCTGCTCAGCCTTGTCTACCGCGTCTGCGGTTTCGCTCTGCTCAGTCTTGTCTACCGCATCTGCGGTTTCGCTCTGCTCAGCCTTGTCTACCGCGTCTGCGGTTTCGCTCTGCTCAGCCTTGTCTACCGCGTCTGCGGTTTCGCTCTGCTCAGCCTTGTCTACCGCGTCTGCGGTTTCGCTCTGCTCAGCTTTGTCTACCGCGTCTGCGGTTTTGCTCTGCTCAGCCCTGTCTACCGTGTCTGCGGTTTTGCTCTGCTCAGCCCTGTCTACCGCATCTGCGGTTTTGCTCTGCTCAGCCCTGTCCACCGCATCTGCAGTTTTGCTCTGCTCAGCCTTGTCCACCGCGTCTGCGGTTTTGCTCTGCTCGGCCTTGTCCACCGCGTCTGCGGTTTTGTTCTGCTCGGCCTTGTCTACCGCACCTGCTGTTTCGCTTTGCTCTGCTTGATTACTGCATCTGTGGCTCTGAACCCGTCTCCCAGTCTGTACTGGACCCTACCCAGCCTGCACTCTAGCCTGCCTGTTCCTGTATTCCCCGGTGTGGGTCAACAGCCGTGTCCGGGGTCTGACCTGGAGTGGCACCTGGTCCCTCTGCTCGGTTCCTCCCTGTTGCACTGGCGTCGTATGCCGTCGTGCGACCTTGGTCGGATCGGGCAGATACTTAGTTACGCCCCTCCAGGCACTCTCCGGTTTATGGCACAGTGGAATCACTAATCACGCACACGCCAGTCAGTCCGGGCGTGTGCATTACAGCATGCTCAGGCCATGTTTCCCGTTGAGCCCCACGGCCTTCACTCTCTGAGACGTTTTCCAGCGAATACGTGCATCTAGAAGAAATTTATTGTTTTTTTTTTTGCTACTAGCTGAGTTCCAGGCGAATTACGCACCCGTCCAGATGGAGCTTTCTGCACCCATTCCTGCGGATCCGCCACGGTACTATGGGGATCCAAGACAGAGTCGTGCATTTGTGGAGCAATGCATGCTACACTTCAAGTTCTACCCTCTTTATTTTCCCACCGATCAGGTTAAGGTGGGATTCATGATGTCTTACCTAGCGGGTTATGCCTTGAAATGGATCACCCCCCTATGGGGCGCACAGGATCCTATCGTCCTGGACCTGCAGGCCTTCCTGGTGGCCTTTCTAATGGTCTTCGATGACCCTAACCCGGAAGCCCCTGCTGAAGCTTCACTTTTCAATATCCCGGAGCAGCCCCGATGGGTAATGTGTGTGGGTAGCGCACTAGTCCTCCTGCCCGAAGAGACTACTGCCCACCCAGAATCCATACAGGATGACTACGCTCTCCGGAATACTTCTCCCAACCTCAAGAGGCAGTCCAGACGTGCTAGGCGTAGAGGTAACCCGTCACGCCAGGGTCTGTCCTCCCAAAGACCTCCTGACCCCAACCTTGAAATCCCTGCTGAAGCTTCACTTCCCAGTATCCCAGAGCAGCCCCGATGGGTAATGTGCATGGGTAGCGCACCAGTTCTCCTGCCCGAAGAGACTGCTGCCCACCCAGAATCCACACAGGAGGACTTCCTGCACCTGGTATCTGATACTTCACCCACTTTACTCGGTGAGCCTGACCACGGGTACTCCGAAGCAGTGATTACCTCCGAGTCCGTGCACCTCTACAACCTGGTGGAGGACCCCCTGTTGCCTCCTGAATCCTCCGGGATACCACTTGATGACAAATGGAGAGAGACTTCCCTACACCTGGTACCTGATACCTCGCCCGCTTCGTCCAGTGAGTCCGACCTAGTGTACTCCGAAGCAGAGGTTACCTCCGAGTCTCTACACCCCTCCGACCAGGCGGAGCACCTCCAGTTGTCTCCTGAGCCCTTCGGGGTGCTACCTGGTACCGAATGGACAGAGACTTTCCTATACTCTGCACCTGATACCTCGCCCGCTTCGTCCAGTGAGTCCGACCTAGTGTACTCCGAAGCAGAGGTTACCCCCGAGTCTCTACTCCCCTCTGACCAGGCGGAGGACCTCCAGTTGTCTCCACAATCCTTCAGGGTGCTACCTGGTAGCAAATGGACAGAGACTTTCCTATACTCTGTACCTGATACCTCGCCCGCTTCGTCCAGTGAGTCCGACCTAGTGTACTCCGAAGCAGAGGTAACCCCCGAGTCTCTGCACTCTTCCGACCCGGCGGAGGACCTCCAGTTGTTTCCTGAATCCTCCGGGGTACCACCAGATAACAAAGGGACAGTGACTTTTCTACACCTTGTACCTGATACCTCGCCCATTTCATCCTGTGAGCTTGACAAGATGTATCCCGAAGCAGACGTTACCCCTGAGTCTCTGCACCCCTCCAACCCAGCGGAGGACTTCCAGTTGTCTCCTGAACCCTCTGGGGTGTTACCTGATAATAAGTGGAGACTTCCTTGTGTGCTGTTTCTGGTACTCCACCCGTTTCGTCTGTTGCTGAGGATGGCTGGATAGGAGGTAGCATCCTAGCTAACCAGATGAGACCAGTTTTGTCTCTTCCTGTGGACAGTAGAAGTAATCTCCTTGAAGAGAAGGATTGGCCCTCAAATTCCCTGCGGAAGATTCTGGCAGGCCTGAAGAAGAGGGGGCGTAAGGGGGGGGTACTGTAACATACCTGGCGGCGTCCTTGCATAGTGGTCCATCTCCCACTGTGCAAGAGCGCGCACTTGATTTCCAGTCCAGACTGCCACTTTGGCTTCTTTCCATACTGTCTGCTTTGCTCTGCTCTGGCTGCTTAGGGCGACGCCCGCTGAACTTCCTGTTTCTTGTAGCTGCTGCAGACACACCCCTAATGCGTCTCCAGCCTATTGCTGTCTGTCACCTGGCATTTAAACCAGCTCCTTCTTGGAATCCATGCCTGAGCATCTTGTTCTGTCAGTTGGCTTCTTGTCACTGATGTGCCAGGTCCTGTCTATGTTTTCTGCCTTGCGGTATCAGTTCCCGTGTCTGGACTGTGTCCTGTCTGAGTACTCTAGCCAGCTGTCTGTCTGCCTTCCTGGAGGCCGTATTTCCAGGCCTGTCTGAACACGCTCCTTGCCTGTTCGTCTTGCCCTCTGGGGGCCGCATACCCAGACTCGCTCCTGTATTTGTTGCAGTACAGTTCCTGTCTGAACTGTCTACTAGCTTCCTACCTGTTTTGTCTTTATGTCCGTTTGTTCCCTTTTGCTGCAGTGTCTGAACCAGGACTTGGCTTTACCTAGGCTCGTTCCTGCATTTTGCTGCAGTTACTGTTCTTGTCTGAACTGTCTCCTAGCTTCTTACCTGTTTTGTCTTTATATCCGTTTGCTCCCTTTTTCTGTAGAGTCTGAACCTGCACCTAACTTCTACTCGTTGTCATCGTACTTCCGTTTGTGAGTTGGAGTCCTTTCGCTACTTCTTTGCAAGTACCTTGTGTGTTTCTGGTTCTGCCTTTCTTTTCCAGTCTGTTCCATGTGAACAGAGCCCTGTCCCCTTTGCTTTATCTTTGTTTACCGCTTCGGCGATTTATCTCTGTCCTGTCTTACTTACCGCTTCGGCGGTTCCTGCCCGCTCAGTCTTGTCCACCGCACTTGCGGTTTTGCTCTGCTCAGCCCTGTCCACCGCGTCTGCGGTTTTGCTCTGCTCGGCCTTGTCCACCGCGTCTTCGGTTTTGCTCTGCTCAGCCTTGTCCACCGCGTCTGCGGTTTCGCTCTGCTCAGCCTTGTCTACCGCGTCTGCGGTTTCGCTCTGCTCAGCCTTGTCTACCGCGTCTGCAGTTTCGCTCTGCTCAGCCTTGTCTACCGCATCTGCGGTTTTGCTCTGCTCAGCCTTGTGTACCGCGTCTGCGGTTTAGCTCTGCTCAGTCTTGTCTACCGCATCTGCGGTTTAGCTCTGCTCAGCCTTGTCTACTGCGTCTGCGGTTTCGCTCTGCTCAGCCTTGTCTACCGCGTCTGCGGTTTCGCTCTGCTCAGCCTTGTCTACCGCGTCTGCGGTTTCGCTCTGCTCAGCCTTGTCTACCGCGTCTGCAGTTTTGCTCTGCTCAGCCCTGTCCACCGCGTCTGCGGTTTTGCTCTGCTCAGCCTTGTCCACCGTGTCTGCGGTTTTGCTCTGCTCGGCCTTGTCCACCGCGTCTGCGGTTTTGTTCTGCTCGGCCTTGTCTACCGCACCTGCTGTTTCGCTTTGCTCTGCTTGATTACTGCATCTGCGGCTCTGAACCCATCTCCCAGTCTGTACTGGACCCTACCCAGCCTGCACTCTAGCCTGCCTGTTCCTGTATTCCCCGGTGTGGGTCAACAGCCGTGTCCGGGGTCTGACCTGGAGTGGCACCTGGTCCCTCTGCTCGGTTCCTCCCTGGTGCACTGGCATCGTATGCCGTCGTGCAACTTTGGTCGGATCGGGCAGATACTTAGTTACGCCCCTCCAGGCACTCTCCGGTTCATGGCACAGTGGAATCACTAATCACGCACACACCAGTCAGTCCGGGCGTGTGCATTACAGGTTTACTCACATTGTCTGAAAGTTCACCTCTCAAATAGTCCTATGTTTATTATTTGTTATTGTAAAACATGGAGATTTGTTTAACCTTTGTCTGCAGTTTACTTATGTGATTCCTGAGACCTTTTGAATTGTGTGGGTTTATTGCCCCCATTGTCTGATGAGTGCCTTGTATATCGAATTCATCTTTTTCCAAAGGCTGGCCACTGGAGGTTAAAGGTGAACTAGACTTACTAGTGTAGATTCACAATATATAAGGCCAGAGAAATATTACTAAGACAGAAGCCATAGATGTACCTGCACTGATGTGTAGTGTTGTAATACCTGCCCATGCAGTGTTGTGATACTTCCAGGGGTTCTCTGTCTTGGTGATTGCTTCTCTGATATTCCAGACGTTTAAAAGCTCTTGGTGATGACATGAGTATATGTACTTAACCTTTGTATGTTAACATATACAAAAGTGTACGCAATATTATAATATCATACTATTCCTTTGTGTATTTTATCTTTTAAATCAACTATTATAAATAAAATTGCGCCATATCGCAAGTGGTTGCCCTCTTGAAAGCCGTATCCGAACCTTAGTTATAAAAACTTGGCAAAACAAGTACCCCGAAGCTGCCACTAAACAATGTGTGCAGCTGCGCTGTTCCAGCTGTGTACATGGTTTAGATACGGCGATCACCAGAGCATACAACAACTGAGTAGTGAGGGTGCCGGGTTGTGAACTCCCACCAATCCTATATTGATGACCTATCCTATGGAGAAGTCATCAGTATGTCAGTCCTGGACATCCCCTTTACATTGATGCGATATATAGACCATATCTGTAGCAGAATGGTGGATACTTTGGATTCCAAGCACCAATTACACTGACTGTTACTGTTAGACTGTACATTTGTATGCAAAAAAAATACCAAAATGCGAACTTGACCTAACGAGACACCTGGGCACAGTCGCCCCATGCCATACATGTTAGGTCATTGATCGATCCAGTTGAACTGGTGGTTTTGACCAAGTTTGATAAAAATGTATATGGCAGATAAAGACTCTTATAACCCAAATAGTTCATTCCTACAGTTTGAAAATATGGATGTTTAGGTACAGATTGGGAACGGACCCAAGCAGGCTCCCAATATCAAATCCCTAGCACTTATCAGCACCCTAGTTTATTTCACCTAGTGGATATTCTCCACAGGTTGAGAATGGATGAGGTTTCGTAAAATCTCACCAACAACTCTGTTGCTGTTATACAAAGCTGAGGGGTTTTTTGATCTAGAAAATCCACTGCTTGTCCAACCTGTGTGAACATACGCTGAGAGTTGTTGTCTGGTGAACACAAGTCATTACCTGTGCTCAGTATATGTGATAACTCATAGATTAGTGGGGATCTGCAGAACGGGGCATTTTTATCCCCATTAAAATACAGCAGCACTGTGAATGCCGACACACGCTACGTTCATTCCCTATAAGGCTGTCGAAAAAGTCGAGTGCTCAGCAGCTTCATAGAGAATATGTAGAGCGGTGGTCAGGCATGCTCAATGCTCCTTTTTTCTAACGGGGATAAAAGTGCCCCATTCTGCCCATCTTTGTGGGTCCCACTGTCAATCTTTTCTTATATTACTTCATTGTAAAGAGAATTTATTTGGATATCAGTTTTCCTGTTTAGATCCCAGACTATAGAAATCTACCTTGTGTATTCTGACCTGCACATAGAAGACATTGGCTTCAGACAGTGCGAGACAGAGGTGTTACAGGATGGGGAAATCTTTTTGCTATTATCCTTATGGCGTGCCCTTGGAATTCATTCGAGGCGGTAATTTCATTATTGTATCAAATTTTATACTTTAAAATTGTACATTCAAATTATGCCAAAGAGATTTCTTCTCCATTACAATGATTGTATGGAAATGTAAACATTGATTTCTCCCCGACCAGCTCTATATAGTTATACCATAAGGTCCTGATGTAAATGGTGACACCTCTGCATTGGCTTTTAGGGGCTTTGGGTTTCAACTCTTTTTACAAACCTCTTTGGAATTGAATTAAGTCCTCCCGTAGACTTTATTTGTTGTATATATGTATGTATATGTATATATATATATATATATATATATATATATATATATATATATATATACATATATAGCGCCATCATATTCCACAGGGCTGTACGTAGAAAATATATAAATGGCACCATTTTTTTTTTTTTTTTATAAAATATTTCTATAGGATTTGTCTTTTAATTTATATCCATTGCGCCCCAGCGTGATATCTGTTTCATTAGCAAAAATATACAGCTACGAGGTTGTGAGGTTTCCATCGAGCGGCATTTGTTTAATGAGCGTGACACCAAAAAGATGTATAGAATATGTCAGGCACCCAGCAGTCCAGGATTCCTGGGGACCGATAACATCTTCAGTACTGACCACTCACTTCGTCTTCCAGCCAGATTCCTATATCTCGCAGTTCTTTGGGGGATTATAAATGAGAGGGCAGGAAGAACAAGGGACAAAAATAATGAAAAACATTCAGAGAAAAAGAAGAAAAATTATAACCAGGCTTTGCAAAACTATAATCATATTTATTGACTTTTATACGTGACTATAGAAAAAAAAAAGTTCTATGGAGGCAAACAACCTGGGGACTGGCAAGAAATTTATAGCGGTTTTAAGATATGCAAATTAAATGCAAAGTATAGACATAGGGGTAATTAATTGTAAATCTAAGAATAATGTTTCTTTGTCACTGCTGTCTGCATCTTGTAGATATATTGTAGCAGAATGTTTTATACTAGTTTTTAATAATTAGACTTTTTGAACATTACAATGCTGTCATATATTATTGGTCATATGTACGAGGGCCTAAAGGAAAACAGATATGTTGGGGTCACACTTTGATTACCACGTATATACATCCATGTCTGGCCATTGTCTTGGAAGAAGCAAATAGTAATGGAATCTTCTGTGGCATTTCTTTACACTTGAGAGTTTTGTTCTCCTGTTTTCCTTGTGTTTTTATTTTTATTTTTTGTAACCACAGGATCTTGCATAACATGTACAAGCTTCAAAAATGTCTTTACATTTTTCCTTAAAGTATGTGGACACTTTTCAGGGCAAACATCTTTTTTTACTTAAATTCATGTATTTTGGTTTAAAAATAATTTTTGCATTTGGGTTTTATTCAGAATTTTGCACTGGTTGGCTAACAAAACTTTTTGTTTCCATGCTCATTCCTACCTGTAGAATGAGATTAACTGAGAATCTGTCAGTGAGTACGTTCAGACGGGGAGTTTTCAACACTTATCTGTCCGCTACTGAGCCATGAGCTATGAAAGCAACCAACATCAAAGGAGAACTGAACTTTGATGTGATTGTAACAGTACATAAAAGCTCACCAAAAGAGAGATAAAACTGTTCTAAACTCTCTGACAGAATGGGCTCACTGATAGATTCTCAGTTAACTCATTCTGCAGCCTACAACAGATATTGCAACAGAGTCTATAAAAGGGAAACTGTGAAAATGTTTTAATGGGATACAATTGCAAAAATTATTTTGATCCAAAATACATGCATTTAAGTAAAAAAAAAAAATTAAAAGTTGCCTCACAAAGTGTACTTATACTTAAGGCAGATGTCAGGACAAAGAATGATTGGCCATATTGTATTTCAACATGCCCTACCTATTGTTCTAACAGGATATAAAGTGTCTAACAGTGATTTAGTGATTTAGTCCCTTCTCCCCATCAAGGACAAATCTGTGTGTATAGGATTTCTGCAAAACAAGCGTTTAGCCAATGACTACTTGCAGTCTATGGTCAGATTTAGACTGGTAGCACCAGTAGAGCCATGTGGATCTATGTAACCACACAGTGTTTATTCTTAATTATGCCAGATGTAGTGTTCAGTAGTTCAAGGGAAATGAACCATTGTTCATATGAGCTTATATGTTGACTTTTGTTGTTTGTTAATTTGTTAAATGCCTGCTGATTACATATTGTATCAGCCCCTGTGGTTTACTAGTATACACAACTTAGAAGACAAATATGCAGGTTAATGGAACAATAGAACAATGAGGGATTAACTTCCCCCAATCCTGTGGGATAATGCCCTGAATGAGAGCTGTGGGTATAAAAGAGCCTGTCTCCCTCTCAAGGAACCTGTAACGAAACAGCTCCGTATTTTAATCAGCCAGACGTTTAGATTTGTTAAGCCAAGAGAAATACACTATTATCTTTGTGTTGACTTGTAATGTATGTATTTTTCTTTGGCTGGTCAAGAAGGACATACTATTATGTATATAAACCTGAATATTGACTACTCTTGGTTTGGAAACAATAATGTTTGTTAATATGCTATTTACCTATTGTACCAAAGTGAGATAGTTTATTTGCAAGAGCAGGTGGATTAGCTCAAACAATGAGACCAGAACACTGCACCTCCCCCCCCCCCGAACCTGTGACTGATGACCTTAACCACATATGTAAATATAAAAATGGTTTATCTATCCTGCTGAAGAGGGAATCAAGGAGAATCATCAGAGAGACATTCTTCAGGACAACAGATGGTTAGCATGGCTCGATCCAAAGAGACACAGATTTACATTCTACATGATTCCAGCCTAACGGTATACGGCCCTCTCTGGAAGGATACGGATCTTCTCCATTCACCATCAGAGAACCCATGGATACATGGTGGTGTGTAGATACTATTCAGGGGTATGTGAGCGTCTCTAGCCAGCCGTGCATAGAGTGGACAGCTAAAAGGGAAAAAGCCAACGATTAGGGGACATTGTGTGGCCACGCTTTTGCAGTAGGTTAGATAGTTACCTGTTTTAGCTGGTAGAAGTGTGGATTGGATTGTTGATCCTATTGTTCCGGGGAGCCACTGGTGTTTGTATGTCTAGAGGACTATATGGTGATATTAGATAGGATCTAGGTAAGTAAATAAATATATAATATACAATTTTAAAATACCTTACCAGTAGGGAGGTGATTGATTGGATGAACTCTAAGGGTTTCTTTCTATCCAGTGGTTTGTTCTGTGGCAGGTGTGGCTATTCTGGTCACGGTTTGGCCCTCAGAATTTCCTGTACAAACCTGGAGACATTGTATGTGAACAGTTTAAAAATAATAAATTAGTAAAATAAATTTAGTTCTTATATTGTTATTGATAATGTATAAATTATACGGTTATAGGATAAAAGATAAGAGATAAAATTACCGCTAGCGGGTTTGTATGGTAGATCCGATTATACCCGGGGGACTGGTTGGCCAGATCCCGGTGTATATTAGCTGCAAGGCTCCTATCACTGTTGGTCTGGTTTTAGACGTAGGAGTTCCCTGTAGTGTCCAAAGAGCCTATTGGCTCTATAGTGGGTCCCTTAGGCGGTAGTTTGTGCTTAAGGCGGTATTGTTAAGATAAGCTACTTGTCTTGAGGAAAAAGAAAGAGGTCAGGCGATGTAGTACCTTTGATCGTAAATGTTCCATGCTGTTGCGGCTTTACCTTTTGATGCTTTGCGGCGATGTGATGCTATCGGAGCAGGGCAGGAGCTGGTGGATGTCGGAGTCCCGGCCGGAAACTCCGGCATCGGCGTGCAGCGTCCGGAAGTCAAGTGGCGGCTGTGTAATAGGAGCTGCATTGCGTAAGGTCCTGGTTGGTCACGTGACTGAAGACGGAGAGCAGGAGAGACCAATATTCCTACGCGTTTCGGATACTGCGGTATCCTTCGTCAGGGATGGATTGATTCTCACTGCACTCCTTATATACACATCAAAGCAGGTGGGAGGTGCTTGTAATTATCCCTCATTAAAAGCAAAGAATTCAATACCACTGTTGAGGCCTCTTGGCCTTAGGGAATCTAACTTGAAAATCCATTTGGTTTCGGCTTTTGACACCTGTTTAATAAAGTCGCCATTCCTCCAGTTTTTTTGGATAATCTGTATCCCTGTGATTTCCATACCTTTTGTTGATCCTTTGTGCTTGTCTTTAAAATGTTTGGACAAGGGATGTCCTTCATATTGATTTTTAATATTTCTAACATGTTCACTTACTCTTTTATTAAGAGCTCGTATAGTACGACCTACATATAATTTCTTACATGGGCATTTTAACCCATATATTACTCTTTTAGTGGTACATGTATAATGGTCCATTATGGAGAATTCAATGTTGCCATGGGAGATATGGCTATGTTTCTTTGTGTGCAAAATTTTGCACATTTTGCAGTCTCTACATGGAAAGAAGCCTGCTTGAGGGGTGGGTAGCATATGGGTTTTTTATTGTTGGTGCTACCTCCATGCCGATATTATTTGCTTTTCTAAAGATGAATTTAGGATGGGGGGGTATTAGATCCCCTATTGTCTTATCATCTTTTAGAATGTTCCAATGTTTTTGGATAATAGTTTTAAGTATATTAAAGTTGGAGTTGTAGGTACTGATGTGTCACGCTGTCTCTGTATACTGGAGGTAGGGGGCCTAAGCTGACCCTAAGCTGGGGCCCTGACTAATCCCTCAACCTGGAGGTACTGTTAAAGGTACAGAGGTCCAGGCCGCCAGCGTAACCCCTACCTCCTGAGGATCCCTGCACCTAAGTAATCTAGTCCTGAGAAGGACCCCGATCACAACAAAAGAGGACAAGTAATAATATGCCCACACACAGTACTTAGACGAACGAGACAGTACAAGGGAAAAACCAAAACCACCTTGCATACAAAAACTACACAACTACAACAGAGGGAACACGAACGGGAAAGGAGATAAATGATAAAGCGAGGAAGGGAAAATACACTCCAAATACACTTATCTCAGAAACTCCAAATACCACGATCCGCTCTGTAAGTCTGTATGAAATGCTTTCACCGACACTTCCCAAACAGACCAGCAGGCATTTGAAGGAGACTCACTACAGCAGCATTGATTGCAGCTGGGCGAGGCTGGACCTCGTCTAGCACAGAGAGAGAGAGAATTAACTCCCTCACTGCCGAAAACACAAAGCACCAAAAAGTCAGCTGCGAGAAGTGAGGCTGTGTAATCGTGACGATCTTCGTGGCGACACACCCGTGACAGTACCCCCCCTTCTACGAGGGGCCTCCGGACCCTCAGGGCCAGGTTTATCCGGGTGAGTCGTGTGGAAGGCCCGAACTAATCGGTCTGCGTTAATATCCGACGCAGGAACCCACATCCTCTCCTCAGGACCATACCCTTTCCAATGAACCAGGTACTGAAGGGACCGACGATTAAAACGTGAATCGATGACCCTTGATACCTGGAACTCCAAGTTACCATTGACCACCACTGGAGGGGGAGGTAAAGGTGACGGTACCACCGGCGCCACATACCTCTTAAGCAACGATCTGTGGAACACGTTGTGAATTTTAAACGTAGGGGGGAGGTCAAGACGGAATGCCACCGCATTAATAATAGAACTGATTCTGTACGGCCCGATGAACCTGGGACCCAGTTTCCAGGAGGGAACCTTAAGTTTAATATTCCTGGTAGACAACCATACCCGATCGTTCACACTTAGGTCCGGACCAGACACTCTCCTCCTATCAGCCATACGTTTGTATCGGTTCCCCATAGTATTCAGATTCTTCAGCACCCCTCTCCATACTGAAGCGAGTGATGAGGAAAATCGTTCCTCCTCAGGAACCCCCGAAGAGCCCCCCCTACTGAAAGTACAAAACTGGGGGTGAAAACCATATGCCCCAAAAAACGGGGACTTACCAGTGGACTCGCTCCGCCTATTATTGAGAGAAAACTCTGCCAGAGGTAAGAAAGAAGCCCAGTCCTCCTGGTTCTCTGACACAAAACACCGGAGATATGTCTCCAAGCTCTGGTTCATACGTTCCGTCTGACCATTGGTCTGAGGGTGAAAAGCCGATGAGAATGACAAATGCATCCCCTGCCGTGCACAAAACGCCTTCCAGAACTTGGACACAAACTGAGACCCCCGATCAGACACCACATCGGAGGGTACCCCGTGAAGCCTCACAATCTCCCCAATGAACACCTGCGCAAGAGTTTTAGCATTAGGGAGAGCCGGAAGAGCGATAAAATGTGCCATCTTGCTGAACCTGTCCACTACAACGAGTATGACCGTTTTACCCGAAGACGGAGGGAGGTCCGTAATAAAGTCCATAGACAGATGAGTCCAAGGATGCTCCGGGATCTTCAAAGGTAAGAGGGCCCCAGACGGACGGGTATGTGAGGTCTTAGAGCGCGCACAAACCCCACAGGACGCAACAAAAGTTACCACCTCCTTATGTAAGTTAGGCCACCAAAACCGACGCGAGAGAAGATCCACAGTTGCTTTACTCCCCGGGTGTCCTGCCAAAACTGAGTTATGGTGTGCCTCGATCACCTTTTGTCGCAACTGATCTGGAACAAACAGTCTCCCCGGAGGTCCAACAGGGGCGTCCCCCTGAGCCTCCAATACCTCCTCCTCCAGCTCAGAGCATACTGCCGAAACCACCACCCCCTCCTGAAGGATAGGAATCGGGTCGTCCGTATTCCCGGCCCCAGGGAAACTACGAGATAAGGCATCCGCCTTTACATTTTTTGACCCAGGACGATATGTAACGACAAAATTAAACCTGGTAAAAAACAATGACCACCTAGCTTGTCTGGAATTCAGACGTTTCGCGGACTCCAGATATAGCAGGTTCTTGTGATCGGTGATGACGGTGACCGGATGGACTGCCCCCTCCAAAAAATGGCGCCACTCCTCAAAAGCTAACTTAATGGCTAAGAGTTCCTTATTGCCGACATCGTAATTCCTCTCAGCGGACGACAATTTTTTAGAGAAAAAGGCGCACGGATGCCACTTACCAGGGGACGAACCTTGTGACAATACTGCTCCCACCCCTACCTCGGAAGCGTCTACCTCTACAATGAATGGCTGTGACGCATCAGGTTGAATGAGTATGGGTGCCGAGGCAAAACATTTTTTCAAGCAGGAGAATGCTTGACAAGCTTTGTCAGACCACCTAGAAAAATCCGTCCCCTTTTTAGTCATGTCTGTGAGAGGCTTAACCATGGACGAGAAATTACGAATGAACTTCCGGTAATAATTAGCAAACCCCAGGAAACGTTGTAGTGCCTTAAGATTCTCTGGCCGATCCCACTCAAGAACTGCCCGCACTTTCCCAGGGTCCATACGAAAACCGGACGCTGAAACCAGGAAGCCTAAAAACTGGAGTTCCTGTACGGCGAACACACACTTTTCCCATTTGGCATACAGTTTATTATCCCGCAAGATCTGTAACATCTGCCTAACGTGCTCCTGATGAGACACCAGATCCGGCGAGTAAATTAAGATATCATCCAGATATATGACAACAAACTGTCCCACCAGGCGGCGAAAAATGTCATTAACAAAGTGTTGGAACACCGCCGGGGCATTAGTCAGACCGAATGGCATGACAAGGTTCTCATAATGCCCCTCCGGAGTGTTAAACGCCGTCTTCCACTCATCCCCCTCCTTCATCCTAATCAGATTGTACGTCCCCCTGAGATCCAACTTAGAGAACCATTTGGCGCCCACGATCTGATTAAAGAGATCGGGAATAAGTGGGAGTGGATACGGATCTCGGACCGTAATCCGATTAAGTTCACGGAAATCCAGGCAAGGGCGTAGGCCTCCATCTTTCTTCTTAACAAAGAAGAACCCCGCAGCCACCGGTGAAGATGAAGGTCTAATATGCCCCTTAGCCAGACTTTCTGAAATATAATCCTTCATGGCCTGCCTCTCAGGACCAGAAAGGTTATACAACCTAGCTTTAGGTAACTTGGCCTCAGGGAGCAGTTTTACAGAACAGTCATACTCGCGATGAGGAGGTAGTTCCTGACACCCTTTCTCCGAGAATACATCCTCAAAGTCCGCCAGAAATGGAGGTAAGACCCAAGGAGTAACCGCACCGATGACCGTGTTCATGCAGTTTTTATTACAGAATTTACTCCATTGGCTTATCTCTCTGGTTTGCCAATTAATAACCGGGTTATGCTTAGTTAACCAAGGAAGGCCCAACACTATAGGAGTGGGAAGACCCTCCAACACGTAGCAAGACAACAGTTCTTTATGTATCGCCCCCACTTGAAGTTTTACGTCATGCACAGCTTGCAAAAAACTTCCCTGACCGAGAGGCCTGGCATCGATCGAGAATATGGGGATGGGTTTAGCCAACTCACTCAATCGCATACCTTGAACCCGGGCAAACCGAGCATCAACCAGATTAGCCCCGGCCCCACTATCCAGAAGAACAGATATCCTCTCAGTTCTCGTACCCACCACCACCTCCGCCGGTACGAGAAACTGAGACGAACCTAGGGACGAAATACCTACTCCCAGATTGCCGTCCACCACACAACCTGGGATCAACAGTTTTCCGACGACTCTTCACTCTGCAAGGGACGGGATGGACACCCCCCAATAAAATGTCCCTTTCTCCCGCAGAAGAAACACCTTCCTGTCTTATGGCGCACCACCGGTCCCCTCCCCCGAAATGATGTCCCTCCTAATTGCATAGGCTCCTCTGGACTGACCAGGGGAACCACCATATGAGGGGACCTTGTAGGAGGTGGAGTCATCACAGGGGGTCGAGTTATCCCGCACCTCTCCCGAAGCCGTCTGTCAACGCGAATAGCCAGGGCCATAGCGGCTTCCAGTGACGCGGGAGAGTCATACTGTGCCAACACATCCTGTAATTTGTCGGATAAACCTTGACAAAACTGGCTCCTAAGAGCCGGGTCATTCCACTGGGTGTCCGTGGCCCACCTACGGAACTCCGAACAGAATTCCTCCGCCGGACGATCTCCCTGCTGGATCCTACGTAACTTAGACTCAGCAAGGGAGATCCGATCTGGGTCATCATATACGAGTCCCAGAGCAGCGAAAAACCTATCCACTGACTGGAGAGCCGGGGAGCCCGGGGGAAGAGAAAACGCCCAAGATTGTGGGTCCCCTTGTAGGAGCGAGATGACAATTCCCACCCTTTGTTCTTCACTCCCCGATGACCGAGGCCGCAGCCGAAAGTACAATTTGCATGCCTCCCGGAAAACAAAAAACTTGTCCCGCCCCCCAGTGAACCTGTCAGGGAGAGCTACTTTAGGTTCTGGTCCGGCTTGCTCCAGAGGATGCAAAACCTTGGACCTAACGTCCGCCAGCTCCATGGACAAACTCTGCAACTGCCGAGCTAGACCGGCTACTGGATCCATGGTAGCTGGAGAAAAACTAAGTGGGTCGGTGAAAATGTCACGCTGTCTCTGTATACTGGAGGTAGGGGGCCTAAGCTGACCCTAAGCTGGGGCCCTGACTAATCCCTCAACCTGGAGGTACTGTTAAAGGTACAGAGGTCCAGGCCGCCAGCGTAACCCCTACCTCCTGAGGATCCCTGCACCTAAGTAATCTAGTCCTGAGAAGGACCCCGATCACAACAAAAGAGGACAAGTAATAATATGCCCACACACAGTACTTAGACGAACGAGACAGTACAAGGGAAAAACCAAAACCACCTTGCATACAAAAACTACACAACTACAACAGAGGGAACACGAACGGGAAAGGAGATAAATGATAAAGCGAGGAAGGGAAAATACACTCCAAATACACTTATCTCAGAAACTCCAAATACCACGATCCGCTCTGTAAGTCTGTATGAAATGCTTTCACCGACACTTCCCAAACAGACCAGCAGGCATTTGAAGGAGACTCACTACAGCAGCATTGATTGCAGCTGGGCGAGGCTGGACCTCGTCTAGCACAGAGAGAGAGAGAATTAACTCCCTCACTGCCGAAAACACAAAGCACCAAAAAGTCAGCTGCGAGAAGTCAGGCTGTGTAATCGTGACGATCTTCGTGGCGACACACCCGTGACATGATGATAGGAATCTCTAGTGTGGGTTTAGTTGGTGTAGGGTAATTTGTGTTACTAGGGTTTCTGTCTGTAAGTAATTGGGATCGTGGGATTGCCTCAATTTGGTTTTTGGTGGTATGAAGAAAATCTTGTTGGTAACCCTTGTCAAGGAATTTTGTTGTAAGGAGATTTGCTTCCTTGTTGAAATCCGCCAATTTGGAGCAGTTCCTGCGGAGTCTTAGGTATTGACTTTTTGGTACGTTCAAAAGCCATCTAGGTAGATGGCAACTGTCCAAGTGGATATATCCATATGTGTCAGTTGGTTTAAAAAAAAGTGCTTGTGCATAGTTGGTCCTTGTCAATAAAAATATTTAGATCCAAAAAGTTGACTCTTTCTTGGCTGATGGAAGAGGTGAATTTTAGAAAAAAATCGTTTTGGTTGATCTCCTTTAAGAATTCTTCCAGAGCTGGATGGCTCCCTGACCAAATGAATAGAATATCGTCTATAAAGCGGTGCCACAGAACCAGGCCGGTATGTAGGCGCCCTTCAGGGTATATAGTAGAGTGTTCCCACATGCCCACATATAAATTTGCGTAACTAGGCGCAAATATATTCCCCATAGCGGTGCCCCACCTCTGTGTATAGTGATTCTTTCCATATTTAAAGGAATTATGGTTCAAAATAAAGTACATACATTCCTTTATAAAATCAATCTGGGTGTCTGGTGTATTGCTCAATTTTTTTAAAAGAACGTAGTCGCTTGGCAGCCTTTATGGTGCTGAATCACCGTATAGAGTGATGTAATATCCAATGTGCCTAGGATGTAATGTTTTTGCCATTGGATTTGGCTAAGTAGTTGGAGGGCATGTTTTGTGTCTTTTAAATGGGCAGGTAGTTGAGGTACTAAGTGTTGTATGTGGCGGTCCACATATCTGGAGAGATTAGAGGTGAGGCTTTGGATCCCTGATATAATGGGTCTGCCTGGGGGGTTCACTAGAGTTTTGTGAATTTTTGGGAGATGGTAAAAAATTGCCGTTTTGGGGTGAAGAGTCTGTATATATTCATACTCTTGTTTATTTAAAAAGCCTTCATTGAGGCCTTTATCAAGGAGAAGTTTCATTTCCCTTAGATGGTCTCTGGTGGGGTCATGTTTTAATAGTTCATAGGTACGGGGGTCGTTTAGTAATCGCATTGACTCAGCATGGTATTGGGAATGGTTCACATAAAGTGTCTCCAGGTTTGTACAGGAAATTCTGAGGGCCAAACCGTGACCAGAATAGCCACACCTGCCACAGAACAAACCACTGGATAGAAAGAAACCTTTAGAGTTCATCCAATCAATCACCTCCCTACTGGTAAGGTATTTTAAAATTGTATATTATATATTTATTTACTTACCTAGATCCTATCTAATATCACCATATAGTCCTCTAGACATACAAACATCAGTGGCTCCCGGGAACAATAGGATCAACAATCCAATCCACACTTCTACCAGCTAAAACAGGTAACTATCTAACTTACTGTAAAAGCGTGGCCACACAATGTCCCCTAATCGTTGGCTTTTTCCCTTTTAGCTGTCCACTCTATGCACGGCTGGCTAGAGACGCTCACATACCCCTGAATAGTATCTACACACCACCCAACTACGCTCCAGGTAATAAGGACCACCTCTTAAAAAGGTAACCTGATAACTTGTTTAATACAGCTTATTATAACAAAAATATATGTACCCTTTACAGGTACTCACACGTTCTGGACTACCCAAGAAGAGCCACTAAGGAGAACCCCGACTCCCAAATACACGCCTCAATAGCCAAGGAATCCCAAGCCTATACCCCCCACTCTTTCTATGAATTTTAACTATTGCGTTCTATGTATTTTAACTTCAACCTTTTATCTTTGAATTAATAAACTGTTTTTTACCACCAATCCTCTTGTATCCTTCCTAAACTCAGTGCACAGCGCAGTAGACCTCTAACAATTTATTTGGAATACAGATCTGCTTCACTGCCCATCACTGAACCCATGATGACGCTTGGAGAACCCAGGTTGGGACTGTACTATATGTTGTTGCCGGCGGGACCTGGATATATGCGCTACGGTCTTTGTATCCATCGTCTGGAGGAGCATGGGCTTTGACTGCCGACTATACCAGCGAGAGATACAAAAGCTGTGGGCCAACCAAAAGTTGGGAGACAGTGGGTATTGGCTGCTACCGGGGCAGTGGAAATTTCGGCCTCGGGTGTGGACTGGGGGCATTGCATTGTGGCCATCTATCTGGAGTTGCTGTAAGACCATGGACGTAAGGAATAAAAGTACACTGCTCAAAAAAATAAAGGGAACACTCAAATAACACATCCTAGATCTGAATGAATGAAATATTCTCATTGAATACTTTGTTCAGTACAAAGTTGAATGTGCTGACAACAAAATCACACAAAAATCATCAATGGAAATCAAATTTATTAACCAATGGAGGTCTGAATTTGGAGTCACTCCCAAAATTAAAGTGGAAAAACACACTACATGCTGATGCAACTTTGATGTAATGTCCTTAAAACAAGTCAAAATGAGGCTCAGTATTGTGTGTGGCCTCCATGTGCCTGTATGACCTCCCTAAAAGGCCTGGGCATGCTCCTGATGAGGTTGCGGATGGTCTCCTGTGGGATCTCCTCCCAGACCTGGACTAAAGCATCCGCCAACTCCTGGACAGTCTGTGGTGCAACGTGACGTTGGTGGAGGGAGCGAGACATGATGTCCCAGATGTGCTCAATCGGATTCAGGTCTGGGGAACGGGCGGGCCAGTCCATAGCTTCAATGCCTTCATCTTGCAGGAACTGCTGACACACTCCAGCCACATGAAGTCTGGCATTGTTCTGCATTAGGAGGAACCCAGGGCCAACCGCACCAGCATATGGTCTCACAAGGGGTCTGAGGATCACATCCCGGTACCTAATGGCAGTCAGGCTACATCTGGCGAGCACATGGAGGGCTGTGCGGCCCTCCAAAGAAATGCCACCCCATACCATTACTGACCCACTGCCAAACCGGTCATGCTGAAGGATGTTGCAGGCAGCAGATCGCTCTCCACGGCGTCTCCAGACTCTGTCACGTCTGTCACATGTGATCAGTGTGAACCTGCTTTCATCTGTGAAGAGTACAGGGTGTCAGTGGCGACTTTGCCAATCCTGGTGTTCTGTGGCAAATGCCAAGCGTCCTGCACGATGTTGGGCTGTGAGCACAACCCCCATCTGTAGACGTCGGGCCCTCACACCACCCTCATGGAGTCGGTTTCTAACAGTTTGTGCAGACACATGCACATTTGTGGCCTGCTGGAGGTCATTTTGCAGGGCTCTGGCAGTGCTCCTCCTGTTCCTCCTTGCACAAAGGCGGAGGGAGCGGTCCTGCTGTTGGGTTGATGCCCTCCTACGGCCCCCTCCATGTCTCCTGGTTTACTGGCCTGTCTCCTGGTAGCGCCTCCAGCCTCTGGACACTACGCTGACAGACACAGCAAACCTTATGGCCACAGCTCGCATTGATGTGCCATCCTGGATGAGCCGCACTACCTGAGCAACTTCTGTGGGTTGTAGAGTCCGTCTCATGCTACCACGAGTGTGAAAGCACAACCAACATTCAAAAGTGACCAAAACATCAGCCAGAAAGCATTGGTACTGAGATGTGGTCTGTGGTGCCCACCTGCAGAACCACTCCTTTATTGAGGGTGTCTTGATAATTGCCAATAATTTCCATCTATTGTCTATTCCATTGGCACAACAGCATGTGAAATTGATGGTCAATCAGTGTTGCTTCCTAAGTGGACAGTTTGATTTACAGAAGTTTGATTTACTTGGAGTTATATTCTGTTGAATAGGAGCATATATGAATGGACTAAGTGGGGGAGCATATATGAATGGACTAAGGGGGGAGCATATATACATGGACTGGGGGGGAGTATATATGCATGGACTAAGGGGGGAGTATATATACATGGACTGGGGGGGCATATGTACATGGACTTGGGGAGCATATATACCTTACAGACCAAAAGTTTTGACACACCTTCTCATTAAAAAGATTTTTCTGTATTTTCATGACTTTGAAAATTGTACATTCACACTGAAGGCATCAAAACTATGAATTAACACATGTGAAATTATATACTTAACAAAAAAGTGTGAGACAACTGAAAATATGTCTTATATTCTAGGTTCTTCAAAGTAGCCACCTTTTGCTTTGATGACTGCTTTGCACACTCTTGGCATTCTCTTGATGAGCTTCAAGAGGTAGTCACCGGAAATGGTTTTCACTTCACAGGTGTGCCCTGTCACGTTTTTTAAGTGGAATTTCTTGCCTTATAAATGGGGTTGGGACCATAAGTTGTCTTGTGCAGAAGTCAAGTGGATACACAGCTGATAGTCCTACTGAATAGACTGTTAGCTGCTTTTTTCTTGCCATAATACAAATTCTAAGTAAAGAAAAATGAGTGGCCATCATTACTTTAAGAAATGAAGGTCAGTCAGTCTAAAAAATTGGGAAAACTTTGAAAGTGTCCCCAAGTGCAGTTGCAAAAACCATCAAGCGCTACAAAGAAACTGGCTCACATAAGGATCGCCCCAGGAAAGGAAGACCAAGAGTCACCTCTGCTTCTGAGGATAAGTTTATCCGAGTCACCAGCCTCAGAAATCGCAGGTTAACAGCAGCTCAGATTAGAGACCAGGTCAATGCCACACAGAGTCCTAGCAGCAGCCACATCTCTGCAACAACTGTTAAGAGGAGACTTTGTGCAGCAGGCCTTCATGGTAAAATAGCTGCTAGGAAACCACTGCTAAGGACAGGCAACAAGCAGAAGAGACTTGTTTGGGCTAAAGAACACAAGGAATGGGGACATTAGACCAGTGGAAATCTGTGCTTTGGTCTGATGATTCCAAATTTGAGATCTTTGGTTCCAACCACCGTGTCTTTGTGCGACGCAGAAAAGGTGAACGGATGGACTCTACATGCCTGGTTCCCACCGTGAAACATGGAGGAGGAGGTGTGATGGTGTGGGGGTGCTTTGCGTGTGACACTGTTGGGGATTTATTCAAAAGTGAAGGCATACTGAACCAGCATGGCTACCACAGCATCTTGCAACGGCATGCTATTCCATCCGGTTTGCGTTTAGTTGGACCATCATTTATTTTTCAACAGGACAATGACCCCAAACACACCTCCAGGCTGTGTAAGGGCTATTTGACCAAGAAGGAGAGTGATGGGGTGCTATGCCAGATGACCTGGCCTCCACAGTCACTAGACCTGAACCCAATCGAGATGGTTTGGGGTGAGCTGGACCGCAGAGTGAAGGCAAAAGGGCCAACAAGTGCTAAGCATCTCTGGGAACTCCTTCAAGATTGTTGGAAGACGATTTCCGGTGACTACCTCTTGAAGCTCATCAGGAGAATGCCAAGAGTGTGCAAAGCAGTCATCAAAGCAAAAGGTGGCTACTTTGAAGAACCTAGAATATAAGACATATTTTCAGTTGTTTCACACTTTTTTGTTAAGTTTATAATTCCACATGTGTTAATTCATAGTTTTGATGCCTTCAGTGTGAATGTACAATTTTCATAGTCCTGAAAATACAGAAAAATCTTTAAATAAGAAGGTATGTCCAAACTTTTGGTCTGTACTGTATACATGGACTGGGGGAGGGAGCATATATACATGGACTAGGGGAGGGAGCATATATACATGAACAGGGGGAGGGAGCATATATACATGCTCTGGGGGGGAATATATACATGGACTGGTGGAGGGAGCATATATACATAGACTGGAGGGAGCATATATACATGGATTTGGGGGACATATATACAAGGGTGAGGGGAGGGCAGCATATATACAAGGATGAGGGGAGGGCAGTGTAATGCACACGCCTGGGCTGAGTGGCGTGTGCGTGTATATGTAGTGATTCCACTGGACCGTGCCGGAGAGTGAATACCTGGAGGGGCGTAACTAAGTTTCCACCCGATCCGACCAGGGTCGCATGACGGCATACGACGCCAGTGCACCAAGGAGGAACCGAGAAGAGGGACCAGGTGCTACTCCAGGACAGACCCCGGACACGGCTGTTGAACCACACAGGGGAATACAGGAATAGGCAGGTTAGGCTGGCACACAGACTGCTGGGTATAGGCAGACACGGCTGGTATGCAGACTGGCGGATGCTGGTAAGCACGACTGGTATGCAGGCAGGGAGGTACTGGCAGGTACGACAGGTTGGAGCACCGAGTGGATAGGACCCAGTACAGACTGGGACTCAGGAACAGAACCGCAGATGTGGTGGACAAACAGCAGAGTGAGGCCGCCCAGAGCGGCGAGTGAGAGCAGAACAAGACGAGACCGCCTGGAGCGGTTAGCGAGAGAGGAGCAGGACGAGACTGCCGGAGCAGCGAGCAAAGGGTCAGAGCAGAGCGAGACTGCCGGAGCAGCGAGCAAAGGGTCAGAGCAGAGAGAGACTGCTGGAGCAGAGAGCAAAGGGTCAGAGCAGAGCGAGACTGCCGAAGCAGCGAGCAAAGGGTCAGAGCAGAGTGAGACTGCCGGAGCAGCGAGCAAAGGGTCAGAGCAGAGCGAGACTGCCGGAGCAGCGAGCAAAGGGTCAGAGCAGAGCGAGACTGCCAGAGCAGCGAGCAAAGGCAGAGCAGAGGGGACAGGGCTCTGTTCAGACTGGAAGGGAAAGGCAGAACCAGGTACACACAGGATACTTGCAACGAAGTAGCGAGTGGACTCTAAACTCACAAACGGGAGTACAGGGACAACGAGTAGGAGTTAGGTACGGGATCAGATTCTGCAGGAAACGGGAAGGTACGGACATAGAGAAAAACAGGTAACAGGCTAGGAGAGTATTCAGACAAGAACAGACACAGCAGCAAGATACAGGAGCGGGTCTAGGTATGCGGCCCCTAGAAGGCGGAACGAAAAGGCTAGGAGCGTGTTCAGACAGGAACAGGCAAGATACAGGAATGGGTCTAGGTATGCGGCCCCTAGAAGGCGGAAAGAACAGGCTAGGAGCGTGTTCACACTGGCCTGGAAATACAGCCTCCAGGATAGGCAGAAGACAACAGGCTAGAAGATAGTTCAGACAGGACACAGTTCAGACACGGGAACTGATACCGCAAGGCAGGAAGCATAGACAGGACCTGGCACATCAGTGACCAGAAGCCAACTGACAGAACACAATGCACAGGCATGGATTCCAGGGAGGAGCTGGGTTAAATACCAGGTGACAGACAGCAATAGGCTGAGGTCGCACAAGGGGTGTGCCTGCAGCAGCTACAAGAAGCAGGAAGTAATCGGGCGCCGCCCTTAAGCAGCAGAAACTGAGGCAAGCAGACAGCATGGAGGGAAGCCAGGCTAGCAGACTGGACTGGAGATCAAGTGCGCGCTCTTGCACAGTGGGAGATGGACCACTATGCAAGGACGCCGCCAGGTATGTTACAGGCAGCATATATACAAGGATTGGGGGAGGGCAGCATATATACAAGGATGAGGAGAGGGCAGCATATATACAAGGATGGGGGGAGGGCAGCATATATACAAGGATGGGGGGGCAATATATATACAAGGATGAGGGGAGGGCAGCATATATACAAGGATGAGGGCAGGGCAGCATATATGCAAGGATGAGGGGAGGGCAGCATATATACAAGGATTAGGGGAGGGCAGCATATATACAAGGATGGGGGGGCAGCATATATACAAGGATGAGGGAAGGGCAGCATATAAACAAGGATGAGGGCAGGGCAGCATATATACAAGGATGGGGGGAGGGCAGCATATATAAAAGGATGGGGGGAGGGCAGCATATACACAAGGATGGGGGGAGGGCAGCATATATGCAAGGATGAGGGGAGGGCAGCATATATACAAGGATGAGGGGAGGGCAGCATATATACAAGAATGAGGGGAGGGCAGCATATATACAAGGATCAGGGGAGGGCAGCATATATACAAGGATGGGGGCAGCATATACACAATACAGACCAAAAGTTTGGACACACCTTCTCATTTAAAGATTTTTCTGTATTTTCATGACTATGAAAATTGTACATTCACACTGAAGGCATCAAAACTATGAATTACCACATGTGGAATTATATACTTAACAAAAAAGTGTGAAACAACTGAAAATATGTCTTATATTCTAGGTTCTTCAAAGTAGCCACCTTTTGCTTTGATGACTGCTTTGCACACTCTTGGCATTCTCTTGATGAGTTTCAAGAGGTAGTCACCAGAAATGGTCTTCCAACAATCTTGAAGCAGTTCCCAGAGATGCTTAGCACTTGTTGGCCCTTTTGCCTTTACTCTGCGGTCCAGCTCACCCCAAACCATCTCGATTGGGTTCAGGTCTGGTGACTGTGGAGGCCAGGTCATCTGGCGTAGCACCCCATCACTCTCCTTCTTGGTCAAATAGCCCTTACACAGCCTGGAGTTGTGTTTGGTGTCATTATCCTGTTGAAAAATAAATGATGGTCCAACTAAACGCAAACCGGATGGAATAGCATGCCGCTGCAAGATGTTGTGGTAGCCATGCTGGTTCAGTATGCCTTCAATTTTGAATAAATCCCCAACAGTGTCACCAGCAAAGCACCCCCACACCATCACACCTCCTCCTCCATGCTTCACGGTGGGAACCAAGCATGTAGAGTCCATGTGTTCACCTTTTCTGCGTCGCACAAAGACACGGTGGTTGGAACCAAAGATCTCAAATTTGGACTCATCAGACCATAGCACAGATTTCCACTGGTCTAATGTCCATTCCTTGTGTTCTTTAGCCCAAACAAGTCTCTTCTGCTTGTTGCCAGTCCTTAGCAGTGGTTTCCTAGCAGCTATTTTACCATGAAGGCCTGCTGCACAAAGTCTCCTCTTAACAGTTGTTGCAGAGATGTGTCTGCTTCTAGAACTCTGTGTGGCATTGACCTGGTCTCTAATCTGAGCTGCTGTTAACCTGCGATTTCTGAGGCTGGTGACTCGGAAGCTTATCCTCAGAAGCAGAGTTGACTCTTGGTCTTCCTTTCTTGGGGCGGTCCTCATGTGAGCCAGTTTCTTTGTAGCGCTTGATGGTTTTTGCAACTGCACTTGGGGACACATTCAAAGTTTGCCCGATTTTTCGCACTGACTGACCTTCATTTCTTAAAGTAATGATGGCCACTCGTTTTTCTTTACTTAGAATTTGTATTATGACAAGAAAAAAGCAGCTAACAGTCTATTCAGTAGGACTATCAGCTGTGCATCCACCTGACTTCTGCACAACACAACTGATGGTCCCAACCCCATTTATAAGGCAAGAAATCCCACTTATTACACCTCACAGGGCACACCTGTGAAGTGAAAACCCTTTCCGGTGACTACCTCTTGAAGCTCATCAAGAGAATGCCAAGAGTGTGCAAAGCAGTCATCAAAGCAAAAGGTGGCTACTTTGAAGAAGGAGGGAGTATATATAAATGAACTGGGGGAGGAGAATATTTATATGGACTGGGGGAGGAAGCATATAAACATGGACTGGGGGAGGGAGTATATATAAATGGACTGGGGGAGGGAGAATATATACATGTACTGGGGGGGAGTATATATACTTGGACTGGTGGTGGGAGCATATATACATAGACTGGGGGGGCATATATACATGGATTTGGGGGGCATATATACAAGAATAAGGGGAGGACAGCATTTATACAAGGATGAGGGCAGGGTAGCGTATATACAAGGATGAGGGCAGGGTAGCGTATATACAAGGATGAGGGTAGGGCAGTATATATACAAGGATGGGGGGAGGGCAGCATATATACAAGGATGAGGGCAGGGTAGCGTATATACAAGGATGAGGGCAGGGCAGCATATATACAAGGATGGGGGGAGGGCAGCATATATACAAGGATGAGGGCAGGGCAGCATATATACAAGGATGAGGGCAGGGTAGCATATATACAAGGATGAGGGCAGGGTAGCGTATATACAAGGATGAGGGTAGGGCAGTATATATACAAGGATGGGGGGAGGGCAGCATATATACAAGGATGAGGGCAGGGTAGCGTATATACAAGGATGAGGGCAGGGTAGCGTATATACAAGGATGAGGGCAGGGCAGCATATATACAAGGATGGGGGGCGGGCAGCATATATACAAGGATGGGGGGCGGGCAGCATATATACAAGGATGAGGGCAGGGCAGCATATATACAAGGATGGGGGGAGGGCAGCATATATACAAGGATGAGGGCAGGGCAGCATATATACAAGGATGGGGGGCGGGCAGCATATATACAAGGATGGGGGCATATACCAAGATAGGGGTGAGCACATTCTTTATTTCTGCAGTCTCAGACCCCTGCTCCTTCCTGTGGCTGCTCTATACTGCACTCACCTGCTCTTTGTATGAGTTATTTTTTCTAAACTAAAACTTCAATATTTAGGATAAATTGCAGTGTTGGGCACTTGGCGATAAATAAGTGGGTTTTGGATTGCAGTTTGGGCACTCGGTCTCTAAAAGGTTCGCCATCACTGATCTAGGACATCCAAGTGCTAACAGTTACTGTATTTCTAGATGTCTAAGGTATGTAGCAATAGCTTGTCTCAGAAGCTTGCACTCTAGAGAGAAATATTTCTAACAAGTGATATTCACATCTTCTCTGCATCATCTGTCGTTACATTCCTGCATAAAATTTCAGTAAGTTTGTTACAGTATTTAACGTACAAGGGCAGCAGGTCAAAGGTTCAGAACATGACACTGAAATAACCGCAGAACAAAATGTCCAAAGTAACTCCCTTTCCCGGCCATCTGCTGCTGCATCGGCGATGAATAAAGGTCTTGATGAAAGTGGAGCTCAGATTAATGACAACATTCTCTGCAACATCAGGTACATAAATGATCACATTCATTTTTCATATAAAAATGGCTGTCCGGCATCTCTAGAATAACTTATTGCAAGACAATAAGTATCCTTTATTGAGGAAGCCAGCTCGTCAAGCGCAGGACATGATGCAGTATGTAACTGAGGGCACATCTTTGAGCATCTGCGCAGCTGCTGTGATGAATGGAACTTGCAGCCGTTTTCAAGACGCCAGCAGACGGCTGACATCCACTAATCAGATATATATATAACCGCCGGGAAAAAGAGCGGAAAATCTGCAAAGTTCTCCAAGTTAGTTTTGATGGCAACCCACAAGTGTGATAGCCGGACATTGATGGATGTCGTTGTCACCTTGACGTATGGTTCCTGCCAGGTTCACCTTTGTCTTGCTCGGGCGTTTTTATGTTGTTTCTAAATAAGGCAGATGAAATTCCCTCTCGTACATGTACATAGAATATCACAAACAATATTTAATAAAGATTAACCAAGTATCAAAGCCCTGTCAACACTGACGTCCGATCAATAATGCTGCAGAGTAAGGAGACAGTGCCAAGATGGGAAATACAGTTACTGGTAAGTTTAATGGAACCTGTCATCTGTCAACTCTTATAATATAAAGTCGTTAAGAAGAAAGAAACTTGAGAATATGACCAACCTTGTGCCACTAGCCGGTGACTGCAACTCTCATCGTGTCTCGTCTTGACCTTAGAGTGTATCTGCCCATCATCTCTAATCAAGCTACTGTGATGGAAGAGATGAGCGCAACAAAAGCTATGGCTGCGAGTGGCAAATAAGATAAGTGGCTCCTTCACTACATCAAGGGAAGCCTTCGACTTCAAGTACAGATAATTAGACTAGACATATTAAAAGGTGGCTTAAGATATTAAATCAGAGCTGGAAAATTGGTGGACTCTCTGGCTATTCCAGGCTGAAAAAGTGGCCCATGGGCCACACCATGCTCTCCACCGCTATCCGCCTACCTCTATCACCGCTATTCGCATAGTCAGGATGCAGACAGCTGTGAATACATTGGTGGAGGTTGGGGCTGCCGGCAACTGATTCCATCAATCAGCATGTGAGACAGCAGACACAATGACGTTGTTTCATCGCGTCTGATGTGCGGAGAGTCAGTGCATCGGAGACTGGAACAGAGGGCTGGAGGAATAATATAAGCTACAAGATGAGGGGAATCTTCATTGAAATCATGGAGGCGCCATTGAAAGATGATGTTCTGAAGAAACAGTATTCAGATGGTCCTCAGAAGTTAAATCTTTATGTTGGCTCCTTGTGGCACGTATCATCGGCAAAGCAATTGTGGATATCATGGTCTATTCACTCAAGAAAGCGGCCATGTTTTTCTAATTATGTACAACCTCTTGCAGGGAGGGCAGGGACCGTTTATAGCCGTTCATCATATACTCCACAGAACCAGATATTATTCTTATCCATATACAATATGAAGTGTAGAAACATGGAGGCCCTGCTCTCCTCGACTGTCAGATTTGATAATCGTGAGGTTCACATTTCTTATTTCCCCTTTGTGAAGATTCCCCCTAATACTACTAACAAAGAAGCACACGACTTGTGTTTGATAAGAGGAGAAATAAATCTAATTTTCTGGCAGACATTTCCCTTTAGTGGGAGGTTAGTAAGGAGGAAGCGTGTGGTATTATGGGAGACTATGTAGACGAATCTCGCTTCTTTGATACTATAAGAAGGAAGCCAGCAGAGACCGAAAAACAAACAGAGCAGAATATGAATATTAACATTCCTTGTGATGGGCTGCGTACAGTGGGGACAATTAGTCAATCTTTATTTAAAGCAATTAACAGTCATCTGAACTTCAGTGGATGTAACAGACTCAATGCATTCTTCAGATCTGACAGTCATCTCGCCAGAGTAAATAAGTCCAACAATAAAACATCTGCCACTTCTCCACTAATGCTGCACTGCTAATGGTTAATGCAGGCTCCATCATTGACGTGTGATACAGCGCTTCTATCTGATTGACAGCGATGGTTTTATTGAAAGGGGAATTATAACTTGCATATATACATGTTTAATATGTAGTAAGCACAACTTACAATGTATGAATTATTAATATTAGTGTTTCTGTGTGTATACATTATGGGGCTGATTCATCAAGTGCTTTATGCAAAGTATTCCGGTATTAAAAAGTAGCAATTTTTTGCGCAGCATGTACAAGGGGGGGTTGAAAGTTTGGGAACGCTTTAAAATTTTCCATATTTCTGCATAGATTTAACCTAAAACTACATTAGATTTTCGCACCAGTCCTAAAGGTAGATAAAAAAATAAACAAACAAATGAGTTAACAATATTAGACTGTCAATTTTTATTGAGGAAAATGATCCAGTATCACAAGTTTGTGAGTGGTAAAAGTATGTTAACTTTTACTTTCAGTATGCTATGACCATAGACGGATTATAATGAGGGCAATCTGGGCTACCGCACGGGCCCAAGGCTCCGGGAGGGAGGGGGGTTGGACATTGCCAGATTGCCCTCATTATAATGTTTTAATATTTTTTGCTCCACCATCAGTGGTGCTTATCACCGGCAGGGAGGGTTCCTGTTGGTCCACTGCCGGCAATAGAGAGACGGAGCGTAGCTGCAGCCCGTCGCCTTCTCTATGACTCAGCTGGAGACGTGGCTGTGTCGTTTACCATGTACACGCCAGCAAGAAGAAGAAGGAAGCAGAGCTGCAGGGGATGGCCAAGAGAGGCGAGTTTTTTTTTTTCTTTAACCGATTCCCGACCGCCCACTGTAAATAAACATCGGCGCTAGCAGGGCTCTATGCAGTGCCGAAGTTTATCAACGGGCTGTGGTCTTGCAGCGATCAGGACCCCCAAGGTCCTGCAAGCACTGCGATTCCGTTACAGGACGACAGCTCTGACAGGTGACATCATTGGGACCTGATAGGATCAGGACCCCATGTTCTTAACCCGTTCCTATCTTCTAAATGCTGGGATCAATAGCTCTCTACAGCTAGAAGATAGTGACAGAAGGTTTTGCAGTGATCGGGACCCCTACGTACCTTATAACGCGGGAATCCCGATGCAAAATGCTGGCTGTGATCCCTGACCTAATCGAGACCTGATTGGTTCAGGTCCTGATGATGTCAGCGTCACGCCAGCCAATGAGCGATCACTGGGAAAGTTTGTTGTAGCAACAAACTTTCCCGGGCGATATGCCTCATAAAAACGCTGTTTCTCCTCTGATCTCCTGCCAGTGAGAGACAGTGAGATCAGAGGAGAAACAGTGGGACAAGTATTGCTGACAAGAGCTGTGTCAGTCAGCGATTTGCTATAAAGTAAAAAATAAATAAATAAATAAATAAAGTTAGGCTAAAGTTAGGGTTAGGTAAAGGTTATGGTTAGGCTTGATTGCAATTGTTTTACCAATAATTTGATAGTAGTCTCGTCTAAAAATATCAAAAATAATAAAATCGCCCGTCGGTCTTATACTGCAGAGGAAGCGTATGCCCTTTTACGTTGAAGAAAGTACAATGTCAGATGGTGATGTGGATTCTGAGTGCTATAGTAGTGGCGACAGTGATAGCTCAGAAATGAGCAATGATTCTGGTCCATCCTCAAACACAAGGACCAGTAAAAGAGAGGCAAATAGCGCTACTGGAGAAATGTCTCCAAATCAGGGAACACTGTGACGCGCCCAGGGGATGGGGATGACTCGGCGCCCGGGCTTTGTTGTTGGTTTCGAGGGATTTCGCGGAAGTCGGCTCCCGGGCCCGTACCCTGGGCCTCTCTTTAAAAGGGTGGATAATTATGTGAAAGTTCGTGATGCCACCTGTGGTGTCTGGTGAGGTACACCAGCACTGCGGCAGCCCACTGAGGCCAGTGTTAAGGCAGCTTGGGTGGTATAGCTCCCCACAGGTGGAGCTAGGCCTCAGGGCAGCGTGAATGTAGGGATGCAGGACAGAAGGAACCCAACCGGGTCTGAAGAAGGATAGGCAAACACACAGTTCACTTCAGTACCTTTTACTAATGGAAGTTCAGGCACATCCCGGAGCACTGTAGGGTGAAGGGTGCATATCAGGATTCTCCCCAGTGAGAGGGTATAGGGCCTCCTGTTTATTGCCTTTGTGTAGTAAGTTTCTGACCTCCCTGTAGCTAGGCTTTTTCACTAGAGAAACTGAACTGAGAACTCTGCCCCTCTCTGGCTCTGAGCAGGGACTCTGTTCTCTAAACTGAGCTTGACTCTGTATTCAGACCTGTACCTGCTGAACTCTCCAGAGGAACTGACTGCCTAGCTCCACCTTCCCTATTTATATCCTTAACTGGCTCCCTCTGGTGGTCTGAGGTGGAAGGTGGAGGTGTGTGTCTGCTGTGGGGGCCTCTTCTGGATAAATCCATTCATGCACCCCTCTAGGATCTGTGGCACAAATGCGCAGCAGGACGCCACATTCCCCCCTAGCAAAGCTCAGTACTCCCGGACTCAAGTACTTTTTATAACAACAACAACAATAACTCTTCCCTTTATGGGAGGCACTTTCTTAAACGTTGCGTATAACATTAATAAGTAATAAATAGATACAGTTATATGAAAAAGTTTGGGCACCCCTATTAATCTTAAGATTAATGTTTTATAAAAATTGGTGTTTTTGCAACAGCTATTTCAGTTTGATATATGTAATAACTGTTGGACACAGTAATGTTTCTGCCTTGAAATGAGGTTTATTGTACTAACAGAAAATATGCAATCTGCATTCAAACAAAATTTGACAGTATGGGCACCCTTATCATTTTCTTGTTTTAAATACTCCTACCTACTTTTTACTGACTTACTAAAGCACTTTTTTTGGTTTTGTAACCTCATTGAGCTTTGAACTTCATAGCCAGGTGTATGCAATCATGAGAAAAGCTACTTAAAGTGGCCACTTGCAAGTTGTTCTCCTGTTTGAATCTCCTCTGAAGAGTGGCATCATGGGCTCCTCAAAACAACTGTCAAATGATCTGAAAACAAAGATTATTCAACATAGTTGTTCAGGGGAAGGATACAAAAAGCTGTCTCAGAGATTTAACCTGTCAGTTTCCACTGTGAGGAACATAGTAAGGAAATGGAAGAACACAGGGACAGTTCTTGTTAAGGCCAGAAGTGGCAGGCCAAGAAAAACATCAGAAAGGCAGATAAGAAGAATGGTGAGATCAGTCAAGGACAATCCTCAGACCACCTCCAGAGAGCTGCAGCATCAACTTGCTGCAGATGGTGTCACTGTGCATTATTCAACTATTTGCACAAGGAGAAGCTGTATGGGAGAGTGATGCAAAAGAAGCCGTTTCTGCAAGCACGCCACAAACCGAGTCGGCTGAGGTATGCAAAAGCACATTTGGAGAAGCCAATTTCTTTTTGGAAGAAGGTTCTGTGGACTGATGAAACCAAGATTGAGTTGTTTGGTCATACAAAAAGGCGTTATGCATGGCGGCAAAAAAACACAGCATTCCAAGAAAAACACTTGCTACCCACAGTAAAATTTGGTGGAGATTCCATCATGCTTTCGGGCTGTGTGGCCAATGCCGGCACCGGGAATCTTGTTAAAGTTGAGGGACGCATGGATTCCACTCAGTATCAGCAGATTCTTGACAATAATGTTCAAGAATCAGTGATAAAGTTGAAGTTACGCAGGGGATGGATCTTTCAGCAAGACAATGATCCAAAACACTGCTCCAAATCTACTCAGGCATTCATGCAGAGGAACAATTACAATGTTCTGGAATGGCCATCCCAGTCCCCAGACCTGAATATCATTGAACATCTGTGGGATCATTTGAAGAGGGCTGTCCATGCTCGGCGACCATCAAACTTAACTGAACTGGAATTGTTTTGTAAAGAGGAATGGTCAAAAATACCTTCATCCAGGATCGAGGAACTCATTAAAAGCTACAGGAAGTGACTAGAGGCTGTTATTTTTGCAAAAGGAGGATCTACTAAATATTAATGTCACTTTTCTGGTGAGGTGCCCATACTTATGCACCTGTCAAATTTTGTTTGAATGCAGATTGCACATTTTCTGTTAGTACAATAAACCTCATTTCAAGGCAGAAACATTACTGTGTCCAACAGTTATTACATATATCAAACTGAAATAGCTGTTGCAAAAACACCAATTTTTATAAAACATTAAGCTTAAGATTAATAGGGGTGCCCAAACTTTTTCATATAACTGTATGTGTATTGGAATAAGCAACCTAGAACTCCAAGTCTCTTCCGGAGAGGTTGCTCAAAGGAGCACTCCAAGGAGTGCGAATATTTACAAACAAAAGTCTTTGGGCTGCACATAGTCCTCAGCCACAGAGTTCTTAGGTACCCATACGGATAATGAGAAGTAAATTGGTAAAGTGTCCATATCACTTGAATTGTCCATTAATGAAGGCAAAAATATAAGTTAAATGCATATAAAAGGCAATGAATACATGGCAATACACAAGATAATACAGTAATATACAATACAATGCTATATAATACCCCAGGGGTAACTATTTACACTGTCAGAGTTTCCTTCTTTACTCTCTGTATCTGACAGGGGTCTGACCTAGTGTACTACGTGTAGACCTACGTGGTACTGGGATGCGTGAGGCACTAGTATTTGCACTACTTCCCATTCTGTCAGTTCTAAGTGTTGGGGAACTGCAGGGTTGCCTTAACCTATCTACAGGACTGGCAAGTATACCATTGGCTGGGCCCTCTTGCTCTGCTCCAACCGGAGATCCTTCTTCCGGGGATTCTTCTTGAGCAGGCTCTTCTGAAGCACTTACAGGCTCTACTTGCTGTGGAGGGTCTTCTGGCTGTTGAAAGAAGTGGATCACAGGGATTATTACTGCTCCTCCTAGTTGAGGCCAATATGCCGGGAAATCTCCTAAGTCAGTATGGATTACTGCTTCTTTAGGTTCCTCCGGGATAATGAGAGGCTCTTCTCCTTGGGGCTTTAGCAGATCTGGACACAACTTCAGGTGGTCTCTAGATACCGTTGCAGTCGTTATTCCTCCGTCTTTACTAATTAAACAGGTTTTCTTATTAGCAAATCTTGAATTCAACACAGTGTAGGGTTCTCTCTCCCACTGGTCATCAAGTTTGTGGTTTCTTCTCTTCTTTTTTAACACTACTGCACCAGGTGTGAAGGGTTCTGCTGGGGCACCTCTGTTGTATTGAGCTTCCTGCTTGTCCCTCACCCGAGTGAGACTGTCTTCGACACAGGCTTGTACTCTTCTGTACTGCTCCTGTCTGGTCGTGTCCCAGTCCTCAGCGGTCACATCTGCTTCTGGTTCTACTACACCGAGCTCCAGGTCCATGGGCAACTTTCCTGGTCTTGCTCACATGAGATATGCTGGAGTGCAATTGGTGGAACTCACAGGTATGCGATTGTACAGATCTACCAGGTCAGGTAGTAGGTCTGGCCACTGGTTTCTCTCCTCAAGTGGTAAGGTCTTCAGCAGGTCGATGACGATGTTGTTCATCTTTTCACAGAGACCATTGGTTTGTGGGTGGTACGGTGTAGTTCTTATTTTCTTACACCCGTAAAGATGGCAGAACTCTTTGAACAACTCAGCCTCAAAGACCAGGCCTTGGTCCGTCAGCACCTGCTCAGGGTATCCATGGGGTCTGCAGAAACACGCCTGTAACGTTTTTGCTGCTGTCTCTGCCATCAGGTCTTTGACGGGGGCGACCACCAGGAACCTGGAGTAGTGATCCATCATGGTCAGGGCATAGGAGTACCCTGACCTGCTGGGTGACAGCTTGACATGGTCCAGGGCCACGATCTCCAGGGGTCAAATCGTCTTGATGGGTTGCATGGGTGCCTTCTGGCTGCTGTAGTCTTTTCTTCGGAGGCTACAGGGTCCACAGTTTCGGCACCACCGCTCAATGGAGCTGCGCATTCCTACCCAGTAGAATCGACACTTCAGCAGGGTCTTTAGCTTCTTCCAGCCAAAGTGCCCCGCCTGATCGTGGTAGGCCTCCAACACCATTTGGATGTCTGTCTTGGGGACCACTATCTGCCATACCATCTCATGGGTTTTTGGATTGACGTACCTCCGGCACAGCTTCTCACGGTAGATAAACAGCCGGCTTCTCTCATTCCACAGCTGCTTTGCTTGCAGAGACGCTTCCTTCTCCAGGGAGGAACCTTCTTGGGTTATCAGCTCCTTGATACGGCTGACAACCGGGTCACTGTCCTGGGTCTCTTTCCAGCTGTGGTGAGGCAAAGGGTTTAACGTCTTCCCACGCTGCCTCCTGGAGGCTCGTTGCTCGTGGATCATCCCATTCCGGTGAAAGGCAGGTAGCTCAATTTCCTCCAGGTCATCCACTTTTTCTTCTGTGAATGACTGGTGAGGCATCCTGGACAGGGCATCGGCGTTGGCGTTCTTGCGGCCCGCCCGGTATTTAATTGTGAATTGGTAGTTTGACAGCGGAGCCATCCATCGCTGCTCCATGGCTCCTAGCTTGGCTGTTTCAAGATGGGTCAAGGGGTTATTGTCAGTGTAGGCAGTGAACTTGCTGGAGGCTAGGTAGTGCTAAAACCTTTCAGTGATGGCCCAGACCAAGGCCAGGAACTCTAACTTAAAGCTGCTATAGTTCTCTGGGTTTCTCTCAGTCGGGCGGAGCTTCCTGCTTGCGTATTGAATCACTTTCTCTTGGCCATTCTGCTTCTGACTTAGGACTGCTCCCAGTCCTTCGTTGCTGGCATCAGTATACAGCAGGAACGGTTGGCTGTAGTCAGGGTAGGCTAGGATTTTGTTGCCTGTCAGGATCTCCTTCATCTCCTGAAATGACTCGGCTTGCTCCTTACCCCAGTAGAATGGGGGGATTTCTGCCTTTGGGGGACTGTCCTACCAGGAGGTCTTGCAGAGGGGCTGCTTTCTTAGTATAGTCTTTTACAAACCTCTGGTAGTATCCTACTAGTCCCAGGAACTGACACACCTCCTTGAGGTTCTTCGGCTCCGGCCATTTCTGGATGGCAGTGACCTTCTCCGGGTCTGGTGCTACTCCCTCTGGACTAACAATGTGCCCCAGATACTGTACCTTTCTCTTGAGCAGGTGACACTTTGAGGGCTTCAGCTTCATCCCATACCGGGGCAGCGACTCAAATACCTCTGCCAGGTGCTTCAAGTGGTCCTCATACGTTTTGGAGTACACTATCACGTCATCCAGGTAAAGTAGTACAGTCTCGAAGTTGCATTGTCCCAGGCAGCACTCCATCAATCTCTGGAACGTTCCGGGGGCATTGCATAGTCCAAACGGCATACTATTGAACTCGCAGAGTCCCATCGGGGTGGTGAAGGCAGTCTTCTCCCGATCCTCCTCAGCCACAGCTACTTGCCAGTACCCACTAGTGAGGTCAAGGGTGGAAAAGTAATTTGCAGACTTTAAGGCAGCCAGGGATTCCTCAATACGTGGTAAAGGGTATGCATCTTTATGTGTAATGCGATTTACTTGTCTGTAATCTACACACATTCTCATGCTTCCGTCCTTTTTCCTGACTAGAACTAGGGGAGCTGCCCAGGGACTACAACTATCCCTTACTACCCCTGCCTTCTTCATGTCGTGCAACATCTCCTTGGCTTTCTGGTAGTGTGCTGGTGGTATAGGCCTGTAACGTTCTTTGATGGGTGGATGGTCACCTGTGGGGATGTGATGTTGTACCCCCTTAATTCTCCCAAAGTCAAGTGGGTGCTTGCTGAATACCTGCGCGTATTCCTGAACCACCCAGTGTACACCCTGCTTCTGATGGGCAGGAGTGGTGTCTGTCCCAACATGGAGCTGTTGACACCAATCCTCCACCTGGGTTGCCGGGTCATTATCCTCCACTTCGTCTGGTGAGGTTAAGGACTCCGCCGTGTGTATAGAGTTGTTATTTACAGCATGCAACTTGGCAACAGTGGCATAGCGTGGTAACCTGACCTCATCTTCCCCATAGTTGAGAAGACGGACGGGCACCCTCCCATTGCGTACATCTACTACCCCTCTGGTGATTAAGATTGTAGGTCTGTGCTCTGAGCTAAGGGGCTCTACTACCGCCTGGTAGCTCTGTCCTTTAAGACCTATTGCTGCTCTACACCAGATAAGCATTTCACTCATTGGGGGGATCACAATGGGTATGGGGTCTGTTACCCGCACATTACCAATCTCACCACCGGATAGCTTTACTTGCTGCTGGTACATCAGGGCTCGGATCTCCTTCTGGATCGCTCTTCTCTGCCCCAGTCTGGCGGCATTAGCGAGCTGTTGGAGCAAAAACACCACTTCCTCCAAACAGTTACCAACAATGTGAGTGCCTAGTACCATATTCAGTCCTGAGTCATCAGAGACAGTCTCTACTACAATGAGTCCCTGGCCCTTCAGCTCCACTCTCCCCACCTTTACCGTCACATCCTTAACCCCGACTAGGTTAAGAGGGAGGCCGTTAGAGGCATATACCGAAAAATCTGGGTTCGGGGTTTGGAGACTGTCCATGGACCAGTATCTCTTGTAAAGGACATCAGGCATAATTGTTACCTGAGATCCAGTGTCCAGCAGGGCAGCTATCACAATGCTGTCCAGGATTATGGACAGGAAAGGTCTTCCTCCCACATACCTGATGTGCCAGTCTGAGGGGCCTGCTGAGTCTATTCCTGGGTGTTGGCCCTCGGACCCAGGGTCTTCTCGTTTAAAGGACAGCTCTGGATGGTTGGACATGACTTGTGGCAGCGGTGGCAGACAGGGTCCCTCGGTGGACGGCGTTGGTCGCTGATCCTTCCAGGGGGTGGCGTTGTCCTCTTCTTCCTTCTCATCCAGGGGACATCCTCAGGGCTGTCGGCTAGCAGGATCCTTCCTTCCTCCTCGGGCTCCATCCGCAGCTGCAGGGCACTCAGTACAGTGGTCAGGGTTTTGCTCAACTGACGCACTTCAGAGCGCAGGCTGTCCAGCTCACTAGGGGACGTTGCTGAAACCTTGGCCTCAGCAGCCACCGGGGAAAAGGTGGACGCTGCAGGTACTGGGGTGGCCCCACCCTGGTAACATTGGATAGCAGTTGTTTCCAGGGGCTGCAGTCCTTTTATAGCCATGTCCTTAAGGGTGTCAAAGGTGGCATCTGGATGATCCAGGGACCACCAACGCACAGTCCTGCTCTGCTCTTGGGACCTCAGTCCCCGGATAAACTGTTCTTTTAGCATTTTATTTTCATCGTTGATGCTGGTTGGACTAACCTGTTTCAGAGCTCGCAGGGCCCCTTGTAAACGCCAGGCATAGTCCCGAACACTGTCCTCCGGTTGCTGAGAGCAGTTGTAGAACCTCATCCGGAGGTCTGTCTCAGTACGATTCTCAAAGACAGTCTGTAACTTTTTAAAGATTGCGGACACTGACTCCTGATCTGCAGCCGACCAGGTTTCTACTTCTCGCTCCGCAGCACCAGTCAATTGTCCCAATACAACAGCGGCTCTTTGCTTGCCTGTCATAGAGTACATGTCCAGTATACCACATATTTTCCGCTTAAATCCCGACAGGGTATCTGGTTTGCCGCTGTACTGGGGGAGCCATTTCGCTCCAGGGATGTACGGTAGGGCCATGGGTATGACAGGGGTTACAGTCCCTGCTGGTGGAGCGGCTGCTTCGGCCTTCTCGGCATCGGGCGCGGGTTGAGCATCAGGGCGGTTAACCGGTATTCCGGCGTTGTGCTGTTCCTCAGACATCCTGGCGCCCCCCTAGCGAACCGTGGCCTACCTTCTTTTCTTTTCTTCCGGTAGGCCGCAGCTCCGCAGGTGACGGTCTTCTTCAGGACCTTGTGTCGCTTGCGTCCTACGTCAGAGCGTTCTGCGACGCTCCTTCCAGGACCTGGCGCTTCCTGGTTTGACGTCGAGGCGTGGGGCGTGTCCGAGGCTTTGCGCGCTTTAGCAGGTACGCCCCTCAGTTTCCCGTGGTTACGCCCTTCTTCCCGCTCGGCGGCCCAACAATGGCGGCAATCTTCACCACAGTTAAATACACAGTTTTTGATTAAAGGCGCACAGTACCCGGTGGCAACGGGCACAACACTCCGTCGGTGCAGCAGGCACGGAATCCTGTTCATGACGCCAGGAAAGAGATGACGCGCCCAGGGGATGGGGATGACTCGGCGCCCGGGCATTGTTGTTGATTTCGGGGGATGTCGCGGTAGTCGGCTCCTGGGCCCGTACCGTGGGCCTCTCTTTAAAAGGGTGGATAATTATGTGAAAGTTCGTGACGCCACCTGTGGTGTCTGGTGAGGTTCACTGAGGCTGGTGTTAAGGCAGCTTGGGTGGTATAGCTCCCCACAGGTGGAGCTAGGCCTCAGGGCAGCGTGAATGTAGGGATGCAGGACAGAGGGGATCCAGCCGGGTCTGAAGAAGGATAGGCAAACACACAGTTCACTTCAGTACCTTTTACTGATGGAAGTTCAGGCACATTCCGGAGCACTGTAGGGTGAAGGGTGCATATCGGGATTCTCCCCAGTGAGCGGGTATAGGGCCTTCTGTTTCTTGCCTTTGTGTAGTAAGTTTCTGACCTGCCTGTAGCTAGGCCTAACTTTGTCTCTGTCCTGCACCGGCTGACCTTGTGGTAGGGCCTTCTCTTGGAGTACGCGCTCCCAGCTTGCGGGGCCTCCGTGACTCCTGGCTCTGGTACGTATCAGCTCTTGGGTGATCCTGGGACCTGAAGTCTTCCAGGGGTCTCCAGTTGTCTCTACAGGGGGATATATACGGCCCTGTAGACGCGGACCCGGTGTCCGGTATATGTTTTCTGGGGTGAGCTTGTACAGCTCCTCTGCCCCCAATGCTACTCACTCCTCTAGCCTTCGGCCGCGCTCGAGGCCCTCACTAGGCTATTCACACTAGCGGCAGCTTGCCGCGCTTCACCGCTCTTATGGCGTCGGCACGCCTTAGGCTCACTAACCTGAGCTTCACTCTAGGCTTTTTCACTAGAGAAACTGAACTGAGAACTCTGCCCCTCTCTGGCTCTGAGCAGGGACTCTGTTCTCTAAACTGAGCTTGACTCTGTATTCAGACCTGTACTTGCTGAACTCTCCAGAGGAACTGACTGCCTAGCTCCACCTTCGCTATTTATATCCCTAACTGGCTCCCTCTGGTGGTCTGAGGTGGAAGGTGGAGGTGTGTGTATGCTGTGGGGGCCTCTTGTGGAGAAATCCATTCATGCACCCCTCTAGAATCTGTGGCACAAATGCGCAGCAGGGCGCTACAACTGCCCAGTACAATTGATGTCCCTGGTACTAGTGAATTGGATTTGCCACTTGATTTAGCATTTGCCAGATGCGAGGCTTTGGATTCGGTTACTCCATTTAGCCCTGATTTTAATGCCATCCCTGGTATAAATGTGGAGGTAAAAGATTTTGGACCAAGTCATTTTTTTTATTTGTTTTTAACAGATATCTTGCTAGAGCATATTGTCCTGCAAACAGATTTATACGCGGCCCAATTTATCAGCCAGAATCCACGATCCTATTATGCTAGGTCAAATTTCTGGATGCCAACTAATGTTCCGGAAATTAAAAAATTTGTTAAGACTTACATTTGCCATGGGGCTTATTAAAAAAACGAGCATTCGGTCCTACTTGTCCAACTTTTGAGCACAACAGTACGTAATGGAGAGCTGCTTGTCCTCAAGTGGGGATAAGAAGGATATTTTTATCCTCAGCTCGATCCACACAGATGCCACAAGGGCCACTGTAGAACTAGGATCCACTACTCCGAAGCAAAAACCTGTGTCAGTCATTGACTACAACAAATACATGGGAGGTGTGGAGCTTGCAGACCAGGTTCTACAGCCATACGAGGTATCAACAAAATCATATATCTGGTATAAAAAGTTAGTCATGTATTTGTTTCAGGTGGCCATACAAAAAAAGCAGGAAATTCAAATTTTTTCCTGATAATCAAGGACAGTGTCATTGAAAATCCTGTTTTTGAAAATGTTAGCCCCACTCATCCATTAGAATCTGAAGATGTGAAAAGACTCACTGAGCGACATTTTATTGCACTCATTCCAGAAACAGAAAGGAGAAAGAACCCCCAGAGAAGATGTCATGTATGTTCCAAAAGAGGAATGAGGCATGATACCAGCTACTATTGCCCACAGTGCCCATCATTACCAGCCTCATGCCTCACTGACTGCTTCAAAACCACATTTTTAAACTGTATTGATTTATCCCATTTTATCATTCAAGCATTTGGTTTATTTAGTGAATGACACATTCGAGTAGAGAGCTCACTTAACAATTTCCAGGGGTAGGAGGAAGGGTGGGGGTGTCTCCAGAATCTAAAACTTCCACTGTATGCTTGTTTCTGGAAATCATCCATGGAGTTAAACTGGTCTCTAAACCCACAGATGAATTCTCAGAGGGGTGTCATTTCTAAAATAGGGTCACTTCAGGGGGAATTCTTAGCGGTGCCAGAACAGCAGAATCCCCCCTGAAGTGACTCCATTTTGGAAATGACACCCCTCTGGGAATTCATCTATGGGTGTAGTGACCATCTACCTATTTTCCCATTTAAAATCTGAAGTTAAAACAACATGTTAGTGGTAAAAAAAAGTGATAATTATTTCTTCTTCTCCACCCAGTGGTATAAATTTCTATGGATCAGCTATGGTGTCAGTATGCTCAACTGCACCACTAGATGAATTCATTTAGAGGAGTAGGTTGTAAAATTCAGTCACTTTTGGGGGGTTCTGTTGTTCTGGTACCTCAGGGGCTCTGACAATGTGACATGTCACCCAAAAACCATTCCAGCAAAATCTGCTCTCCAATATGGTCCCTTCTGAGCTTTGCACTGTGGCTAAAATGTAGTTTCTGACCACATACTCATGAGAAATTGCATCAACTGCAGGCTCATTTTCTCCTTTTATCCTTGTGAAAATTATAAATTTGAGGCTAAATCAACATTTTCATGAAAAAAACATAATATTTAATTTTCATGTCCCAATATTTTAAAATTCTGTGAGGCACCTGTGGTATCAAGATGTTCATCACACCAGCAGATGGATTCCTTAAGGGGTATAGTTTCCAAAATGCGGTCACTTGTGGGAGGTTTCCACTGTTTAGGCACCTCAGGGGCTCTCCAAATGCGACATGGTGTCCACTGTCTATTCCAGACAATGTTGCATTCCAAAAGTCAAATGGTGCTCCTTCCCTTCCAAGCTCTATCATGCTCCCAGACAGTAGTTTTCCACCACATATGGGGTATCGGCATACTCAGGAAAAATTACACAACACATTTTTGGGTCCATTTTTTCTTGCTACTCTTGTGAAAATAAAAAAATTGGTGCTAAAGTAACATTTTTGTGGGAAAAAAGTAAAACTTTCATTTTTTCCTTCCACATTCATCAATTCCTGTGAAGCACCTGAAGGGTTAATAAACTTCTTAAATGTGGTTTTGAGCACCTTGAGAGGTGCAGTTTTTAGAATGGTGTCACTTTTGGGTATTTTCTGTCATATAGGCCCCTCAAAGTCACTTCAAATATGATGTGGTCCCTAAAAAAATGGTTTTGTAAATTTTGTTAGAAAAATTAGAAATTTCTGATCAACTTTTAACCCTTCTAACTTCCTAACAAAACAAAAAGTTATTTTCCAAAAATTGTGCTGATGTAAAGTAGAAATGTGGGAAATGTTATTTATGAATTATTTTGAGTGACATAACTCCGGTTTATGGACATAAAAATTAAAAGTTTGAAAATTGCGAAATTTTTAAAATTTTCGCCAAATTTCCGACATAAAATTTCCGAAATAAACGCAAGTTATATCGAACAAATTTTACCACTAACATGAAGTACAGTATGTCACGAAAAAACAATCTCACAATCAGTGGGATCCATTGAAGTGTTCCGGAGTAATTACCACATAAAGTGACACTGGTCAGAATTGAAAAAATTGGCCTGGTCACGAAGGTGAAAACAGGCTCTGGCACGAAAGGGTTAAGAAGCATATAATTGAAAAGAAAGAAGTTGCTTAAATGCTGGGATCACCAAAAAAGAAATGCATATACTTTATTTTGATACAAGAAAAAAAATAGTGTACTGTAAGGTGGCTAACGGACGCATAGTGGACGGGAGGTATGTATCACAGAGGTGACTGTCCTCTGTGATGTAACCCGGAGTGTTGCTCTAGTGCACGTAAGCACTAAGAGGACTGTTTGCTGCACCTGGGACCGGGTTATGGGTAGCCATAAGAGATGGGCGGGTCTGGCTACCCATGTAATTCGCCTCTGGGTGTGGTTAACCTATATAATGGAGGCCGGTATTTGGCAGATAGTCTGTGTTTGAAGGGAGAAGGCCTCCTGTGTGTTGTTGTATCCAGACTGAGCCAGTGAGCTAAATGCTATCCAGCCTGTTTGCCCACAGGACTGGCTAACCAGAGACTTTGCCATAAGGACTCTTTACTTTGTTTTGCCTGCACAAAAGGCTGTTTGTTTTCCTTTTGTTTTTTGCCGGGTTTATGAAGCAATAAACCGACATGGTCATTTAAAGGGAACATGCCTCCTGTTTGCCTCCCGACGCACCCAAGTGAGTAGAAACCCCACAATTGGTGGAGTGTGCGGGCAGCGTTTCCAGCAGATACGTTTGACTGCTACAGGAAGGACTACATGTCATGGGTGAAGTCTGCTACAAGCCAGCAAGTGACGCCAGACCAACAGGCTCTTATTACAGCAGATCCAACAGCACCAACAGGAACAGCGACACCAGGTGCAGCTTCTGGCAAAAGCCATCCAGGGCAGGACGAGCGCACCAAGTCTGGCTAATGACTCCCACGTCCGGAAGGCGGTAAGATGGGCCTTGCAGAAAATGACACTGGGGATGACAGAGAGACCTTCCTGACGGTGTTTGAAAGGGTCGCCAAGAGGGAGAAACTTCCACGAGAGCAGTGGGCGGAGGTCTTGGCGCCATACTTGATGGGGGAGCCCCAGAAGGCTTACTGTGACTTAGCTCTGCAGGACGCCAAGGAGTATGGTAAACTAAAAACCGAAATTCTAGTGCGCTTGGGGGTGACAATGACTGTCAGAGCACAGCGGGACCACCGCTGTGCGTCATACAGGGACAAACCCTTCACTCCCAAATGTTTGACCTGTTGCACCTGGTCCAAAAATGGCTGCAGCCGGAGTCCTCTACGACTGCGTAAGTGGTAGAGCGAGTGGTAATGAACCGGTTTGTGCATTCCTTGCCGAGGCCAATAGAGACTTGGGTTGCCCAGGGTGATCTACAGAATGCCGATGAACTGATCGGGCTGGTCGAGAGATACCAGGAGGTTGAGGGTTCCTTGAGAAAGCAGTCCACACCATACTGGGGGTCCCAACAGGGGGCTGAGGCCCAAAAAGGGGTGGCGCATCCTAGGTCCAAAGGGGCGGGGGAGGTAATGTCCAAGGTCCCTTCGGGTGATATCATTTGCTGGAAATGCCACGGCCTAGGCCATATAGCTGCCCGTTGTCACTTGACCCCCGAGCAAATGGACTGCAGCGTAGGTCATTGCTGTTCATACTATGCATATCCAGCCTGCAGTGTGAACTGTCCACCCAGCGAGGGGCCACAAGCATGTCCCATGAAGGTGGACGGTTAGCAGGTAATGGGACTGCTAGACTCCAGGAGTCTGGTGACCCTTGTGAGGGCCACACTTCCTCTCTGACTGATCCCAGGAAAGAAGGTTGGCGTACGATGCATTCATGGCGATGCTAAAGACTACCCCTTGGCCAGAGTGGACATTGAAACGGCCCAAGGTACGGAGTCCCATGAAGTCAGCCTCTTCCAGGACTTGTTGCAGCCCAGTATTATAGGCCGGGACTTTTGTTTATTTTGGGATCTGTGGGGGGAAGGGTTCAGGGTTCACTGGCTAGGATAAGAAATCAGTTAACTGCCCCCACCTCTCACTTTCGAAGTCCCCTCGTGCTATTGTCCATCATTGAATTGCCGTTCAAGAGAATTGCTATGGAATTTGTCTGGTTAAATCTGTTTGTGGGCACCAATATATATTGGTCATCTTGGACTATACCACCCGCTATCCTGAAGCGATCCCTCTGAGAAACTCCTCCGCCAAGAATATAGCTCGCGAGTTGGTGCATGTTTTCTCCTGGTTAGGGTTACCAAGGGAGATCTTGACTGACCAAGGAACACCATTTATGAGTAAGGTGATGAGGGAATTGTGTAAGGTCCTGCAAATCTCCCAACTGAGAACGTCAGTGTACCATCCTCAGACAGATGGCCTCGTGGAGAGGTTCAACAAAACTCTGAAGGTCATACTGAGGAAGGCCATAGAGAAGGACGACAGAGACTGGGACTGTCTCCTGCCATATCTGTTGTTTTCGATCGGAGAGGTTCCACAGGCCTCTACTGAATTCTCGCCATTTGAACTCCTGTATGGCCAACATCCACCGGGTCTCCTGGATGTAGCAAAGGAAACCTGGGAAGCCAAGGTCACGCCTCACAGGAGTGTCATTGAGCATGTTGCCCTGATGCAGGAGAGGATTGCGAAGGTGACACACATAGTAAAAGATCATCTCCAGCCACAAGACATGCAGGCCAGGGTCTACAACCGGTCAGCCAGAGTGCGGCAGTTCAGATCTGGTGACAGAGTCCTCGTATTGATTCCCACCGTGGAAAGTAAGTTCTTGGCCAAGTGGCAAGGGCCGTATGAAGTGGTGGAAAATGTTGGTGAAGTGAATTACAAAAATGCTAGCACAGCCTTCCAGTATCCGTTGTTTCAGATGCTGCACATCTTGTATCTTCACAGCATAGACAATTGCCTTCAGATGACCCCAATGATAAAAGTCTAAGGGGGTCAGATCGGGAGACCTTGGTGGCCATTCAACTGGCCCACGACAACCAATCCACTTTCCAGGAAACTGTTCATGTAGGAATTCTCAGACCTGAACCCATAATGTGGTGGTGCACCATCTTGTTGGAAAAACACAGGTAACGTGCATAAATGTGCATTTCAGTGCATAAAGAGGGCAACACATCATCATCTAGAAATTTCAGATATCCAGTGGCATTCAGGTTTCCATTGATGAAGAATGGCCCCACTATCTTTGTACCCCATATACGACACCATACCATCAAGATACGAGATGTGCAGCATCTGAAACAATGGATACTGGAAGCCTGTGCTAGCATTTCTTCTGCGGTGTTGCTATCAGTGTGCCAAGAGTGGGAGAAGAGGGTTGCATTGACAATCCAACACAATGGGCAACTCTTTGAACGCATTTTATAATTGGTCATAAACTTGTAAAAAACTTATGAAAGAATAAAGTTACGTTAAAACCAAGCACACCATTGTTTTTCGTATGAAATTCTCAATAAGTTTGATGTGTCACATGACCCTCTTCCCATTGAAAAAAATAAAGTTGGATCCAAAATGGTCGACTTCAAAATGGCCACTGTGGTCACCACCCATCTGGAAAAGTTTTCCCCTTTCCATTTACTAATGAGCCACAAACAGGAAGTTGATATCACCAACCATTCCCATTTAATTTAGGTGTATCCATATAAATGGCCCACCCTGTACTTTATATACATAGAAGAATAGTAAAATAATGAATTAAGCATTACCAGATGTGAAGAGGATGAAGGAATGAGCGCTTCCTATTTCGCCCGGAAATTTGCTCTGCGCATGCGTAAACAAATAATACGAATGTGCAATAATACAAATAATTTTTTTTTGTATTTTCGTATTCATCTATTACATGTATATATGTTTTTAACTTGCACACATTAAGGTGTTGGATACCCCATCATGCTTTTTATATGTACATGTTGGTTACACTTCTGACTTTTTTATTCATAGGGTATTTTTTACCCTTACATACTTAACCACCATCTGCTATTGACTGACTTAAGCTATGGACTCCCTTGTGTGATATACATTCACGCTTTATTTTGATGTTCTTACATGGGGGACCTACTTACCCCCATGTGTGATATCCTTTCACACTTTATCTTTATGTTCATACATGGGGCATCTACTTATCTTTTATGGATACACCAATATGATTTTGATGTTTATTTTCACTGTATGTTGAATAATTACAGAACCATCTTGTACATTGATTTTATTTCTACTAACTTAACATCTGCTGATTTAAACTATGTTAATCACCTAGTTGGACCAATAGCCTTCCTTGGCTCTCTGGGATTATGTATTTGTCTGACAATTTTGTCATCACCAAGGTCTTGACTTTAGTGTACTGTCGCTTTCTCTATGAATATATTTGCTGTCTTTTGGCCTGTATTTAGATCAGGCTTATGTTTTAGAACGCATACATGATGTTATTCCTTCTCCCATTGCTACAGTAGATAATTATGTTTGTACTAGATGGTGGCCCGATTCTAACGCATCGGGTATTCTAGAATATGTATGCGGCCGACCGGGCGCAATCAGCAAAACGGTGTTTAAATTTGGCGGCAATATCGGTGATTGGTCGCGGCCATGACCAATGAGCAGAGCGTTGTTTAAATTTGGCGCCAATCTCGCTGATTGGTCGCGGCCACGACCAATCAGCAGAGCGGTGTTTAAATTTGGCGTCAATCTCGCTGATTGGTCACGGCCACGACCAATCAGCAGAGCGGTGTTTAAATTTGGCGCCAAAATCGCTGATTGGTCGTGGCCGGCGGCCGCGACCAATCAGCAGAGCGTTGTTTAAATTTGGCGCCAATCTCGCTGATTGGTCGCGGCCACGACCAATCAGCAGAGCGGTGTTTAAATTTGGCGTCAATCTCGCTGATTGGTCACGGCCACGACCAATCAGCAGAGCGGTGTTTAAATTTGGCGCCAAAATCGCTGATTGGTCGTGGCCGGCGGCCGCGACCAATCAGCAGAGCGTTGTTTAAATTTGGCGCCAATCTCGCTGATTGGTCGCGGCTGGCGGCCGCGACCAATCAGCAGAGCGGTGTTTAAATGTGGCGCCAAAATCGCTGATTGGTCGCGGGCAGCGGCCGCGACCAATCAGCACAGTGGTGTTTAAATTTTGCGAATCGTATTAGTGAGGACCGGGGAGCGGCGCTGCCTGTGCGGCTACTTACGCTGCGAGAAGCCGGGAGATGAGCGGCTGCCCGCAGCAGAAGTATCCCGACCGGCAGCGCCGCTCCCCGGTCCTCCCTTGACACTTGCCGTCGGGAGATCAGCGGCCCTAGCCGCTGATCTCCTGACGGTAGCCGCATGGAGGTCAGCGGCGCCGCCGGTCGGGGTCCTTTTGGTGCAAGCAGCCGGGAGATGAGCGCCTCGCGCCGCCTCATCTCCCGGCTACATCGCCACTGACCTCCGTCCTGCAGATGAGCCGCTAACGGCCGCCATATTTTTCACAAATCCCGCGTCGCTGATTGGCCGCGGCCGGACCAATCAGCGACGCGGGATTTCCTGGACAGACAGACAGACAGACAGAAAAACAGACAGATGGGATAAGACGATTATATATATAGATGGTAATACGTAGAACTGTCATCTTTTAGTATGTGCCATTCTCCACTTGTGACGCTTTCCTTTGATCCATTGTGGTCTTGTATGCACACAAATCTTGGTCTCCAACCTTTTTTTTTTATCTAAGACCAAGGGTGCAACATTGCAACATACTTAATTCCTTACATCCCTCCTTATGTATAATATTCTATAATATAACTCTGCAAGCCTCTCTCTGTCTGAAGCCTCTATATACTGCGCATGCGCGACACGCAGTCTGGCTCCAGACAGAAGAACGCATGGAGCCATTACAGGTAAGAGGAGTGAATGGCGCCAGAGATCACGGTATGCGTAGGCACTGAACGCATACTGTGATCTCCGGCGCCATACTTACCTGACCGAGAGGAGCGTTGCCGCGGCGCCTCTCTTCTCGCCGGAGACCGGGGCAGGAGTGAAGGTGTCGGAGTCGGTGCATGCGCATTGCGCTATCCAGCGCTATTTTACTGAAGACACATTTGCAGTGTCTTCAGCAAAATGACGCCGGACAGCGCGGTATGGGCACACGGGTACACCGGCGCCACACTCTTCCCCAGGCCTCCGGCAGAACAGGACACCGCAGCGCTGAAGCACAAGGAAGAAAGGTGAGTATAAGTGGGGTTTTTTTGTATGTGTGCAGCATGAAAGGGATGAGGGGTGCCATACATACCAGGATTGGGGGATGAGGGGTACCATGCATACCAGGATAGGGGATGGGGGGTGCCATGCATACAAGGATTGGGGGTGAGGGGTGTCATGCATACCAGGATTGGGGATGAGGGGTGCCATGCGCATACCAGGATTGGGGGTGAGGGGTGCCATGCATACCAAGATAGGGATGAGGCGTGCCATGCATACCAGGATGGGGATGAGGGCAGCACATAACAGGATGGAGGAACAGGATTGGGGAGCACAAATACCAGGATGGGGGCAGCACAAATACCAGGATGGGGGCAGCACAAATACCAGGATGGGGGGCAGCACATACCAGCATGGGAGACCATATACCAATAAAAATGCTCGCCACCCGGGCGTAGAACAGGCTCAATAGCTAGTTTTAATATATTTTTACACATTGAAGACATAACTATGTGACCATTAACCCTTTATTAATCATATTTGAGCGCTTCCAGTGTACTAATTTCACCAAAAAACTGCCCGACACACCTGGTATATTATTATGTAGCCTTTTTGCCTTTTTAAATGTTTTTAATTGTGTGCCATAATTTGTTCAAAATAAAGTATATGCATTTCTTAATTGGTGATCCCAGCATTTATGCATACTTCTTTCTTCTCAATTACATGGTTGGTACTTAAGTGTGTGGTTGGCTGGTCCCAATTTAATTAGTAGTGCGCTCAGATTGTTTTTGTCACTCAAATTCATTAACAGCCACCCAATCTTACTCCAGCGTACAATACACCAGTCTGGATGAATCCCCATTGTGTATCTTTTTGTATGTTGGACAGAAGACTCATAATTTTTTTTTTATTATTCCAAATTCTGCGGGGCCCATTAATTACTTTTAACACTGCTATGGCCAAATAGGGCGGAAAAGAGTGTGTATCCAGAAATAAAACAATGTCAATTTTTGTACTTACATTTTCATAGCCATTAAATTCTGAATAAACCGACATTTGCTCTGCAGGTATTGGTCCTGACTCTCCTTTATATCGATTGCGGTGACCGGCTCCTTAAACTTGAACAAAACAGAAGACAGAGATGTCAAGATGGGCTTGTAATATACATACAGGGAATATATGGGAGCCCCTCAGAATGGCAACTAAGGCTCAAACTGACAGCTCCCATCGCATACGCTATCCCTAGTGCCCTTACAGATGCCAAGAGTATTTTGGTTTTACACATTATTTTGGCCAATAATTTTACACCAAAGATCATTCTTGATCTCTTAAACTTTAGGGGAGGTTCACTAAGAAAGATTCTGCAGATTTTTTGCTCAGTTATAGCTACAAAACATGCCTTGCACCACATATATTATGCGTTATAGATGTTTTTTTGCTTTTCGCTAGACCATTTTAAAAAATGTTTAGAAAATAAGCCTGGCCTTCCTAAATGCACAAAATTGCACTAAAATTTTGCTGCAAAATATTGGTCTCCAGTGAACTTACAAAGGACTAGTGTAGGGAAGTGTCTTCCATGTCTATCTTGACGTGTCACATTTATTAAACACTGTTTGCCACATCTTCCGCCTGCTGGAATAGTTTTATGTTGTCTACGTTTAGAACAGTAACAATGTATTTGTCATTATGTGATTGGCATTTTATGACTGATCTTTCCCCAGTTTGAACAAGTGCATTTTCATTTTATTTTTTTCTAAAGCTCAATGATAGTTGGAACAAGCTGTCAAACTTTCGATTGGACCTGTGACCGCCTCTACCGTAGAAGCTGTGCAATATTCAGCTCATATAAAGTCAGAGTGAATAACATTTTCCCTGTTCGTAGACCATTGAACTTTGTTCACAAACTATAGACACTGTTATAAGAGACGACTTGCGCAGGTTCCTACTGGGTGTCCAATCGTGACAAGATGATTCTCCATGACCATATTTTAGTTGCAACAACCCTGTCCTGTGACTTTCTCCCTCTCGGGTCGCCTGTTTCCATGGAACAAACACTATAGACATTCTGCAGCCATAACAAGGCGATCTCCAGTGTGACTGTGCTGAACAGGATTGTCAGATTTTCAAGCTTAATTTATGTTTTTTTGCAGTGTCATTTTTATTCTAATAGCTAACTATCCTCCGGTATTAGGATGTTTAAAAAAAAAGAGAAGCAGTCGGAACATTTGTGCTCTCCGTGATTGATTGGCAAGGCTCACATTCTCCATTTGTCCTTCTCGATTCCAATTCAGTCACATAAGAAAAATGAAAAGGCACGAAAGAGAAAAATGCTGTGAAATTGCCACTCCCGGCGATCGCGGCCTAGGCCACATCTTGTAGGATTATCTGTAAACATTAAGATATCTAAATGAAAATCAATAGGATATGTGCCAGCATTTACTATCAGACACAAGTATCAAGAGACCCGGGCTAATCATCCCTTTCAGCTTGTACTAGAGACATAATCTGAACCCCCTGAAGTGTTGTAATTGGCCGGAAGAATTAAATTTATAGCCCAGGCAGGTAATCTCCTCGCCCCTTCTCTTTCCTGGTTTTATAACAAGCCATGAAATTTGAGAATAAACCTTTAATTGTACAACCAGACTGGAGCGATCACATTTGATCTGCTCTTTGCATAAAGTTAAGTGGAGCTGAAATATGGCACCCAGAAGGTCAGTAACATATGTTTTTAATGTGTTAAGAGATAACGGTTTGTCAGTAAGGGGCTTCCCTCACTTGCTATCTAACCCAGACGTCCGCTTTAGTCAGCACCATTTGAAATAAACAGCAACAGATCCCCATGCGATGATCCGTGACCACTTCATTAAGTACCCAACACACAGAGCCTAATAGCCGGCTTACGAAATAGTCAGAAGACCTGTATGGCCCCTCGTAGTTGTCGGCCAGCTGTTGCTCTTATGTTAAAACTTTTCGCTCGCGTAGATAAGTCTAGAGGGCAAATATGTAAACCAGGTAAACAATTTGGAGGAATCATTATCCTTACAATTATTTATTACATTCTGTGATGGACCTTAAAGCGATTCGTCACTTTCTTTTAACAGATGCATTGCAGACATGATTTTGTGGACAAATTTTATTATACAAGTATTTAGATTTGAGAGTCCTCAGTGGTTGATACCTTTTTAATGGCTAACTGAAAAGATGGTAACAAAATTGCAAGCTTTCAAGACTACTCAGGTCTCTCTATGCCTGATGAAGACCCGAGTAGTCTCGAAAGCTTGCAATTTGTTACCATCTTTTCAGTTAGCCATTAAAAGGTATCAACCACTGAGGACTCTCAAATCTAGATATTTTTCTATCTACTGGCTAACACGGTACAAGAATATATATTTTCATTATACAAGTATAATTTTTTTCCTTGTACTTACTAGTGCGGCTTTCCTCATGGAATACACTGCTATCCAGTCAAAAAAAAAATGGCTGCTGGTGGAGGAGCATGTGACCAGATCAGTCCATCAGCCTCGTCCAATAGAAAAAGCAGCTTTCCCATGTGAGGTGTTTTTCAATTGGACTGGGTTGGTAGACTGATCTGGTCACATGCTCCTCCACCAGCAGCCATTTTTTTGGACTGGAGAGCTGTGCAGTCTGTGAGGAAGGCTGTACTAACAAGTGCAGAACAATCTGTCATGCTTCTGATGAAATAAAGATAATGTAGCAAACCCTGTTAACTGATTCTGCAGCCATCGATAGACAATGTACTGCAGACGTTATAAGAGGAAAACGGTGCAAAATTTTTAATGATACCAAAATGATTTTTAGCCCTAATTGGATGCATTTAAAGGGAATCTGTCAGTAAGGTCAACCCTCCTAAGCTGTCTATATCAGCATGCAGGTCATAGAAAGTTAAATGAAATTATACCTTGATATATGCGATCCAATGTTTTATTCTAGAGAAATCCACATTTTTCTTAATATGTAAATGAGCTGTTAAGATCTATCGACCGGACATAGATCTCCCCGAGAATCTGCCTCCAGAGCTTATGTTAAATGAAAGGGGGAATTACCAATGTGAGACATGTAGATTCAGAGAGCAGACTGTCAGTCGTTACATGTCTCACACTGGTAAAGTCCCCTTTCATTTAAAAAAAGCTCCTGGGGCAGAGTCTCCAGGATATCTATGTTCGGTTCGTAGATCTTAAATCATATTAAGAAAAATGAGTATTTCTCTGAAATAAAATATTGGATTGCATGTATCCAGGTAGGGCTATTGCATAAAGCCATATTATTAATTAGTTTTATATATAGTTAACTTTGTTAATGTTTTTCATTTTAATTGATTTATGTTGTATATATATAAATTATACAGCTGCGCACAAACTTTATGTAATTTGAAACGTCAGATATAACAGATTTAAACCTTAACTCTATACCTGACATGCCTACACGGCTCAGAGTTATCTAATGACCGCCTTAAGGGGCGGTTTACACTTCTATGTGCCCACACTAAGCAGCATCAGTCTAATGACAGTTGTGGCCAAAAGTTTTGAGATTGACACAAATTTGGGTTTTTACAAACTTTGCTGCTTCAGTTTTTATAGTGGCAATTTGCATTAACTCTAGATTGTTATTAAGAGTAACCAGATGTAATGCGAAAAAAAATCAAAGTCATTCCTTGACATGAAAATTAACTTAGAACCCCAAGTATACTTAATTTCAGCCCTGCTACAAAATGACCTACTTACATAATTTCAGTGATATGCTCGTTAGCTCAGGAGGAAATATTAACGAGGACAAGGCAGCTGATATCACTCTGCCAAAATGTAAAAGAAGATAACACGGCACTTCTGGTACACAAGTGGGATCCAGATGGTGCACAAGTAGGATCCAGATCCGTCAATTATGGCATAAAATAAACTTAGCACTCAATCTGTGTAAATAACATCATCATAACATATCAGTGGATACCGCATAGTTTCACTTTGCGTTGCAGTTTACAGTTTCCTCTCTATCCAGCTGACTGATGAAGGTTATGTTTTGACTGAAACGTTTCTTTATTTTTCACTGGATATTTCTGCAATAAATATTATGTTCTTTTGTTATTTACACCGACTGAGTGCCAAGTTTATTTACGCCATGATATCACTTTGCCTTGCTGACTGAATTATAATAGAAAACCAGTTGCTTTAAAAGGAGGATGGTGCTTGAAATCATTGTCTTCTGTTAACCATGGTTACCTCCAATGGAACATGCAGTCATTGCTTTGCATGGACAGCTTTACAAGAAAGGACATTGCTGCTTGTAATATTGTCTCTAATTCTTTTAAATGATCATCAAGAACTTCTAAGAGAAAGGTTCAGTTGCTGTGAAGAAAGCTTCAAGTTACCCAAGAAAATCTAGCAAATGCCATTACTGTTTTCTAAAGAGGATTCATCTATGCATTGGATAAAGGCTTGCTCCGGAATTATTTATCATGCTTGTTATATAGCTCCATCATAGACTGCAGCGCTTTTGTTATGCGCTTCTAAGAGGGACCCAAAAACTGGCACCAAACCAGCAAAGGCGCAGCCACAGATGCACTTGGCGCAAGCTGCCCAGCTAGGCGAGACCTTGAGGGCCAGGAATACTCTTCACCCAGCTCCCATTAAATGGAAAGGGGACTTTTGGCAGAACGCTTCCCAGGCCTACTGTCGCCAGACAGCTGGCGTCTGGTGACGCATCTAGTGCTCAGTCTAGAACCAGGTGAGTACCTCTGCAACCCCAGAAAGCGTAACCAAAAGGAAAATGAGAAAACCGTGCTGAAATAGCAAAACCTAATGCTAACAACACAAACCACTAAGCACTTGGAAACTGCAATAAACAGCAAAGGACTGAGCAGGGAGCAGGATTATATAGCCGGCCTAAAGATTAGGTGTTGACCACTTCCCAATCATCCCCAGACAGCCACTACCTGCTAGCTTCAACCACAGTTTGGATAAAATCCTACCATTGCTCATTGTCAAACAAATCAGTTTCTGCGTTGCTTGGCAACCAGGGAAGATAGTGTCCCCTCTTCCCTGGGCAGAGAAATCAGTGAGGAACACTGTGCCCATGTCCTCACACATCCTACAACACCAGAACTAGACGCTACACCAGATTGGGACAGAATTCCTGCACGCGTAATAACTCCGTCTCCTGGGTAAGGACAATGGCGGCGCTTGCAACCGGAGACACGGCATACTGGACCAGCTCCTTTACCAGGTGGGAGCACAGAACCATGATTCATAACAGTACCCCTCTACCGATGAGAGACCTCCAGGCTCTCACCACTCACCTTGTCTGGAAACCTGTTATGAAACTCAGCGATGAAGCGATTGGCATGTATATTACCTTTCGAAACCCAAGACCTTTCCTCTGGACTGTACCCCTTCCAATGAATCAAATAATGAATGGAGTTCCGAACTCTACGACAGTCCACAATACTTTCTATCTCATACTCTTCAGTATTATCAACCAGAATAGGAGGAGGAGGATCCTGGGTTGCAAGCAGAGTAACCACCTTCTTTAATAATGTCTTGTGAAAAACATTGGGGACCCACATAGATGAAGGCAGACCTACCCGAAAAGCCACTTTATTGACAACCTCTATAATGGAAAATGGTCCTATAAACCTAGGTGCGAGCTTAGGAGATGGTACCTAAATCTTGAGATTCTTAGTAGACACCCAAACTCTGTCCCCTACTCTGAGATTGCAACCTTGCTGACGACGCTTGTCATCCTGCCTCTTCATACTCTCCCCTACTTTCTTGAGATGGATACGGGCCTCCACCCAAACCTTCCGGAGGCGGTGGATAGTAGCAGAGACTGCTGGAAGGACATCATCCTCTCCCTCAAAAGAAGGGAGAAATCCCCAAATTCTCGTAGTGTCTATTGTTCAGGGTATGATCCCCAATCATGCTGAGTATGTGAGCAAAAACATCGAAGATAGGACTGAAGTCACTTTTTGGTTCGTTATGTTTCCCATTAGTTTGAGGATGGTATGCAAATGAAAAAGAGAGTTCCAACCTAAGGCATTTACAGAAAGCCCTCCAGAATCTGGACATAAACTGGGACCCATGATCGGATACAATATTCATGGGAAACTGATGTAATCTTACCACCTGAGCAAGGAACAAATCTATCAAGTCCTGAGCACTAGGCAACTGAGCCAAAGGGACTAGATAGTCCCTTTGGCGCTCAGAAAATCGGTCCACAATAACCCACACACTAGTCATATCCTTGGTGTCAGGGAGATCTGTAATGAAGTCCATGGATATGTGGGACCAAGGACGTACAGGAATGGCAAAGGGAGATGTTTCCCTGCCAGGGCGACACGAGGCACCTTGTTCCTGGCACAGATCTCGCATGCCTTAACTAGTGTTGAGCCACCCCCGCAGTGTTCGAGTTCGGTTCGGTTCGTCGAACACCCGTGTGTTCGCCGAACTGTTCGTCGAACTGTTCGTCGAACACCTTCGAACACCGTTAAAACCAATGGCAGGCAAACAAAAACACATAGAAACACATAGAAAACACCTTCAAAGGTGTCCAAAAGCTGACAAACTGCTCAGAAGACACAACTAACACATGGAAAAGTGACAAGTACATATAGTCATGAGAAAAGAAAAGAGGTGGAGGAGTAAAAGGAGGGGGAGACACAGATATAGGCATGTCATGCCCTTCTAAAATCCAAAAAGTGAGAAGCCGACACGTTCAGTCCGCTCCTGCCCGTGCCACCTCCGTGTCGCCGGGTTTGTGCCATAGCCGCGGTGAACCCTGACGGCCAGCCCCCCTCTCCCAATACTGGTGCCTGTCCGCTGGTGGGTCGAGCGAGCCCCCCTGTGGTGGAGGCAGCTCTAAGCTTTTTAATTTAAATTGTCTCTCTAATTTGAATGAATACACTTTAAATCCATTTACAAGGATCTATTGGAGGGCAAGTCTCATGCCAGCAGCCGCGTAATTCCAGCTCCAGTAGCGTCCACTAAAGCTGCTGCAGTTAAAAAGCTTTTATAAGGATCGAGCTCGGCTGTACACCGCAAGGCATCCTACTGCCAGTCCCAGCCCCTATGCCTTGGGGTGCCTCCTGATGCTCTTCACTGAGTATCCCGTGGTCCCGAAGCATTTCCTTTGAAAAAATTAAGTGTCCAAACTACAGGTGGTGTAGCTTGCTTAACAGCCGGGGTAATCCGCTGACTAGCAGACATTGCTACTAGGCACAAAGTATTTCCTGGGCTAGATGCAGTTAAAAATTTGTAATTAGATACTCTCGTTGGATGCTGAGAAAGCATTCCATAGAGTCTCCTGGCACGCCATATATGATTCTCTTAAAAAGCTTGGGGTAGGGGTCTAGGGGACCCTTTTATAGCCAAAATCACGGCCCTGTATCGCAATACGTCACCTAGGCTGAAGATAAATGGAACTGTAGCACCCTGAGGGCTCGGTTGCTACAGAGGTATTGCACCTCACCCAGAGGTGTGATATCTCACTCTCAGGTAAGGATGGTGTGTGGATCAGGACCCGACACCTGCATGCATTACACCACATTGCCGTGGGGCAGGGCGACCAATATGCCCCTGAGATGGGCACGACAGTCCCTGTCCCTGGCTGGAGTGGGGGGAGGGAACACTGAGGAAGGGGAACCCTGTAGTGCAGGAGCAGGGAGGAAGCAGTTCCTGGGTGCATTGAGAAGGGAGTATAAAAGGTGGGCACCATCTTAGTTCAGTGCAGAGAAGTCTGAGCAGAAGTGGCAGGGAGCAGGGGCTCTGCATGAGCTCTGCTCCGGAGGCGGGCCTAGTAACAGAGGCCAAGGCCTGGAAGAGGGAGAAGGAAGGAAGAGGAGCAGAGAAGGCTCCATGAATGAGGAACGAAGGGATCCCAGGGGTGCGGACGGGCGAGTCGCCACCGCACGCCCGAATCCACCTGCATGGAGGGGTCAGGCCAAAGGGGGAGACCGGTCCCCGAAACTAGTGGAGGCAGGAAACGACCCTCAGCTAGAAACCGGAGGCTGTGACATTTTATGTGGCGCAGCCCCTCGCTACACCCGCTAGGAGGGCAGCACATAGGGTCAGGGAAACTGGCGCCAAGTTTACCAAGAAGAGGCCCGAGGCAGCCGGACAGAAGGGTTGGTAAGAAAGGCCAGACAAAGGACACACAAAGGGGGTCCTGTGAAGCGCTCCAAAGTTATCTGGGAGTTGTCTGAGCCCCTCACCTGGTGAGCACAGTACGACGTGGGCAGCCGTTACCTGCAGACGTGGTCTGGATAATAAGAACTGTGAGTAAAGGCCCTGGACTGCATCACTGACTCCGTGTCGTTACTGCTGCTGCCCTGCACCATCACCCCCATCCTCCGCATACACTGCCCTGAGGCTATACTCCTCCCGTGGGGAGTTATGCTACGCTCTGCTGCACCCGCAACACCAGCCTCAGCGGTCTGCCCTGCAGCGGCGGTTCACTCTGATCGCAATCCACGGGTGGCGTAGTCGGACATTTAAACATCAAAACCACATAAATAGTTCCGCTACTGGTTTGACCACCCTGAGCCACGGAACCGGGTCGCCGCCACGAAGACTACAACCACCAGCATCCACCAAAAAGGGTCCGGCTCCGGGTGTCCCAAGGCCCAGGGGGTGCATCAGAACATTTTCATCACCTTTCACAATCACCAATGGGACAAGGCAGGGATGTCCTCCGTCCCCTCTCTTATACATCCTAGTGACGGAGCACCTGCTCTCATCAATTCGCCATAACCCCAATATTAGGTGGATTGAGGTGGGAGGCACAGAGTACAAGTGCTCTCTATTTGCTGATGATGTACTAGTATATATCACTCAATCACATATATCCATCCATGCTGTTATGGCTGAAATAGATCACTTTGTTACATGGTCAAATTTTAAAATCAATGCAGCGAAGTCTGAGGCCCTCGATGTCTCCCTCCCCAAATCCATATAGGATTCCATCCAGTCCAACTTTCCCTTTTCCTGGCCCTCACAGGGTATCAAATACTTAGGAATTCCTATTCATAGAGACCTCTCCCATCTATGTTATCTTAATTTTGGGCCCTTTATTGAACAACTCCATACAGACCACGGTTGGCAAGTTAGAACTGTAAGATTCACTACGTGAACCACTGGTGTTTTGTGGAAAAGCACATGTACACTGTGTTCCAAATTATTATGCAAAAAGTGTTTAGGAGTGATAAGGGAAGAATTTGTTTGCTTGTCAGTTAAACTCATTGATGGTGATGTGTGTCAGGGCTCTTTATATCACTGTAAGCAATTGCAGACACCTGTGCTAATTAGTTTGGCAGGTGTGTCCAATGAAAGGCAAGACTACTTAAGAAGGCTGTCTCACATTATTAAGCAGCCTACATTTTCTGCCAAAATGGGAAAGAAAAAGGATGTGTCGGCTGCTGAGAAGCAACAAATTGTGGAGTGTTTAGGTCAAGGCATGACTACAATCAACATTGTGCGATGATCAGGATGAAGTGTCTTGGCAATCAAGAAGTATGTAGCTGATTCACAGTACACACGTGTGCGTGCTGATAAGGGCAAATTGAGGACTCTTTCCTACAGGCAATTACGTCAGGTTAAAAGAGCAGCGGCAAAAAAGCCTTGTCATAGCAGCAGACAAGTTTTTGAAGCTGCTGGTGCCTCCAACGTCCCCCGAACAACAAGATGCAGGGTCCTTCAGAGGTTTGCAGCTGTGCATATGCCATCCTGTCGACCTTCTCTATCCACTTCACACAAGCAGAAACGGCTCCAGTGGGCCAAACATTACATGAAGACTGATTTCAAAACTGTTTTGTTCACGGATGAGTGCCGTGCAGCGCTCGATGGTCCAGATGGATGGAGTGGAGGATGGCTGGTTGATGGACACCCCACGCAAACACAGCTACAGCGCCAACAAGGAGGAGGTGGAGTAATGTTTTGGGCTGGAATCATGGGGAGAGAGATTGTCGGCCCCTTTAGGATCCCTGAAGGCGCTAAAGATGAACTCCATAATGTATGTGGATTTTCTCAAACAGCACTTCCTGCCATGGTTCAAGAAGAAGAACCATGTATTTCACAGCAAGATCATTTTTTTGCATGATAATGCACCATCTCATGCTGCACATAAAACATCTGCATCTCTGGCTGATATGGGCATAAAAGGGGACAAACTTATGGTGTGACCCCCATGCTCCCCTGACCTCTACCCCATTCAGAACCTCTGGAGCATCATCAAAAGGAGTGTCTATGATGGCGGGAGGCAGTTCACATCTAAGCAACAGCTCTGGGAGGGTATTCTGTCCTCATGCAAAACAATTGAAGCAGAAACCATCCAAAACCTGACAAATTCAATGGATGAGAGAGTTCAGAAGCTCCTTTCGAACAAGGGGTCCTATGTGAAAATGTAACATCACCTAGAATAAAGTTTTGAGTTGAAAACTGTTTGATTTCAGTTTCTAACAACCTGCTAATGCTTATAATTTCAAAAATGACCATTTTTTTGGTCTTTATTAAAATGAAAAGGTTGATCGAAAAGTTTGGGGGATCTAAGAGTGTGGCAACCCAGTAGTCATGATTACTTCGAATTCTGACAATATGAGGGTCATGTTGCAGGTAGTGCAGCAAGAAGGCACTTATGTGTCTTGCGCATCTCGGAGCCCCAAAATTATTTTCCGGGCTAGATGCAGCTACAAATTATTATTAATTTTAAATCTGGTGGAGCTTAGTATAGATGGGCTAATAGGATCAGTGCTGCACACTGCTACAAAGCCCAAATTATTTTCCAGTCAAGATACAGATAAACATGATTAGTAATTTGAAAGCTTAAAACGGTTGGTAGGGTGATTTTAACCAATCATCAAGCTTTTACTCTCCCCAGGATGACACAGGGGTAGAAAAGTCGTTTCGGATCCATGATTTGTTCATCTTTATGAACGTCAGTCTGTCTACATTATCAGTGGAGAGCCGCGTGCGCTTATCTGTCAGCACACCACCAGCAGCGCTGAACACACGTTCAGACAGAACGCTGGCTGCGGGGCATGACAAGATCTCCAAGGCGTAAGTGCCTAGCTCCGGCCATTTATCCAGATTGGAAGCCCAAAAAGAGCAAGGGTCCAGTGAAACAGTCATGGCTTCAATGTTTACTTGGAGATACTCCTGTAGCATCGTCTCTAGGCGTTGACTTTGTGTCAGACTTCTTGTCTCCTGTGGCCTTGCAAAGGATGGGCTAAAAAAGTGGTGAAATGATTCCGCAAAATTGATGTTACCAGCAGATACTGTGGTTCTGTTACGGTTTGAGTGCTGAACACTTGACGGTCCCACGGTTGGCAAGTTCGAACTGTGAGATTCACTACGTGCACCACTGGTGTTTTGTGGAAAAGCACATGTAAGATTCTGCAACAGTCTCTGCTGATACTCCTGCATGCGTGCATCCCTTTCTATGGCAGGAATAATTTCTGCAAATTTACTTTTGTACCGGGGATCTAACAGTGTGGCAACCCAGTAGTCAGGATTATTTCTAATTTTCACAATTCGAGGGTCATGTTGCAGGTAGTGCAGCAAGAAGGCACTCATGTGTGTTGCGCATCCAGGAGCACCAAGTCCCTGTTGTGTTGGTGGCGAGGTAACAATCATGCTTCCTTCCTCTGTCCTCTCCCCCCAACCTCGCACAACAGAAATGTGATCAAGGTCTCCCTCATCTGATGAGTCTTCCATCAGTTCGTCCTCCACTTCTTCCTGGGCTCCTGCACCTTCCTCACTAGTTTGGCTGCTACCATGCGCCCTGGTAAAACCATCTCCCCCACCCTCACATGCCTGCCTCACCGGAATAGTCATGCTGATAATGGCATCGTCAGCACTAAACATCTTCGTCGCCATTTCAAAACTGTGCAGAAGGGTGCATAGGTCCCTGATCTGAGACCACTCCTCCAGTGTGATTTGCCCCACCTCCGGATCTCGGTGGCCCAGGCTATACGTCAGAACGTATTGCACCAGGGCTTGTCGGTGCTGCCACAGTCGCTGCAACATGTGCAGAGTTGAATTCCACCGGGTAGGCACATCGCATTTTAGCCGGTGAAGTGGCAGGCCCAACGACTTCTGTAGAGATGTAAGTCGCTGAACTGCGGGATGCGAACGGCGGAAGTGAGCACACAGCGACCGTGCCCTCTGCAGAAGGCCATCTAGTCTGGGATAGTGGGCTAAAAATTGCTGGACAACCAGGTTCAACACGTGAGCCATACAAGGCACGTGTGTGACATTGCCCCGGCGAAGGGCCGCACCCAGGTTTGCAGCATTGTCGCACACGGCCTTCCCTGGTTTCAGGTCCAGTGGAGACAACCATTAATGAAATTGGTTCTCCAGAGCTGACCACAACTCCTCAGCTGTGTGACTCACATTTCCCAGACATTTCAAAGTAAAAACCGCTTGATGACGTTGAGCCCTAATGCCAGCAGAGTAAGGAGGTGTGCAGGATCCCTTCTGCGCAGTTAGAAAGCTTGTGGCATGACCAGACAGGCTTTGGGTGCAGGTGAAAGACCGAGAGGAGGTTGAGGAGGCAGAAGCAGTGGAGGAACTTTGACATAAAGAGGATTGACGCACAACTCGTGGGGACGGCAAGACTTGGACAGCAGCCCCTTGTCCTGCTGTCACCATAGTTACCCAGTGCCCAGTCAGCGACATGTAACGCCCCTGTCCATGCCTACTCGTCCAAGTGTCTGTGGTGAAATGCACCCTGTCACACACAGAGTTTCTCAAAGAAGCGGTGATCTTGTGTGCGACATGCTGGTGGAGCGCAGGCACACCTTTCTTTGAGGAGTGGTGCCGACTGGGCATCTGGTACTGGGGCACTGCGACGGACATAAGGTCTCGAAAATCCTCTGTGTCCACCAGGCCGAAAGGCAGCATTTCTGTAGCAAAGAGCTTGCAGATGGTGAAATTCAACCTCTTAGCTTTCTCATGGCTAGGAGGAAATGGTCTTTTACTTGTCCACATCTGAGGGACCGAGGGCTGGCTATTGTGCTTAGACGGGGTTGGTAAGGGTGTCCCCGGCAAACTGCCGGTCTGTGAGGAAGATGCAGCCGGACATGTTAGGTTGCCTTGATCCAAAGGTGGTGCTATCGATGTCGGACAGCGCTCAACACCAGCTGGTGTTACCACCTCCAAAGAAAATGATGACCTGCCAATCACGCTGGCTGTTGCGGGTAAAGAGGTGGCAGGTCTGCGCCCCAAAACAGGTGTGACTGCTGTCCCCCCAGTCACAGAGGATGAAGAGGCCGCGTATGCACAAGATATGGCAGACGGCGGTTGGCCCGGCCGGCTAGGCCGCATTGTAGCACACTGAGCTTCCCACTGCAACTTATGCTTCATGTCCATGTGCCGGTTCATGCATGAAGTACTCAAACTATGTATTTTTTGGCCTCTACTTAGCTTTTGCTGACAAATGTTACAGATAACACGAGTTGGGTCATCTTTATCGATCTGAAAAAATGCCCAGGCTATGCAAGGCTTAGCACCCATGCGACCTGAAGAGCCACCACGACTTGTGGTGAGAGGCAGAGTTGTGTTTGAGGATGCAGTTGTTGACGTGCTTCCAGTACTACGTCTCTGTCCAGGAAGGCGCAACCTGACCTCGTCGTCACTAGCATCTTCCTCCACCTCCTCTGCTGACCTCATCTCTTGGCTGACTGTGCGTTGACAGTAAGTGGGATCTCCAACCTCATCATCATCACCCTGTGCGTTATCACACCCGTCGTCCTCAGAGCCAACCTGTTCCTGCCCTGACAAAAAACTAAAGTTGTCGCTCCAATCAGGTATTTGAGTCTCATCATCGTCTTCCTCATTGTCTCCACCAACAGGAGTTACAGTTTGGGAATGAGGGTCTACATTATGGTCAGAACCTTCTGCGTCTGGTCCTGGATCCGATTCATAAAGATTCTGGGCATCAGTGCAGATCATTTCCTCGTCTGGATTCACAGAAGCGCTGGAGTCGACCTCTGATTCCCAGGCTATAGTATGAGTAAACAGCTCTGCAGACTCAACCATCTGTTCTACCTCATACTCAGACGGGCAGCTGGAGATTTGGGAGCTGTGAGGAAGCAAGTGCGATTGGGGTGACACCTTTGAGGACTGGAGTATTTGTGATGTTGAAGTTGATGTGGAGGAGAGCCCACTTAAAGGAGCACTTGATATACGTTGAAGCACCTGCTGTTTTTGTGCCTCATCTGGAATTTGTAGCGATTGGCGTGGCCGTAAGAAAGGGATCTTATCACATTGTCCGCTAAAAGAAGTAGACATTTTAGTTTGGCTGGAAGATGGTCTTTCTTCTGCAGATGTTACTGTTGCTTTAACACCTACCCCACGGACAAAACCTTTTTTCCCCTTCCCAACACGCCTATTCCCCTTTCCACCAGCAGCAGGCCTTTTTCCACTCATTTTGGTGGTTAACTAATTCACAACTCTGGAGTTGTTTGCACAAAAAAACAATGGATGGGAACAGAGCAGAGCTGAGTGGCCAAACTGTGGTATTAGGCCAAAACTATTGGCTGGGTTAGATGCAGAAAAAAATTATATTCAATTTGCAACCTGATGGAGGTCAGTATAGATGGACTAATAGAGAAAGTCCCACACACAGCTAGAAGCCAAAATATTTTTTCAGAGGTAGATGCAGAAAAAAAATATATTCAGTTTGCAACCTGATGGAGGTCAGTATAGATGGCCTAATAGAGAAAGTCCCACACACTGCTAGAAGGCCAAATATTTTTTCAGAGGTAGATGCAGAAAAAAATTATATTCAGTTTGCAACCTGATGGAGGTCAGTATAGATGGACTAATAGAACAAGTCCCACACACAGCTAGAAGCCCAAATATTTTTTCAGAGGTAGATGCAGATAAAAATTATTTTTAATTTGCAACCTGATGGAGGTCAGTATAGATGGACTAATAGAGAAAGTCCCACACACTGCTAGAAGGCCAATATTTTTTCAGAGCTAGATGCAGACAAAAAATTATTTTCAGTTTGCAACCTGATGGAGGTCAGTATAGATGGACTAATAGAACAAGTCCCACACACAGCTAGCAGCCCAAATATTTTTTCAGAGGTAGATGCAGAAAAAAATTATATTTAGTTTGCAACCTGATGGAGGTCTGTATAGATGGATTAATAGAACAAGTCCCACACACAGCTAGAAGCCCAATATTTTTTCAGAGGTAGATGCAGAAAAAAAATATATTCAGTTTGCAACCTGATGGAGGTCAGTATAGATGGACTAATAGAGAAAGTCCCACACACTGCTAGAAGGCCAAATATTTTTTCAGAGCTAGATGCAGACAAAAAATTATTTTTAATTTGCAAACTGATGGAGGTCAGTATAGATGGACTAATAGAGAAAGTCCCACACACAGCTAGAAGCCCAAATATTTTTTCAGAGCTAGATGCAGAAAAAAATTATATTCAGTTTGCAACCTGATGGAGGTCAGTATAGATGGACTAATAGAACAAGTCCCACACACAGCTAGAAGCCCAAATATTTTTTCAGAGGTAGATGCAGAAAAAAATTATATTCAGTTTGCAACCTGATGGAGGTCAGTGTAGATGGACTAATAGAGAAAGTCCCACACACAGCTAGAAGCCCAAATATTTTTTCTGAGGTAGATGCAGAAAAAAATTATATTCAGTTTGCAACCTGATGGAGGTCAGTATAGATGGACTAATAGAGAAAGTCCCACACACTGCTAGAAGGCCAAATATTTTTTCAGAGCTAGATGCAGAAAAAAATTATATTCAGTTTGCAACCTGATGGAGGTCAGTATAGATGGACTAATAGAACAAGTCCCACACACTGCTAGAAGCCCAAATATTTTTTCAGAGCTAGATGCAGAAAAAAATTATATTCAATTTGCAACCTGATGGAGGTCAGTATAGATGGACTAATAGAATGATGCTATGCCCAAAAGATTTTACTTCACTAGGTGCAGTAAAAAAATTGGTATTCTATACACAGGTGGTATATCTTGCAACACAGATAGGCTACTCCACTGACTAACACACTCTGCAATAGGCCAAAAAGGATTAGCTTTGCTAGATTCAGCCAAATGCTGTGAAAAAAACTTGCACAGCACTGGCACAGATCTGCCTGGCAAAAACTGATAGGAACTGATGTAACCTAGTCCTGAAAAGGACTGCAATTACAATTAGTCTTTACTCCCACAATCTATCTATTTAAGAGCACAGACCTGCCTGAGAAAAGTCGTAGGAAATGCTGTAACCTAGTCCTTAAAAGGACTGCAATCACAACTATTCCCTACTCCCAAGCTATCTGTAGATTTGTGCGAAAATTGGCTTGAAATTAACAAGGTATAGCGCACACAGCAACAGCGGTGCCGTCTAACACGCAGCTGCAGCAGTGACAAAATGGTGGCGACGGGGAAAATGGCTTGGTCTTATAGGGCAAGGACATGTGACATACACTGCCAATGACACATGCCCTTGCTTGTGTGAAAAAAGCACTTCGCTCCGTGTGTGCGCTGCTGATAGGCTGACAGATTGCACCTCCCCACTGTAAATGCGGGAAAGAGAAAAAAAAATGGAGATCTTCATTATTCCTGCAGAGATCCATCCCCTGCCCCTCCCCCCACCCCGCTGTACACTCAAACTGCGTATTAACATTAATTTTCATCATTACTGAGAAAAAATCCAGTTATGATTTTGGTGCACGAACAGTTATCGAACATAACCTCGAACAGCCGAATTTTTCTGAAATCGTTCGTGTTCGCCGAACGGCTGGAACACCGCCCAAAACAGCTCGAATTTGAGATTGGCGAACAGTTCGAGTAGAACAACGCTCATCTCTAGCCTTAACATAAGCTTTAACATCCTTACCCAAGGATGGCCACCAATACTTTCAGCTCAACAGGTGATAAGTCCCCTTAATGCCTGGGTGGCCCGCTGTGACCGAGTCATGACACTCTCTGAGTAAGCCCAACCGAAACTTCACATGAACGAATAAGTTATCATAAGCTGTGCTGAATGGCGCCATTCCCTGAGCCTTAACTACCCCCCAAGCTAAGTTGACAGAAGAGACTACAATACCTTTAGGAAGAATGAAATCAGGTTCCGTAGTCTCAGACTCACTATGACAAAGACTCCGAGAGAGGGCATCTACCTGAACATTCTTGGCCCCAGGGAGGTAAGAGATCGAAATATTGAATCTGGTAAAAAACCAAGCCCATCGGGCTTGACTCGAGTTCAGCCTCTAAGCATTCTCTAAAAAAAACAGATTCTTAAAGTTGTAAGCACTGTGAATGATCGCTTAGCTCTCTCAAGGAAATGCCTCCACTCCTCCAGATCTAACTTTATGGCCAGAAGTTCACAATTACAAGTCATATTTGAGCGAATTTCTGAGAAAAAAAGCACAAGGCATCAAATGCGTTAGAGTGGTGAAACCCTGGGAGAGCATCGCTCCCACCCCTACTTCAGAGGCATCCACTTTCACCACCGCTTGTTGATATTAGATTGGACCAAAACTGGAGCGGAGAAAAAGGCCTTCTTAAGTGTGTTAAAGGCCTTAATGGCCTCTCCGGTCCCCAATTAGACACGCCTGCCCCCTTATGGGTAAGATCGGTGAGGGGTTTAACCACCTTGGAAAAACCTTTAATAAACCTCCGGTAATAATGACAAAACCCAGAAAACGCTGGAATCCTTTGAGGTTAACGGGTTGTGGCTAGTTTTGAGCCACCCCCGTAGTGTTCGAGTTCGGTTCGGTTCGTCGAACACCCGTGTGTTCGCCGAACTGTTCGTCGAACTGTTCGTCGAACACCTTCGAACACCGTTAAAACCAATGGCAGGCAAACAAAAACACATAGAAACACATAGAAAACACCTTCAAAGGTGTCCAAAAGCTGACAAACTGCTCAGAAGACACAACTAACACATGGAAAAGTGACAAGTACATATAGTCATGCGAAAAGAAAAGAGGTGGAGGAGTAAAAGGAGGGGGAGACACAGATATAGGCATGTCATGCCCTTCTAAAATCGAAAAAGTGAGAAGCCGACACGTTCAGTCCGCTCCTGCCCGTGCCACCTCCGTGTCGCCGGGTTTGTGCCAGAGCCGCGGTGAACCCTGACGGCCAGCCCCCCTCTCCCAATACTGGTGCCTGTCCGCTGGTGGGTCGAGCGAGCCCCCCTGTGGTGGAGGCAGCTCTAAGCTTTTTAATTTAAATTGTCTCTCTAATTTGAATGAATACACTTTAAATCCATTTACAAGGATCTATTGGAGGGCAAGTCTCATGCCAGCAGCCGCGTAATTCCAGCTCCAGTAGCGTCCACTAAAGCTGCTGCAGTTAAAAAGCTTTTATAAGGATCGAGCTCGGCTGTCCACCGCAAGGCATCCTACTGCCAGTCCCAGCCCCTATGCCTTGGGGTGCCTCCTGATGCTCTTCACTGAGTATCCCGTGGTCCCGAAGCATTTCCTTTGAAAAAATTAAGTGTCCAAACTACAGGTGGTGTAGCTTGCTTAACAGCCGGGATAATCCGCTGACTAGCAGACACTGCTACTAGGCACAAAGTATTTCCTGGGCTAGATGCAGTTAAAAATTTGTAATTAGATACTCTCGTTGGATGCTGAGAAAGCATTCCATAGAGTCTCCTGGCACGCCATATATGATTCTCTTAAAAAGCTTGGGGTAGGGGTTTAGGGGACCCTTTTATAGCCAAAATCACGGCCCTGTATCGCAATACATCACCTAGGCTGAAGATAAATGGAACTGTAGCACCCTGAGGGCTCGGTTGCTACAGAGGTATTGCACCTCACCCAGAGGTGTGATATCTCACTCTCAGGTAAGGATGGAGTGTGGATCAGGACCCGACACCTGCATGCATTACACCACATTGCCGTGGGGCAGGGCGACCAATATGCCTCTGAGATGGGCACGACAGTCCCTGTCCCTGGCTGGAGTGGGGGGAGGGAACACTGAGGAAGGGGAACCCTGTAGTGCAGGAGCAGGGAGGAAGCAGTTCCTGGGTGCATTGAGAAGGGAGTATAAAAGGTGGGCACCATCTTAGTTCAGTGCAGAGAAGTCTGAGCAGAAGTGGCAGGGAGCAGGGGCTCTGCATGAGCTCTGCTCCGGAGGCGGGCCTAGTAGCAGAGGCCCAGGCCTGGAAGAGGGAGAAGGAAGGAAGAGGAGCGGAGAAGGCTCCAGGAACGAGGAATGAAGGGATCCCAGGGGTGCGGACGGGCGAGTCGCCACCGCACGCCCGAATCCACCTGCGTGGAGGGGTCAGGCCAAAGGGGGAGACCGGTCCCCGAAACTAGTGGAGGCAGGAAATGACCCTCAGCTAGAAACCGGAGGCTGTGACATTTTATGTGGCGCAGCCCCTCGCTACACCCGCTAGGAAGGCACCACATAGGGTCAGGGAAACTGGCACCAAGTTTACCAAGAGGAGGCCCGAGGCAGCCGGACAGAAGGGTTGGTAAGAAAGGCCAGACAAAGGACACACAAAGGGGGTCCTGTGAAGCGCTCCAAAGTTATCTGGGAGTTGTCTGAGCCCCTCACCTGGTGAGCACAGTACGACGTGGGCAGCCGTTACCTGCAGACGTGGTCTGGATAATAAGAACTGTGAGTAAAGGCCCTGGACTGCATCACTGACTCCGTGTCGTTACTGTTGCTGCCCTGCACCATCACCCCCATCCTCCGCATACACTGCCCTGAGGCTATACTCCTCCCGTGGGGAGTTATGCTACGCTCTGCTGCACCCACAACACCAGCGTCAGCGGTCTGCCCTGCAGCGGCGGTTCACTCTGACCGCAATCCACGGGTGGCTTAGTCGGACATTTAAACATCAAAACCACATAAATAGTTCCGCCACTGGTTTGACCACCCTGAGCCACGGAACCGGGTCGCCGCCACGAAGACTACAACCACCAGCATCCACCAAAAAGGGTCCGGCTCCGGGTGTCCCAAGGCCCAGGGGGTGCATCAGAACATTTTCATCACCTTTCGCAATCACCAATGGGACAAGGCAGGGATGTCCTCTGTCCCCTCTCTTATACATCCTAGTGACGGAGCACCTGCTCTCATCAATTCGCCATAACCCCAATATTAGGTGGATTGAGGTGTTAGGCACCGAGTACAAGTGCTCTCTATTTGCTGATGATGTCCTAGTATATATCACTCAATCACATATATCCATCCATGCTGTTATGGCTGAAATAGATCACTTTGTTACATGGTCAAATTTTAAAATCAATGCAGCGAAGTCTGAGGCCCTCGATGTCTCCCCCCCCAAATCCATATAGGATTCCATCCAGTCCAACTTTCCATTTGCCTGGCCCTCACAGGGTATCAAATACTTAGGAATTCCTATTCATAGAGACCTCTCCCATCTATGTTATCTTAATTTTGGGCCCTTTATTGAACAACTCCATACAGACCACGGTTGGCAAGTTAGAACTGTAAGATTCACTACGTGAGCTACTGGTGTTTTGTGGAAAAGCACATGTACACTGTGTTCCAAATTATTATGCAAAAAGTGTTTAGGAGTGATAAGGGAAGAATTTGTTTGTTTGTCAGTTAAACTCATTGATGGTGATGTGTGTCAGGGCTCTTTATATCACTGTAAGCAATTGCAGACACCTGTGCTAATTAGTTTGGCAGGTGTGTCCAATGAAAGGCAAGACTACTTAAGAAGGCTGTCTCACATTATTAAGCAGCCTACATTTTCTGCCAAAATGGGAAAGAAAAAGGATGTGTCGGCTGCTGAGAAGCAACAAATTGTGGAGTGTTTAGGTCAAGGCATGACTACAATCACCATTGTGCGATGATCAGGATGAAGTGTCTTGGCAATCAAGAAGTATGTAGCTGATTCACAGTACACACGTGTGCGTGCTGATAAGGGCAAATTGAGGACTCTTTCCTACAGGCAATTACGTCAGGTTAAAAGAGCAGCGGCAAAAAAGCCTTGTCATAGCAGCAGACAAGTTTTTGAAGCTGCTGGTGCCTCCAACGTCCCCCGAACAACAAGATGCAGGGTCCTTCAGAGGTTTGCAGCTGTGCATACGCCATCCTGTCGACCTCCTCTATCCACTTCACACAAGCAGAAACAGCTCCAGTGGGCCAAACATTACATGAAGACTGATTTCAAAACTGTTTTGTTCACGGATGAGTGCCGTGCAGCGCTCGATGGTCCAGATGGATGGAGTGGAGGATGGCTGGTTGATGGACACCCCACGCAAACACAGCTACAGCGCCAACAAGGAGGAGGTGGAGTAATGTTTTGGGCTGGAATCATGGGGAGAGAGATTGTCGGCCCCTTTAGGATCCCTGAAGGCGCTAAAGATGAACTCCATAATGTATGTGGATTTTCTCAAACAGCACTTCCTGCCATGGTTCAAGAAGAAGAACCATGTATTTCACAGCAAGATCATTTTTTTGCATGATAATGCACCATCTCATGCTGCACATAAAACATCTGCATCTCTGGCTGATATGGGCATAAAAGGGGACAAACTTATGGTGTGACCCCCATGCTCCCCTGACCTCTACCCCATTCAGAACCTCTGGAGCATCATCAAAAAGAGTGTCTATGATGGCGGGAGGCAGTTCACATCTAAGCAACAGCTCTGGGAGGGTATTCTGTCCTCATGCAAAACAATTGAAGCAGAAACCATCCAAAACCTGACAAATTCAATGGACGAGAGAGTTCAGAAGCTCCTTTCGAACAAGTGGTCCTATGTGAAAATGTAACATCACCTAGAATAAAGTTTTGAGTTGAAAACTGTTTGATTTCAGTTTCTAATAACCTGCTAATGCTTATAATTTCAAAAATGACCATTTTTTTGGTCTTTATTAAAATGAAAAGGTTGATCGAAAAGTTTGGGGGATCTAAGAGTGTGGCAACCCAGTAGTCATGATTACTTCGAATTCTGACAATATGAGGGTCATGTTGCAGGTAGTGCAGCAAGAAGGCACTTATGTGTCTTGCGCATCTCGGAGCCCCAAAATTATTTTCCGGGCTAGATGCAGCTAAAAATTATTATTAATTTTAAATCTGGTGGAGCTTAGTATAAATGGCCTAATAGGATCAGTGCTGCACACTGCTACAAAGCCCAAATTATTTTCCAATCAAGATACAGATAAACATGATTAGTAATTTTAAATCTGGTGGAGCTTATTATAGATGGGCTAATAGAATCAGTGCTGCACACTGCTACAAAGCCCAAATTATTTTCCAGCCAAGATACAGATAAACATGATTAGTAATTTGAAAGCTTAAAACGGTTGGTAGGGTGATTTTAACCAATCATCAAGCTTTTACTCTCCCCAGGATGACACAGGGGTAGAATAGTCGTTTCGGATCCATGATTTGTTCATCTTTATGAACGTCAGTCTGTCTACATTATCAGTGGAGAGCCGCGTGCGCTTATCTGTCAGCACACCACCAGCAGCGCTGAACACACGTTCAGACAGAACGCTGGCTGCGGGGCATGACAAGATCTCCAAGGCGTAAGTGGCTAGCTCCGGCCATTTATCCAGATTGGAAGCCCAAAAAGAGCAAGGGTCCAGTGACACAGTCATGGCTTCAATGTTTACTTGGAGATACTCCTGTACCATCGTCTCTAGGCGTTGACTATGTGTCAGACTTCTTGACTCCTGTGGCCTTGCAAAGGATGGGCTAAAAAAGTGGTGAAATGATTCTGCAAAATTGATGTTACCAGCAGATACTGTGGTTCTGTTACGGTTTGAGTGCTGAACACTTGACGGTCCCACGGTTGGCAAGTTGGAACTGTGAGATTCACTACGTGTACCACTGGTGTTTTGTGGAAAAGCACATGTAAGATTCTGCAACAGTCTCTGCTGATACTCCTGCATGCGTGCATCCCTTTCTATGGCAGGAATAATTTCTGCAAATTTACTTTTGTACCGGGGATCTAACAGTGTGGCAACCCAGTAGTCAGGATTATTTCTAATTCTCACAATTCGAGGGTCATGTTGCAGGTAGTGCAGCAAGAAGGCACTCATGTGTGTTGCGCATCCAGGAGCACCAAGTCCCTGTTGTGTTGGTGGCGAGGTAACAATCATGCTTCCTTCCTCTGTCCTCTCCCCCCAACCTTGCACAACAGAAATGTGATCAAGGTCTCCCTCATCTGATGAGTCTTCCATCAGTTCGTCCTCCACTTATTCCTGGGCTCCTGCACCTTCCTCACTAGTTTGGCTGCTACCATGCGCCCTGGTAAAACCATCTCCCCCACCCTCACATGCCTGCCGCCTTGGTGCTGCCGACCGTCTGGACCTTGCAGATGTTAGCTCTTCCGCATACAACTCCTCCTCCTCTACTTCCTCCACCTCCTCTTGTGCCACCACCTGACTCCGAATTCTGTTTAACATGTGCTCCAGCATGTAAATCACCGGAATAGTCATGCTGATAATGGCATCGTCAGCACTAAACATCTTCGTCGCCATTTCAAAATTGTGCAGAAGGGTGCATAGGTCCCTGATCTGAGACCACTCCTCCAGCGTGATTTGCCCCACCTCTGGATCTCGTTGGCCCAGGCTATACGTCAGAACGTATTGCACCAGGGCTTGTCGGTGCTGTCACAGTCGCTGCAACATGTGCAGAGTTGAATTCCACCGGGTAGGCACATTGCATTTTAGCCGGTGAAGTGGCAGGCCCAACGACTTCTGTAAAGATGTAAGTCGTTGAGCTGCGGGATGCGAACGGCGGAAGTGAGCACACAGCGACCGTGCCCTCTGCAGAAGGCCATCTAGTCTGGGATAGTGGGCTAAAAATTGCTGGACAACCAGGTTCAACACGTGAGCCATACAAGGCACGTGTGTGACATTGCCCCGGCGAAGGGCCGCACCCAGGTTTGCAGCATTGTCGCACACGGCCTTCCCTGGTTTCAGGTCCAGTGGAGACAACCATTCATGAAATTGGTTCTCCAGAGCTGACCACAACTCCTCAGCTGTGTGACTCACATTTCCCAGACATTTCAAAGTAAAAACCGCCTGATGACGTTGAGCCCTACTGCCAGCATAGTAAGGAGGTATGTAGGATCCCTTCTGCGCAGTTAGAATGCTTGTGGCATGACCAGACAGGCTTTGGGTGCAGGTGGAAGACCGAGAGGAGGTTGAGGAGGCAGAAGCAGTGGAGGAACTTTGACATAAAGAGGATTGACGCACAACTCGTGGGGACGGCAAGACTTGGACAGCAGCCCCTTGTCCTGCTGTCACCATAGTTACCCAGTGCCCAGTCAGCGACATGTAACGCCCCTGTCCATGCCTACTCGCCCAAGTGTCTGTGGTGAAATGCACCCTGTCACACACAGAGTTTCTCAAAGAAGCGGTGATGTTGTGTGCGACATGCTGGTGGAGCGCAGGCACACCTTTCTTTGAGAAGTAGTGCCGACTGGGCATCTGGTACTGGGGCACTGCGACGGACATAAGGTCTCGAAAATCCTCTGTGTCCACCAGGCGGAAAGGCAGCATTTCTGTAGCCAAGAGCTTGCAGATGGTGAAATTCAACCTCTTAGCTTTCTCATGGCTAGGAGGAAATGGTCTTTTACTTGTCCACATCTGAGGGACCGAGGGCTGGCTATTGTGCTTAGACGGGGTTGATAAGGGTGTCCCCGGCAAACTGCCGGTCTGTGAGGAAGATGCAGGCGGACATGTTAGGTTGCCTTGATCCAAAGGTGGTGCTATCGATGTCGGACAGCGCTCAACACCAGCTGGTGTTACCACCTCCAAAGAAAATGATGACCTGCCAATCACGCTGGCTGTTGCGGGTAAAGAGGTGGCAGGTCTGTGCCCCAAAACAGGTGTGACGGCTGTCCCCCCAGTCACAGAGGATGAAGAAGCCGCGGATGCACAAGATATGGCAGACGGTGGTTGGCCCGGCCGGCTAGGCCGCATTGTAGCACACTGAGCTTCCCACTGCAACTTATGCTTCATGTCCATGTGCCGGTTCATGCATGAAGTACTCAAACTATGTATTTTTTGGCCTCTACTTAGCTTTTGCTGACAAATGTTACAGATAACACGAGTTGGGTCATCTTTATCGATCTGAAAAAATGCCCAGGCTATGCAAGGCTTAGCACCCATGCGACCTGAAGAGCCACCACGACTTGTGGTGAGAGGCAGAGTTGTGTTTGAGGATGCAGTTGTTGACGTGCTTCCAGTACTACGTCTCTGTCCAGGAAGGCGCAACCTGACCTCGTCGTCACTAGCATCTTCCTCCACCTCCTCTGCTGACCTCATCTCTTGGCTGACTGTGGGTTGACAGTAAGTGGGATCTCCAACCTCATCATCATCACCCTGTGCGTTATCACACCCGTCGTCCTCAGAGCCAACCTGTTCCTGCCCTGACAAAAAACTAAAGTTGTCGCTCCAATCAGGTATTTGAGTCTCATCATCATCTTCCTCATTGTCTCCACCAACAGGAGTTACAGTTTGGGAATGAGGGTCTACATTATGGTCAGAACCTTCTGCGTCTGGTACTGGATCCGACTCATAAAGATTCTGGGCATCAGTGCAGATCATTTCCTCGTCTGGATTCACAGAAGCGCTGGAGTCGACCTCTGATTCCCAGGCTATAGTATGAGTAAACAGCTCTGCAGACTCAACCATCTGTTCTACCTCATACTCAGACGGGCAGCTGGAGATTTGGGAGCTGTGAGGAAGCAAGTGCGATTGGGGTGACAACTTTGAGGACTGGAGTATTTGTGATGTTGAAGTTGATGTGGAGGAGAGCCCACTTAAAGGAGCACTTGATATCCGTTGAAGCACCTGCTGTTTTTGTGCCTCATCTGGAATTTGTAGCGATTGGCGTGGCCGTAAGAAAGGGATCTTATCACATTGTCCGCTAAAAGAAGTAGACATTTTAGTTTGGCTGGAAGATGGTCTTTCTTCTGCAGATGTTACTGTTGCTTTAACACCTACCCCAAGGACACAACCTTTTTTCCCCTTCCCAACACGCCTATTCCCCTTTCCACCAGCAGCAGGCCTTTTTCCACTCATTTTGGTGGTTAACTAATTCACAACTCTGGAGTTGTTTGCACAAAAAAACAATGGATGGGAACCGAGCAGAGCTGAGTGGCCAAACTGTGGTATTAGGCCAAAACTATTGGCTGGGTTAGATGCAGAAAAAAATTATATTCAATTTGCAACCTGATGGAGGTCAGTATAGATGGACCAATAGAACAAGTCCTACACACAGCTAGAAGCCCAAATATTTTTTCAGAGGTAGATGCAGAAAAAAAATATATTCAGTTTGCAACCTGATGGAGGTCAGTATAGATGGACTAATAGAGAAAGTCCCACACACTGCTAGAAGGCCAAATATTTTTTCAGAGCTAGATGCAGACAAAAAATTATTTTTAATTTGCAACCTGATGGAGGTCAGTATAGATGGACTAATAGAGAAAGTCCCACACACTGCTAGAAGGCCAAATATTTTTTCAGAGCTAGATGCAGATATAAATTATTTTTAATTTGCAACCTGATGGAGGTCAGTATAGATGGACTAATAGAGACAGTCCCACACACTGCTAGAAGGCCAAATATTTTTTCAGAGCTAGATGCAGAAAAAAATTATATTTTGTTTGCAACCTGATGGAGGTCAGTATAGATGGACTAATAGAGAAAGTCCCACACACTGCTAGAAGGCCAAATATTTTTTCAGAGCTAGATGCAGATATAAATTATTTTTAATTTGCAACCTGATGGAGGTCTGTATAGATGGACTAATATAGAAAGTCCCACACACTGCTAGAAGGCCAAATATTTTTTCAGAGCTAGATGCAGAAAAAAATTATATTCAGTTTGCAACCTGATGGAGGTCAGTATAGATGGACTAATAGAACAAGTCCCACACACAGCTAGAAGGCCAAATATTTTTTCAGAGGTAGATGCAGATAAAAATTATTTTTAATTTGCAGCCTGATGGAGGTCAGTATAGATGGACTAATAGAGAAAGTCCCACACACTGCTAGAAGGCCAAATATTTTTTCAGAGCTAGATGCAGACAAAAAATTATTTTGAATTTGCAACCTGATGGAGGTCAGTATAGATGGACTAATAGAGAAAGTCCCACACACTGCTAGAAGGCCAAATATTTTTTCAGAGCTAGATGCAGACAAAAAAATATTTTTAATTTGCAACCTGATGGAGGTCAGTATAGATGGACTAATAGAGAAAGTCCCACACACTGCTAGAAGGCCAAATATTTTTTCAGAGCTAGATGCAGATATAAATTATTTTTAATTTGCAACCTGATGGAGGTCTGTATAGATGGACTAATATAGAAAGTCCCACACACTGCTAGAAGGCTAAATATTTTTTCAGAGCTAGATGCAGAAAAAAATTATATTCAGTTTGCAACCTGATGGAGGTCAGTATAGATGGACTAATAGAACAAGTCCCACACACAGCTAGAAGGCCAAATATTTTTTCAGAGGTAGATGCAGATAAAAATTATTTTTAATTTGCAGCCTGATGGAGGTCAGTATAGATGGACTAATAGAGAAAGTCCCACACACTGCTAGAAGGCCAAATATTTTTTCAGAGCTAGATGCAGACAAAAAATTATTTTGAATTTGCAACCTGATGGAGGTCAGTATAGATGGACTAATAGAGAAAGTCCCACACACTGCTAGAAGGCCAAATATTTTTTCAGAGCTAGATGCAGACAAAAAAATATTTTTAATTTGCAACCTGATGGAGGTCAGTATAGATGGACTAATAGAGAAAGTCCCACACACTGCTAGAAGGCCAAATATTTTTTCAGAGCTAGATGCAGATAAAAATTATTTTTAATTTGCAACCTGATGGAGGTCAGTATAGATGGACTAATAGAGAAAGTCCCACACACTGCTAGAAGGCCAAATATTTTTTCAGAGCTAGATGCAGAAAAAAATTATATTCAGTTTGCAACCTGATGGAGGTCAGTATAGATGGACTAATAGAACAAGTCCCACACACAGCTAGAAGCCCAAATATTTTTTCAGAGGTAGATGCAGAAAAAAATTATATTCAGTTTGCAACCTGATGGAGTTCTGTATAGATGGATTAATAGAACAAGTCCCACACACAGCTAGAAGCCCAAATATTTTTTCAGAGGTAGATGCAGAAAAAAATTATATTCAGTTTGCAACCTGATGGAGGTCTGTATAGATGGACTAATAGAGAAAGTCCCACACACTGCTAGAAGGCCAAATATTTTTTCAGAGCTAGATGCAGACAAAAAATTATTTTTAATTTGCAACCTGATGGAGGTCAGTATAGATGGACTAATAGAACAAGTCCCACACACTGCTAGAAGGCCAAATATTTTTTCAGAGCTAGATGCAGATATAAATTATTTTTAATTTGCAACCTGATGGAGGTCAGTATAGATGGACTAATAGAGAAAGTTCCACACACTGCTAGAAGGCCAAATATTTTTTCAGAGCTAGATGCAGAAAAAAATTATATTCAGTTTGCAACCTGATGGAGGTCAGTCTAGATGGACTAATAGAACAAGTCCCACACACAGCTAGAAGCCCAAATATTTTTTCAGAGGTAGATGCAGAAAAAATTATATTCAGTTTGCAACCTGATGGAGGTCTGTATAGATGGATTAATAGAACAAGTCCCACACACAGCTAGAAGCCCAATATTTTTTCAGAGGTAGATGCAGAAAAAAAATATATTCAGTTTTCAACCTGATGGAGGTCAGTATAGATGGACTAATAGAGAAAGTCCCACACACTGCTAGAAGGCCAAATATTTTTTCAGAGCTAGATGCAGACAAAAAAATATTTTTAATTTGCAACCTGATGGAGGTCAGTATAGATGGACTAATAGAGAAAGTCCCACACACTGCTAGAAGGCCAAATATTTTTTCAGAGCTAGATGCAGATAAAAATTATTTTTAATTTGCAACCTGATGGAGGTCAGTATAGATATACTAATAGAGAAAGTCCCACACACTGCTAGAAGGCCAAATATTTTTTCAGAGCTAGATGCAGAAAAAAATTATATTCAGTTTGCAACCTGATGGAGGTCAGTATAGATGGACTAATATAACATATCCCACACACAGCTAGAAGCCCAAATATTTTTTCAGAGGTAGATGCAGATAAAAATTATTTTTAATTTGCAACCTGATGAAGGTCAGTATAGATGGACTAATAGAGAAAGTCCCACACACTGCTAGAAGGCCAAATATTTTTTCAGAGCTAGATGCAGACAAAAAATTATTTTGAATTTGCAGCGTGATGGAGGTCAGTATGGATGGACTAATAGAACAAGTCCCACACACTGCTAGAAGGCCAAATATTTTTTCAGAGCTAGATGCAGAAAAAAATTATATTCAGTTTGCAACCTGATGGAGGTCAGTATAGATGGACTAATAGAACAAGTCCCACACACTGCTAGAAGCCCAAATATTTTTTCAGAGCTAGATGCAGAAAAAAATTATATTCAATTTGCAACCTGATGGAGGTCAGTATAGATGGACTAATAGAATGATGCTATGCCCAAAAGATTTTACTTCACTAGGTGCAGTAAAAAAATTGGCATTTTATACACAGGTGGTATATCTTGCAACACAGATAGGCTACTCCACTGACTAACACACTCTGCAATAGGCCAAAAAGGATTAGCTTTGCTAGATTCAGCCAAATGCTGTGAAAAAAACTTGCACAGCACTGGCACAGACCTGCCTGGCAAAAACTGATAGGAACTGATGTAACCTAGTCCTGAAAAGGACTGCAATTACAATTAGTCTTTACTCCCACAATCTATCTATTTAAGAGCAGAGACCTGCCTGATAAAAGTCATAGGAAATGCTGTAACCTAGTCCTTAAAAGGACTGCAATCACAACTATTCCCTACTCCCAAGCTATCTGTAGATTTGTGCGAAAATTGGCTTGAAATTAACAAGGTATAGCGCACACAGCAACAGCGGTGCCGTCTAACACGCAGCTGCAGCAGTGAGAAAATGGTGGCGACGGGGAAAATGGCTTGGTCTTATAGGGCAAGGACATGTGACATACACTGCCAATGACACATGCCCTTGCTTGTGTGAAAAAAAGCACTTCGCTCCGTGTCTGCGCTGCTGATAGGCTGACAGATTGCACCTCCCCACTGTAAATGCGGGAAAGAGAAAAAAAAATGGAGATCTTCATTATTCCTGCAGAGATCCATCCCCTGCCCCTCCCCCCACCCCGCTGTACACTCAAACTGCGTATTAACATTAATTTTCATCATTACTGAGAAAAAATCCAGTTATGATTTTGGTGCACGAACAGTTATCGAACATAACCTCGAACAGCCGAATTTTTCTCAAATCGTTCGTGTTCGCCGAACGGCTCGAACTCCGCCCAAAACAGCTCGAATTTGAGATTGGCGAACAGTTCGAGTCGAACAACGCTCATGTCTAGTTGTGGCCACTCCAACACCGTCTTCACTTTCTCGGGGTCCACCCTAAACCCCGTGGGAGACAGAATGAGTCCCAGGAACCCCAACTCCTGCACTTCGAAAACACATTTTTCATTTTTGACATAAAGAAAATGATCCTCCAACCTTCTCATGACAGTGCGTACGAAGTCCCTATGTGCAGCCAGGTCCCTGGAGAAGATGAGGATATCATCAATGTAAACAATAACACAGATACCCAAGACATCACAAAAAATATCATTTACAAGCGCTTGAAACATTGCTGGAGCATTACAGAGCCCAAAGGGCATGAAACAATACTCATAATGACCCTCAGGGGTAGGGGTATTGAAGGCAGTTTTCCACTCATCCGCCTCCTTAATGCGAACAAGGTTAGAAATTCCCCGGAGATGCAGCTTAGTAAACCAACTTGTCCCCACCAGTTGGTTAAAGAGGTCAGGGATGAGTGGAAGAGGATACTGATTAGGTATAGTTATGTAATCAAGCTCACGATAGTCAATAGTCGGTCTGAAACCGCCATCCTTTTTGGCCACAAAAGAGTGTTAGAACCCTCCTGTTCGTTTTTTTCCATCTTGTGTTTTGCGGTCACTTGACCACCTGCCTTTATGTTCCAGCTCCGCCCTTCTGGCTGTGCTGGACTTTAGTGTTGTTTGACTGTTTCTCTAGCCAGGTGCTTCGGTGCCTATCTCTGTAAGTTCGATTGGTGCTTCTGGGACCTCTAATACCTTTTTGTCAGTTTGTCTTTTGTGTTCTGCAACAACTTCTCTGTTTAGGAGGTGTCCCATTTTTGTTCCAGTCCTTAGTTCTTTTAGGGACCCCTCCCCTTATGCTATAGGTCTTCGTTCAGACTAGCTGAGGACTAAGGCGGGTCTGTTCGCTAGGAACAGGCAGCCGCTACATCATAGGGATTCAGCTTAGTCTTACTGTAGGGACAGCTTTCCCCCTTCTTTCCTTAGTTCATGTTACAGATCATATCAGTAAGTCCAGCCCCCAAAAAAAACTAAAGGAAAGAAATTCGGGGATCAGTATGGCTTCGGTCCAAGTTTTAGCTCAACGCTTGCAGGGATTGTCTCTGGAGGTGGCTGCGCTCCAGCAACACGTGAGTAGTGGTTCTGGAGCGCATTTTATGGAACCCAAGGTAGGACTGCCTGATGTTTTTTATGGTAAATAGCAAGATTTTTTTTCCTTTAAAAATGCTTGTTATATTTTCGTTTGAGACCAAGGTCCTCTGGGAATGAATCACACGCATTGGTTTTATTATGTCACTTTTGCGCAAAGAACCACAGGGGTGGGCCTTTTCTCTCCAACCTAATGATCCATGCTTAAAGTCTGTAGAAGAATTTTTTTCGGCTAAGGGTCTATTATATGACGATCCTGATCGAATCTCATCTGCTGAGGCAGAACTCAGGCATTTGAATCAGGGGTCAGGTACTGTTAAAAATTATTGCACATATTTTAGAAGATGGACTTCAGAAGTCAAATGGAATAATCCTGCTCTGAAATGTCTATTTCTTGCTGGTCTGAGTGAAAGGGTTAAGGATTTGCTAATTGCATTCCCCACACCTGAGACTCTGCAGGATGCCATGCAATTAGCTGTTCTTGCGGATAGGAGGCTAAGATTTAGGCAGAATGAGGTAAAGACTACTGTAATGCCAGGTCCTAGTCCTTCAGAAAATCTGCTCTGACGGCGGAGAACCGAGTCGCTCTCCTCTCCGGAAAGAGACCGCAGGTTCGCCGAGGGATTGTGTCTTTATTGTGCTAAAGCTGACCATTTGATTAAGTATTGTGAGCTTCGTTTAAGTAAAGAAAAATAAAAGGTCAGGTACGCCCGTATAGCTTGTTTACGCTCTGCAGGAGTATTTCTTTCCGGGAGTACTACTTTGCAGGAAAATTTGATTGAATTTCAGGTATTTGTGGATTGTGGTTCAACACTTAATATAATTGATAAAGGGTTTTTGGAAAAACTTAAATTGAAATCCAAACCTTTGTCATCACCTATTTCTGTGATTGCAATTGATAACACTCCCTTGAAATGTATTACTCACAAGGTTGCTGCATTTCCCCTCACTATCAATGGAGTTCACCAAGAAATTTTGGACTTGGTTGTATTAGATAATTTACCCTCTCCGGTCGTTCTAGATTTGCCTTGGTTAAAACTGCACAATCCTTTACTGGACTGGTCTACTAATGTGATTAAGTCTTGGAGTCCAAAGTGCTATGATAAATGTTGTAATGGTCGCATTGCGGCTGTGGAAAAAGGGGAATTACCTGTACCTATTCAAGATTTTTGGAGGGTTTTTTCGGAGGAGGAGTTGCAAGTTTTACCTCCTCATAGGGATTATGATTGCGCCATTGCGTTTGTTCCGGGAGCCACTCTTCCCAAGAGTCGCTTGTTTAATCTGACTATCCCTGAAAGAAAGGCCTTGGAGGAATACATACAGACTAGCCTGGCTGCTGGTCATATTAGACCTTCTAAGTCGCCTGTGGCAGTTGGATTTTTCTTTGTTAAAAAAAGGACGGGGGTTTACGTCCATGTCTGGATTTTCGTGAAATTAATAAGATAACCGTACGAAATTCCTACCCATTGCCGTTAATTCCTGACTTATTTAACCAGTTAGTGGGGGCCAAGTGGTTCTCTAAAATTGATATCCGGGGGGCATACAATTTGTTACGAATGAAGGAGGGTGATGAATGGAAAACTGCTTTTAACACTCTGGTAGGTCATTTTGAGAATCTGGTGATGCCTTTTGGTCTTACCAAAGCACCTGCATTTTTTCAGAACCTTATTAATGACATCCTGAGACCTTTGATTGGTAAGAATGTGGTTGTGTATTTGGATGACATTTTGATTTATTCACCAGATCTAGAGTCCCATTGGCAGAGTGTACAGTGCCTGCAAGTAGTATTCAACCCCCTGCAGATTTAGCTGGTTGACACATGCGGAATTAACTTGGCATTGTGACATTTGTACTGTAGATCAGCCTGGAAGTGGGAAATGCACTGCAGCAAATTTTTTTTTTTTTTTTAAAAACGTTAAAAGTTAATTCAGAGTGTCATTTATTATTCAACCCCTCAAACCACAAGAATTCTGTTTGGTCCCCCTAAAGTATTAAGAAGTAGTTCAGGCACCAAGAATAATGAGCTTCACATGTGTGGATTAAAGATCTCTTTTGCCAGCCTTTTCTGACTATTTAAGACCCTCCCAAACTTGTGAACAGCACTCAGACATGGTCAACATGGGAAAGACAAAGGAGCATTCCAAGGCCATCAGAGACAAGATCGTAGAGGGTCACAAGGCTGGCAAGGGGTACAAAACCCTTTCCAAGAAGTTGGGCCTACCTGTCTCCACTGTTGGGAGCATCATCCGTAAGTGGAAGGCTTATGGAACTACTGTTAGCCTTCCACGGCCTGGACAGCCTTTGAAAGTGTCCTCCCATGCCGAGGCCAGGCTTGTCCAAAGAGTCAAGGCTAACCCAAGGACAACAAGGAAGGAGCTCCGGGAAGATCTCATGGCAGTGGGGACATTGGTTTCAGTCAATACCATAAGTAACGTACTCCACCGCAATGGTCTCCGTTCCAGACGAGCCCGTAAGGTACCTTTACTTTCAAAGCGTCATGTCAAGGCTCGTCTACAGTTTGCTCATGATCACTTGGAGGACTCTGAGACAGACTGGTTCAAGGTTCTATGGTCTGATGAGACCAAGATCGAGATCTTTGGTGCCAACCACACACGTGACGTCTGGAGACTGGATGGCACTGCATACGACCCCAAGAATACCATCCCTACAGTCAAGCATGGTGGTGGCAGCATCATGCTGTGGGGCTGTTTCTCAGCCAAGGGGCCTGGCCATCTGGTCCGCATCCATGGGAAGATGGATAGCACAGCCTACCTGGAGATTTTGGCCAAGAACCTCCGCTCCTCCATCAAGGATCTTAAGATGGGTCGTAATTTCATCTTCCAACAAGACAACGACCCAAAGCACACAGCCAAGAAAACCAAGGCCTGGTTCAAGAGGGAAAAAGTCAAGGTGTTGGAGTGGCCTAGTCAGTCTCCTGACCTTAACTCAATTGAAAACTTGTGGAAGGAGCTCAAGAATAAAGTCCACATGAGACACCCAAAGAACCTAGATAACTTGGAGAAGATCTGCATGGAGGAGTGGGCCAAGATAACTCCACAAACCTGTGCCGGCCTGATCAGGTCTTATAAAAGACGATTATTAGCTGTAATTGCAAGCAAGGGTTATTCCACAAAATATTAAACATAGGGGTTGTATAATAATTGACCCACACTTTTATGTTTAAAATTTAATAAAATTCAACTGAGCAACATAACTTTTTGGTTTGTAAGATTTATGCTTCTGTTCATAAAACCTACTCTCGTTTGCAGTTTGAAGGCTCTAACTTATTTGCATCTTATCAAACCAGCTAAATCTGCAGGGGGTTGAATACTACTTGTAGGCACTGTATGTGAAGTTTTGCAGTTATTGAGTGATAATTCACTCTTTGCTAAGCTGGAGAAATGTGAGTTCGCTGTTCAGAAAATTAGTTTTTTGGGCTACATTGTCTCCAGCGAGGGCTTTGAGATTGACCTGGTGAAGTTTCAGGCTATGCAGGAATGGCCTAGGCCTATTGGTTTGAAATCTATACAGAGATTTTTGGGTTTTGCCAATTATTACAGGAATTTCATTAAGAATTTTTCTGTAATTGTTAAGCCTCTAACTGATCTCACCAGGAAAGGTGCGAATACGGCCCAGTGGACTACTGAGGCCACTGAAGCACTTAAGTATCTCAAAGAGAGGTTCAGTTCTGCCCCTATCCTTATGCAGCCTGATGAAAACAAGCCTTTTTTGGTCGAGGTTGATGCTTCCTCGGTGGGGGTCGGAGCAGTTTTCTCTAAGGAGAACAGGGGTGGAGTACATCCTTGTGCCTTCTTTTCGAAAAAAATTTCGGAAATCAAACTGAATTATGATGTTGGAAATCGGGAGTTGCTGGCTATTAAACTCGCGTTTGAACATTGGCGTCATTTTTTGGAAGGTGCTAGATTTTCTATTCAGGTTTTCACAGATCATAAGAATTTGATCTATCTGGATGCTGCCAAGAGCTTGAATGCCTGTCAAGCTAGGTGGGCACTTTTTTTTCTCAGTTTCATTTTTCTGTTACCTATATCCCTGGTACTAAGAATGTTAAAGCCGATGCTTTATCTCGCAGCTTCTCTCCTACGGTCGGTGCCGAGGAGGAGGAGAGCATTTTACAGAAAGGAGTTGTGGTGGCGGCATTGGACTCCATTTTGGAGAATGGGATTCTGAAAGCTCAAGATGATGCTCCATCTAACACTCCCCATGGGAGGTTGTTCGTGCCTAGAACCTTTAGGAGAGATTTGTTTGTGGAGTGTCATGAGTCTCGGTTGGCAGGTCATCCAGGAATTTCGGAAACTAAGAGACTTATCAGTCGCAGTTTTTGGTGGCCTGGATGGCAGAAGGAAGTCATCAAGTGGGTGCGTCAATGTACGGTGTGTGCTAGGTCAAAGACTTCACATACCCCTGCTGCGGGGTTGCTTTGCCCTCTGGAGGTTCCCAGTGCGCCTTGGACGCATCTCACAATGGATTTTATTACTGATCTTCCTGTGTCTGAGGGTTTTACTGTAATCTGGGTGGTCGTGGACCGTTTTAGTAAGATGTGTAATTTGGTTCCATTTATTAAGTTGCCCTGCGCCAAGACACTCGCTAAAGCATTTGTTAAGGAGATTGTTAAGCTTCATGGCGTTCCCATGGATATTGTTTCTGATAGAGGACCTCAGTTTGTGGCTCGCTTTTGGCGTGCTTTTTGTGACAGGTTGGGAGTCCATTTGTCATTTTCATCTGGGTATCATCCTGAGTCTAATGGACAGACTGAAAGAAAAAAACAGGATGTAGAACAGTTTTTGCGTTGTTTTGTGGTGGACAATCAAGAGGGGTGGTCTGAGTTTCTGCCTCTCGCAGAATTTGCTCTTAACAATCATAAATCCTCCTCTGCTGGGTGTTCTCCTTTTTTTTGTTGTACTGGGAGGCATCCGTCTTTTGGTTCGTTCTCCAAATTGGGGTCGGCGGTGCCGGAGGAGGAGAATTTTTCCGGTGATTTGGAGAGAGTTTGGACTAATGTACATTGCAACCTTCAAGAGGCTAACAAGAAGTCCAAGAAGTATTTTGACAGGAAACGTAAGGAGGTTTTGTTTACTGTGGATGACATGGTTTGGTTGTCCTCAAAGAACCTGCGGTTGAGGATTTCCTCTAAAAAACTGGGTCCTAAGTTTGTGGGTCTATTTAAAGTGCTTCAGGTTGTTAACCCGTCTGCGGTTAGGTTGGATGTCCCTACTTCCTGGAAGATTAATCCTGTGTTTCATGTTTCCTTGTTGAAAAAGGCTGGTGTATCAGATAGGGATTCCACTGTCACAGTTCCTCCTGTGGTGGAAGATGGCGAATATGAAATTTCTCGTATCTTGAATTCTAGATGGCATAGAGGAAAATTACAGTATCTTGTCTCCTGGAAGGGTTTCGGTCCCGAAGATAACTCCTGGGTAAGGGCGGATGATGTCTCTGCTCCTAGGCTTGTTAAAGCTTTCCACAGGAGGTTTCCAGATAGGCCTGGGGCTGGAGGATCCGGGGGATCCTCATAAAAGAGGGGATACTGTTAGAACCCTCCTGTTAGTTTTTTCCATCTTGTGTTTTGCTGTCACGTGGCCACCTGCCTTTATATTCCAGCTTCGCCCTTCTGGCTGTGCTGAACTTTAGTGTTGTTTGACTGTTTCTCTAGCCAGGTGCTTCGGTGCCTATCTCTGTCAGTTCAATTGGTCCTTCTGGGACCTCTAGTACCTTTTTGTCAGTTTGTCTTTTGTGTTCTGCAACAACTTCTCTGTTTAGGAGGTGTCCCATTTTTGTTCCAGTCCTTAGTTCTTTTAGGGACCCCTCTCCTTATGCTATAGGTCTTCGTTCAGACTAGCCGAGGACTAAGGCGGGTCTGTTCGCTAGGAACAGGCAGCCCACTACATCGTACGGATTCAGCTTAGTCTTACTGTAGGGACAGCTTTCCCCCTTCTTTCCTTAGTTCATGTTGCAGATCATAACAAAAAGAACCCTGTTCCAACCGGGGATTTAGAATGGCGGATAAACCCATTTTTTTTATTTTTCTGATTGTATTCTGTCATGGATTGCCTCTCGGGTTCAGACAGGTTAAAAATTTTGCCCCTCAATGAGCTGGATGGAACAGTCATAAGTTCTATGTAAATGTAATTTCTGGGAGGCCACTTTGGAGAACACCAGTGGAAATTCTACCACATACCACGGGACCTGGGAGGTGGAAATTTCTACCTTAGGAGACTTGATAATACAAACGGATTGGCCGTTAGAGGACCAGCTCCATTATCAGGTGGGAGCACGGAACCATGATTCGAAACAGCTTTACAGACATCATCACTGTCCTCATTGGGGCTCAGAATCTATTTTCCCTATCAGTATGTCTTTTGAGTGTGGGAGGAAACCGGAGAACTCAGAGGAAACCCACACAAACATGGGGAAAACATACAAACTCCTTGCAAATGTTGTCCTTGATGGAGGTTGAATCCAGGATCTCAGCACTGCAAAGCAACAGTGAAAACCACTGAGCCATCATCCTGCTCTATGGCACAAAGAAGCCAATTCTCTCCTAGAAAAAAATCAATAACCGACTGCCATTTTTCAAGATGTAAAGGGATTGGACTGCATAGGACGGAGGTAAAGTTATTTTTTTCTCGCTGAAGCCCCTTCAGATGGTTTGGGACGTCTGAAAGAGTGATTGTCCAGAGAAGATATCATTTTAATAAGTGTAATGTCGCCCACCTGATAGTGTATGTAGTTTACTGAGCACAATCCTGCTGACAAGTGCACTTTAAAGGGGTTGTCTGGTCCAAATCAATAAGTCTGCTGTCACTCTGTGTGACTGCAGACTTATGAATCCCCTAGCGCATGCACTGTGCGCTGCAGGAAGTCGCCGGTTTCTGATCTGGAACTGGAGGGTAAGTATGAGTTATACATTCTCCCAGCCAGGGCCCATCTAGTGGGCGTTACCTTGCTCCATACACTTGAATTGAGCAAGGCCGCATCCCATCTAGAGATGCAGGCGTCCAGTGGGCGTGGCCATCTAGAGGAAGTGAGGCCACGCCCACTGGCCAAGAGTATGTTTAACTCGTACATACTCTCTGGTCCCGGGTCAGACACCATTGAATCCACGCAGTGCTCAGTGTGCATGCTGGGGAGATTCGTAAGTCTATTGTCACACAGAGTGACTGCAGACTTATCAATTTGGACCAGACAACCCCTTTAAAGTGCACCTGTCAACAGGATTATGCTCAGTAAACTACATAAACGGTCAGGTGGGCGACAGTACACTGATTAAAATGATACTGTTACGCTTGCGCCCGGACTGACTGGCGTGAACGTGATTAGTGATCCCACTGTACCATGAACCAAGGAGTGTCTGGAGGGGCGTAACTAAGTATCAACCCGATCCCAAGGTCGCACGGTGGCTTAGTCGACTCCGTGGACCAAGGAGGAACCGAGCAGAGGGACCAGGTGCGACTCCAGGTCAGACCCCGGTCACAGTTGTTGACCCACACTGGGGAATGCAGGAACAGGCAGGTTAGACTGGCATACAGGCAGGTGGGTATTGGCAAGTACGGCTGGTATGCAGACAGGTGGGTACTGGCAAGCACGGCTGATATGCAGACAAGTGGGCACTGGCAAGCACGGTTGGTATGCAGACAGGGAGATACTGGCAAGCACGGCTGGAGTGCAGACAGGGAGGTGCTAGCAGGTTGGAGCGCAGTCTGGATAGGGTCCAGTACAGACTGGGAGACAGGTACAGAGCTGCAGATGTGGTAGACAAGCAGAATAAAGCGAAACCGCCGGAGCGGAGGACAAGGCAGAGCAGAGAGGAACTGCTGGTGCAGTGAGCAAGCAGAGCGGAGCGAAAACCGCAGGTGCGTTGGGCAAGGCAGAGCAGAGCGGAACCGTCGGAGCGGTGCAAGGCAGAGCAGAGAGAAACCGCAGGTGCGGTGGACAAGGCAGAACAGAGCGGAACCGCTGGAGCAGTGGGCAAGGCCGAGCAGAGAGAAGCCGCCGGAGCAGTGGGCAAGGCAGAGCAGAGAGAAGACGCCGGAGCGGTGGGCAAGACAGCAGAGAGAAACCGCTGGTGCGGGGAGCAAGGCAGAGCAGAGAGAAGCCGCCGGAGTGGTGGGCAAGTCAGAGCAGAGAGAAGCCGCCGGAGCGGTGGGTAAGGCAGAGCAGAGGGAAGCTGCCGGAGCGGTGGGCAAGTCAGAGCAGAGATAAACCGCCAGAGCGGTGGGTAAGGCAGAGCAGAGGGAAGCTGCCGGAGCGGTGGGCAAGTCAGAGCAGAGAGAAACCACCGGAGCGGTGGGCAAGACAGAGCGGAGCGAAACCGCAGGTGCGGTGGACAAGGCAGAGAGGACAGGGCTCTGTTCTCATGGAACAGACTGAAAAATACAGGAAGATGGCTAGAACACAGGAGGAAGATACGGAGGAAGGGAAAAGGGACAAGCAGAACCAGATACACACAAGGTACTTACTATGAAGTAGCGAGTGGACACAAAACTCACAAACAGAAGTACAGAGACAACGAGTTGGAGTTAGGTGCAGGTTCAGATACTGCAGGAAAAGGGAAGGTACGGACATAGAGACAAACAGGTAACAGGCTAGGATACAGTTCAGACAGGAACTGCTACTGCAATGAGATACAAGAACGAGCCTGGGTATACAGCCCCCAAAGTGGCGGAAACAGACTAGAAGTAACAGGTAACAGGCCTGGGTATACAACCCCCAGAGAGGCGGAAACAGACTAGAATTAAGAGATAACAGGTCTGGGTATGCAGCCCCCAGAGTGGCGGAAACAGACTAGAAACAGGACAGGACCTGGCAATTCAGTAGCAAAGACTAACTGAGTGAAGGTGTTGCTCAGGCACCTCCTTCTGGGTGGAGGGAGTTTAAATATCCAGTGACTCACAGCAATAGGCTGGAGACGCTTTAGGGATGCGCCCATAGCATCTATAAGAATCAGGGAGTAACCGGGCCGCCGCCCTAAGCAGTCAGTCAAGAGACATGCACAAAGAATGAACTGGAGCAAGGTTTGTAAGCTGGACTGACAGGTAAGATTGCGGTCTTGAATAGTGGGAGGTGGTGCACTATGCAAGCACGCCGCCAGGGATGTTACAGATGCCTTGATTGATTAAATCCGTCCTGTGGTTCATGTGTAATCTTTACTTTCAGTTTGGAGATAATGATATGCTCGTGCTTCTGGGCGGCCTGTAGGGGGCGCTCTATCTGCTACTCTGCTTACATATTCATCTGTATGCTTTTATGACAGCTCACTGTGCCTTCAGTGACCTGCCTCCTATTTTACATAATGCATCTAGTAGCAGTGCGGGGCTAGGTAAAATAGGCAGGTCAGTGATGGCACAGTGACCTGCCATAAGAGCAGATAGTTTAATATGTATGCAGAACACCAGATAAAGCGCCCCCCACAGGCCGCACCGACGCATGAGCATATCATTATCTCCAAACTGAAACTAAAGATTACACAAGAATCACAGGACGGATTTCATCAACCAAGGTATCATTTTAATCAGTGTAACGTCGCCCACTTGACAATGTATGTAGTTTACTGAACACAGTCCTTCTGACAGATGCGCTTTAAGCAAGACTAGGCAGTCATCAGTCTTGATTTGGCTCAAAAGCCAATATCCAGCTGCCATGGTGAAGGGCAGAAGTCTTGAATTATAAGGGTAAACAATGGAACTATTGAGTCTTTGCATGAACTTGATGCATTGTTATTAAAAACGTATGGAATACTTATAATTGTATTTCAGTAAACATAGAAACATTTGACTAAAAAAGCATAAAACATCAAAGCAGCAAAATGTGAAAAACAAAATGTGCATCCTTCTCAAACTTTTGGCCATGACTATTCACCAACAGCGTTTGATGGACCCTATTAACTCATAATGGATCCAACATCCCTTTCATCTTTTCTGACTTTTTGTTGTGGTTCTTTGTTTTGATAGTAAAAATTATGCTACAAATAACATTTCAAGAGTACATTTTTTGCAGTACACATGTGGTTGTTGGTACTCCTCATTTAATGAAAGAAAAACCCACAATGGTCACAGAAATAACTTGAATCTGACAAAAGTAATAATAAATTAAAAATCTATGAAAATGAACAAATGAAAGTCAGTCATTGCTTTTCAACCCTGCTTCCACAGAATTAAAAAAAATAAATAAACTCGTGAAATAGGCTTGGACAGAAATGATGGTACCCCTGAAAAGGGACATGTTTAATCAAGTTGTGTCCACTAATTAGCATCACAGGTGTTTACAATCTTGTAATCAGTCAGTGGGCCTGTATATAGGGCTACAGATACTCACTGTGCTGTTTGGTGACATGATGTGTACCACACTCAACATAGACCAGAGGAAGCAAAGGAAAGAGTTGTCTCACGAGATTAGAAAGAAAATTATAGACAAGCATGTTAAAGGTAAAGGTTATAAGACCATCTCCAAACAGCGTGATGTTCCTGTGACTACAGTTGCACATATTATTCCGAAATTTAAGATCCATGGGACTGTAGCCAACTTCCCTGGACGTGGCCGCAGGAGGAAAATTGATGACAAATCAAAGAGACGGATAATACGAATGGTAATAAAAGAGCCCAGGATAACTTCTAAAGAGATTAAAGGTGAACTTCAAGCTCAAGGAACATCAGTGTTAGATCTCACCGTCCGTCGTTGTTTGATCCAAAATGGACTTCATGGGAGACGACCAAGGAGAACACCATTGTTGAAAAAAAATCATAAAAAAGCCAGACTGGAATTTGCCAAACTACATGTTGACAAGCCACAAAGCTTCTGGGAGAACGTCCTATGGACAGATGAGACAAAAATGGAAGGTTTTGGCAAGGCACATCAGCTCTATGTTCATAGACGGATAAATGAAGCATATCAATAAAAGAACACTGTCCCTACTGTGAAACATGGAGGAGGCTCTCTTATGTTCTGAGGCTGCTTTGCTGCATCTGGCACAGGGTGTCTTGAATCTGTGCAGGGTACAATGAAATCTCAAGACTATCAAGGGATTCTAGAGAGAAATGTGCTGGCCAGTGTCAGAAAGCTTGGTCTCAGTCGCAGGTCATGGGTCTTGCAACAGGATAATGACCCAAAACACACAGCTAAAAACACCCAAGAATGGCTAAGAGGAAAACATTGGACTACTCTGAAGTGGCCTTCTATGAGCCCTGACCTAAATACTATTGAGCATCTTTGAAAAGAGCTGAAACATGGTGTCTGGAAAAGGCAACCTTCACACACGAGACAACTGGAGCAGTTTGCTCATGAGGAGTGGGTCAAAATAGCTGTCGAGAGGTGAAGAAGTCTCATTGACAGTTAAAGGAATCGTTTGATTGCAGTGATTGCCTCAAAAGGTTCTTCAACAAAATATTAAGTTAAGAAGAAGAACCATCATTTCTGTCCTGGCCGATTTCATGAGTTAATTTTTTTTTAAATTTCTGTGGAAGCAGAAAAGCAATGTCTGACTTTCATTTGTTCATTTTCATAGATTTTTAATTTATTATTACTTTTCTCAGATTCAAGTTATTTCTGTGACCATTGTGGGTTTTTCTTTCATTAAACGAGGGGTACCAACAATTTTGACCACGTGTGTATAATTTTCAGCCTAAGGCCTTGTCCACATGTTTGTGGATTTTAAGTGTCATATATTTGGAAACTCAGTCTGCTGGAATATTTTCTCCTAGAATCAATAGTTAGAAAGAGGATATCTTATTAATGAGTAATTCCATGGAAATGGAACAATTTTTCTGTCTAATTAGTACAGTCTTAGTCTATTGGGGTTTTGGAGTTTCCAGAGGCTGTTACACCACCATGATAACACCCGTGTGCAGGTGATGCTAGACAAGATGAAAAAGTAGATGCAACACGTTCAACTCTCCAGATATACCACCATGTCATTCCTCTGTGATTTTTACATAGAGAGATTAGTTCAAGTTAGATAATATCCCTGCCTATTTCTTCATTTAAATAATACCTATTAAATATGTATATAGCAAAGCCTCAATGTAAGGGTACGCACGGAGTAAGAAACGCAGTCTCCCGGAGGGCTTCACAAAGCCACTTTTTTATGGTCAGAGTGATAATATGATAAACCTCCCGTGGTCTAATTCCTGTTATTAAATCCTTGTATTTGTATAATTATGTCTTTATTTCTGGTATGTATGATGTTCTAACTCAGCAGGGGTTTTGGTGATTATAAGGGAAGACGCCCATTAACAGTCATTAAAGGGAATGTTGCAAGAATAACGGCAATTCTTCCAGAAACAGCAAATGATAAAACATCTTATTGTATACGGTATATGAACCGAGCCATGGTAACCAGGCTATGCAATTCCTGATTTGTCCTGGTGTACGGAATATGATTGTAACATACCTGGCGGCGTCCTTGCATAGTGGTCCATCTCCCACTGTGCAAGAGCGCGCACTTGATCTGCTGTCCAGAATGTCTCTCTGGCTTCCCTCCATGCTGTCTGTTTGCTTCTGTGTCTGCTGCTTATGGGCGGCGCCCGATCACTTCCTGCTTTTTGTACCTGCTGCAGGCACACCCTTTGTGCGTCCTCAGCCTATTGCTGTCTGTCACCTGGTATTTAAACCAGCTGCCCCATTAACCCATGCCTGAGCATCTTGCCCTGTCAGTTGGCTTTTGTCTCTGACATGCCAGGTCCTGTCTATGTTACCTGTCTTGCAGTATCTGTTCCCATGTCTGTACTGTGTCCTATCTGTGTACCTTAACCTGCAGTCTGTACTCGTTCCTTGCCTGTTCGTTCCGCCTTCCTGGAGGCTGTATTTCCAGGCCAGTCTGAACACGCTCCTTGCCTGTTCGTCCCGCCTCTCTGGGGGCCGTATTCCCAGACCCGCTCCTGTATCCCGCTGCAGTGTCGGTCTCCTCCGTACACTCAGTTCCAGTCTGAACTCTCTCCTATCTTTTACCTGTTTTTTCTCTATGTCCGTTCCTTTCCTTTTTCTGCAGAGTCTGAACTCGTACCTACTCCTGCTCGTTGTCACTGTACTTCCGTTTGTGAGTTTGTGGTCCACTCGCTACTTCTCTGCAAGTACCCTGTGGGTATCTGGTTCTGCCTTTCCCTTCTAGTCTGTTCCGTGTGAACAGAGCCCTGTTCCTTCCGCGTCTGCGGTTTTTGCTTTGCTCAGCTCTGTCCACCGCGTCTGCGGTTTTCGCTTTGCTCAGCTCTGTCCACCGCGTCTGTGGTTTTCGCTTTGCTCAGCTCTGTCCACCGCGTCTGCGGTTTTCGCTTTGCTCAGCTCTGTCCACCGCATCTGCGGTTTTCGCTTTGCTCAGCTCTGTCCACCGCGTCTGCGGTTTTCGCTTTGCTCAGCTCTCTCCACCGCGTCTGCGGTTTTTGCTTTGCTCAGCTCTGTCCACCGCGTCTGCGGTTTTCGCTTTGCTCAGCTCTGTCCACCGCGTCTGCGGTTTTCGCTTTGCTCAGCTCTGTCTACCGCGTCTGCGGTTTCGAATTTGTCTCCCAGTCTGTACTGGACCCTACCCAGCTTGTGCTCTAGTCTGCCTTTTCCTGTATTCCCCGGTGTGGGTCAACAGCCGTGTCCGGAGTCTGACCTGGAGTAGACCCTGGTTCCTCTGCTCGGTCCCTCCCTGGTGCACTGGCGTCGTATGCCGTCGTGCGACCTTGGTCGGATCGGGCAGATACTTAGTTACGCCCCTCCAGGCACTCTCCGGTTCATGGCACAGTGGAATCACTACATAAACACGCACACGCCAGTCAGTCCGGGCGTGTGCATTACAATGATTTCCTTTAGAGGAGCGTAGTTTTGTCTTTTGGTCCATAGTAAAAATGCTAACATGTTACTTTTGGTTTTATCAGGTAGCCTACAAGAGGAAACCCATTTTCAGATTGGAAACGCTGCATTCACATTTATACTAACGTAAAACAAGTCCAGCAACTATCAGATTTTAACCAAATTAGGGTGGTTTCACACAGTGCATCCGGAGAACATTGTTTTTACCACAACTTAAGAAAACTTCAGCAAAAGAACACTCCGCAGATACATTGTGTGAACTAACGTTTATCCCGCTCATTAAAAGTAATATAAAACTTCTACCGAAAGTGACTTTAAAGGGGTCTTCTGGGACTTAGACATAACTGATTTATACTTAGAATACACCATCAAATGTATGATCAGTGGAAGTCTGAACCCTGTGAATCAACACTTTCAAGAGGCCATGGTTCCCTGTGCAAGGACAGCTGCCCCTTTCTATAGGTGGCTGGGTCTGGTACTGCAGGCGAGTCACCTCCGCTTTTGTGCTTAGATTGAAAGACCTCAACAAATTTCTAAACCTGCTCTTCTTCTATCACCACAGCATTTATAGCAAGTACTTCTATGTGGCTTACCATGGACAGGTGGCTGAACAGTCGGGGCATATGTCCTACTCTATGCTTATTCACACTGAGGTCGGCTGACATAAGCTAATACTAGAGACAGGCTAACACGGTCCAGACTGGTTATACCTTGTTGTGGTGGGATGGCTTTTTGATTTTTTTTTTTTCTATGAAAATAGCGTTAACCGAGTCCCCTATGTTATATACATGTACTATTACTGTGTACTTACAGATATACGCTCAATTAGTTTTTTTCCTTGGGTCCTTTCTGAATAGTGCAGCGACATGAGAGTTGGAATTTCTTCACCGCACTGCAGGGTAATCATAGTAAAGGAAACCTTTAAGTCGCCAATTTTTTTCAATTTGATTCTGAAAAGGTGACTGAAAAAACGACCAAAATTTCTTAAGTCCCATTTAAGCAAGTAGATAATCGTGTAAACTATCGACGACACGGTTGTAATAACCATTTGTTTTTTTTTACTTGAAAAAGACGCCGGTACGGCGTTGAAACGCGTTGTTAATAAAAAGATTTTTCATCATCATCATCATCATCATCATCTCTGAAGAATTGATTTACCTACGTGTTTATCTAACTGGATCCGATCTGTATTCAATGGCAGACGAGCATTTACGTGTTACATTAATCGTACATATTAGCATTTAATCTCTCCATAAAACGTCATCTGCTGTATTCAGATCCCATGATCCACATTTACATTGCACATATAGAAGTTTGCAACGATAGCTTTTTTGTGCATGTAAACATTTAATTGCGCAAGCAACAAGCATTTTTAGCTGTGTCTTTTGGTTGCATAAACCATTCATATTACACAGTTATCATGCACAAGGAGTTGTAAGTTGTTGACGCTGAATAATTATTCTACAATAAGTCTACATGGAAGTCAAAGGGGTTGTCCGGGACTTCAACATTGATGGTCTATCCTTCAAATCAATAGGGGGCGGTTGTGCAGTACCTGACCCGCAGCAGCTATACAGTCGACACAGCGGTGGAGCTCCGTAACTGAGCTGTTCTGTTCGCCGTCGACACTGGGAACAGCCAGGTGTCGCACCCTCACCGATCAGACATTGATGACCTGTCCTAAGGATAGGCCATCATTGTTAAAGAACCAGACAACTCCTTTAATTCCGAAGTGATGGCCATTACGTCTGCACTTTCTGTTGGAAAAATCGCAGCCACAACAGAGTAAAAAGATGTTAATTTCTCCTTATATGAATATAAGAACTAAACTTTACTGCTCCTTTTACTTCTCCCTTCACTCCTAGGATGAACTTTTTAAAATTCATAACAACATATGTATATATCACTCAATATTTAGATACAATTTTGGACAACAATGAACTAACACCCCTATGGTCCTAGGTGATGTCCAATCCAGTTTCTATATTATTTTACTTGTTCCCCAACCCCAAAAGTATGTTATGCACTGTGGTGTGGGTTTATTCCTATATAGAGGTCACACCGGCTCCCTCTATACAGCCTGCTGCTTAATGTAAATGTGCAGAGTTACAAGGGGTTAGCAGAGAGTGATGTCCCAGTCATCCTGTGAATACAATACCAAAATCTATATTCATTATTTGATAACAGAGAAAACAGGAAACAGTAAATTATTTTTCCTGAGATTGAATGTTAATGCAGCCCCGGCCAACAACCTTCCAAGGAGGAAGAGTAATGCCTCAAAGAGGTGAACAGGACAGAAACAGGTTCATAACAGAACACAAGGAGGAGAATTTCCTTTCTCTATCCACACAAAAAAAGATACATATCAACCATTGATCCATCCGCGCCAGACTGGGAGATTTCATACGGATAAATTGTAACATAGTACATGATGATAAAGTACCTTCAAGAAACATTATACTGAAAAATTACTTTGAGCCGTGAGGGACCTGTATCGGTAATGTCATTTCTTTAACCCAATACAATCTTGGTAAAAGTTGCATTGTGATGTATACATGAAACTATTCAATAAATCTGCATAAATGCTGCAAAACATTGAGCAGACAAGTAGACAGATGCTGTTGTGAGACCATCCATTGTTTAAGAATCATAGCTAACCTTTTAAAACTATATTCATTTGGTGTAGCTCCATTGAGCACTGTTCATCAATGGTGGTCTAAGATTGAAGATCCCCCAAAGATCAATCAAACCATGAGGCAAAGGAACACAGCAAGCGTGCTCACACAGCGATGAACAAAACCATAGACCTTATGTTTAGCCCATATAGAGCGGAACGTTTCTGCTCTGTGGTTTGAGCGATTGGTGGGGAACCAGGACCCCGAACACCACCCATCAGCTACTTTTAAGGGTCTGGAACGTAACGTACAGTTTTAAATAGTTTAGTTACTTTTTAAGGTCTGTTACATAAAGATAAAAAATCCCCAAACGTGCTCATCATACATTAAAGAGTTCTGAAACTTTTCTTAAATAATTTCCTAGTTCTCTAGGACTGTGGTCGGTTCCATATTTTTGCTTTTATTGAAGAGATTTGCTCCATTACCTATAACATTCCTCACTCAGAACAGATTTACCTGTACTGTTGGGGTGACCTGTAGTTCTCCTGATATGACTACCGCTAATCCCCATAAAATGAAAAGGTTTTCTTAGAATCCTGCACTGCAGCTTTCCTCTGCTACTCCTACTGAACATTAATAAGTCATTTGATAATTGGGCATTATAATTACCATTGTCAGTAGGGCGGGGAATGCAAGCATTTTACCAATAATGTCAGAGTAGGCCATAGGGCCTCCTTAAAAAAGACCAGTCACAAGGTTCCACAGGTATGTTCTTTTTTATTTTTTGCTCATTTTTATGGGGTTTACTAAGTGTGTGGTTGCTGATATGGTAATAATGTACAAAACCATAAAGCCATGTCCCCAGAGAATCCTATGAGTAACGCCCCTTTGGTAAAGACCATCAAAATTATCACTAGGCAAAAAGAAAACTCTCTCTAGAATAGTATGGCAGATAAAAAAACCCAAAACAAACGGCATGCTCAGGAGCAGTAGAAATAAAAAATAGAGCAAAAAGTAGACAATTTTGACATCATGACCCCGTGACAGGTCGTCCTTAAAATAGATATATATTTGCAACTATTACTATATATTTTCAATATTTCCAAATGTCTGATTAAAGTGTTTCTTTCTCTGGACTTTATTTGCGAGAGAAAAAAAAATCTATGTTTCTGGATGCCATAGCAGATGGGTGTCTCGTTATACCACCATTGATCCTTAAGATTGGAATTTATTCCATTCGCATCTGGCTTTAAAGGGAGTCTGTAAGCACAAAATGACTGTTCAGACCAAGCAGAGATATTCGGTGCACCCTTGGTGTGGCCAAACCGTACATTGCGTCTTCCCAACTACTTGTTTTCCATCTCTTTCTGCCCTTCTCAGGCCTCTGTAAAGACAGAGAAAAGTGAAAAAAAAGTGGGTGGGAAGTTGCACTGAACTATTTGGCCACACCAAGGGTGCCCTGAGCTTGGTGGTGTGTCAGACTGGATGCGTTCCTACTAGAGATGAGCGTTGTTCTACTCGAACTGTTCGCCAATCTCAAATTCGAGCTGTTTTGGGCGGTGTTCGAGCCGGTCGGCGAACACGAACAATTTGAGAAAAATTCGGCTGTTCGAGGTTATGTTCGATAACTGTTCGTGCACCAAAATCATAACTGGATTTTTTCTCAGTAATGATGAAAATTAATGTTAATCCGCAGTTTGAGTGTACAGCGGGGTGGGGGGAGGGGCAGGGGATGGATCTCTGCAGGAACAATGAAGATCTCCATTTTTTTTTCTCTTTCCCGCATTTGCAGTGGGGAGGTGCAATCTGTCAGCCTATCAGCAGCGCACACACGGAGCGAAGTGCTTTTTTTCACACAAGCAAGGGCATGTGTCATTGGCAGTGTATGTCATATGTCCTTGCCCTATAAGACCAAGCCATTTTCCCCGTCGCCACCATTTTCTCACTGCTGCAGCTGCGTGTTAGACGGCACCGCTGTTGCTGTGTGCGCTATACCTTGTTAATTTCAAGCCAATTTTCGCACAAATATACAGATAGCTTGGGAGTAGGGAATAGTTGTGATTGCAGTCCTTTTAAGGACTAGGTTACAGCATTTCCTACGACTTTTATCAGGGAGGTCTGTGCTCTTAAATAGATAGATTGTGGGAGTAAAGACTAATTGTAATTGGAGTCCTTTTCAGGACTAGGTTACATCAGTTACTATCAGTTTTTGCCAGGCAGGTCTGTGCCAGTGCTGTGCAAGTTTTTTTCACAGCATTTGGCTGAATCTAGCAAAGCTAATCCTTTTTGGCCTATTGCAGAGTGTGTTAGTCAGTGGAGTAGCCTATCTGTGTTGCAAGATATAACACCTGTGTATAGAATACCAATTTTTTTACTGCACCTAGTGAAGTAAAATCTTTTGGGCATAGCATCATTCTATTAGTCCATCTATACTGACCTCCATCAGGTTGCAAATTAAAAATAATTTTTTTCTTCATTTAGCTCTGAAAAAATATTTGGGCTTCTAGCGGTGTGTGGGACTTGTTCTATTAGTCCTTCTATACTGACCTCCATCAGGTTGCAAATTAAAAATAATTTTTTTCTACATCTAGCTCTGAAAAAATATTTGGGCTTCTAGCAGTGTGTGGGACTTGGTCTATTAGTCCATCTATACTGACCTCCATCAGGTTGCAAATTAAAAATAATTTTTTTCTACATCTAGCTCTGAAAAAATATTTGGGCTTCTAGCAGTGTGTGGGACTTGGTCTATTAGTCCATCTATACTGACCTCCATCAGGTTGCAAATTAAAAATAATTTTTTTCTGCATCTAGCTCTGAAAAAATATTTGGGCTTCTAGCGGTGTGTGGGACTTGGTCTATTAGTCCATCTATACTGACCTCCATCAGGTTTCAAATTAAAAATAATTTTTTTCTGCATCTAGCTCTGAAAAAATATTTGGGCTTCTAGCAGTGTGTGGGACTTGGTCTATTAGTCCATCTATACTGACCTCCATCAGGTTGCAAATTAAAAATAATTTTTTTCTGCATCTAGCTCTGAAAAAATATTTGGGCTTCTAGCGGTGTGTGGGACTTGGTCTATTAGTCCATCTATACTGACCTCCATCAGGTTGCAAATTAAAAATAATTTTTTTCTGCATCTAGCTCTGAAAAAATATTTGGGCTTCTAGCGGTGTGTGGGACTTGGTCTATTAGTCCATCTATACTGACCTCCATCAGGTTGCAAATTAAAAATAATTTTTTTCTGCATCTAGCTCTGAAAAAATATTTGGGCTTCTAGCGGTGTGTGGGACTTGGTCTATTAGTCCATCTATACTGACCTCCATCAGGTTGCAAATTAAAAATATTTTTTTTCTGCATCTAGCTCTGAAAAAATATTTGGGCTTCTAGCAGTGTGTGGGACTTGGTCTATTAGTCCATCTATACTGACCTCCATCAGGTTGCAAATTAAAAATAATTTTTTTCTTCATTTAGCTCTGAAAAAATATTTGGGCTTCTAGCAGTGTGTGGGACTTGTTCTATTAGTCCTTCTATACTGACCTCCAGCAGGTTGCAAATTGAATATAATTTTTTTCTGCATCTAGCTCTGAAAAAATAGTTGGGCTTCTAGCGGTGTGTGGGACTTGGTCTATTAGTCCATCTATACTGACCTCCATCAGGTTGCAAATTAAAAATAATTTTTTTCTGCATCTAGCTCTGAAAAAATATTTGGGCTTCTAGCAGTGTGTGGGACTTGGTCTATTAGTCCATCTATACTGACCTCCATCAGGTTGCAAATTAAAAATAATTTTTTTCTGCATCTAGCTCTGAAAAAATATTTGGGCTTCTAGCGGTGTGTGGGACTTGGTCTATTAGTCCATCTATACTGACCTCCATCAGGTTGCAAATTAAAAATAATTTTTTTCTGCATCTAGCTCTGAAAAAATATTTGGGCTTCTAGCAGTGTGTGGGACTTAATCTATTAGTCCATCTATACTGACCTCCATCAGGTTGCAAATTAAAAATAATTTTTTTCTGCATCTAGCTCTGAAAAAATATTTGGGCTTCTAGCGGTGTGTGGGACTTGGTCTATTAGTCCATCTATACTGACCTCCATCAGGTTGCAAATTAAAAATAATTTTTTTCTCCATCTAGTTCTGAAAAAATATTTGGGCTTCTAGCGGTGTGTGGGACTTGGTCTATTAGTCCATCTATACTGACCTCCATCAGGTTGCAAATTAAAAATAATTTTTTTCTGCATCTAGCTCTGAAAAAATATTTGGGCTTCTAGCAGTGTGTGGGACTTGGTCTATTAGTCCATCTATACTGACCTCCATCAGGTTGCAAATTAAAAATAATTTTTTTCTTCATTTAGCTCTGAAAAAATATTTGGGCTTCTAGCAGTGTGTGGGACTTGTTCTATTAGTCCTTCTATACTGACCTCCAGCAGGTTGCAAATTGAATATAATTTTTTTCTGCATCTAGCTCTGAAAAAATAGTTGGGCTTCTAGCGGTGTGTGGGACTTGGTCTATTAGTCCATCTATACTGACCTCCATCAGGTTGCAAATTAAAAATATTTTTTTTCTGCATCTAGCTCTGAAAAAATATTTGGGCTTCTAGCAGTGTGTGGGACTTGGTCTATTAGTCCATCTATACTGACCTCCATCAGGTTGCAAATTAAAACTAATGTTTATCTGCATCTACAGTACCTCTGAAAAAATATTTGGGCTTCTAGCTGTGTGTGGGACTATTTGTATTAGTCCATCTATACTGACCTCCATCAGGTTGCAAATTCAAAATAATTTTTTTCTGCATCTAACCCAGCCAATAGTTTTGGCCTAATACCACAGTTTGGCCACTCAGCTCTGCTCGGTTACCATCCTTTGTTTTTTTGTGCAAACAACTCCAGAGTTGTGAATTAGTTAACCACCAAAATGAGTGGAAAAAGGCCTGCTGCTGGTGGAAAGGGGAATAGGCGTGTTGGGAAGGGGAAAAAAGGTTGTGTCCGTGGGGTAGGTGTTAAAGCAACAGTAACATCTGCAGAAGAAAGACCATCTTCCAGCCAAACTAAAATGTCTACTTCTTTTAGTGGACAATGTAATAAGATCCCTTTCTTACGGCCACGCCAATCGCTACAAATTCCAGATGAGGCACAAAAACAGCAGGTGCTTCAACGGATATCAAGTGCTCCTTTAAGTGGGCTCTCCTCCACATTAACTTCAACATCACAAATACTCCAGTCCTCAAAGGTGTCACCCAAATCGCACTTGCTTCCTCACAGCTCCCAAATCTCCAGCTGCCCGTCTGAGTATGAGGTAGAACAGATGGTTGAGTCTGCAGAGCTGTTTACTCATACTATAGCCTGGGAATCAGAGGTCGACTCCAGCGCTTCTGTGAATCCAGACGAGGAAATGATGTGCACTGATGCCCAGAATCTTTATGAGTCGGATCCAGGACCAGACGCAGAAGGTTCTGACCATAATGTAGACCCTCATTCCCAAACTGTAACTCCTGTTGGGGGAGACAATGAGGAAGACGATGATAAGACTCAAATACCTGATTGGAGCGACAACTTTAGTTTTTTGTCAGGGCAGGAACAGGTTGGCTCTGAGGACGACGGGTGTGATAACGCACAGGGTGATGATGATGAGGTCGGAGATCCCACTTACTGTCAACCCACAGTCAGCCAAGAGATGAGGTCAGCAGAGGAGGTGGAGGAAGATGCTAGTGACGACGAGGTCAGGTTGCGCCTTCCTGGACAGAGACGTAGTACTGGAAGCACGTCAACAACTGCATCCTCAAACACAACTCTGCCTCTCACCACAAGTCGTGGTGGCTCTTCAGGTCGCATGGGTGCTAAGCCTTGCATAGCCTGGGCATTTTTTCAGATCGATAAAGATGACCCAACTCGTGTTATCTGTAACATTTGTCAGCAAAAGCTAAGTAGAGGCCAAAAAATACATAGTTTGAGTACTTCATGCATGAACCGGCACATGGACATGAAGCATAAGTTGCAGTGGGAAGCTCAGTGTGCTACAATGCGGCCTAGCCGGCCGGGCCAATCACCGTCTGCCATATCTTGTGCATCCGCGGCCTCTTCATCCTCTGTGACTGGGGGGACAGCAGTCACACCTGTTTTGGGGCGCAGACCTGCCACCTCTTTACCCGCAACAGCCAGCGTGATTGGCAGGTCATCATTTTCTTTGGAGGTGGTAACACCAGCTGGTGTTGAGCGCTGTCCGACATCGATAGCACCACCTTTGGATCAAGGCAACCTAACATGTCCGCCTGCATCTTCCTCACAGACCGGCAGTTTGCCGGGGACACCCTTATCAACCCCGTCTAAGCACAATAGCCAGCCCTCGGTCCCTCAGATGTGGACAAGTAAAAGACCATTTCCTCCTAGCCATGAGAAAGCTAAGAGGTTGAATTTCACCATCTGCAAGCTCTTGGCTACAGAAATGCTGCCTTTCCGCCTGGTGGACACAGAGGATTTTCGAGACCTTATGTCCGTCGCAGTGCCCCAGTACCAGATGCCCAGTCGGCACTACTTCTCAAAGAAAGGTGTGCCTGCGCTCCACCAGCATGTCGCACACAACATCACCGCTTCTTTGAGAAACTCTGTGTGTGACAGGGTGCATTTCACCACAGACACTTGGACGAGTAGGCATGGACAGGGGCGTTACATGTCGCTGACTGGGCACTGGGTAACTATGGTGACAGCAGGACAAGGGGCTGCTGTCCAAGTCTTGCCGTCCCCACGAGTTGTGCGTCAATCCTCTTTATGTCAAAGTTCCTCCACTGCTTCTGCCTCCTCAACCTCCTCTCGGTCTTCCACCTGCACCCAAAGCCTGTCTGGTCATGCCACAAGCTTTCTAACTGCGCAGAAGGGATCCTGCACACCTCCTTACTATGCTGGCAGTAGGGCTCAACGTCATCAGGCGGTTTTTACATTGAAATGTCTGGGAAATGTGAGTCACACAGCTGAGGAGTTGTGGTCAGCTCTGGAGAACCAATTTCATGAATGGTTGTCTCCACTGGACCTGAAACCAGGGAAGGCCGTGTGCGACAATGCTGCAAACCTGGGTGCGGCCCTTCGCCGGGGCAATGTCACACACGTGCCTTGTATGGCTCACGTGTTGAACCTGGTTGTCCAGCAATTTTTAGCCCACTATCCCAGACTAGATGGCCTTCTGCAGAGGGCACGGTCGCTGTGTGCTCACTTCCGCCGTTCGCATTCCGCAGCTCAGCGACTTACATCTCTACAGAAGTCGTTGGGCCTGCCACTTCACCGGCTAAAATGCGATGTGCCTACCCGGTGGAATTCAACTCTGCACATGTTGCAGCGACTGTGGCAGCACCGACAAGCCCTGGTGCAATACGTTCTGACGTATAGCCTGGGCCAACGAGATTCAGAGGTGGGGCAAATCACGCTGGAGGAGTGGTCTCAGATCAGGGACCTATGCACCCTTCTGCACAGTTTTGAAATGGCGACGAAGATGTTTAGTGCTGACGATGCCATTATCAGCATGACTATTCCGGTGATTTACATGCTGGAGCACATGTTAAACAGAATTCGGAGTCAGGTGGTGGCACAAGAGGAGGTGGAGGAAGTAGAGGAGGAGGAGTTGTATGCGGAAGGGCTAACATCTGCAAGGTCCAGACGGTCGGCAGCACCAAGGCGGCAGGCATGTGAGGGTGGGGGAGATGGTTTTACCAGGGCGCATGGTAGCAGCCAAACTAGTGAGGAAGGTGCAGGAGCCCAGGAAGAAGTGGAGGACGAACTGATGGAAGACTCATCAGATGAGGGAGACCTTGATCACATTTCTGTTGTGCGAGGTTGGGGGGAGAGGACAGAGGAAGGAAGCATGATTGTTACCTCGCCACCAACACAACAGGGACTTGGTGCTCCTGGATGCGCAACACACATGAGTGCCTTCTTGCTGCACTACCTGCAACATGACCCTCGAATTGTGAGAATTAGAAATAATCCTGACTACTGGGTTGCCACACTGTTAGATCCCCGGTACAAAAGTAAATTTGCCGAAATAATTCCTGCCATAGAAAGGGATGCACGCATGCAGGAGTATCAGCAGAGACTGTTGCAGAATCTTACATGTGCTTTTCCACAAAATACCAGTGGTGCACGTAGTGAATCTCACAGTTCCAACTTGCCAACCGTGGGACCGTCAAGTGTTCAGCACTCAAACCGTAACAGAACCACAGTATCTGCTGGTAACATCAATTTTGCGGAATCATTTCACCACTTTTTTAGCCCATCCTTTGCAAGGCCACAGGAGACAAGAAGTCTGACACATAGTCAACGCCTAGAGACGATGGTACAGGAGTATCTCCAAGTAAACATTGAAGCCACGACTGTGTCACTGGACCCTTGCTCTTTTTGGGCTTCCAATCTGGATAAATGGCCGGAGCTAGCCACTTACGCCTTGGAGATCTTGTCATGCCCCGCAGCCAGCGTTATGTCTGAACGTGTGTTCAGCGCTGCTGGTGGTGTGCTGACAGATAAGCGCACGCGGCTCTCCACTGATAATGTAGACAGACTCACGTTCATAAAGATGAACAAATCATGGATCCGAAACGACTTTTCTACCCCTGTGTCATCCTGGGGAGAGTAAAAGCTTGATGATTGGTTAAAATCACCCTACCAACCGTTTTAAGCTTTCAAATTACTAATCATGTTTATCTGTATCTTGACTGGAAAATAATTTGGGCTTTGTAGCAGTGTGCAGCACTGATCCTATTAGGCCATCTATACTAAAGCTTCACCAGATTTAAAATTAAAAATAATTTTTAGCTGCATCTAGCCCGGAAAATAATTTTGGGGCTCCGAGATGCGCAAGGCACATAAGTGCCTTCTTGCTGCACTACCTGCAGCATGACCCTCATATTGTCAGAATTCGAAGTAATCATGACTACTGGGTTGCCACACTCTTAGATCCCCCAAACTTTTCGATCAACCTTTTCATTTTAATAAAGACCAAAAAAATGGTCATTTTTGAAATTATAAGCATTAGCAGGTTGTTAGAAACTGAAATCAAACAGTTTTCAACTCAAAACTTTATTCTAGGTGATGTTACATTTTCACATAGGACCCCTTGTTCGAAAGGAGCTTCTGAACTCTCTCGTCCATTGAATTTGTCAGGTTTTGGATGGTTTCTGCTTCAATTGTTTTGCATGAGGACAGAATACCCTCCCAGAGCTGTTGCTTAGATGTGAACTGCCTCCCGCCATCATAGACACTCCTTTTAATGATGCTCCAAAGGTTCTGAATGGGGTAGAGGTCAGGGGAGCATGGGGGTCACACCATAAGTTTGTCCCCTTTTATGCCCATATCAGCCAGAGATGCAGATGTTTTATGTGCAGCATGAGATGGTGCATTATCATGCAGAAAAATGATCTTGCTGTGAAATACACGGTTCTTCTTCTTGAACCATGGCAGGAAGTGCTGTTTGAGAAAATCCACATACATTATGGAGTTCATCTTTAGCGCCTTCAGGGATCCTAAAGGGGCCGACAATCTCTCTCCCCATGATTCCAGCCCAAAACATTACTCCACCTCCTCCTTGTTGGCGCTGTAGCCGTGTTTGCGTGGGGTGTCCATCAACCAGCCATCCTCCACTCCATCCATCTGGACCATCGAGCGCTGCACGGCACTCATCCGTGAACAAAACAGTTTTGAAATCAGTCTTCATGTAATGTTTGGCCCACTGGAGCCGTTTCTGCTTGTGTGAAGTGGATAGAGGAGGTCGACAGGATGGCGCATGCACAGCTGCAAACCTCTGAAGGACCCTGCATCTTGTTGTTCGGGGGACGTTGGAGGCACAAGCAGCTTCAAAAACTTGTCTGCTGCTATGACAAGGCTTTTTTGCCGCTGCTCTTTCAACCTGACGTAATTGCCTGTAGGAAAGAGTCCTCAATTTGCCCTTATCAGCACGCACACGTGTGTACTGTGAATCAGCTACATACTTCTTGATTGCCAAGACACTTCATCCTGATCATCGCACAATGTTGATTGTAGTCATGCCTTGACCTAAACACTCCACAATTTGTTGCTTCTCAGCAGCCGACACATCCTTTTTCTTTCCCATTTGGCAGAAAATGTAGGCTGCTTAATAATGTGAAAGAGCCTTCTTAAGTAGTCTTGCCTTTCATTGGACACACCTGCCAAACTAATTAGCACAGGTGTCTACAATTGCTTACAGTGATATAAAGAGCCCTGACACACATCACCATCAATGAGTTTAACTGACAAACAAACAAATTCTTCCCTTATCACTCCTAAACACTTTTTGTATAATAATTTGGAACACAGTGTACATGTGCTTTTCCACAAAACACCAGTGGTTCACGTAGTGAATCTTACAGTTCTAACTTGCCAACCGTGGTCTGTATGGAGTTGTTCAATAAAGGGCCCAAAATTAAGATAACATAGATGGTAGAGGTCTCTATGAATAGGAATTCCTAAGTATTTGATACCCTGTGAGGGCCAGGCAAAGGGAAAGTTGGACTGGATGGAATCCTATATGGATTTGGGGAGGGAGACATCGAGGGCCTCAGACTTCGCTGCATTGATTTTAAAATTTGACCATGTAACAAAGTGATCTATTTCAGCCATAACAGCATGGATGGATATATGTGATTGAGTGATATATACTAGGACATCATCAGCAAATAGAGAGCACTTGTACTCGGTGCCTCCCACCTCAATCCACCTAATATTGGGGTTATGGCGAATTGATGAGAGCAGGTGCTCCGTCACTAGGATGTATAAGAGAGGGGACAGAGGACATCACTGCCTTGTCCCATTGGTGATTGTGAAAGGTGATGAAAATGTTCTGACGCACCCCCTGGGCCTTGGGACACCCGGAGCCGGACCCTTTTTGGTGGATGCTGGTGGTTGTAGTCTTCGTGGCGGCGACCCGGTTCCGTGGCTCAGGGCGGTCAAACCAGTGGGGGAACTATTTATGTGGTTTTCATGTTTAAATGTCCGACTACGCCACCCGTGGATTGCGGTCAGAGTGAACCGCCGCTACAGGGCAGACCACTGAGGCTGGTGTTGTGGGTGCAGCAGAGCGTAGCATAACTCCCCACGGGAGGAGTATAGCCTCAGGGCAGTGTATGCGGAGGATGGGGGTGATGGTGCAGGGCAGCAGCAGTAACGACACGGAGTCAGTGATGCAGTTCAGGGCCTTTACTCACAGTTCTTATTATCCAGACCACGTCTGCAGGTAACGGCTGCCCACGTCGTACTGTGCTCACCAGGTGAGGGGCTCAGACAACTCCCAGATAACTTTGGAGCACTTCACAGGACCCCCTTTGTGTGTCCTTTGTCTGGCCTTTCTTACCAACACTTCTGTCCGGCTGCCTCGGGCCTCCTCTTGGTAAACTTGGCGCCAGTTTCCCTGACCCTATGTGGTGCCTTCCTAGCGGGTGTAGCGAGGGGCTGCGCCACATAAAATGTCAGAGCCTCCGGTTTCTAGCTGAGGGTCGTTTCCTGCCTCCACTAGTTCGGGGACCGGTCTCCCCCTTTGGCCTGACCCCTCCACGCAGGTGGATTCGGGCGTGCGGTGGCGACTCGCCAGTCCGCACCCCTGGGATCCCTTCATTCCTCGTTCCTGGAGCCTTCTCCGCTCCTCTTCCTTCCTTCTCCCTCTTCCAGGCCTGGGCCTCTGTTACTAGGCCCGCCTCCGGAGCAGAGCTCATGCAGAGCCCCTGCTCCCTGCCACTTCTGCTCAGACTTCTCTGCACTGAACTAAGATGGTGCCCACCTTTTATACTCCCTTCTCAATGCACCCAGGAACTGCTTCCTCCCTGCTCCTGCACTACAGGGTTCCCCTTCCTCAGTGTTCCCTCCCCCCACTCCAGCCAGGGACAGGGACTGTCGTGCCCATCTCAGGGGCATATTGGTCGCCCTGCCCCACGGCAATGTGGTGTAATGCATGCAGGTGTCGGGTCCTGATCCACACTCCATCCTTACCTGAGAGTGAGATATCACACCTCTGGGTGAGGTGCAATACGTCTGTAGCAACCGAGCCCTCAGGGTGCTACAGTTCCATTTATCTTCAGCCTAGGTGACGTATTGCGATACAGGGCCGTGATTTTGGCTATAAAAGGGTCCCCTAGACCCCTACCCCAAGCTTTTTAAGAGAATCATATATGGCGTGCCAGGAGACTCTATGGAATGCTTTCTCAGCATCCAACGAGAGTATCTAATTACAAATTTTTAACTGCATCTAGCCCAGGAAATACTTTGTGCCTAGTAGCAGTGTCTGCTAGTGAGCGGATTATCCCGGCTGTTAAGCAAGCTGCACCACCTGTAGTTTAGACACTTAATTTTTTCAAAGGAAATGCTTCGGGACCATGGGATACTTAGTGAAGAGCATCAGGAGGCACCCCAAGGCATAGGGGCTGGGACTGGCAGTAGGATGCCTTGCGGTGGACAGCCGAGCTCGATCCTTATAAAAGCTTTTTAACTGCAGCAGCTTTAGTGGACGCTACTGGAGCTGGAATTACCGCGGCTGCTGGCATGAGACTTGCCCTCCAATAGATCCTTGTAAATGGATTTAAAGTGTATTCATTCAAATTAGAGAGACAATTTAAATTAAAAAGCTTAGAGCTGCCTCCACCACAGGGGGGCTCGCTCGACCCACCAGCGGACAGGCACCAGTATTGGGAGAGGGGGGCTGGCCGTCAGGGTTCACCGCGGCTCTGGCACAAACCCGGCGACACGGAGGTGGCACGGGCAGGAGCGGACTGGCCGTGTCGGCTTCTCACTTTTTGGATTTTAGAAGGGCATGACATGCCTATATCTGTGTCTCCCCCTCCTTTTACTCCTCCACCTCTTTTATTTTCGCATGACTATATGTACTTGTCACTTTTCCATGTGTTAGTTATGTCTTCTGAGCAGTTTGTCAGCTTTTGGACACCTTTGAAGGTGTTTTCTATGTGTTTCTATGTGTTTTTGTTTGCCTGCCATTGGTTTTAACGGTGTTCGAAGGTGTTCGACGAACAGTTCGACGAACAGTTCGGCGAACACACGGGTGTTCGACGAACCGAACCGAACTCGAACACTACGGGGGTGGCTCAACACTAGTTCCTACGTGTGTCAGACTGGATGCATTCCTACGTGTGGCCCCCATACTTACATGATTTCACTAGACAGCTTTCCACAAAGATGAGACAAATTTGTCTTCACCATGGCAAGAGATGAAACGGCCGTGGCCACTAGTTGCGGATATTTTGTGAAGGCTTTCAAATAACCTTCTAAATTTTCTTCTGCTTGCAAGAAGAAAAAAAAAAAAATGAAAATTTTCACATTGTGGATTCAGTCAGGCGGAGGACATGACTTGTGTAATCTTAATAAATCAGAGCATTCCCGTGTGGCAGAATCAACAGGGGTATAGTGAAGGGCAGTGCTGCATGTTGACCCAACCAAGAGCTTATCGAGAAATGATGTCCTGTTAAACAGACTCCCGTAGAGAAGCTCTGCATTTCCCCTGACAAATTGTAAGTGCCCCTGACTGCAACATTCCTAACAAAATAGGGCTGATTTAGAAGTGCACAAACTACCCATTATCTTGCTGCATAAAAAGGCCATTTAAAGGAAAGCCTTAAGACTCTGGTCCCCAGGAAGCAGCCTTTCTGAAAAATTATCCCCATCTGAAGCCACCAGTGCTGCTAACTGTTCTTGAGAAAATTCCTCATTTAAAAGGGAGAAAGGAAAATGTTAAATTAACTCGGCTACAAAATATGTTTTTATTTTCTCCCTCGATTGCTTAAAATTGTCTCGAATCAAAACCGCATGGATATAATGAAGCTTTCTCCCTGAAAGACATTGACAAATATTTCAGAAAACGTCCCGTTCTTCTGTGAAAATATCCAATTTTAACACAGTGTTTATTTGAAATCTTTGACGTCCCGGATCAAATAAAGCTTCGTTCTTTTGTTGCCGGCATCATTAGTCTGTGTGTTATACAGTGGAGGATTTATATATTAAATACATTCACTCACATTTGTGTATATAGATATATACACAATATTACACACATTCATAAAGGTGCAATGAAAAAAAAAAATAGGCCAAGTCTCTGAGGAATGATTGAAACGCAATAATTGGCGAGGGCATCCCGAACATGTTAAATATATATTATTTTGTTTGAAATATGGTAGCACTTAAAGAGCAATATTTATATACGCGGTGATGAATGGAAGAACGGGCTCGTTTCATTGTACATCTAAATCTGCTCTGCGAACAGCTGATTTACCAAATTCTATATTTATCATTGCGGGAGCGTTCAGCGTATCTGCCTTCCATAGCTCCTATGGGATTATATTATAGTTATTTTGTTATGTGTGTTCTCTAAAGATTCACCCATCTTATTACAGCCTCTCTTTAAAGACGGCCACATTCTCTAGGACATTATGCTAATACTTTTCATTTTTTAAAAGCTTCGGTGGCGGCTGCTTGGTGCAAGACAAACATATATATGCGAATCCGATGAGAGGGAATTCCTCTTCTCGTAGACTCCTATTTATGTACTAGGGGGGCTGAGACAATAGGAAACATAGTGTCGTCTTTCACCTCTAGATCTTTCCCTGTTTTAAGGGGAAACTACAATGATAATTCATTAATGCAACTTGATACATGAGACACAGTTCTGGCTCTCTATTTCAGGAGATACTTTACATTATCATTGTTACATAATGTATATATGTACACACATACATATATTCAAGAAGGTTCACTAAACTCACGTCTGATACCAAAAAGCACAAGATACAAAACTTGGCAGAAATAAAGGATGCAACATTGAAAGCAATGGCAAGATATGACTAATGGAACTTGCTATTCAGTATGAAAACCCAAAATCAGACTAACCTGTGAAAAATCAGGAAATAGACTCCGCTGTCCCCAGTGATCACATGACTTTAATCAGTCTATTAATTGATTAAAAAAGCCACTTTTATTCCATATTTCTTGTTCATAAAGACAAGAAAGCTGTCTAAAAAGACCATTATCACCAAGCACAAGCTGTCTATAGGGTACAAAGACTGTCTCCAAAGGCTTTGGTACCACAGCTTCAAGAGTTAGAAAAGTTCTCAAGAAGTTTGCTAATCGTGGAACAGTCAATATTTTTCGAGGGTGTAGTGGAGAGAGGAAAACCGATGAGAGGGTCCTACATCAAATGTTGGGTCAATTGTGACAAACAAACCAGATAAAAGGCTAAGCTGGAAATATCTGTAGCGATGGTGTCAATTCCAACCATATGTTGCGCACTGAGCAAAACAAGGCTTTATGGGCAAAAGCTAACGTACTCACAATGACACCTGGCGGAGAAGCCTATAGAGAAAAGTGGACTAGAGGATTTACATTAAAGTCTTACTTTAATATTATTATCGCCGAGGGAGCGTGGCACTGCAGTCGGCTTACCAGTTTCTTAGTACAAAGTTTTTAGTTTATTCTTTTTCATATCATAAGATATAGCCCAATTTCAAAGATAAGATCAAAAAGACACACGCTCACAACCAGACAGACACATACAGTCATGAGAAAAACTACATACACCCTCTTTGAATTCGATGATTTTAAGTATCGAGACATAAAAAGCATCCAGTACTTAGAAGGTTATAAATTAGGTAAATGCAACCTCGGATGAACGACAACAGATGAAAAATTATACCATAGATAAAGACAGAACAAGTATGGCTTGTTTAGTTGGTTGCCAGGAGAAAGCCTCTTATTGAAAAAAAAGAAATATGGCATTACTAAAGTTTGCAAAGCTTCATCTGAACGAACCACGAGACTTCAGAACTATGTGCTCTGAGACTAAAATGGAGATGTTTAGCCATAATGCCCTGCACCACTTTTGGTGAGAACCATACTCAGCATGCCAAAAGGGAGGCCATCTGTCCAAAAGCTAAAGCTTGGCTGAAACTTGGTCATGCGACAGGAGAATGATCCCAAGCACAGCATCAAATCTATCTCATAATGACTAAAGAAAAGAATCAAGGTGTTGCAATGGCCCCGCCACAGTCCAGACCTCAACCCAATTGAAATGCGATGGTGGGACATTAAGAGAGCAGTGCAAAATCAAATGCACACAAACCTTAATGAACTGAAGCAGCATTGTAAAGAAGAGTGGGCCAAGATACCTCCAGAACCATGTGAGACATGCCGAAAACTATTACTTCAAATTGCTGATATAAGTGATGCTACAAGCTATTCTAGTAATGGGGTGTACTTAATTTTTCATGCACTGCTTCTGCATTTTGGCCCAGTTTTTGTGTTGTTCATCTGAGGTTGTATTTGCCTAAATTATGACCTTCTAAGGACCAGATGACTTTTTGATTATATTCTGATATGTAAAACCATAGAATTCAAATAGGATATACTTATTTTTTCTTATGACTTTATACAGGCTAGTTTACACACAATCACTAATTATTATTTATTTCCAACTAAATATAGCTACTGTAATTTGTGAGTATGCATATATATACAGTACAGACCAAAAGTTTGGACACACCTTCTCATTTAAAGATTTTTCTGTATTTTCTTGACTATGAAAATTGTACATTCACACTGAAGGCATCAAAACTATGAATTACCACATTTGGAATTATATACTTACCAGAGAACCATAGACAGAAAAAATACCCAATAAAAATTAACTTTTAATAATTATCCTTAAAAGTGTACTCTATAGTACAAGTGAGAAAAAACTACACATATATCTCAAAAACAGGATACCATGTAAGGAGAATATAATAGGAATTAGCAATTAATTCAGACAAACTTACCCTGGATAGCACCTAATAAGATTGCTCTCCCTACCTAACAGCGGAGTGTTTTACACCCTAAGGTTCAGATGGTGTCCCCGCTCCTCGGAGGCTGTCCCTCTCCTTTCCCTAGGTATCCCTACACAGTCAAAAGATGCCACACACATACATATAAATGGACCAATTGTAGACTATTCATGTCATAATTGACATGCTCAATATAAAAAATTACAACAATACCATATCAGTGGGGAGTGGGCAAAAATAGATATAGTTGCACAAATAGAAGGTTTTTGATTTACAGTAGCCCACTAATATAAATAGATAGACATGTGTACCAGTCAGAGCAAGTCCGAAAAAAATATTAAGAATATTTTCATCCCCAATCAAACTAGGATTCAAGCAATGCCATAAATGATATCAATTAGTTGGCCTTTAGTACAATGACTAAATGTAGTCAATCCACAATACAAAATTTCCCAAAGCTATAATAGCAATATTCCAGACATCAATATTATAAGATTCCTCAGACTGGTGTAAAGTCATCCGCAAATAAGGTTATAATTAACCCCTTTGTCCCTTTGGGACAATTTTGTATTGTGGATTGACTACATTTAGTCATTGCACCCCCACACCATCACACCTCCTCTTCCATGCTTCACGGTGGGAACCAGGCATGTAGAGTCCATCCGTTCACCTTTTCTGCGTTGCACAAAGACACGGTGTATGGAACCAAAGATCTCAAATTGGGACTCATCAGACCAAAGCACAGATTTCCACTGGTCTAATGTCCATTCCTTGTGTTCTTGAGCCCAAACAAGTCTCTTCTGCTTGTTGCCTGTAATTAGCAGTGGTTTCCTAGCAGCTATTTTACCATGAAGGCCTGCTGCACAAAGTCTCCTCTTAACAGCTGTTGTAGAGATGTGTCTGCTGCTAGAACTCTGTGTGGCATTGACCTGGTCTCTAATCTGAGCTGCTGTTAACCCGCAATTTCTGAGGCTAGTGACTCGGATAAACTTATCTTCAGAAGCAGAGGTGACTCTTGGTCTTCCTTTCCTGGGAAGGTCCTCATGTGAGCCAGTTTCTTTGTAGCGCTTGATGGTTTTTGCAACTGCACTTGGGGTCACTTTCAAAGTTTTCCCAATTTTTCACACTGACTGACCTTCATTTCTTAAAGTAATGATGGCCACTCGTTTTTCTTTACTCAACTGCTTTTTTCTTGCCATAATACAAATTCTAACAGTCTACAGTTATATGAAAAAGTTTGGGCACCCCTATTAATCTTAAGCTTAATGTTTTATAAAAATTGGTGTTTTTGCAACAGCTATTTCAGTTTGATATTTGTAATAACTGTTGGACACAGTAATATTTCTGCCTTGAAATGAGGTTTATTGTACTAACAGAAAATGTGCAATCTGCATTCAAACCAAATTTGACAGGTGCATAAGTATGGGCACCTCACCAGAAAAGTGACATTAATATTTAGTAGATCCTCCTTTTGCCTCTAATCGCTTCCTGTAGCTTTTAATGAGTTCCTGGATCCTGGATGAAGGTATTTTTGACCATTCCTCTTTACAAAACAATTCCAGTTCAGTTAAGTTTGATGGTCGCCAAAGATGGACAGCCCTCTTCAAATGATCCCACAGATGTTTAATGATATTCAGGTCTGGGGACTGGGATGGCCATTCCAGAACATTGTAATTGTTCCTCTGCATGAATGCCTGAGTAGATTTGGAGCGGTGTTTTGGATCATTGTCTTGCTGAAAGATCCATCCCCTGTGTAACTTCAACTTTGTCACTGATTCTTGAACATTATTGTCAAGAATCTGCTGATACTGAGTGGAATCCATGCGTCCCTCAACTTTAACAAGATTCCCGGTGCCGGCATTGGCCACACAGCCCCAAAGCATGATGGAACCTCCACCAAATTTTACTGTGGGTAGCAAATGTTTTTCTTGGAATGCTGTGTTTTTTTTGCCGCCATGCTTAACACCTTTTTGTATGACCAAACAACTCAATCTTGGTTTCATCAGTCCACAGGACCTTCTTCCAAAAGGAAATTGGCTTCTCCAAATGTGCTTTTGCATACCTCAGCCGACTCTGTTTGTGGCGTGCTTGCAGAAACGGCTTCTTTCGCATCACTCTCCAATACAGCTTCTCCTTGTGCAAAGTGCGTTGTATAGTTGACCGATGCACAGTGACACCATCTGCAGCAAGTTGATGCTGCAGCTCTCTGGAGGTGGTCTGAGGATTGTCCTTGACTGATCTCACCATTCTTCTTCTCTGTCTTTCTGATGTTTTTCTTGGCCTGCCACTTCAGGCCTTAACAAGAACTGTCCCTGTGTTCTTCCATTTCCTTACTATGTTCCTCACAGTGGAAACTGACAGGTTAAATCTCTGAGACAGCTTTTTGTATCCTTCCCCTGAACAACTATGTTGAATAATCTTTGCTTTCAGATCATTTGACAGTTGTTTTGAGGAGCCCATGATGCCACTCTTCAGAGGAGATTCAAACAGGAGAACAGCTTGCAAGTGGCCACTTTAAGTAGCTTTTCTCATGATTGCATACACCTGGCTATGAAGTTCAAAGCTCAATGAGGTTATAAAACCAAAAAAAGTGCTTTAGTAAGTCATTAAAAAGTTGGTAGGAGTATTTAAAACAAGAAAATGATAAGGGTGCCCATACTTATGCACCTGTCAAATTTTGTTTGAATGCAGATTGCACATTTTCTGTTAGTACAATAAACCTCATTTCAAGGCAGAAACATTACTGTGTCCAACAGTTATTACATATATCAAACTGAAATAGCTGTTGCAAAAACACCAATTTTTATAAAACAATAAGCTTAAGATTAATAGGGGTGCCCAAACTTTTTCATATAACTGCATTCAGTAGGACTATCAGCTGTGTATCCACCAGACTTCTGCACAACACAACTGATGGTCCCAACCCCATTTATAAGGCAAGAAATCCCACTTATTAAACCTGACGGGGCACACCTGTGAAGTGAAGACCATTTCTGGTGACTACCTCTTGAAGCTCATCAAGAGAATGCCAAGAGTGTGCAAAGCAGTCATCAAAGCTAAAGGTGGCTACTTTGAAGAACCTAGAATATAAGATATATTTTCTGTTGTTGCACACATTTTTGTTAAGTATATAATTCCACATGTGTTAATTCATAGTTTTGATGCCTTCAGTGTGAATGTACAATTTTCAAAGTCATGAAAATACAGAAAAATCTTTAAATGAGAAGGTGTGTCCAAACTTTTGGTCTGTATTGTACATATATATGCTTTTGTTGTAGTGCTCCCCCTTAAATACTTCTGCCTATTTGTGACCAGAATGATGACAGTTGGAACCCAATGGAGTAAGATTAGCTTTTACTCAATCTTCATCCATCCAAGCTGGTGATCGCTGGTGAAGACCCAGTTCCAACAGGTGCTTAGTTGGGGCAGATAGCAGCATAAAGATAGTAAAAAGATATAACACAGCACCCAGGGAAAGCATAATGGGGGTGACTTACTCTATTGCTCCACCAGTAATTCTGCAAATCTACCATTGAAGTACTTGGAGGATTCCTGGTGGAGCGTCCAGCATCTAATAATTGGATAATCATATTCAATGTGCTATGATTGACTCTTTGACCCCGAGGGTGATATACAATCTAGGAAAGCAGTAATGGCCCCATATACATGAGATAGCTGAACATAGTTTGTCCGACAGCTATCTCGGCTAAGCTGAGCGCTCCTCTACAGTGGCTTATCTCAGCTCCAAACAGAAGGATCCTTCTCTCCCACATCATCATCTCTTGGGGGGAATATCAAGATGCTGCTCCCACCGATACGGTTTGTTTGACTTTAGTCCAATGTGTATGGGGGCCTTAAGGTGACGTGTATCTACTGCCTCCTACAGTGGAGTAAGTCACTCCTGAATTTGCCAACAATCTATAGCCCCTTTCTTTATCGGAGCACTGGACTCTTTCATATCTTTACGCTCATTTACTTAGTGGGACATCCAGCCTTGTATCTGATCAGGAATATATGCTGGATTAAAGGGATGATACATGTAAGACTTCTTTGCTCTTGTCAGTACCATCACTTGTGAAGCTACAACTCCCATCAAAGGCTGTCGGACAATGCTGGGAGTTATAGTTACAGCTGGGAGATCCCAGGTTGAACACCATGGCAAGAACCATAAGCAAATTGCAGCATCTTTTGTGACTGGTCCAACCAGAGATATAGGCTTCAGTGTTGAGTAATTATTGCTGATATTTTAGGAGGAGAAAGGAATTACTCTACAATACAGGTGATCACAATATCTCGCATTCAGCTAGAAGCCGGAGGTTTCTTGCCTATTTCTGGCCTGGAAGGGAAGCAGCCACGGGGCTTTTCTTTCACTGCTTCAGGCAGAGAAAAAGTTGCGAAATTCTGGAGAATCGATTTTAGTGTAAACGAGAGCAGGAAACATATCCCTCAAGGACGAGGGAAGGGGGGATAAAAATCCACAGACTGCTACACACTAGCAATGAAATACCAACCCAGAGGACAAGCGCTGTAATCCCATCAATGATGTACCAAAGCCATGATGGCTACCAGCCTGTGAATACCCACAGACCTCAATCCATTTTTATTTTATTCACACTGCAGTGTAATATTTCCTACCTCCCCTTAGCACCACACATACAGTGTACTTGAAAACAAAAATCTATAATATTGATCTTGCAATGTCACCACAATTATTCTTTTGAAACAGCCATTGAAAACAAATTACATTTGCTCTGGCTTTTCATCCGATCGCTCGGCGTGAGCAATGCTCAGTGTAGCCTCTGGCATTTTCGGCCCCCCGGTGCCATATTACTAAAGACAACAGAAAATAAAGGCAACTTAGAGATACTTAAAGTATTTCTACCCTTTTCCAAATGCTGGAGGTAACCATTTTGGGGATTGAATTGAAAATGCTGTTTCTCATTTAAAAGGCATCAGTAAGGCTTTATAAATAATGGGTCATTGGAGGTGTTCATAGTTCCAAATGTAAACCCTGTGCAGGTGTGAACTGCGACAGAAAAAGAGTAGGGGAGCGCTGGATAAATAGTATACTGAATGAATCTACGCACCCAGAGAACAGCTGTATAGGCGACCATCCACTCATATTTTTGCACTATGCGATTTATACATCTACTTTCAGTTATTTGGGTATTTTTCTTGTTCTTGACCATCCACTCATGTAGCCGGCGTCCCTGAGATCAGTGTGTATTATGAAGTGGAGTGATGTTTCCATCATTTATAAATGAGTGGCCTCCTCAAGACAGAAGACCGGTGATTATCGTCTTCAACGGGACAGATGTGGATGGATATAGAAGTATTAGTATTGCCCGTAGTAGGGGACTGGGACAAGTCTGGCTAACAAGGGCAGGGGGTCCGGTGTGGGGAACCAAGCCCCATCCTCCCCTTTAAATAATAAGAAAAGGTTTTCCATTTAAAAGCCTTTAGATAAAAAAGTTAAAATCTATTTAAAAATAAGAATATCATTCTTACTATAATGTATGTAAAGCGCTGCGGAATATGTTGGCGCTATATAAAAATAAAGATTATTATTATTACTCCCTTGCCACCAGTGTATGTTAACACAGCTGCGGCAGTGAAATCGTGGCTATAGTAGAGGACCACTGCAGCCAATCACTGGTCTCAGGGGTCATGTCACCACCAGCAGTCAACAAAGAGCATACGCGGCAGCAGAAAGGCAAAGGGTAAGTAAGCTTGATTTTTTTTTAATTTTCCCCAGACCTCACCTTTTTAGATTTTTTAAGTTGGAAAACTTTTCTAACAGGGTAAAATGTGATGGGTCATGCCAATATTCATAACCTAAAAAGTTGAAGAAAAATAAAAAAAAAAAAAAAGATAAAAAAACTGTGAGAGGGCACAGTGGTCACCAATCTGTGACTCCCGCTTGGGTATGTTTCACGTGCTGCTGCACCAATCCCTGCTGAACGCCGCTTCCACGCGCCGCTCGTCGCTATATTAACTCTAATTAAAATGAATTAACTTGGTGTTGTAAAATCAGATTTCAGCTTTCCAGTTTGTAAACCCATTTAATGTGCACTTGTTAAAACAGTAAGTGACTCGACCATGCACAAATTAACATTATCCCTTTTATTCTGAATGCATAAGTTTGGACACAAGTTTATGAATATATTGGGATATAGAATTTGCAGTAGTAAAAACATAAACATACAAGAAATGGAAATGTAGAAAAAGTCTGGCTGCACAGTGCGCTTGTCACTTCGTCGTTATAACTCCGAGGGGACCGACTCTCAAGGCCGCATTTGACATTGAAGGAGGACGCAACCTCCTTTCTCAACAATATAGATTTAAGCCATAGCACCATCACACAACTTTCTGATTTATATCCATGTAGATCCTCCAGGAGGCGCTATACTAGACTGCATATAGTATATAAAGTTACTTCTACTATTCGGGGAATTTTTTAGTGCATCTAGTACATCTAGTACATTTAGTGCATTTAGTACATCTACATGTATTTTATTTTCTACATCTGTCTCAGAAATATTAGGCATAGAAAAGGTTCTAAGTTCTGATGAATCCCTTTCGGAAGGGACAAGAGATATTGGAACTTAGATGATATTACAATACGGTGATATTAGTAACAAGTGAGCCGGAAAAAAAACAGCAATACAGTAATAACACAAGAGAATTGTATCCGGTTGGTACCCAGCCGTCCTGGCAGTGACAGGGTTAACCTTGCTCCGTTACATCCTCTGTTGGTTCCAGGCAGCTATAGGGAAACGGCTGTGGAGTTTTCAGGGAACCTGTAGCCTTGTTGACACGAGCATCGCAGCATAACCCCTGCAGCCTCTTGATATGAAGCATTGATTTTGCTGTCTGGACAGAGTTCTAAAGCCATTCATTCTCTATGGCCAGGACTTGCTTGGCTAAGAAGAGACAGAGAGAGAAGGAAAGAAAAAAAAAAACCTGCTCTCTTTCATTTTTTTAAATTTTTTATTCTGTTGCCTGCAGGTGAACTATAAGAATGCATTCTACCTTCTGAGAGAGAGTTTGATCACGCCACACTTAGCTGGAGCTTATAACCTAACAGATGTTTCTGCAGGACTGTAGAATGAGGCCTTTAATACATTTCAAGCCAACAGTCCCTCTACACAAGACCCCCCCATATTTCACTGTACAATAAGAATATCATAGTAGCGCCATCAATCTAGTGAAGGAGGTATTTCCATGTAAGAACGGATTTCTTACTGCTTAAGATTAACGTTCTATGTCTCTAACATCTAGCGTCTTTTGTAATATCTACAGTCATTTGTTGCTTTCGCTGCAGTGTACGCTTCTTTTCCTAGCACTGCATAGAAACAGAGAGGTCTGGGTGTCTAATGAGTTCAAAACTTTTACTACGTTCCCACAATGAGTATTTGGTGAGTTTTTGATGTTGCAGATTTTATGCAGCATGTAACTGACGCGCCCCTGGGCCTGTGTCGCGCTGCGTTGCGCACGCGGGAGCTTACCCGGAGCCGGATCTTTTGAGGGTTGTAGTCTCGTGGCGGTGATCCGGTCCGTGCACAGGGAGTCAGACTAAGTGGCGCTGTATTAGCGGTAGATGTTGGACGACTACGCCACCCGTTGAGTACAGCTAAGGAGCTGCTGCTGCAGCGCAGACCGCTGAGGCCGGTGGTAGGATTGTGCAGCGTGATAGTATAACCCCCAACGGGAGGGGTATGGCCTCAGGGCAGCCGACGTGGATGATGGGGGTAGCAGGAACCACTCGGAGACGGTACGGTGTAGTTCAGGGTCTTTACTGGTGACAAAGATAGACCCTCCCGGAGTACTGGCTAGCGATTGGGGCCTGGTCAGTCCTTGAGCAGATGGGATCTCCCCTGGCCAGGCGGAGTTGTAGGCCTCCCAAACTAACTGTACTCTTCTGGCTACCTTGCTAGAGGCGGGTATAAGTAGCCCACGTCCCTGAGTGTACCGTGTGGTGCTCACCCGTATGGCCGGTGACTCGGGGCCTTCTAGTAGCTTCCGCTCCATGACGGCGGTGCTGGTCCCATGCGTGTGACCGTGCCTTCGGGTTTCTTGGCCAGAGGACCTGGAATCCCCTGCCTGACGGATTCTGCTGCTGGGTAGGAGTTAGTCCCCACAGCCTCGGACTCCGGGTCCGGTAAGAAATCTTCTCAGTCAGGGCGAGCTCTGCAGCTGCCAGCCCCTGACTCCTTGTAACACTGCTCCCACAGAGCTCCTGTTGTTTCTTCCCATAGCTGCTTCTCTTCTCTGTCTCTACTTCTGGCATGGCCCAGGAGCTGGGCCCAGCCGGAGCCACAGCTCCCTGTCAGCCCTCCTGGCTGAACTCTCCCTCTGAACTCTCTAACCCTGCCTCAGCCCCAGGTTTATATAGGGGAAGTTCTTCCCCTCCCAGGACTGGGCAGGAGGTGTGGCATGCATAGGATTCCTGACCAAGAGACCTCCCACCTGCTCTCAGACATAACATTGCTGTTACTGTGGAAACCAGACCCCTGGGGTGCCACATTCCCCCCTAGTGAAATTTAGTACTCCGGGACTAAACATATTTTTAAACATAACAAGGTATAAACAATAATAGTACAATAAGAAAAACATATAAAGATGGTCACGGCGTGTCCGCAACCGGGTGCAGTTTTTGAAGAAAAGCAAGGTGTCCATTTCACCAAAACAGGGAGACGTAACCAGGTAGGGGTCTGTCCTGCCCCGAGTCCTTAACAGTCTTTAGTCCGTCCTGGGTTACGCTCCAACTATGTAGAAAGGATTCCCGGTAAATCCACCAAAGACTCCCATAAATTACTAGAAACACATAATTATTTACAGGATATGGCCGCTCTCAGTCCTCGGCCAGTGGGGATAAGGAATGGCTGCTCACAGTCCTCAGCCTGGTTTAAGATAGGGGCACATGGGGAACAATTCACTAATCCCAACGGGGACCATATTTTAATTAGCAGCAGTCCTTGTACCCTTACGGGTAACTATTTACAGCTCTTTATTCACGCTACTTCCCTTCAGTAGCTATGTCCTCTTTGTGCTCCCTCCTGAGGGTAGTCCTCAGACCCGTCCGGGTCCTCTTGGCTTTCCTCGTATTGGTAGTACTGCAGCTCCTCCTCGGTTAGCTGGGTTAGTATCTCTGCGACAGTCCTCCTCCCAGGTGGCCAGGACTTTACCTCCCTTTGGGCTGCCCCGGTTAATTGGGCCACCAGGATGCTCACTTTTTGCTCCTCTGTGAGGGCGTACACCTGGAAGAGGCTATCCAGCTTTTCTCTAAAGTCATGCAGGGTATGTGACTCCCCTGAGTACTGGGGTAGCCAGGCTGCCCCCGGGATATAGGGCATGGTGAAAGGCATGACCGCAACAGCGGTGGCGCTGGCGGGGGTTGAAGCGGTGAAGCTCTCCTCCGTATCCGGCATCCTTCTCCCCCCTAGTGGACCGTGGCCTACCTTGCGATGATCCTCTTCCGTAGGCCGCGGCTCCGCAGTGGATCGTCAGGGTTGAGGACCTTCCGTCGCGCTCCTGTGACGTCGGCGTCTGCTGGGCTCCTTCCAGGACCTTACGCGACGTCCGGACGTGAGGCGGGGCTTCAGTTCTCGCGCGCTTTCGGAGTCCACGCCCCTCTTCTTCCCGCGCGGCGTCCTCAAGATGGCGTCCAATGGCGGGAAAACTCCACGTATGGCGGGAAGAAGGCTGAAGATGGCGCCGGATGGCGGGAAAACTCCACCGATGGCGGGAAGGAAGCGGAAGATGGCGCCGGATGGCGGGAATCTTCACCACAGGTAAGTTTGAACAGTCTTTTTCAGGCACGCAGTACCCGGTGGTTGCGGGCACGAAATCCTGCCGACTACGCCAAAAGTTGACGCGCCCCTGGGCCTGTGTCGCGCTGCGTTGCGCACGCGGGAGCTTACCCGGAGCCGGATCTTTTGAGGGTTGTAGTCTCGTGGCGGTGATCCGGTCCGTGCCCAGGGAGTCAGACTAAGTGGCGCTGTATTAGCGGTAGATGTTGGACGACTACGCCACCCGTTGAGTACAGCTAAGGAGCTGCTGCTGCAGGGCAGACCGCTGAGGCCGGTGGTAGGATTGTGCAGCGTGATAGTATAACCCCCAACGGGAGGGGTATGGCCTCAGGGCAGCCGACGTGGATGATGGGGGTAGCAGGAACCACTCGGAGACGGTACGGTGTAGTTCAGGGTCTTTACTGGTGACAAAGATAGACCCTCCCGGAGTACTGGCTAGCGATTGGGGCCTGGTCAGTCCTTGAGCAGATGGGATCTCCCCTGGCCAGGCGGAGTTGTAGGCCTCCCAAACTAACTGTACTCTTCTGGCTACCTTGCTAGAGGCGGGTATAAGTAGCCCACGTCCCTGAGTGTACCGTGTGGTGCTCACCCGTATGGCCGGTGACTCGGGGCCTTCTAGTAGCTTCCGCTCCACGACGGCGGTGCTGGTCCCATGCGTGTGACCGTGCCTTCGGGTTTCTTGGCCAGAGGACCTGGAATCCCCTGCCTGACGGATTCTGCTGCTGGGTAGGAGTTAGTCCCCACAGCCTCGGACTCCGGGTCCGGTAAGAAATCTTCTCAGTCAGGGCGAGCTCTGCAGCTGCCAGCCCCTGACTCCTTGTAACACTGCTCCCACAGAGCTCCTGTTGTTTCTTCCCATAGCTGCTTCTCTTCTCTGTCTCTACTTCTGGCATGGCCCAGGAGCTGGGCCCAGCCGGAGCCACAGCTCCCTGTCAGCCCTCCTGGCTGAACTCTCCCTCTGAACTCTCTAACCCTGCCTCAGCCCCAGGTTTATATAGGGGAAGTTCTTCCCCTCCCAGGACTGGGCAGGAGGTGTGGCATGCATAGGATTCCTGACCAAGAGACCTCCCACCTGCTCTCAGACATAACATTGCTGTTACTGTGGAAACCAGACCCCTGGGGTGCCACATAACATCCCTGGCGGCGTGCTGGCATGGCTTACCACCTCCCACCATGCAAGACCGCCATCTTACCTATCAGTCCAGGCTGCACAATTTGCTCCAGTACCTGCTGTGTGCATGTCTCTTGTCTGATTGCTTAGGGCGGTGTCGCGGTTACTGCCTGTTTCTTATTGTTACTGTGTGCACAGTCCTAATGCATCCCCAGCCTATTGCTGTGAGTCACTGGATACTTAAACCCCCTCCAACCAGCAGGAGGTGCTTGAGCAACACTTTCTTTCAGTGTGTTCTGTGCAACTGAGTTGCCAGGTCCTGTCCTGTATCTTGTCTGTTTCCACCACCCTGGGGCTGTATACCCAGGCCTGTTACCTGTATCTGTGACTTCTATTCTGTTTCCGCCACGCTGGGGGCTGAGTTCCCAGGCTCGTTCCTGTATCTTGTTCCTGGTTCAGTTCCTGTCTGAACAGTGTCCTAGCCCATTACTTGTTTGTCTCTATGTCTGTATCTTCCCTTTTCCTGCAGTGTCTGAACCTGCACCTAACTCCAACTTGTTGTCTCTGTATTTCTGTTTGTGAGTTTAGTGTCCACTCGCTACTTCATTGTAAGTACCTTGTGTGTATTTGCTCTCCTCTGCTTGTCTACCACACTTGCGGGTTTTGCTCTGCTTTGCTTGTCTACCGCACCTGCGGGTTTTGCTCTGGTCTGCTTGTCTACCGCACCTGCGGGTTTTGCTCTGCTCTGCTTGTCTACCGCACCTGCGGGTTTTGCTCTGCTCTGCTTGTCTACCGCACCTGCGGGTTTTGCTCTGCTCTGCTTGTCTACCGCACCTGCGGGTTTTGCTCTGGTCTGCTTGTCTACCGCACCTGCGGGTTTTGCTCTGCTCTGCTTGTCTACCGCACCTGCGGGTTTTGCTCTGCTCTGCTTGTCTACCGCACCTGCGGCTCTGTTCCTGTATCCCAGTCTGTACTGGTCCCTATCCTGCCTACGTTCCTACCTGCCAGTACCCACCTGTCTGCACACCAGCCGTGCCTGCCAGTACCCACCTGTCTACATACCAGCCATGCCTGCCAATACCCATCTGTCTGTATGCCAGCCTAACCTGCCTGTTCCTGCATTCCCCGGTGTGGGTCAACAGCTGTGACCGGGGTCTGACCTGGAGTTATTTGCATTTTTTTTTTTTTGAAAATATGCAGCGTTGAAAATTCATTGTGGAAACGAAGCCTAAAGGGATTAAATTCAGAAATGGGTAAAATACCAAAGTGATTGCAAAAATAAGCAGCTTTTCAATTTACGCCTTATTAAAAATCCTCACTGTTCTCAAGAATGGAGGGATTTTTTAATTTTAAGCTTGTTGTCTATGTTACCAGCCACTCTGCATTCCCAGCCTGACCAGTTACTTACAGTGCTGCTCACCATTATTGGCACCCCTTCATTTTTTTCATAGACTGTACAATATCTTCATAAATAAATGGAAATGTACCAAAGTTATATCCTCAGGATTTTTTAATTAGTGGTTCAAAGTAATACAACAATAAAACATTGTTTTTCAACTTCCATGTTGAAATTTCAAATAAGAAACAGAATAACCAGCATGTGCAGCAATAAAGGTACCTCCTAATTAATACTTGGTTGCACACCCTTTGGCATTGCTGACAGCTTCCAAATGTTTCTTGTAGCCATCTATAAGCTTCTTGCACTTCTCAGCTGGAATTTTCTCCCACTCTATCTTTGCTGTTTGTCCAGCTCTTGAATGTTTGCAGGTTTTTTTTTCCCAATGGCAGATTTCTGCTCACCCCAAAGATTTTCGATGGGATTGGGTCAGGACTCATTGCTGGCCATTTTAAAACAGTCTTTTTATTTTTCAACCATTCTTGTGTACTTTTGGATGTGTGCTTTGGGTCATTGTCTTGCTGGAGGTCCCATGATCTACTCAAACCAGGTTTATTACACTGGGTTAGGACATTTCACTTTAAAATCTGTTGATAATTCTCAGATTTCATGATTCCTGTGATATGGTCAAGGCCTCCAGTACCAGATGCACCAAAGCAACCCTACAGCATTATGGATCCTCCACCATGCTTAACTGCTTGTAAGGTGTTCTTTTCCTTATAAGCTTCATTTCGCCGTCTGTAAACAAACTGTTGCTTTTATTGCCAAAAAGCTCTATTTTTGTTTAATCTATCCACAGAACATTTTCCCAGAAGGATTGTGGTTTGTTGAGGTACTCTTTGGCAAAGGTCAGTCGTTCCTTTTTATGTCTTTTCTTCAGCAACGGTTTCTTCCTTGACCTTCGCCCATAAAACTCTGCTTGATTTAGTGTGCGGTGTATGGTACTTGTTGAAACCATGAGCCCAGACTGTTCCAGGTTAGCCTTCAGATCTTTGGATGTTTGACGTGGTGTTTTTTCCACCATTTGCACCAACCTTCAAAGACATCTCTTGTCAATTTTCCTCTTTTCCCCACATCCAGGGAAGTTCTTCATGGTTCCATGCTTAGCAAACTTCTTAATAACATTGCGCACTGTTGAAACTTGGATACCAAGGTCTTTGGAGATGGCTTTATACCCTTTGGAAGTCTTGTGTTTGCTAATTATAGCAGTTCTGATGTCCTCAGACAGTTCATTTGTCTTCACCATTACAAAGGAACAGGGCCTACCTGTCACGGGTGTGTCACCACGAAGATCGTCACGAGTACACAGCCTGACTTCTCGCAGCTGACTTGTTGGTGCTTTGTGTTTTTCGGCAGTGAGGGAGTTAATTCTCTCTCTCTCTGTGCTAGACGAGGTCCAGCCTCGCCCAGCTGCAATCAATACTGCTGTAGTGAGACTCCTTCAAATGCCTGCTGGTCTGTTTGGGAAGTGTCGGTGAAAGCATTTCATTCAGACTAACAGAGCGGATCGTGGTGTTTGGAGTTTCTGAGATAAGTGTATTTGGAGTGTTTTTTCCCTTCCTCGCTTTATCATTTATCTCCTTTCCCGTTGGTGTTCCCTCTGTTGTAGTTGTGTAGTTGTTGTATGCAAGGTGGTTTTGGTTTTTCCCTTGTACTGTCTCGTTCGTCTAAGTACTGTGTGTGGGCATATTATTACTTGTCCCCTTTTGTTGTGATCGGGGTCCTTCTCAGGACTAGATTACTTAGGTGCAGGGATCCTCAGGAGGTAGGGGTTACGCTGGCGGCCTGGACCTCTGTACCTTTAACAGTACCTCCAGGTTGAGGGACTAGTCAGGGCCCCAGCTTAGGGTCAGCTTAGGCCCCCTACCTCCAGTATACAGAGACAGCGTGACATTTTCACCGACCCACTTAGTTTTTCTCCAGCTACCATGGATGCAGTAGCCGGTCTAGCTCGGCAGTTGCAGAGTTTGTCCATGGAGCTGGCGGACTTTAGGTCCAAGGTTTTGCATCCTCAGGAGCAAGCCGGACCAGAACCTAAAGTAGCTCTCCCTGACAGGTTCACTGGGGGGCGGGACAAGTTTTTTGTTTTCCGGGAGGCATGCAAGTTGTACTTTCGGCTGCGGCCTCGGTCATCGGGGAGTGAAGAACAAAGGGTGGGAATTGTCATCTCGCTCCTACAAGGGGACCCACAATCTTGGGCGTTCTCTCTTCCCCCGGGCTCCCCGGCTCTCCAGTCAGTGGATAGGTTTTTCGCTGCTCTGGGACTCGTATATGATGACCCAGATTGGATCTCCCTTGCTGAGTCTAAGTTACGTAGGATCCAGCAGGGAGATCGTCCGGCGGAGGAATTCTGTTCGGAGTTCCGTAGGTGGGCCACGGACACCCAGTGGAATGACCCGGCTCTTAGGAGCCAGTTTTGTCATGGTTTATCCGACAAATTACAGGATGTGTTGGCACAGTATGACTCTCCCGCGTCACTGGAAGCCGCTATGGCCCTTGCTATTCGCGTTGACAGACGGCTTCGGGAGAGGTGTGGGATAACTCTACCCCCTGTGATGACTCCACCTCCTACAAGGTCCCCTCATATGGTGGTTCCCCTGGTCAGTCCAGAGGAGCCTATGCAATTAGGAGGGACATCATTTCGGGGGAGGGGACCGGTGGTGCGCCATAAGACAGGAAGGTGTTTCTTCTGCGGGAGAAAGGGACCTTTTATTGGGGGGTGTCCATCCCGTCCCTTGCAGAGTGAAGAGTCGTCCGAAAACTGTTGATCCCAGGTTGTGTGGTGGACGGCAATCTGGGAGTAGGTATTTCGTCCCTAGGTTCGTCTCAGTATCTCGTACCGGCGGAGGTGGTGGTGGGTACGAGAACTGAGAGGATATCTGTTCTTCTGGATAGTGGGGCCGGGGCTAATCTGGTTGATGCTCGGTTTGCCCGGGTTCAAGGTATGCGATTGAGTGAGTTGGCTAAACCCATCCCCATATTCTCGATCGATGCCAGGCCTCTCGGTCAGGGAAGTTTTTTGCAAGCTGTGCATGACGTAAAACTTCAAGTGGGGGCGATACATAAAGAACTGTTGTCTTGCTACGTGTTGGAGGGTCTTCCCACTCCTATAGTGTTGGGCCTTCCTTGGTTAGCTAAGCATAACCCGGTTATTAATTGGCAAACCAGAGAGATAAGCCAATGGAGTAAATTCTGTAATAAAAACTGCATGAACACGGTCATCGGTGCGGTTACTCCTTGGGTCTTACCTCCATTTCTGGCGGACTTTGAGGATGTATTCTCGGAGAAAGGGTGTCAGGAACTACCTCCTCATCGCGAGTATGACTGTTCTGTAAAACTGCTCCCTGAGGCCAAGTTACCTAAAGCTAGGTTGTATAACCTTTCTGGTCCTGAGAGGCAGGCCATGAAGGATTATATTTCAGAAAGTCTGGCTAAGGGGCATATTAGACCTTCATCTTCACCGGTGGCTGCGGGGTTCTTCTTTGTTAAGAAGAAAGATGGAGGCCTACGCCCTTGCCTGGATTTCCGTGAACTTAATCGGATTACGGTCCGAGATCCGTATCCGCTCCCACTTATTCCCGATCTCTTTAATCAGATCGTGGGCGCCAAATGGTTCTCTAAGTTGGATCTCAGGGGGGCGTACAATCTGATTAGGATGAAGGAGGGGGATGAGTGGAAGACGGCGTTTAACACTCCGGAGGGGCATTATGAGAACCTTGTCATGCCATTCGGTCTGACTAATGCCCCGGCGGTGTTCCAACACTTTGTTAATGACATTTTTCGCCGCCTGGTGGGACAGTTTGTTGTCATATATCTGGATGATATCTTAATTTACTCGCCGGATCTGGTGTCTCATCAGGAGCACGTTAGGCAGGTGTTACAGATCTTGCGGGATAATAAACTGTATGCCAAATGGGAAAAGTGTGTGTTCGCCGTACAGGAACTCCAGTTTTTAGGCTTCCTGGTTTCAGCGTCCGGTTTTCGTATGGACCCTGGGAAAGTGCGGGCAGTTCTTGAGTGGGATCGGCCAGAGAATCTTAAGGCACTACAACGTTTCCTGGGGTTTGCTAATTATTACCGGAAGTTCATTCGTAATTTCTCGTCCATGGTTAAGCCTCTCACAGACATGACTAAAAAGGGGACGGATTTTTCTAGGTGGTCTGACAAGGCTTGTCAAGCATTCTCCTCCTTGAAAAAATGTTTTGCCTCGGCACCCATACTCATTCAACCTGATGCGTCACAGCCATTCATTGTAGAGGTAGACGCTTCCGAGGTAGGGGTGGGAGCAGTATTGTCACAGGGTTCGTCCCCTGGTAAGTGGCATCCGTGCGCCTTTTTCTCTAAAAAATTGTCGTCCGCTGAGAGGAATTACGATGTCGGCAATAGGGAACTCTTGGCCATTAAGTTAGCTTTTGAGGAGTGGCGCCATTTTTTGGAGGGGGCAGTCCATCCGGTCACCGTCATCACCGATCACAAGAACCTGCTATATCTGGAGTCCGCGAAACGTCTGAATCCCAGACAAGCTAGGTGGTCATTGTTTTTTACCAGGTTTAATTTTGTCGTTACATATCGTCCTGGGTCAAAAAATGTAAAGGCGGATGCCTTATCTCGTAGTTTCCCTGGGGCCGGGAATACGGACGACCCGATTCCTATCCTTCAGGAGGGGGTGGTGGTTTCGGCAGTATGCTCTGAGCTGGAGGAGGAGGTATTGGAGGCTCAGGGGGACGCCCCTGTTGGACCTCCGGGGAGACTGTTTGTTCCAGATCAGTTGCGACAAAAGGTGATCGAGGCACACCATAACTCAGTTTTTGCAGGACACCCGGGGAGTAAAGCAACTGTGGATCTCCTCTCGCGTCGGTTTTGGTGGCCTAACTTACATAAGGAGGTGGTAACTTTTGTCGCGTCCTGTGGGGTTTGTGCGCGCTCTAAGACCTCACATACCCGTCCGTCTGGGGCCCTCTTACCTTTGAAGATCCCGGAGCGTCCTTGGACTCATCTGTCTATGGACTTTATTACGGACCTCCCTCCGTCTTCGGGTAAAACGGTCATACTCGTTGTAGTGGACAGGTTCAGCAAGATGGCACATTTTATCGCTCTTCCGGCTCTCCCTAATGCTAAAACTCTTGCGCAGGTCTTCATTGGGGAGATTGTGAGGCTTCACGGGGTACCCTCCGAGGTGGTGTCTGATCGGGGGTCTCAGTTTGTGTCCAAGTTCTGGAAGGCGTTTTGTGCACGGCGGGGGATGCATTTGTCATTCTCATCGGCTTTTCATCCTCAGACCAATGGTCAGACGGAACGTATGAACCAGAGCTTGGAGACATATCTCCGGTGTTTTGTGTCAGAGAACCAGGAGGACTGGGCTTCTTTCTTACCTCTGGCAGAGTTTGCTCTTAATAATAGGCGGAGCGAGTCCACTGGTAAGTCCCCGTTTTTTGGGGCATATGGTTTTCACCCCCAGTTTTGTACTTTCAGTAGGGGGGGCTCTTCGGGGGTTCCTGAGGAGGAACGATTTTCCTCATCACTCGCTTCAGTATGGAGAGGGGTGCTGAAGAATCTGAATACTATGGGGAACCGATACAAATGTATGGCTGATAGGAGGAGAGTGTCTGGTCCGGACCTAAGTGTGAACGATCGGGTATGGTTGTCTACCAGGAATATAAAACTTAAGGTTCCCTCCTGGAAACTGGGTCCCAGGTTCATCGGGCCGTACAGAATCAGTTCTATTATTAATCCGGTGGCATTCCGTCTTGACCTCCCCCCTACGTTTAAAATTCACAACGTGTTCCACAGATCGTTGCTTAAGAGGTATGTGGCGCCGGTGGTACCGTCACCTTTACCTCCCCCTCCAGTGGTTGTCAATGGTAACTTGGAGTTCCAGGTATCGAGGGTCATTGATTCACGCTTTAATCGCCGGTCCCTTCAGTACCTGGTTCATTGGAAGGGGTATGGTCCTGAGGAGAGGATGTGGGTTCCTGCGTCGGATATTAACGCAGACCGATTAGTTCGGGCCTTCCACACGACTCACCCGGATAAACCTGGCCCTGAGGGTCCGGAGGCCCCTCGTAGAAGGGGGGGTACTGTCACGGGTGTGTCGCCACGAAGATCGTCACGAGTACACAGCCTGACTTCTCGCAGCTGACTTGTTGGTGCTTTGTGTTTTTCGGCAGTGAGGGAGTTAATTCTCTCTCTCTCTCTGGGCTAGATGAGGTCCAGCCTCGCCCAGCTGCAATCAATACTGCTGTAGTGAGACTCCTTCAAATGCCTGCTGGTCTGTTTGGGAAGTGTCGGTGAAAGCATTTCATTCAGACTAACAGAGCGGATCGTGGTGTTTGGAGTTTCTGAGATAAGTGTATTTGGAGTGTTTTTTCCCTTCCTCGCTTTATCATTTATCTCCTTTCCCGTTGGTGTTCCCTCTGTTGTAGTTGTGTAGTTGTTGTATGCAAGGTGGTTTTGGTTTTTCCCTTGTACTGTCTCGTTCGTCTAAGTACTGTGTGTGGGCATATTATTACTTGTCCCCTTTTGTTGTGATCGGGGTCCTTCTCAGGACTAGATTACTTAGGTGCAGGGATCCTCAGGAGGTAGGGGTTACGCTGGCGGCCTGGACCTCTGTACCTTTAACAGTACCTCCAGGTTGAGGGACTAGTCAGGGCCCCAGCTTAGGGTCAGCTTAGGCCCCCTACCTCCAGTATACAGAGACAGCGTGACACTACCATGTGGTAACACTGAAGTCATCATTCATTGGCTAATTCATGTCACATGGGCACCGACAATTAATCACAGGTGAATCTCTTTTGTGATTTACCACAGCGAGTCAAAATGTGTTTTCATACTAAATTAATGTAAAGGGTGCCATTTCCAATGACACAGCAAGCTTTAGGTTTTTCTATTTTTCCCTCCCGTTGTTTTTGGTTTTAAATTATTGTTTATCATTTGCTCTTTTGTATTAAGTATAAGTCTCTATACAACAAAACTTTCACTTGATTCATTTTTTTCAGGAGATATTGCACATTATGTACTTACACTTCATGGGTGCCAATAACCATGAGCAGGACTGTAGACAATGAGCGCGCAGCACAAGTAGGCTCTATGTTTTACAGCCTGCTCGTGTCTTTCGGAATTTGGCTAGATCCAACCAGCCTTACCGTACCTGCGGTTCTTTGATGCTGTAGAGGCAAAACTGCCTGGGAGAGATCACAGTTGCGTCTAGACCATGCTGCTGGTCTGAGCCGTCAATCTGCAGGAGCCTGGTTTGCAGGGAGGATAAGGGAGGGGGTGCGCTCCTGAAGATTTGTATTAAGAAACCCCTTTAAATAAGTAATTAAGGCCGTACTTTCTATGTCTATGTCATTTACAAAGACATATTGGGAGTCTGTGCATCCGCAAGGAGAGACAGGGAATCTGTACTATAAATCTGAGAGTACAGCATTTACAAGGAGAGGCAGGGAGACCGTGTCATCTATGCCTATGACGCGCCCCCTGGGCCAGTGCTGTTAGGGATACCCGGAGCCGGATCAGATGGGGGTTGTAGTCTCCGAGTGGCTGTGACCCGGTCCGTGCCCAGGGTGTCAAGCTCAGTGTGTGGCAGTCCTTATGATGTTACTAGATGTTCTTTTGTGTCGACTACGCCACCCGTTGAATTGCGGTCAATACGGCCGCCGCTGCAGCAGGGTCCGCTGAGGCTGGTGATGTATGTGCAGCTCAGGTAGTATAACCCCCAACGGGAGGGGTATAGCCTCAGGGGGTCAGTTGCAGAGGATGGGGGTTGTGGTGGTGCAGCGGGGATGGAAATGAGACTCAGAGTCGGGTTGTGCAGTTCAGGGTTTGTTTACTTACTGCAGTTGTTCTGGTCACTCCGGCCTTAAGTGACCACCCGAGCCGTGCTGCGTCCACCAGGTCCTGGACTCGGCCAACCCCCAGGTGATTCTGGAGCGTGGTCCTGAGCTCCCTTTCTGTCCTGTCCTCTTCTCTGGCCTTCCCCACCAGGGATCCACCTATGTCCGGCTCCCTCGGGCCTCTTGGTGGTAAACCCTTGTCTCTGGGTTCCCTGACCCTATTCCTGGTCTGCCTTCCGGGTGGATTTAGTGGGTGATCGTGGCAGATCCTGCCCACGACCTCCGGTTCCTGGCTAAGGTGTGCTGTAGCCTCTGCCAGCTTGGGATCCGGTACCCTGTTGCCAACTCTTTACCCTCTGGTCTAATTTGGGCTCTTGGAGTTCCTTCTTTCTCCCCCTCTGGGTCTTTCCTTCTCCTCTCTCTCTCTTGGCCTTGGAGCTGCTCTTCTCCTCTGCTCTCTTCCTCTACAAAGACTGACTGACTGACCCTGATCTAAGATCGTGCCCACCTTATATACTCCCTCTATGTGTGAGCTCAGGTGACCAGCACCCAATGAGCTCCTAACTTTACCCAGGCTGCTCCCCCTATCTGCCCCTACACTACTGGGATGTTCCACCCCCCTCCCACTCCAGCCAGGAACAGACACTGTCGTACCTGCACATTTCTCTAGTGGGAGTACCATCGGTCTGTTCCTCGGAAATGGGATGTGTGTAGTGCATGCAGCTAACTGAGCTCAGTTCCACACTCCATCCTTACCCGGGAGTGGAATATCACACCTCTGGGTTGAGGTGCAATACCCCTGTAGCAGCCGAATCCTCAGGGTGCTACATTCCCCCCTGGTAAATCACAGCACGTCCTCGGGCTGTAAGATATAAACAAAAACATCCAAAACATACAATTTTTTTCATAAACAACATAATAAACTATCATTTAAAACTTTTCATAAAAACTTTTCATAAAAACATTCTTGTCTTCTGGTTCCTCCGGTCACTGTGCAACTTGTGACCGGGTAAAGTGCGACAGTTTCTTGAAGAAACATGGTTTTCTATAAAACCGGTAGGGGGCGCTTTAGGAAGCGCAACTATATACAAGGGGATATGGCCACTCTCAGTCCTCGGCCAGGTATTAGGAAAGGGATGACCGCTCTCAGTCCTCGGTCAGTGGGAATAGGGACACACGGGTTAACAGTTCAGTTCTCTGGTCCCAACGGGGACTATATTAGCAGCAACGGTTCACTGTGCCCCGACGGGCAACTATATACAGTCTCTATACTACCGTACTCAACGACGGCGTCCTCCTGCTCTTTCTTTGTGATTGGTTCCAGGTTCTGGTTCAGACCCGTCCGGGTCCTCTTGCTCCTCCTCACACCGCAGCTCCTCCTCCGTCAGGCGATGCACATGGAGGGCGTAGGGTCCTTTGGCACACTTGTGCCGGGTGAAGGTGACCTCGTCCCCTAAATACAGGTCACGACCTCTGTGTCCCTCCGGTAGGTGGGACTCAACGTCTCTCCTGGTCACGAAGACGTCGCCTGGGGTGCGGTGATCCCTGATGAAACCCCACCCATGCTGCAGATTGAACTTTATCACAGTCCCGATGGTACGGGGACCATGCGCTGCACGGGGGTTTCTCCTGGTCCGGCTCTTCTGCTCCGCGCTCCTTATTTGGGCTTGTTGTTCCCGGACCCGCCTCTCTCTCCGCTCACTCTCAAAGACCTCGAGCTGCTGGCGGCAGCACTCCGCACGCTCCGCTGCGGCTGCCCGAGTCTCCTGAGTGAACCCCATGAGGTCTTCTCCGGTGGGATCCCACTCAAACTGGGTCTCTTCTAGCGGGGGCGAGATCCTCTTTATGGGCTTTGGAGCCGGGATCAGGGGTTCGCACATGGCCCTTGCTTTTTGCAGCTCCAGCTGGATGTATTCCTGGGGCCATACGAAGGGCTGCCCATCCGGGCACGTATGTTGGGCGAACAGGTCCTCACCCAGGTGCGGTACTTTAGGTGTTATGGGCGCCGTGGTGGTAGCGGCGCCCGGGTTAACCAGGCCTTGCGACCAGGCTTGGGGCACCTTGAAAGTAAAGGGCACCGTAAGAACGGCGGCGCCCTGTGTTACTTGGCCCTACGACCAGGCCGGTGGCTCCGCGGAGGTAGGGGGCGCTGTTGGTATTGCGGCGCCCGGGGGTACTAGGCCTTGCGACCAGGCCGATGGTACTTCCTGCTTGGTCACGCTCGGGGTCGAGGCGTGTGACGTCACAGGGGTCGCGGCTCCCGTTTGAGGCCTAGTCTGCGGCGGTGACGTTGCAGCGACGGGCACGGCAGGGGATACTTCGGGCTCTGCGACGGGGAGCTGGGGCAGGCACGCGGTTTCCCGGCTCGGGGTATAGACGTCCCCTTTACCTGCCTCCATTCGTTCGGCTCCCTTCTCGGTGCCGTCTCCGGCCTTCAGTCCTCCTGCGCCATCCTCAGAGGCGGTATGTCTCCTCGTCTCGGGTGGCGTGCTCCGCTGACGGGTTCTTGTCTGCTGGGCCATCTCACGGCTCCATTCTGCTAACGTCTCTCGCTGCACCCGGGCCATCCTCCGTGCGAGGCCCTCCAGCGCGGTCTGTGCACACTCCCGATCTCGGGGGAGCTGTGCCAAGACCTCCACTAAGCCTAGTGGGGTCATTGCTTCTAGCAGGCTCCTGACCAACGGGTCGGTGCTGCTCTGCTCTCCTCCCGTTGTCTCCAGCAGGCCTTCTGGAGTGGCGACCGGCAACAGGCTCCTGACCACTGGGTCGGTGCTGCCTGGAGTGGCGGCCCGCATCAGGCTCCTGACCACTGGGTCGGTGCTGCCTGGCTCTCCCTCCATCTCCGGGTAGGCTCTTTCTGGACTCTGCTCCAGGCTTCTTGTCTCCGGGTGCGCTCTCTCCAGACTGCTCCAGGCGACACCCATCTTTGCTCTCTTGTTCTCAGTCCTCCCACTTCGAGGGCGGTCCCGGGGCCACTTGGTGATTGTCAGCTCCAGGGGCAGTTCTTTCACGCTGACAGACACCTCTAGCATCACAGTCTCTGTTGGTGGGGGCGGTTTCCACTTTTGGCGCCATTTTCGGTCCTGGCCCACGATGGGAGGCGGCCTCTTGCCATCCTCTGGTACGCCCATAATGGCGTCCGCTCTGACAAGGCGGGAAACCTTTGGAAATGGCGGGAATCGTCTCCCAGTGGCGGGAAACTCTGCAAATGGCGGGAAAAAGCTGTTAATGGCGGACAACCGGCGGGAATCGATCTGTGATGGAGTCCGATGGCGGGGACCCTCCGGGACCGGCGGGAGACTTCTTTTTGAGGTAAACTTGTTCTTTTCTTCAGGCACGCAGTACCCGGGTGTTGCGGGCACGTAATCCTGCCGACTACGCCAAAGTTGACGCGCCCCCTGGGCCAGTGCTGTTAGGGATACCCGGAGCCGGATCAGATGGGGGTTGTAGTCTCCGAGTGGCTGTGACCCGGTCCGTGCCCAGGGTGTCAAGCTCAGTGTGTGGCAGTCCTTATGATGTTACTAGATGTTCTTTTGTGTCGACTACGCCACCCGTTGAATTGCGGTCAATACGGCCGCCGCTGCAGCAGGGTCCGCTGAGGCTGGTGATGTATGTGCAGCTCAGGTAGTATAACCCCCAACGGGAGGGGTATAGCCTCAGGGGGTCAGTTGCAGAGGATGGGGGTTGTGGTGGTGCAGCGGGGATGGAAATGAGACTCAGAGTCGGGTTGTGCAGTTCAGGGTTTGTTTACTTACTGCAGTTGTTCTGGTCACTCCGGCCTTAAGTGACCACCCGAGCCGTGCTGCGTCCACCAGGTCCTGGACTCGGCCAACCCCCAGGTGATTCTGGAGCGTGGTCCTGAGCTCCCTTTCTGTCCTGTCCTCTTCTCTGGCCTTCCCCACCAGGGATCCACCTATGTCCGGCTCCCTCGGGCCTCTTGGTGGTAAACCCTTGTCTCTGGGTTCCCTGACCCTATTCCTGGTCTGCCTTCCGGGTGGATTTAGTGGGTGATCGTGGCAGATCCTGCCCACGACCTCCGGTTCCTGGCTAAGGTGTGCTGTAGCCTCTGCCAGCTTGGGATCCGGTACCCTGTTGCCAACTCTTCACCCTCTGGTCTAATTTGGGCTCTTGGAGTTCCTTCTTTCTCCCCCTCTGGGTCTTTCCTTCTCCTCTCTCTCTCTTGGCCTTGGAGCTGCTCTTCTCCTCTGCTCTCTTCCTCTACAAAGACTGACTGACTGACCCTGATCTAAGATCGTGCCCACCTTATATACTCCCTCTATGTGTGAGCTCAGGTGACCAGCACCCAATGAGCTCCTAACTTTACCCAGGCTGCTCCCCCTATCTGCCCCTACACTACTGGGATGTTCCACCCCCCTCCCACTCCAGCCAGGAACAGACACTGTCGTACCTGCACATTTCTCTAGTGGGAGTACCATCGGTCTGTTCCTCGGAAATGGGATGTGTGTAGTGCATGCAGCTAACTGAGCTCAGTTCCACACTCCATCCTTACCCGGGAGTGGAATATCACACCTCTGGGTTGAGGTGCAATACCCCTGTAGCAGCCGAATCCTCAGGGTGCTACACCTACAGTATCTCCCAAGAAAGGCAGGGAGGCAGTGTCATCTGTATCTACAGTATTTATAGGAAGAGACAGGGAGGCAGTACTATCTGTGCCTACAGTATTCACAAGGAGAGAAGAGGCAGTACTATCTGTGCCTATGACGCGCCCCTGGGCCTGCTGTGTCGTGCGGCATCGCGCGCACGGGGCTTACCCGGAGCCGGATCAGATGGGGGTAGTAGTCTCGTGGCGGTAACCCGGTCCGTGCCCAGGGTGTCAAACTAAGTGTGTGGCAGTCTTGGTAGATGTTGGACGACTACGCCACCCGTTGAGTACAGCTAAGGAGCTGCTGCTGCAGGGCAGACCGCTGAGGCCGGTGGTAGGATTGTGCAGCGTGATAGTATAACCCCCAACGGGAGGGGTATGGCCTCAGGGCAGCCGACGTGGATGATGGGGGTAGCAGGAACCACTCGGAGACGGTACGGTGTAGTTCAGGGTCTTTACTGGTGACAAAGATAGACCCTCCCGGAGTACTGGCTAGCGATTGGGGCCTGGTCAGTCCTTGAGCAGATGGGATCTCCCCTGGCCAGGCGGAGTTGTAGGCCTCCCAAACTAACGATACTCTTCCGGCTACCTTGCTAGAGGCGGATATAAGTAGCCCACGTCCCTGAGTGTACCGTGTGGTGCTCACCCGTATGGCCGGTGACTCGGGGCCTTCTAGTAGCTTCCGCTCCACGACGGCGGTGCTGGTCCCACGCGTGTGACCGTGCCTTCGGGTTTCTGGGCCAGAGGACCTGCAATCCCCTGCCGGTCGGTTTCTGCTGCTGGATAGGAGTTAGTCCCCACAGCCTCAGACTCCGGGTCCGGTGATAACTTCTCAGTCAGGGCGAGCTCTGCAGCTGCCAGCCCCTGACTCCTTGTAGCACTGCTCCCACAGAGCTCCTGATGTTCTTTTCCTATATCTGCTTCTCTGTCTCTACTTCTTCTCTACTCCCCAACCCTGCCTCAGCCCTAGGTTTATATAGGGGAAGTTCTTCCCCTCCCAGGACTGGGCAGGAGGTGTGGCATGCATAGGATCCCTGACCAAGAGACCTCCCACCTGCTCTCAGACATAACATTGCTGTTACTGTGGAAACCAGACCCCTGGGGTGCCACATTCCACTGTGAGGGTCGTGATGACATTCCACTCGTCCTCCAGTCACTCCAAATTCAAACTATGAGCATGGGTCAACCATTCAAAGAATGAGTCAGACAACAAGCTGGTTCAAGCTCAGAGCATGCTCAGAAGACTACTACAGTCAACGTCCTCAGCATTGTTCTGCCTTTATTTTTACATGCACAAATCTAAATACACTACATAATGGGAGGGGAAAGAGGTTGTCCGGGGCGGGGTAAACCATGAAAGTCCAGTGTCTGGCCACTCCTGATTGGTCCACATCTCCTTATCTCAGTCTCTGGGCAGATATTGCAGCCGTCAGCTTATAATCTTGTTTCGTTTCTCTGAAATGTCTTGGCAACACTGGAAATGTCTTAGTTTAAGTTTCGATTTGAGTAATTACGTAGCAAGGAAAGCTTATTGTTATATGACACAAAATGGTGGTTAGTACATTAGCAAAAAAGCGTATAAAAGTTACAAGAATATAAAAGTTACAAATATATATATTCTCTTTTACCCTGACATTCCCCCCTAAACACTAAGCTTTCCTTTGCTTCGGGGCCTTTGAGACTGTCCATGTGTGGGGAGAGGGGAGGTGGATTTCTTCACCCAATCATCTTAGAAGCTGCCCCCTTATGGGACGCCCCCAAACAATTGAGTCCTACCCTAAATGACACATGGAGTTCTCCCAACTGATCCTAAACTAGATCTTTCAATTGGACTCTATCATGGGGGGTCTGGTCAGGCTTGTTCAAAGGAGTGTATTTCTCCATATCTTCCTTACTGGTATCATCATGTAACAGAGATGTGGTTTCTTGATTCAGAAAGGTCCCGGAGGTTGGGACAGCATTGGTTATAGCTTTCCTGTATAAGGGGACTATGCAGCACAGGACCACCAGGCCCAATACTAGTAGACCTCCTATCACTAAACAAGCTTGTTGGAAGAATCCCTTGACCCCTCCCAACCATCCTGAGAAGAAGGAGGTATCTACCCCTGTGTGGTAGCTGTCCACCCTGGGACAGACAGTAAGCATATGGAAAGGATATAGAAGAAGGTAGTCATCTTTTATAGACTCGTTCTGTCTCTCTTGCAGTGGGAGGCGTGAATCCAGGTGCTCTTGCCCTCAAGCTTCAGAGCCGTCGGGGTGGTGAGAAGCACAGTGTACGGTCCCTCGAACCGCCGCTGGAGACAGTCTCTCCGGACAAACTTCTTCACATACACTAGATCGCCTGGGATGAAATCATGTACTGCATCACCTGTAGATTCTGGGAGAGAAGCAGATACTGGAGAGCGGGTGTTAGTCAATTCTCTAGACAAGGCAATCACAAATTTTACCACTCTATCATTTGTTTCGGACAACTCTTGGGGCCTAATCTCTCCTATCTTGGGCGGGGCCCCAAACAGAATTTTATAGGGAGTCAGCCCATGTTTGGCCTGAGGAGTGTGTGTGATATGATACAATACTATGGGGAGTAGGTCGGGCCAGGGGAGGGGATGATCTTGGGTCATTTTCAAGAGCTGGGTCTTGAGTGTGGAATTCATCCTTTCCACTTTGCCTGAACTGGCAGGATGGTATGGAGTGTGGAGGCCCAAATCTGTTCCCAACATGTTCCAGAGTTCTTCGTAGATATTTGCTGTGAAAGCTGGTCCTTGATCCGATTCTATGATTTGGGGAACTCCAAATCTGCAGGCAATTTCGGTGATCAGTTTCTTGGCTGTGACTTTAGCAGTCATGTTGACAACCGGGTAGGCCTCGGGCCAGGCTGAGAACATATCCACGGCTACCAAAACGTACTCCTATTTTCTTGCTTTAGACATTTGGATATGGTCGACTTGTATTCTCTGCCAAGGGTAGTCTGGTTTAGCCAGGTGTTGGAGAGGGACCCGTGCCGTACACGTTGGGTTGCAGGTAGCGCAGACAGAGCAGGATTTTGAGTACGCAGTCACAGTGGAAGAGATTCCAGGTGCAAAGTACAGTTTCTTGATCCATGCCAAAGCTTGATTCTTTCCTCTGTGTGTAGGCCCGTGAGCCCATGCTGCCACAGCTGAGTACATGCGTCTAGGCAAGCAAGGCTTCCCATCCACTTGGTAAAGAGTCGAGTTGACCTTTGAATCTTTGCGACCTGCCAGCACGGCTCCTGCCGCTTTCCATTGCTTGACTTCTTCAGTGGGGGTCTCCCTTTGTTCCTCACACAATTTTTCTTCAGGCATCCTGACCCCCCTGGATTCCATTCGTGTCTCCGCTGGACTTGTATGGTCTTCCGCCGGCTGTTCTTTGGCTCTTGCTCTAGTGAGCGTCACAGCTACGGTTTGCAGGGTCTCTCCCATCTCTTCTTCCTTTTCCTGCCACTTTGATGACACATTCTCCACTGCTGCAGTCTTGGCTGCTTGGTCAGCTAGGTGGTTGCCCCTGGCTTCTCTGGATTCTAGTCTTCCATGAACCTTGACCTTCATAACAGCAACCTGAATGGGTAGTTCCAGGGCCTTCATTAGGGCCTTAATCCATGAGACATGTTTCACTGGTGTACCTGCAGCTGTGATGAATCCTCTAGACTTCCACAAGAGTCCAGAATCATTGCAAATTCCATGTCCATACCTGGAATCGGTATATATATATATACGCCTTTGTTCCTGCTGCCAGGTGGCAGGCCTCTGTGAGAGCCACAAGTTCAGCTTCTTGTGCAGACATGTATGGTGGTAGAGCTTCAGCCTTCAGAACTGTTAGATCTATTGTGACAGCATATCCCGTGTGGAACTTCCCTTGAGGGTCTGCGGAACGGGATCCATCAGTCCATAGGTGCAAGGCAGGGTCTGCGAGCGGATGTGCCACCATATTCTCTGGAGCAGAAGTCTCTTCCTGCAAAATTTTTATACAATCATGAGGTTCCACCAATGGACCTTCACCCTCTTCACCTTCCCCCCTAGAAGGTGGAAACAAAGTGGCAGAATTGATAGTCAGACATCTGGTAAATGTTATATTGGAGGGCAACAATAGGGAACACTGCAGCCGCAGGTGTCTTTGGTTGGTTAGATGTTTCGGAGATGTTTGTTGCAGAACAGCTGAGAGATCATGGCCAGCCTGTATAACTAGATCATGTCCAAGGACGATATCAGCTGACTTGTCAAAGAGGATGTGAGAAGCGTGGACCGCCTTAAGGCACGTGGGGGCAGTTCGGGCGACAGGGTCCAGGCGGGCTGAGTAGTAGCCCAAAGGCCGATACTTATGATCATAGCGTTATGCTAGAACTCCAGAGGCATGACCTTCCGATTCCGAGACAAAAAGGTGAAATGGCTGAGTATAGTCTGGTAAGCCCAAGGCCGGGGCAGAGACAACAGCCTGTTTAAGGCGGTCAAAACATAGTCTGTGTTGATGAGAAACACGTGGATTTTCAGCATGAAACCAAACTGAGCCTTCATCCCTGAGACAGTCGTACAGAGGTTGCATGAGCTTTGAGGCATCAGGGATCCATTGTCTGCAGTAAGTGATGAGGCCAAGGAAAGTCTGCATAGCGGAATAGGTGGTTGGGAAGGTGATATCCATGATGGCTTGCTTTCTTTCTTCAGTCAGATGTCTAGCACCTTGTGAAATACAATGTCCGAAGAAAATGACCTTGGGCAGACACCATTGGACTTTGCCTTTTGAGACTTTACAGTTAGCTGAGTGAAGAAACCAGAGAAGGGATGCTGACATCTCTGGCAAATTTTCTTCAGTGCCGCATAGTAAAAGATCATCCACATACTGTAGAAGGGTGACCTGAGGGTTCTCTTGAACCCATGGCTCCAGAATAGACTTCATAGAATGAGTGAATTGGTTAGGAGAGTTCTGGGCTCTGCGGAGTCCTGGTCCATGTAAACTGTGCTCCTTGAAAGGTGAAGGCAAAAAGAAACCACGAATCTTCGTGTAAGGGTATACTGAAGAAGGCGTTGGCCAGATCTAACACCGTAAACAAGGTGGCCGTTGGAGGCAGCTGAGACAAGAGGGTGTTTGGGTTAGGTACCACTGGAGTTTCTAAAATGGTAGCTGCATTGACGGCTCTGAGATCCTGAACCAACCGGTATCTTGGAGACTCTCCCGGAGCGGTTTTCTTTTTTACAGGAAAGAGGGGTGTATTGCAAGGAGATACACATCTGACAAGGACTCCTGATTCCAGGAGGGAAGCGATTTGGGTACCCAAGCTTTGTTCTTGTGCAGCCTTGAGGGGGTATTGTGGTAACCGTGGGTACCTGTGTCCAGGCTTGAGGTGTACTCGGACCGGGGGAACCTGCAGGAGGCCGACGTCCTCTGGCCCACTGGACCATAGAGAGTGAGGGAACTGTGAGGTTGTATGGTCATCATCATGAGAGGGAAGGCTTTAAGAACACAGCGGTCTTCAGTCCCTTGTTCGGAATGAGGGTCCCGCAAAAGAAGCTCCATACCATGGTTTCCGAAGGTAATTGTTGCCTTCATTCGCTCTAAGAGATCGGCTCCCAACAGATTGACAGGGCAAGTTTCAGAGACCAAGAATCTTGTGAGTACTCCGGTGAACGGTCCTGCAGACACAGGGACTGTGAGTGGAGAGGAAATATGTTGGCCTTCCACCCCAACACAGGTGAGGGTATCCGGTGATAGGGATACAGAAGGAGGGAGCTGTGCAGAGGAAATGACAGATGTGGCCGCCCCAGTGTCCACCAGGAACTCCAGTGGTTGATGGTCCACCTGTAAAGTGACAGTCTCTGAGGATGTGGTCAAGGCTACCACACTCCCAACACAACATTCGTCCTTCAGAATCACGAGATTGTCTCCTGTTTCTAGATGATCCCTTGTCATCTCTTCTGTCTTGTCTTCTATATGTGGGAGGAGTATCATCACCTGTGCCTTTAACCATTACCCACTTGATTCCATGTTGGTTGCCAGGGGGTGGGTAGCTTTCTTGAGCTTGATATAGCATGGCAGGAGCGGTTTTCTTCTTTGGCTTAGTATCCTTTTCCATTTTTAGCATGGCTTTTTGGAAAGCTTTGACAATGTTCACTACGTCGTTAAAAGAAGAAGAACGAATCTCGGGGCGTACCCTCAGAATGTCATCTCTGAGAGCGTCTTGTAGGCCATCTACTAGGGCCTGAACCAACAGGGCGGCCTGCATCTTGACGTGAGGACTGTATCCGAGATCCTTAAAATGCATGCTGAGTCTTGCAGCAGATCTTTCCACAGATTCATCAGGGTCTTGTTGAACATCTTGTACAGACCCAGCTTGATCTGACAAGCGATTCTGAGCCCAGGCTTTTAACTGTTTCATGTATTCTAGGCCGGATTCATACGTACTAAGGGGTCCTGCTTTTGTGGAATCCATGGCCTTTTGAAAGCTCTCCGTTTTCGGCTAAGTGAGCCTGGCATTCTGCAGCCAGAGTAGAACCAGCAGCAAGGGCAATTTTACGAGCCAATCCTCCAGCATGGCTCATACAGGTGTTTGCAGGGTTGACTATGGCCCCCACCCGATGTGTAAGGATGTCACCATAGCCTATTGACAGAGTGACAGGGCGTCCTGATGGGTCTACTAGGTTCCGGGAGCGGCAGGGGTCCTAGACTTCTGAGGGGCTGGAGGGGGGGTGGTGCTCTTTCAGCAGTTGCTTGGAGCAAGGGCCGGAGTACGGGTAATGGATGTGGGGTGAAGGATGCCATAGGAGACGTATGGGGTAAAGGGGGGGGGGCTGGAGTATCTTGAGCCCATCCCTCATCTGGCTCCGTATCGTCTTGAGTAACAGTATGTTGGCGGAAGGAGAGCAGTCTGGCCTGAAATTCTGGGGAGTTGAGGAGGATATCCCCAGGGTTGTGGGTGACTCCCATAGGAAACAGGGGAAGCGTCTCAGCATCGTGGACTGGAGCAGAGGGTGTCACATTAGTTTCAGATGGGTACTCTGGGACTACGGGCTTTTCCACCTGTGCTGGTGGCTGGTAATATGCACCGGACGGATCTAGTAGTGGATATAGGCTGGATTGGGGCTTTCCGGGCCTCCCACAACAAGTAAGAGGTGTAGTAAGATGGCCGTGGGAGGGAGGAGGTGGGAGTGGGATTATTCTTGGAGGCAGGAAAAGGTGTAGTAAGATGGCCGTTGGAGGGAGGAGGTGGGAGTGGGGGTGGGATTGTTCTTGGGGGCAGGGAAAGGTGTAGTAACAGGCATCAACGGGGTTACGGCCAATTTAGGGTCACATAACAAATCACATTCTGTAGCTTTCATGTATCCGAACAAAGGCTCGGCATTCTCTGTCCCCCCCCTGCACCATCTACTCTAAGATGTGCTTGCAGAAATCCTCACCCAACTTTCCCAACTTCTGTGTAACACATTCATAAGCTTATCATGTTCTACAAATTCCTAACATTCTTCTTGCCTTCTTGCCTTCTTGCCTTCCCGTAACTCCACTAATTGGCTTAACTCCCACAGCAGCATTCCGCAACTTACGAAATCTTTCAAATTTGAATATACACAACATTTTCTTATAGAATGCAATGATCTGTCGCGACTCAGATCACTGGTGCAGCCGACAGGTCGCCACTCATCAGTGTAGAGTACCCCTCAATACACTAAGACAGAGAGTACGCCTCAATCTGTCCCTTCCCTAACCTTGAATGGCGACTTTACAGTACGACTCACCACGGCACCCTGACAGCAGAACCCCTCCTTATGAGGTTTCTCTGTATAAGACGAAGAGTACACCTCAATTCGTCACAGACCCTTACAGCAGAACCCCTCCTTATGAGGTTTCTCTGTATAAGACGAAGAGTACACCTCAATTCGTCACAAACCCTTACAGCAGAACCCCTCCTTATGAGGTTTCTCTGTATAAGACGAAGAGTACACCTCAATTCGTCACAAACCCTTACAGCAGAACCCCTCCTTATGAGGTTTCTCTGTATAAGACGAAGAGTACACCTCAATTCGTCACAAACCCTTACAGCAGAACCCCTCCTTATGAGGTTTCTCTGTATAAGACGAAGAGTACACCTCAATTCGTCACAAACCCTTACAGCAGAACCCCTCCTTATGAGGTTTCTCTGTATAAGACGAAGAGTACGCCTCAATTCGTCACAGATTCTTTCTCCCTTACACTACAATTCAGGAATGCTTTGTAACCTTGACTATCAGTTACGGGAGGCAGCTATCTAAGAAAAGTACAGTGACCGGGGGAGGAGGAGGTGGTGTGCACACGAGCACGCGCAGGCATGCGACGTCACTCGGTTTAACACTTGCTGGTTCAGGACGTGGTGCAGGACGCCCAAGGTCTCACCACTCGACCGGTCACCCACCCAGATCCAACCTGACAATCCCACAGGAACCGCTGCGGCTGACACACAGGCAAGTGAGACATATAAAATACATCTCAACTTACCGTGTTCGATGGAGGTTGATCAGGCCTCAAATTCAGCCACCGCGGTCACCACCAGGGAAGTCAGCAATATGGGTCCGGGAGGGTGGCGTACCGCTAGCCACGCCCCACGTTGGGCGCCATTTGTGAGGGTCGTGATGACATTCCACTCGTCCTCCAGTCACTCCAAATTCAAACTATGAGCATGGGTCAACCATTCAAAGAATGAGTCAGACAACAAGCTGGTTCAAGCTCAGAGCATGCTCAGAAGACTACTACAGTCAACGTCCTCAGCATTGTTCTGCCTTTATTTTTACATGCACAAATCTAAATACACTACATAATGGGAGGGGAAAGAGGTTGTCCGGGGCGGGGTAAACCATGAAAGTCCAGTGTCTGGCCACTCCTGATTGGTCCACATCTCCTTATCTCAGTCTCTGGGCAGATATTGCAGCCGTCAGCTTATAATCTTGTTTCGTTTCTCTGAAATGTCTTGGCAACACTGGAAATGTCTTAGTTTAAGTTTCGATTTGAGTAATTACGTAGCAAGGAAAGCTTATTGTTATATGACACAAAATGGTGGTTAGTACATTAGCAAAAAAGCGTATAAAAGTTACAAGAATATAAAAGTTACAAATATATATATTCTCTTTTACCCTGACACCACCCTAGTGAAATTTAGTACTCCGGGACTAAACATATTTTTAGAAAAACATAACAAGGTATAAACAATAATAATACAATAAGAAAAACACATAAGGATGGTCACGGCGTGTCCGCAACCGGGTGCAGTTTTTGAAGAAAAGCAAGGTGTCCATTTCACCAAAACAGGGAGACGTAACCTGTTAGGGGTCTGTCCTGCCCCGAGTCCTTAACAGTCTTTAGTCCATTCCTAGGTTACGCTCCAACCAATTGTACAAGGATTCCCGGTAAATCCACCAAGGACTCCTAAAAATAACTAGAAACACATAATTATACACAAGCAACAAGAAAAACAGGTAACCATAAATAAAACAACTTATACACTTCAAATCCTCCAACGTGCGGGTAACTGGCCTCTAGTGGCCCTAGTGGACCTACGGAGCTGACTGTCTAGCCCCGAACTACAGGGTGTAGGAACTGTCAAGGGTAAACTGGGCAGCTGTCCACGGGCCCTTTGGCTCACTAGAGGCATGGCAGGTTCACTATAAGCAGAGGGTTGATCCTCCTGGTCTGCTGGTGTGGGGTCTTCTGCCTCCTGGACCGGCTGTTCTTCCAGCTCTACCTGTTGCTCCGTAGGTGCTTGGGATGCTGGTTGGAGGAAGGTGAGTACGGGTACCACAACTGCGCCATTGACTTGAGTCCAAGACCGAGGGAAGTCTCCGAGCACAGTACTAACCATATCTTCCCTTTCCTCTACGGGTCGAGGGTCTTCTTGTTCCTCTTCAGGGTTCCGTAGCTGTTCGGGACACTTCTTCAGGTGATCCCGGGATACAATGGTTGTGGTTTCCCCTCCGTCTTTACTGATGGTACAGACCTTTGGGTTGTCGTGGCTTGAGGGCAGTACGATGTACGGGTCCTTCTCCCACTGGTCGTCCAACTTGTGGAGCCGCCTTTTCCTCTTCAAGACCTGCTCTCCGGGTACCAGGGGAACAGCGGGAGCATACTGGTTGTAAGTTTTCTCTTGTCTTTCCCTAGCTTGACAGAGACTTCGCTCCACGCTCTCCTGTACTTTCCGGTACTGCTGCTGCCTCTCTGTGTCCCAGTCTGCTTCTGGTGAAGTGTCCTCGGGTGTCAGGACTCCCATCTCCAGGTCAACAGGTAGCTTACCAGGTCTTGCCCTCATCAGGTAAGCCGGGGTACAGTTGGTGGAACCTACCGGGATGTGGTTGTATAGGTCCACTAGGTCGAGCAGCCTCTCAGGCCACAGACTGCGTTCTTCCAGGGGCAATGTTTTTAGAAGATCTATCACCACCTGGTTCATTTTCTCACAAAGTCCATTAGTTTGCGGATGATAGGGTGTCGTCCTTATCTTCCGGCAGCCACACAGAGTGCAGAATTCTTGGAAGACCTCCGCTTCAAAGGCAGGTCCCTGGTCTGTCAACACTTGGTCCGGGTACCCGTGTGGACGGCAGAAATGCTGCTGGAAGGCTCTAGCTGCTGTTTGAGCTGTTAAGTCCTTGACGGGGACGACAACCAAGAACCGGGAGTAGTGATCCACGATGGTTAGTGCGTAAACGTAGCCACTTCTGCTTGGGGTCAGTTTTACATGATCCAAGGCTACCAGTTCCAACGGCTGCCGGGTGACGATGGACTGCAGGGGAGTCTTCTGGCTGGCACGGTCCTTCCTTCTTAGGTTGCACGGGCCACAGTCTCTGCACCACCTCTCGATGGTTCCCCTCATGCCTACCCAGTGGAACCGCCCGCGCAGCAGGAACTCCAGCTTCTTCCATCCGAAGTGTCCAGCCCCGTCGTGGTATGCCTCCATCACCACGGCTGCGTCTCTTCGTGGCACCACTACTTGCCAGATTAGTTCATGCGTCCAGGAGTTAACCATTCGGCGGCACAACTTCCCCTTATAAAGGAACAGTCGACTCTTCTCAGCCCACAGTTGCTTGGCTTCCTCCGGAGCGTCTGGGTCAAGGCGAGCCTCTGGCCGAGTCAGCATCTCCTTCACCAGTCGGACGGCAGGGTCACTGTCTTGCGTTTCCGCCCAGTTGTAGTGAGGCAAGGGATTAAACGTAGCAGCTTGCTTACTCCTTACCCGGTGGGAATACTGGATAGTCCCATGACGGTGGAACGCGGGGAGTTCGACTTCTTCCAGTCCCTCTGGATCTTCTCCTACGTCCGGTAAGTTTGGCATCCTGGACAGGGCGTCCGCGTTGGTATTGGAGCGTCCTGCCCGGTATTTGATTGTGAACTCGTAGTTGGACAGACGGGCCATCCATCTCTGCTCTAGGGCACCGAGTCTTGCTGTGTCCAGGTGTGTCAACGGGTTGTTATCCGTGTACACGGTGAACCGGGAGGAAGCGAGGTAGTGCTTAAAGCGTTCGGTGACTGCCCACACCACTGCCAGGAACTCTAGCTTAAATGAGCTGTAATTCTCAGGGTTTCTCTCGGTGGGTCGCAGTTTTCGGCTGGCGTAAGCGATTACTCGTTCTTTCCCCTGCTGGATCTGGGACAGCACGGCTCCTAGCCCGATGTTACTTGCGTCGGTGTAGAGGATAAAGGGCTGGCTGTAATCAGGGTACGCCAGGATTTCATCCCCCGTGAGGGCCATCTTCAGCTGGCGGAAGGACTCTTCTTCTAACTTCTCCCATCTGAAGGGTGGCTTCTGGTTCTTGGCCTTCCGGGACTGGCCTATCAGGAGGTCCTGCATAGGAGCTGCCTTTTTGGTGAAACCGGGGATGAATCTGCGGTAATATCCTACCAACCCGAGGAACTGCCGCACTTCCTTTACACTGGAGGGACTTGGCCATTCCTTAATTGCGGTGATCTTATCAGGGTCGGGAGCCACTCCATCAGCGCTCACCACGTGTCCCAGGTACTGCACCTTTGGTTTCAGGAGGTGACACTTGGAGGGTTTCACCTTTAGGCCGTAGCTTGCCAGAGCTTCGAACACTTCCGCCAGGTGTTTCAGGTGGTCCTCATACGTCTTGGAATATACGATGACATCATCCAGGTACAGCAGGACCGTCTCGAAGTTTCTGTGGCCCAGACAGCACTCCATTAATCGTTGGAAGGTTCCTGGTGCGTTGCAGAGTCCGAACGGCATGCAGGTAAACTCGCTAAGTCCCATCGGGGTTGTGAATGCGGTCTTCTCCCGGTCCGCCTCTGCTACAGGAACCTGCCAGTACCCACTAGTGAGATCCAAGGTAGAGAAGAAGTTAGCAGATCTTAAAGCAGCCAAAGACTCCTCTATCCTTGGTAAGGGGTACGCATCCTTATGTGTGATACGGTTGATTTTCCGGTAATCTACACACATCCTCATGGTGTTGTCTTTCTTTTTGACTAAGACTAGTGGAGCTGCCCAGGGGCTACAGCTATCCCTGATCACCCCAGCCTCCTTCATGTCTCTAAGCATCCCCTTGGCGTGTTGGTAGTGTGCAGGGGGTACAGGTCGATACCTCTCTTTTATGGGAGGATGGTCTCCCGTGGGGATGTGGTGTTCTACCCCCTTGACTCGCCCGAAGTCTAACGGGTGTTTACTAAACACTCTCTCGTACTCTTGAACCACCCGATAGACTCCCTGTTTCTGGTGTGAGGGAGTGGAGTCAGTACCCAAATGTAGTTGCTGACACCAGTCCTCCATTGTTTTCTGAGAGCCGTTACCTTCCTCCGGGGAAGATGGAGGCAAGGGTTCTACGGACTGTATGGAATGTTGATTGATGGTATACAATTTGGCTAGCGTGGCATACCGGGGCAGGTACACTTCCCTCTTCCCAATATTTATTATGCGAACGGGCACCCTCCCATGGCGTACATTGACCACCCTCCGTGCTGTCAAAATGGTGGGCCTACTGTCTGAGTAAACTGGTTCTACCATTGCCTGGTAATCTCTACCTCTCAGACCAATAGCTGCCCGGCACCAAATCATCATTTCACTTTTCGGGGGCATGGCAATAGGGAAAGGGTCACACATTCGCACGCTACCAATCTCACCACCGGAGAGTTCTAGCTGTTACCGTCGCATCAGTGCCCGGATCTCTTTCTGGAGCACTCGCTGCTGGCCGGAGCTGGCATTCTTGGCAACCTGCTGTAAAAGGAAAATCACCTCTGCAAGACAATTTTCAATTACATTAGTTCCTAGAGTTATCTTTGGGTGACTCTCGTGTTTGTCAATGTCTACAATGATCAGTCCCTGTGCTGCCAGTTCGACTCTACCGATTTTAATGGTCACCTCTTTAAATCCAATCTGTGGCACGGGCTGACCATTGCTGGCGATGATACTCAAGTCGTCGTCAGGGTAGCGGGTGATATCCGAGTCATTCCAGTACTGCTTGAAGAGCACGTACGGGATGGTGGTGACCTGTGACCCGGTGTCCAGTAGGGCACTCATAGGAATGCCATCCAGTACCACGGGTAAGACTGGACGTCCTCCCACATATTTGTCGCGCCAGTTCGATGGGCCTGGTGATCTTTTTCCTGGGGGTTGGCCCTCTACCCCAGGTTGTGCCAGTTTAAAGGACAGTACCTTGCCATATGTCCGGGTTGATTGCAGCGGCGGCAGATGGGTCGTCCGTCCTCGTTGTATCCGTCGCTGGGTCTTCCTCTGGCCGGTGGGGTCCTCCTTGGTCGACGCCACGGGATGTCCTCCGGTCCGGATGCCAGCTGGATCTTCCCTGGAGTGGAAACCTGTAAAGACTGCACAGTTCGGGTTAGCGCAGCAACGCTTTTAGCTAGCTCTTGGACCTGATGGTGCAGGTCTGGAGCCGGGTCATTGTTCAAAGCCTGCGCACCAGCTCCCACAAGCCCTGTCGACAAGGGCGCCGCCTCCTGGTGGTAAGTGGTAGTGGGGCGTCTGGGGGTCACAACGTCACCTGGTGCCGGTTCTCGAAGCACCCGGATGGCTCTGTCCTTGAACTGTGCAAATCCCAGATGAGGGTCCTGTAAGGCCATTGCCCGCAACTGGGTTCGGTGGGCATTGCAATATAAACCCTCTATAAATTGTTCAGTCAACAGCCTGTCCTCGTCTCCCACGCCGTCAGGGTCGGTCTGCTTAATGGCTCTCAGGGCCTCTTGTAGGTTCAGGGCATAGTCCCTTATACTCTCATGTGCCCGCTGTTTGCACCCGTAGAATCTAAGCTTGATCTCGGCTGAGGTGCGGGTATCAAAGGTGTCCCTCAGCCGGGTTAGTATCCCTGCGACAGTCCTCCCCCCAGGTGGCCAGGACTTTACCTCCCTTTGGGCTGCCCCGGTTAATTGGGCCACCAGGATGCTCACTTTTTGCTCCTCTGTGACGGGGTACACCTCGAAGAGGCTATCCAGCTTTTCTCTAAAGTCATGCAGGGTATGTGACTCCCCTGAGTACTGGGGTAGCCAGGCTGCCCCCGGGATATAGGGCATGGTGAAAGGCATGACCGCAACAGCGGTGGCGCTGGCGGGGGTTGAAGCGGTGAAGCTCTCCTCCGTATCCGACATCCTTCTCCCCCCTAGTGGACCGTGGCCTACCTTGCGATGATCCTCTTCCGTAGGCTGCGGCTCCGCAGTGGATCGTCAGGGTTGAGGACCTTCCGTCGCGCTCCTGTGACGTCGGCGTCTGCTGGGCTCCTTCCAGGACCTTACGCAACGTCCGGACGTGAGGCGGGGCTTCAGTTCTCGCGCGCTTTCGGAGTCCACGCCACTCTTCTTCCCGCGCGGCGTCCTCAAGATGGCGTCCAATGGCGGGAAAACTCCACGTATGGCGGGAAGAAGGCCGAAGATGGCGCCGGATGGCGGGAAAACTCCACCGATGGCGGGAAGGAAGCGGAAGATGGCGCCGGATGGCGGGAATCTTCACCACAGGTAAGTTTGAACAGTCTTTTTCAGGCACGCAGTACCCGGTGGTTGCGGGCACGAAATCCTGCCGACTACGCCAAAAGTTGACGCGCCCCTGGGCCTGCTGTGTCGTGCGGCATCGCGCGCACGGGGCTTACCCGGAGCCGGATCAGATGGGGGTAGTAGTCTCGTGGCGGTAACCCGGTCCGTGCCCAGGGTGTCAAACTAAGTGTGTGGCAGTCTTGGTAGATGTTGGACGACTACGCCACCCATTGAGTACAGCTAAGGAGCTGCTGCTGCAGGGCAGACCGCTGAGGCCGGTGGTAGGATTGTGCAGCGTGATAGTATAACCCCCAACGGGAGGGGTATAGCCTCAGGGCAGCCGACGTGGATGATGGGGGTAGCAGGAACCACTCGGAGACGGTACGGTGTAGTTCAGGGTCTTTACTGGTGACAAAGATAGACCCTCCCGGAGTACTGGCTAGCGATTGGGGCCTGGTCAGTCCTTGAGCAGATGGGATCTCCCCTGGCCAGGCGGAGTTGTAGGCCTCCCAAACTAACGATACTCTTCCGGCTACCTTGCTAGAGGCGGATATAAGTAGCCCACGTCCCTGAGTGTACCGTGTGGTGCTCACCCGTATGGCCGGTGACTCGGGGCCTTCTAGTAGCTTCCGCTCCACGACGGCGGTGCTGGTCCCACACGTGTGACCATGCCTTCGGGTTTCTGGGCCAGAGGACCTGCATCCCCTGCCGGTCGGTTTCTGCTGCTGGATAGGAGTTAGTCCCCACAGCCTCGGACTCCGGGTCCGGTGATAACTTCTCAGTGTTATGTTCTGCTACCAAAGCTAAGGAAAGAGAGGAGATCTGTCCCTACTATAGGACTCAGCTGAATCCCTACGATGTAACAGGGAACCTGATCCTGCGATCAGACCTGCTAAAGTCCTAATCTAGTCTGTACGGAGACCTATAGATGTGGGGAGGGAATCCCTACAAGTACTAAGGACTGGGAGGAATATGGGACACCTCCTAACAGAAATAGTAGCAGACAGACGAACAAACAAAATAAATAGAACATAGAGGTCCGTAGACCAAGCAAACTAACAGAGTTAGATACAGAGCACAGGCTAGCTAGAAAGTAGATATACAATGAAGTCCAGCAAAGCCAGAAGGGCGGAACAGGATTAAATAGGCCAACAAGGTCATGTGACCAGCAAAGGAAAAAAAACCTAACAGCAAGGTTCTAACAGTACCCCCCCTTCTAAGAGGATCCTCCGGATCCCCTAGGACCAGGCTTATCAGGAAATCTCCTGTGAAACGCTCTGATAAGTCTGGATGCGGAAACATCATCTGACCTCACCCAAGAGTTATCCTCGGGTCCGAAGCCTTTCCAGGCCACAAGATACTGCAAACTACCTCTGTACCGTCTAGAGTCAAGGATGCGAGAAATTTCATATTCCCCGTCCTCCACCACCGGAGGAACAGAGGCAGAGGCGTCACCATCCGACACAACAGCTTTTTTTAACAGAGAGACATGAAAGACCGGATTAATTCTCCAGGAGGTAGGAACCTCCAACCTAACAGCAGATTGGTTGACAACCTGAAGCACCTTAAAGGGCCCTACAAACTTGGGACCCAATTTCTTAGAAGGAATCCTCAACCGCAGATTCCTAGAGGACAACCAAACCATGTCACCAACAGCGAACAAAACCTCCTGTCGTTTCCTATCAAAGTAGTCTTTAGATTTTCTGTTGGCCTCCTGAAGATTACCACGCACATCCGTCCAAACTCTTTCCAAATCACCGGAAAAATTCTCCTCCTCAGGCACGGCAGATCCCAACTTGGAGAACGACCCAAACGACGGATGTCTCCCAGAACAACAAAAAAAAGGCGAACAACCAGCAGAAGAAGATGTATGATTGTTCAGAGCAAATTCGGCAAGTGGCAGAAACTCAGACCACCCCTCTTGATTGTCTGCCACAAAACAACGCAAGAACTGCTCAACATCCTGGTTTTTCCTTTCTGTCTGGCCATTAGATTCAGGATGATATCCGGACGAAAACGACAAATGAATTCCCAACCTGTCACAAAAGGCACGCCAAAAACGAGCCACGAACTGAGGACCCCTATCAGAAACAATGTCAGTAGGAACGCCATGAAGTCTGACAATTTCCTTGACAAAGGCCTTAGCGAGAGTTTTAGCGCAGGGCAGTTTGACGAAGGGAACCAAGTGACACATCTTGCTAAAACGGTCCACGACCACCCAGATGACAGTAAAACCCTCAGAGGGGGGAAGGTCAGTTATAAAGTCCATAGCCAAATGTGTCCAAGGAGCACTGGGGACCTCCAAAGGACAAAGCAACCCCGCAGCAGGAGTATGTGAGGACTTAGATCTAGCACATATAGTACATTGGCGCACCCACTTAATGACTTCCTTCTGCCATCCAGGCCACCAAAAACTGCGACCCACCAGTCTCTTGGTCTCAGAGATTCCGGGATGACCTGCCAACCGAGATTCGTGACACTCAACAAACAAATCTCTCCTAAAGGTCCCAGGCACAAACAACCTCCCATGAGGAGTGTTAGATGGGGCATTCTCCTGAGCTTTAAGAATCTCATCTTCCAAAACGGAGTCTAAAGCAGCTATCACAACACCTTCTTGTAAAATGTTTTCCTCTTTCTCAGCACCGACTATGGGAGAAAAACTGCGAGACAAGGCATCCGCCTTAACATTCTTAGTACCAGGGATGTAAGTAACGGAGAAATTAAACCGCGAGAAAAACAGTGCCCACCTAGCCTGACGGGCATTCAGGCGCTTGGCAGCGTCAAGATATATCAGATTTTTATGATCCGTAAGAACCTGAACGGGAAATTCCGCACCTTCCAAGAAGTGGCGCCAGTGTTCAAATGCGAGTTTAATAGCCAATAATTCCCGATTACCAATATCGTAATTCAATTCAGTCTCCGAAAATTTTTTTGAAAAAAAGGCACAGGGATGTAATCCATCCCCGTTATCCTGAGACAATACTGCGCCAACCCCCACAGAGGAAGCATCAACCTCAACCAAAAACGGCCTAGTAACATCAGGCTGCATAAGGATGGGAGCAGAGGTGAACCTCTCCTTGAGATACACAAAAGCTTCAATGGCCTCAGAAGACCACTGAACCGCATCAGCACCTTTCCTGGTGAGATCAGTCAGAGGTTTGACAATACTAGAAAATTTTTTTATGAATTTTCTATAGTAATTGGCGAAACCCAAAAACCTCTGTATCGATTTCAAACCAATAGGCCTAGGCCATTCCTGCACAGCCTGAACCTTAACCGGATCCATCTCAAAACCTTTGCTGGAGATAATGTAGCCCAAAAAACTAATTCTCTGTACAGCGAACTCACATTTCTCCAGCTTAGCAAAAAGCGAATTGTCCATTAATAACTGTAATACCTCACGCACGCTCCGCCAATGAGACTCCAGATCTGGCGAATAAATCAAAATGTCATCCAAATACACAACCACATTTTTACCGATCAAAGGTCTAAGGATGTCATTAATCAGATTCTGAAAAAATGCAGGAGCATTAGTAAGACCAAAAGGCATAACCAGATTCTCAAAATGACCCACAGGAGTGTTAAAAGCAGTCTTCCATTCATCACCCTCCTTCATGCGCAACAGATTGTATGCCCCCTTAAGGTCAATTTTAGAGAACCACTTGGCCCCCACTAACTGGTTAAACAGATCAGGAATCAATGGCAGTGGGTAAGGATTGCGTACCGTAATTTTGTTAATCTCACGAAAATCCAGACAAGGACGTAAACTGCCGTCCTTTTTTTTTACAAAAAAAAATCCAACCGCCACAGGAGACTTAGAGGGCCTAATGTGACCGGCGGCCAAACTTGTCTGTATGTATTCCTCCAAAGCCTTCCTCTCAGGAATAGTAAGGTTAAATAAACGACTTTTAGGAAGAGTCGCTCCAGGGACAAATTCAATAGAACAATCATAGTCTCTATGGGGAGGCAAAACCTGCGATTCTTTCTCAGAAAAAACTCTCCAAAAATCCTGAATAGGAACAGGCAATTCTCCCCTATCCAAAGCTGCAATACGCCCGTTACAACACTTGTCATAACATTTATGGCTCCAGGATTTAATTTCACTGGTAGACCAATCCAGTACAGGATTGTGAAATTTTAACCAGGGCAAACCCAATATTACTGGAGAAGGCAAGTTATTCAACACTACCAAATCCAATTTCTCATGGTGAACACCATTAATAGTGAGAGGAAATTCACTGACCTTGAGAGTAATATTCTTCAAAGGGGAGCCATCCACAGAAACCACAGCAATGGGGGATGATAAAGGTTCAGGTTTTAAATTGAGTTTTTCCACGAATCCCCCATCAATTACACTCAGTGTAGACCCGCAATCAACAAACACCCGAAATTCCATTAATTTTTCCTGAGCAATCGTGGAAGCAGCTAAAAATATACCCTTGGAATTTAAACAGGCAATACGGGCGTGACTGACCATTTTTTTTTCTTTCTTCATACGAAGCTCACAGCCTTTAATCAAATGACCAGATTTTCCGCAATAGAAACACAAGCCTTCCGAAAAACGACGGTCTTTTTCTTGAGAGCGAGGTGCCACCGATCCAATCTCCATCGGTTCACCACTGTTAGTACACACATTATCATAACCAGAAACTGACATAGCAGAGGATTTGCTCTCATTAACCCTAGCACGCAGTCTTCTATCCACCCGTATAGCTAATTGCATAGCCTGTTGCAAATCCTCAGGTGTAGGATAAGCAATTAGCAGGTCTTTAACCCTTTCACTGAGCCCAGCAAGAAATAGACTTTTCAGAGCAGAATCGTTCCACCCTGTTTGAGTGGACCAACGACGAAAATGGGTACAATATTTTTCCACATTACCTGATCCTTGTTTTAAACGTCTCAACTCAGTCTCAGCTGATGCCACATGGTCAGGATCATCATATAATAGTCCTAAAGCAGAAAAAAAACTATCCACTGATCTGAAGCATGTATCACTAGGTTGCAAAGAAAAGGCCCACTCCTGAGGCTCTTTGCGCAAAAGTGACATTATGAACCCTACGCGCTGGGATTCATCCCCAGAGGACTTGGGTCTCAAACGAAAATACAATAAGCAAGCATTTTTAAATGAAAAAAATTCTCGATGTTCACCAAAAAATAAATCCGGCAAACATACCTTAGGCTCCAAGAAATATGCTCCAGGACAGTTACTCACGTGCTGACGGAGCTCGGCCACTTCCAGAGAGAGTCCCTGCAGGTGTTTAGCCAAATCCTGAACCGACACCATGATGGAACAAAAAAAATCTTTCCTTAGAGAATTTGCAGGCTGGACTTACTGTTATGTTCTGCTACCAAAGCTAAGGAAAGAGAGGAGATCTGTCCCTACTATAGGACTCAGCTGAATCCCTACGATGTAACAGGGAACCTGATCCTGCGATCAGACCTGCTAAAGTCCTAATCTAGTCTGTACGGAGACCTATAGATGTGGGGAGGGAATCCCTACAAGTACTAAGGACTGGGAGGAATATGGGACACCTCCTAACAGAAATAGTAGCAGACAGACGAACAAACAAAATAAATAGAACATAGAGGTCCGTAGACCAAGCAAACTAACAGAGTTAGATACAGAGCACAGGCTAGCTAGAAAGTAGATATACAATGAAGTCCAGCAAAGCCAGAAGGGCGGAGCAGGATTAAATAGGCCAACAAGGTCATGTGACCAGCAAAGGAAAAAAAACCTAACAGCAAGGTTCTAACACTCAGTCAGGGCGAGCTCTGCAGCTGCCAGCCCCTGACTCCTTGTAGCACTGCTCCCACAGAGCTCCTGATGTTCTTTTCCTATATCTGCTTCTCTGTCTCTACTTCTTCTCTACTCCCCAACCCTGCCTCAGCCCTAGGTTTATATAGGGGAAGTTCTTCCCCTCCCAGGACTGGGCAGGAGGTGTGGCATGCATAGGATCCCTGACCAAGAGACCTCCCACCTGCTCTCAGACATAACATTGCTGTTACTGTGGAAACCAGACCCCTGGGGTGCCACACCTACAGTATCTCCCAAGAAAGGCAGGGAGGCAGTGTCATCTGTGCCCACAGTATTTATAAGAAGAGACAGGGAGGCAGTACTATCTGTGCCTACAGTATTCACAAGTAGAGAAAAGGTTTCAGTACTCTCTGTGCCTACAGTATCTCCCAGGAAAGGCAGGGAGGCGGTGTCATCTGTGCCTACAGTATTTATAAGGAGAGACAAGGCGGCAGTGCTATCTGTGCCTACAGTATTCACAAGGAGAGACAGGGAGGCAGTACTATCTGTGCCTACAGTATTCACAAGTAGAGAAAAGGTTTCAGCACTCTCTGTGCCTACAGTATCTCCCAGGAAAGGCAGGGAGGCAGTGTCATCTATGCCTACAGTATTTATAAGGAGAGACAAGGCGGCAGTGCTATCTGTGCCTACAGTATTTATAAGGAGAGACAAGGCGGCAGTGCTATCTGTGCCTACAGTATTCACAAGGAGAGACAGGGAGGCAGTACTATCTGTGCCTACAGTATTCACAAGTAGAGAAAAGGTTTCAGCACTCTCTGTGCCTACAGTATCTCCCAGGAAAGGCAGGGAGGCAGTGTCATCTATGCCTACAGTATTTATAAGGAGAGACAAGGCGGCAGTGCTATCTGTGCCTACAGTATTCACAAGGAGAGACAGGGAGGCAGTGCCACCTGTGCCTACACAATCTCCAGGGAGAGGCAGGAAGGCAGTGCTCTCTGTGCCTATAGTATTCCCAAGGAGAGACAGGGAGGAAGTACCATCTTTACCTCCAAGGAGAAGCAGGGAGATGGTGCCAACTGAGCCTATAATATTCACAAGAAGAGACGAGGAGACAGTACTATCTGTGCCTATAGTATTTAGTCAATATGTAATAAAAAGTCACCGGCCAAATTAATGCAGTACATAGAAGGCTTTAATCTGCCATAAGAAAAGGAAATATCATTCTCCTTCCAGCTGGATGCACTTCTTTCTGGTTTGGCTCAAAAAAGCATCTTTAGCACTCCACATGGTGTGTTTCTGGGATTAGAAAAGAGATTTAAAAAGTTCATCTGCAATACCTAAGCACAGCCATAGGCAGAAGGGGCGCTGTTTATTGGGGAGGGGAGACATTTTTTTTTTAAATCTCAGATCATCTCTTTTAAATAGAGACATCATGTAGTGTTTCAGGATATTCCTTGAAGACTTCTCCAACACTCTCATTGTAATTTTAAGGAGCGCTCTCCATACAAAAGTAATGCTGCATCCAGAATAAGAAACATAAGACCTGAATATAGGTAATTGTAAGAGGGCTGCGCAGACATCCCTGGATATGATATAATGAAATACACAATATAATAGTATGTTTTTATAGAATGTTGACTTTTGCTTTTTAAAAGGAATAGTTCTTTAATAGACATCTATTTCCTCATCACCGTTACCTAAATTGACCGTTTATTTACTCGTTAGAGCTCAGTCCAGCCTGGATGTCAGTGGGTTAAAAAACATTTTCCATCCTCTGCTCCCAAAGTGCGGACAGCGTTTTAGGAATGGAAATAGACCAGAAACAAAATTAATGCAAATAAGAAGATGATTTTTTTTTTTTAGCTTGATTAGCCAAGCCAATGGAAAATTCTAGAAAACGTATACAATTACTTTAACTGTCATCCGCTGGCAATTGTAATTGACATGATTTGTACAAGATGCAGTGTAATAACTGAATATATTAAAAAAGAAAAAAAAAAAAAAAGCTCATGGCTTGATTACCGGGAGAACATTACTAGTGCCAAAGTATTATTAACAACACAATTATCATGGCTTCCCTAGGATACGCTCTCAGCCCTTCAATGCATTAGCGAACCTTTGCTAACGAAGAAAAAATTAAAGTACAGCAAATTTCAAAGCTCCCGTTGTACCCAATATCATTAAAAATTTATAAAACTTCCCCTGTACATGACAAGTGTTTGGTTTAAATGAAGATCAGCCAGCAGCACAATGCAGAAACCTTGTCGATGTCTTTGTATCTTCCTTCCTTGGTGTTAGTCCTCCCCCAACAAACACTACCTCCATCCAGCTGAAATATGTAACCATTACAGAGTGACAGCTTGACACGCAATGACCTGTCAGAACATTAATCTCTCAATGTTTTATTTTAGTGAGGAGCCAAACTGCAGAAAAAATAAGCTAGTTGTTTCAAGGGTTGGAATCAGATCAAACATTCCTGGCATCTCCACTTACCAGACCTTTGATTTACAATGGATCTGTCAGAGGCTGATTAGACACCGTGTGTTTAAAAACCTATAGATGTTCCTCAATTGCACAAGCTCTCCCCTTCGGTTAGGAGGGAGCAGACCATCTTCTTTTGTTTCAGTCAGCCAACAAGACCAGGAGATATATTGTACTGGCAGGACACTTTGCCTTACATCTATACGGGAGGCTTCAAACAATAATGATGAGGAGCTTCCATGCCTATTGTCAAAAGATAGGGCTTGCTTCTTCCGGTGCATTGCTTCTAGGTCTTTTTAGAATATTCCACAATCACGGAAACATTGAAGCCTCTTGCTCTGTTGGCCGGTCATGGGCCCACTAGAAATTTAGTGCCATCAAATGTCGTTGCCAACATGGGGTCATCCACTGGTGGACCTTAATTTCATATTTGGAAGAAGCTCTAATAATAAAGCAAATTTCTTAATAAAATATTCAACAGTCTCACTTAATACAATTAACTATTTCAGCAGGATATATATATATTGCATGTTATTCGCTAATTCTCTGATTCAAATGGACAGAAGAAGACTTAGTGAAAGGTAGAAACACAAATCCATCCAGATCTTCAAAACTCTTGTTGCCCAACTCTACATTTCTTGGTCCACAAGTAAAATGTTTCTTCTTTTGGCCAGTGGGATACACCTCCGGGTTGATGCTTGTGGTGGACGGTCAACTAGAGCATCTTTCCTTATGCTAAACACCACCAATATACCAGCAAAACTCAAGAAGGTGAGCACTTTCTTACTCTATGATCTGTGTAATACCATCAGTCGTGGAGACTAGTGTTGAGCGATACCTTCCGATATCGGGAAATATCGGATCGGATTGGATCGGACCGATACCGAAAAAGTATCGGATATCGCCGATTCCGATACCGGAAACCAATGCAAGTCAATGGGACATAAATATCGGAATTAAAATAAACCCTTTCTTTCCTTGTAGGTTATTTCTACATGAAGGAAAACAACTAAGAATAATGTAGAATGTATTGGGGGAGGTGGGGGAGACAATAAAGGCATAGAGGTTTAGCCCAGTCAAATGGAATAGCAGGAATTAATATTTTTTTATTATGTTCTGAGTTACGGAAATATTAACTATGTTAAGTATTTTTATATTTTGTCAGATATTTATGTTTCACTACTTCCATGCTCTTCACCTTCTTTTTTACTTCTCCCACACTTTCTCCTTCATCATCCTCAGCATCTTTTTCATCCACTTCTTCTTCACCTTCTTCTTCTTCACCTTCTTCGTATTATTCTTTTTTTTACATTCTTCATATTCTACTTCTTCATCTTCTTCATATTCTTCTTCTTCATCATATTCTTATTTGTGACAGGCATTCCTGTAGTTGTTATCTATAAAAGGTTGGACATTACACCTTTCGTTCTGCCCGTCACAAAAGATTTACAACAGGATTTGTCCGCGTTCAGTTTGGCCTGCAGCAGCAGGTCTTTTCCAGGGGCACCACGAGGAGGAACGGACTCACCCCCATACACTGCTTAGTCATCTTCTGCTTATAATTTAGATATTATCTTTTGCTCTGATTTTTAGTCTTATGCTTAATGTTCTTCCGCTTTTTGTTCTGCAGCTTCTTGTATTTCTGCTTCTTGGTTTTCTGTCTCTTGTTTTTCTGTATCTTGGTGCTTGTCTTCTCTTCTTTGTCTTCTTGGTCAACTTCTTCAGGGTCATCTTCTTGGTCTTCTTCGGGGTGGTCTTCAGGGTCGTCGTCTTCGGGGGTCCTCGTCTTCGGGGTCCTCGTCTTCTTCGGGTTGGTCTTCTGGGTCCTCGTCTTCGGGGTCCTCGTCTTCTTCAGGGTGGTCTTCAGGGTCCTCGTCTTCTTCGGGGTGGTCTTCAGGGTCCTCGTCTTCTTCGGGGTGGTCTTCAGGGTCCTCGTCTTCAGGGTCATTGTCTTCGGGGTCCTCGTCTTCTTAGGGTTGGTCTTCAGGGTCCTCGTCTTCAGGGTCCTCGTCAGGGAGATCCAGAGTGATTACCAAGAACCATTTCAAAAAGCTTGAACTTGGAAATGTAGCAGAAGGTACAAGAAAGCTGAGGAACTACCGAGGACCAGCTGACGGTACTGGAACCCGGATGGATAGCAGAAGGTACAAGAGCCAATGGAACTACCGAGGACCAGCTGATGTTACTGGAACTCGGTTACTAAGCAGGAGGTACCTGTGCCATAAAGCACTACCAAGGACCAGCAGACGTTGGTGGAACTTGGATACCGAGAAGGAGGCACCTAATCCAAAGGCACTGCCGAGAACCAGCTGACGGTACTGGAACCCGGATGGGTAGCAGAAGGTACAAGAGCCAATGGAACTACCGAGGACCAGCTGATGTTACTGGAACCCGGATGGGTAGCAGAAGGTACAAGAGCCAATGGAACTACCGAGGACCAGCTGATGTTACTGGAACTCGGTTACTAAGCAGGAGGTACCTGTGCCAGAAAGCACTACCAAGGACCAGCAGACGTTGGTGGAACTTGGATACCGAGAAGGAGGCACCTAATCCAAAGGCACTGCCGAGAACCAGCTGACGGTACTGGAACCCGGATGGGTAGCAGAAGGTACCCATGTAAAAAAAAAGTTCAAGGCCGCGAGCCGGCCGCAGTTACCAAAACCCACAGTCCTACAGAGGGTGCTTGTCCTATTGGCACTATGGAACCAGCCTTCATTGCCAGATCCCGCAGCCCACATAGGAGTCACCTAAACTGCAGGCACCATAGAGTCGGCTAACCCGACCGCAACACGACAGGACAACGCATTGGAGGCAAAGTGACGTTGACACTACCCGGAAACAGCTGGCGTGCTGGAACCAGGCTGGGCAGGAGGGAGTACCCGTGCCAAAGACACTGCCGAGAACCAGCTGACGGTACTGGAACCCGGATGGGTAGCAGAAGATACAAGAGCAAATGGAACTACCGAGGACCAGCTGACGGTACTGGAACCCGGATGGGTAGCAGAAGGTACAAGAGCCAATGGAACTACCGAGGACCAGCTGATGTTACTGGAACTCGGTTACTAAGCAGGAGGTACCTGTGCCAGAAAGCACTACCAAGGACCAGCAGACGTTGGTGGAACTTGGATACCGAGAAGGAGGCACCTAATCCAAAGGCACTGCCGAGAACCAGCTGACGGTACTGGAACCCGGATGGGTAGCAGAAGGTACCCATGTAAAAAAAAAGTTCAAGGCCGCGAGCCGGCCGCAGTTACCAAAACCCACAGTCCTACAGAGGGTGCTTGTCCTATTGGCACTATGGAACCAGCCTTCATTGCCAGATCCCGCAGCCCACATAGGAGTCACCTAAACTGCAGGCACCATAGAGTCGGCTAACCCGACCGCAACACGACAGGACAACGCATTGGAGGCAAAGTGACGTTGACACTACCCGGAAACAGCTGGCGTGCTGGAACCAGGCTGGGCAGGAGGGAGTACCCGTGCCAAAGACACTGCCGAGAACCAGCTGACGGTACTGGAACCCGGATGGGTAGCAGAAGATACAAGAGCAAATGGAACTACCGAGGACCAGCTGACGGTACTGGAACCCGGATGGGTAGCAGAAGGTACAAGAGCCAATGGAACTACCGAGGACCAGCTGATGTTACTGGAACTCGGTTACTAAGCAGGAGGTACCTGTGCCAGAAAGCACTACCAAGGACCAGCAGACGTTGGTGGAACTTGGATACCGAGAAGGAGGCACCTAATCCAAAGGCACTGCCGAGAACCAGCTGACGGTACTGGAACCCGGATGGGTAGCAGAAGGTACCCATGTAAAAAAAAAGTTCAAGGCCGCGAGCCGGCCGCAGTTACCAAAACCCACAGTCCTACAGAGGGTGCTTGTCCTATTGGCACTATGGAACCAGCCTTCATTGCCAGATCCCGCAGCCCACATAGGAGTCACCTAAACTGCAGGCACCATAGAGTCGGCTAACCCGACCGCAACACGACAGGACAACGCATTGGAGGCAAAGTGACGTTGACACTACCCGGAAACAGCTGGCGTGCTGGAACCAGGCTGGGCAGGAGGGAGTACCCGTGCCAAAGACACTGCCGAGAACCAGCTGACGGTACTGGAACCCGGATGGGTAGCAGAAGATACAAGAGCAAATGGAACTACCGAGGACCAGCTGACGGTACTGGAACCCGGATGGGTAGCAGAAGGTACAAGAGCCAATGGAACTACCGAGGACCAGCTGATGTTACTGGAACTCGGTTACTAAGCAGGAGGTACCTGTGCCAGAAAGCACTACCAAGGACCAGCAGACGTTGGTGGAACTTGGATACCGAGAAGGAGGCACCTAATCCAAAGGCACTGCCGAGAACCAGCTGACGGTACTGGAACCCGGATGGGTAGCAGAAGGTACAAGAGCCAATGGAACTACCGAGGACCAGCTGATGTTACTGGAACCCGGATGGGTAGCAGAAGGTACAAGAGCCAATGGAACTACCGAGGACCAGCTGATGTTACTGGAACTCGGTTACTAAGCAGGAGGTACCTGTGCCAGAAAGCACTACCAAGGACCAGCAGACGTTGGTGGAACTTGGATACCGAGAAGGAGGCACCTAATCCAAAGGCACTGCCGAGAACCAGCTGACGGTACTGGAACCCGGATGGGTAGCAGAAGGTACCCATGTAAAAAAAAAGTTCAAGGCCGCGAGCCGGCCGCAGTTACCAAAACCCACAGTCCTACAGAGGGTGCTTGTCCTATTGGCACTATGGAACCAGCCTTCATTGCCAGATCCCGCAGCCCACATAGGAGTCACCTAAACTGCAGGCACCATAGAGTCGGCTAACCCGACCGCAACACGACAGGACAACGCATTGGAGGCAAAGTGACGTTGACACTACCCGGAAACAGCTGGCGTGCTGGAACCAGGCTGGGCAGGAGGGAGTACCCGTGCCAAAGACACTGCCGAGAACCAGCTGACGGTACTGGAACCCGGATGGGTAGCAGAAGATACAAGAGCAAATGGAACTACCGAGGACCAGCTGACGGTACTGGAACCCGGATGGGTAGCAGAAGGTACAAGAGCCAATGGAACTACCGAGGACCAGCTGATGTTACTGGAACTCGGTTACTAAGCAGGAGGTACCTGTGCCAGAAAGCACTACCAAGGACCAGCAGACGTTGGTGGAACTTGGATACCGAGAAGGAGGCACCTAATCCAAAGGCACTGCCGAGAACCAGCTGACGGTACTGGAACCCGGATGGGTAGCAGAAGGTACCCATGTAAAAAAAAAGTTCAAGGCCGCGAGCCGGCCGCAGTTACCAAAACCCACAGTCCTACAGAGGGTGCTTGTCCTATTGGCACTATGGAACCAGCCTTCATTGCCAGATCCCGCAGCCCACATAGGAGTCACCTAAACTGCAGGCACCATAGAGTCGGCTAACCCGACCGCAACACGACAGGACAACGCATTGGAGGCAAAGTGACGTTGACACTACCCGGAAACAGCTGGCGTGCTGGAACCAGGCTGGGCAGGAGGGAGTACCCGTGCCAAAGACACTGCCGAGAACCAGCTGACGGTACTGGAACCCGGATGGGTAGCAGAAGATACAAGAGCAAATGGAACTACCGAGGACCAGCTGACGGTACTGGAACCCGGATGGGTAGCAGAAGGTACAAGAGCCAATGGAACTACCGAGGACCAGCTGATGTTACTGGAACTCGGTTACTAAGCAGGAGGTACCTGTGCCAGAAAGCACTACCAAGGACCAGCAGACGTTGGTGGAACTTGGATACCGAGAAGGAGGCACCTAATCCAAAGGCACTGCCGAGAACCAGCTGACGGTACTGGAACCCGGATGGGTAGCAGAAGGTACCCATGTAAAAAAAAAGTTCAAGGCCGCGAGCCGGCCGCAGTTACCAAAACCCACAGTCCTACAGAGGGTGCTTGTCCTATTGGCACTATGGAACCAGCCTTCATTGCCAGATCCCGCAGCCCACATAGGAGTCACCTAAACTGCAGGCACCATAGAGTCGGCTAACCCGACCGCAACACGACAGGACAACGCATTGGAGGCAAAGTGACGTTGACACTACCCGGAAACAGCTGGCGTGCTGGAACCAGGCTGGGCAGGAGGGAGTACCCGTGCCAAAGACACTGCCGAGAACCAGCTGACGGTACTGGAACCCGGATGGGTAGCAGAAGGTACAAGAGCCAATGGAACTGCCGAGAACCAGCTGGCGGTGCTGGAGCCCAGGGTAAATACTAAAAACAGAAGAGCCAGAGGTGTATTTGGAGGAGGTTTTAAATCCGTACTACAGTGGATGTGGACAAAGCAGGAGAATTTGCCGGACACACAGCTGGGGATCAGCTGACGTTACTGAATCCCAATAACACTGGAGCAAGCGTTGACTGTGCAGACGGCACTTCTGAGCAGCAACTAGCGGTATTGGAGCCCAGGGTAAATACTAAAAACGGAGGAGCCAGAGGTGTAATTGGAGCAAGTTTTAAATAAGTAGCACAGTGAATATGGACAGAGCAGGAGAAATTGCCGTGAACACAGCAGGGGAACAGCTGACGTTACCGAACCCCAATAACACCGCAGCAAGTGTTGACTGTGCAGACGGCACTTCCGAGCGCCAACTGGCGGTGTTGGAGCCCAGGGATAAGAATGAAAACAGAGGAGCCAGAGGTGTAATTCGAGCAACTTTAAAATGTGTAGTACAGTGGATGTGGACAAAGCAGGAGAAATTGCCGTCCGCACAGCAGGAGAACAGCTGACGTTACTGAACCCCAATAACACGGCAGCAAGTGTTGACTGTGCAGACAGCACTTCCGAGCGCCAACTGGCGGTGTTGGAGCCCAGGGTAAATACTAAAAACGGAGGAGCCAGAGGTGTAATTGGAGCAAGTTTTAAATAAGTAGCACAGTGAATATGGACAGAGCAGGAGAAATTGCCGTGAACACAGCAGGGGAACAGCTGACGTTACCGAACCCCAATAACACCGCAGCAAGTGTTGACTGTGCAGACGGCACTTCCGAGCGCCAACTGGCGGTGCTGGAGCCCAGGGATAAGAATGAAAACAGAGGAGCCAGAGGTGTAATTGGAGCAACTTTAAAATCTGTAGTAGTGAGAATGTGGACAGAGCAGGAGAAATTGCCGTCCGCACAGCAGGGGAACAGCTGACGTTACTGAACCCCAATAACATGGTAGCAAGTGTTGACTGTGCAGACAGCACTTCCGAGCGCCAACTGGCGGTGCTGGAGCCCAGGGATAAGAATGAAAACAGAGGAGCCAGAGGTGTAATTCGAGCAACTTTAAAATCTGTAGTAGTGAGAATGTGGACAGAGCAGGAGAAATTGCCGTCCGCACAGCAGGGGAACAGCTGACGTTACTGAACCCCAATAACACGGCAGCAAGTGTTGACTGTGCAGACAGCACTTCCGAGCGCCAACTGGCGGTGTTGGAGCCCAGGGTAAATACTAAAAACGGAGGAGCCAGAGGTGTAATTGGAGCAAGTTTTAAATAAGTAGCACAGTGAATATGGACAGAGCAGGAGAAATTGCCGTGAACACAGCAGGGGAACAGCTGACGTTACTGAACCCCAATAACATGGTAGCAAGTGTTGACTGTGCAGACGGCACTTCCGAGCGCCAACTGGCGGTGCTGGAGCCCAGGGATAAGAATGAAAACAGAGGAGCCAGAGGTGTAATTCGAGCAACTTTAAAATGTGTAGTACAGTGGATGTGGACAAAGCAGGAGAAATTGCCGTCCGCACAGCAGGAGAACAGCTGACGTTACTGAACCCCAATAACACGGCAGCAAGTGTTGACTGTGCAGACGGCACTTCCGAGCGCCAACTGGCGGTGCTGGAGCCCAGGGATAAGAATGAAAACAGAGGAGCCAGAGGTGTAATTCGAGCAACTTTAAAATGTGTAGTACAGTGGATTTGGACAAAGCAGGAGAAATTGCCGTCCGCACAGCAGGAGAACAGCTGACGTTACTGAACCCCAATAACACGGCAGCAAGTGTTGACTGTGCAGACGGCACTTCCGTGCGCCAACTGGCGGTGTTGGAGCTCAGGGATAATACTGAAAACAGAGGAGCCAGAGGTGTAATTGGAGCAACTTTAAAATCTGTAGTAGTGAGAATGTGGACAGAGCAGGAGAAATTGCCGTCCGCACAGCAGGGGAACAGCTGACGTTACTGAACCCCAATAACATGGTAGCAAGTGTTGACTGTGCAGACAGCACTTCCGAGCGCCAACTGGCGGTGCTGGAGCCCAGGGATAAGAATGAAAACAGAGGAGCCAGAGGAGTAATTGGAGCAACTTTAAAATGTGTAGTACAGTGGATGTGGACAAATCAGGAGAAATTGCCGTCCGCACAGCAGGAGAACAGCTGACGTTACTGAACCCCAATAACACGGCAGCAAGTGTTGACTGTGCAGACGGCACTTCCGAGCGCCAACTGGCGGTGTTGGAGCTCAGGGATTACAGTTCAGGTGGTAGAAACATGAACAGAACAGGAGACCTGGATACTGTTGCCAACCAATTATTTATTCTGGAAGAGGACTGGCAAATTCATGAGAGATCCAGGCCTTGTTCATTTTGAGAAAAGTAAGCCGGTCAACGTTATCGGAGGATAGTCGCATGCGACGGTCTGTTAGTACACCACCTGCGGCACTAAAGACGCGTTCCGATAATACACTAGCAGCAGGGCAAGCTAGCACCTCCAGTGCATACTGACTAAGCTCTGGCCATGTATCCAGCTTACAGACCCAAAACTTGAAGGGAGAAGAGCCGTCTGGGAGTACACTAAGAGGGCAAGACATGTAGTCTGTCACCATCTGACGGAAACGTTGCCTCCTGCTGACTGGAGCTGTCTGTGATGGTGTAGACATTTGTGGCGGCGGGGACACAAAACTTTGCCACATTTCGGCCATACTGGTCTTGCCTTGTGCTGAGGCGCTGCTTCTGCTCCCTCTTTGTGCAGAGCTTCCTCCACTGCCTCGACGCACTGAGCTGCTTTGTAAAGCACTAGCAGCACTGCTCTCGGTTGGAATGGAGAACATGATGGAATGCACCAGTGCGTCTTGGTACTCCCGCATTTTACGCTCCCGGTTCAATGGTGTTATGAGGCTTTGTAAGTTGTCCCGGTAGCGAGGATCTAGGAGGGTGGACACCCAATAATCAGCCGTGTTGAGAATGTGGGCGATGCGGCGGTCGTTTCTGAGGCACTGCAGCATGAAATCAACCATGTGCTGCAGACTGCCAACTGGCCAAGAAACGCTGTCCCCTGCTTGAGGCGTGATCTCTGCCTGCTCTGCATCACCCCACCCTCGCTCTAGATACTGACTACTAGAGCATTGTGTACCTCCCTCCTCTGGACAGATGTCTTCCTCATCCATTGACTCCTCCTCATCCTCCTCACAAAGTGTCCCCTGCCTAGGCCTTTGTGAGGAACCACGTTGCGCAGACTGTAGAGAAGCAGATGGCATTTGTGACTCCTCATCCTCCACCTCTTCCAAAACCTCGTCCCTTAGTGCTTGCAGTGTTTTTTCAAGCAGGCAGATAAGGGGGATAGTCATGCTGACTAGTGCATCATCTGCACTCGCCATCCGCGTGGAATAATCGAAGGCACGCAAAACGTGGCAAATGTCCTTCATAGAGGCCCACTCAGTGGTGGTGAAGTGTGAACGGCGCGCACTGCGACTTGTTTGCGCCTGCTGCAGCTGGTACTCCATTACTGCTGCCTGCTGCTCACACAACCTCTCCAACATATGTAACGTTGAATTCCACCTGGTGGGTAGGTCACATATGATGCGATGTTCCGGAAGACATAATCGGCGCTGCAGAGCTGCAATGCGTGATCTTGCATTGCTGGAACGCCGCAAGTGAGCGCACTCTATGCGGACCTTGTGAAGCAGTGCATCAAGATCCGGATAGTCCCTCAAAAAACTCTGCACGACCAAGTTGAGCACATGTGCCAGACATGGGATGTGAGTGAGGTTGCCTAGGCCCAGAGCTGCCACCAGATTTCGGCCATTGTCACACACTACCATGCCTGGCTGGAGATTCGCTGGCACAAACCACACGTCACTCTGCTGCTTGATGGCATTCCAGAGCTCCTGCGCTGTGTGGCTTCGATTCCCCAAAGAAATTAATTTTAATACGGCCTGTTGACGTTTGGCCACGGCTGTGCTCATATCGGTCATCATAACAGGTAACCGTTCACGGGTCGATGTGGAGGTAGACCGTGACGGCTCCTGCAGCGCTGATTCAGAGGAACTGGAGTATGAGGAGGAGTCAATGTGTACAGACTGGATTCCTGCAATCCTTGGAGTTGGCAGAACACGTACAGCGCCACTCTCAAGATCTGTACCCGGCTCCACAACATTTACCCAATGGGCAGTGAGGGAAAGGTATCGTCCCTGTCCATGCTTACTGGTCCACGCATCAGTGGTCAGGTGGACCTTGCTACTGACGGCGTTTTGTAGCGCATGTTTAATTTTTCCCTCCACATGATGTTGCAGGGCAGGGACGGCTTGCCTGCTGAAATAAAAGCGGCTGGGCACGTTGTATTGTGGGACTGCCAATGCCATAAAGTTACGGAATGTGTCAGTCTCCACCAGCCTGAATGATAGCATTTCAAGGGCCAGTAGTTTAGCAATGCCAGCATTCAGAGCCTGTGCTCGGGGGTGGTTTGCCGAGTATGGGCGCCTTTTCTCCCATGCCTGTGCTAACGATGGCTGTAGACTGGCCTGGGAGTGTGAGGATGACTGGGAAAGTGGTGCTGTGGGTGGAATTACACTGTGTCTCTGTACAACAGTGCCAGAGATTCTTCCATGGCGATCCTGTGAGGAAGCCGAACCAGCTGTGTGTGAGCTGGAGGAAGAGGCTACAACACGAGCTGAAGAGGTGGTAGGTGGCGCTGTAGGTTGGCCTAGGTCTTCAGTGTGTTTGTGTAACTCCACCACGTGCTTGGTCCGCACATGTTTCCACATATTTGTGGTATTGAGGTTGCTGACACTTTTCCCTCTTTTCACCTTCTGATTACACAGCTTGCATTTGACAAAGCAAATGTCATCTGCAACTGTGTCAAAAAAGGACCAGGCACTGCAAGTCTTGGGAGCGCCCGCTTTGGATTTTGGAAGAGCCATGCTCCTAATGGGTGCCGAAGTGGAGGCTACAGGCAACCAAGTCTGCCCCCTCCCTCTCCCTCCTTTTTGGGCCGTTCGGGGAATCTCTTCCTCAGAGCTGCTCCCACCACCTTCCTGTCCCTCACGCCATGATGGGTCAAGGACCTCATCATCTACACCACCCTCTTCAAACAACTGCTTCTCCTGGGTAGTCTCGACAGCACAGTACGCACCAGAAAGTGGCACCTGAGTCTCATCATCAGATGCGTACTGAGGTGTGCTGCTGACCATAGGCACTGGCCCACCCGCCTCTTCAGATTCAGAGAGACAAAACGGTTGCGCATCACTGCATACTACCTCTTCTTCAAATTCTCGAATTCTGCTTGGCTGGCCCCCTCTTTCCAAGCCAAGAGATTCAGAGAACAGAAGTAGAGATGGCTCCTGTCCAGGGCTCTCTGACTGCCTGGGCAATTTGGCAGGTGGTGAAGAGACAGATGGGTGCTCTTCAGTGCTCAGGACCTGAGAGGATCTGGAACTAATTGAAGTCGATGCGTTAGCTGCCATCCATCCGACAACGGCTTCAATTTGGTCCTCGCGCAGCAGTGGGGTACGGCTAGCTCCTACAAAGCTGCGCATAAAGGACTGTTCCCTGGTAAAACTGGGGGATGCTGAGTCACTGGTGCCCGCAGCAGGCACAGAATCCCCACGTCCTCTCCCTGCAGGCACAGAATCCTCACGTCCTCTCCCTGCAGAAACTCCACGCCCACGCCCACGACCACGACCACATGCCTTACTCCCTGCCTTCTTCATCTTGGTAGACTGATAAAGATAGGCAGAAAAGTACTAAGGGCTTAGTGTGCTTATTCCTGAACAGCTGCTAACAGGTATAAGAAACACTAATTTTATAAAGTGTGGACTAGACTTTAATATGAGCTAATGTGGCCTACACAACTGTAAAGTGGAGTGTTTGGTGAACTTTATTTAGGTTTTTTTTGTCACAAAAAGACACTGGATGTGCCTAAAGATGTAATAACGATAGTATCACAAACTTTTTGTAGCTATTACAATGTAGGAAGGTAACCTACAATGCAATAGATGAGGCTGCAAAAAATAGGCTAATACTAATCTGGCTGGGGCTGCAGGGCCCAATGCTGCAGAAAGGCTCCTCTATCTACTCCTATATAGTGTGTTTGGAATCAATTTAGCTGAATATGGATGGAACCACCACACTAATAGGAGATATCAGGAAAAATTATGAATTGGCAATAAAGGACAATGTATGAGGCAGTGACACACACTGAGTGCACTACAACCAGACGGGGTTGAAGCACACACTACAGGGTGAGCTGCACTCACACACCAGACCTTGCAGACAGCGGTGAACAGTACAGATGCAGAGCACTGTGCACTAGTGCTGCAAGACGGAAAAAAAATTCTCTATCTACTCCTATATAGTGTGTTTGGAACCAATTTAGCTGAATACAGATGGAACCACCACACTAATAGGAGATATCAGGAAAAATTATGAATTGGCAATAAAGGACAATGTATGAGGCAGTGACACACACTGAGTGCACTACAACCAGACGGGGTTGAAGCACACACTACAGGGTGAGCTGCACTCACACACCAGACCTTGCAGACAGCGGTGAACAGTACAGATGCAGAGCACTGTGCACTAGTGCTGCAAGACGGAAAAAAATTTCTCTATCTACTCCTATATAGTGTGTTTGGAACCAATTTAGCTGAATACAGATGGAACCACCACACTAATAGGAGATATCAGGAAAAATTATGAATTGGCAATAAAGGACAATGTATGAGGCAGTGACACACACTGAGTGCACTACAACCAGACTTGGCTGAAGCACACACTACAGGGTGAGCTGCACTCACACACACAGACCTTGCAGATAGCGGTGAAAAGCACAGGGAACTGTGCACTAGCACTGCAAGGCACAGTGATTTAGAAAGTAGCTTGGGTAAAGCAGTATAGAGCAAATAGGTAGCTAAAACTGTCCCTCAGAACAACAGCGTCCTATCCCTAACTGAATTCACAGCAGAGTGAGCTCAAAATGGCGGCGGTGGCTTTTATAGTGCATCATGACATCATTTCAGCAGCCAATCACAGCCATGCCATTAGTTAAGATGCCTACATGCCTAACAGGATGTGCCCACACTTCTTAGGATCCTCATTGGCTGAATAAAATGAAAATGTCTCATTGCATTATGGGAACTTCCGATTCCGGTATACGATATTGCAATAGTATCGGAATTAAGTATCGGAATTCCGATACCGCGAATATCGGCCAATACCCGATATTTCAGTATCGGAATGCTCAACACTAGTGGAGACGCATCCTATTTATCACACTAGGACTTATATAACCATACCACTAGTTCCATTAGTAAAAATCTGCTTTGTAGAGCTGACTCGGTCATTATGGTCTATGGAGATTAGTAAAAAAAAAAATGGATGAAACAGGAAGGCATAGGTTGTACTTCAGTTTTCCTTATGTGTTTCAATTGTTTTTCACTGATTGATAAGAGTCAATGGATAAACAAAAGTTCAGACAGTTTAAAGGCTGAGAAGAAAATGGTGGTAATACAGATACGGTCCATCTTATACAAATGCAAAAATAGACACTGATGTGTGATTGTAGCCTAAGGCCCCAAAACATACATACTAGACTAATGTCAAGTGAACCCTCCGATATCAACAAGTCCGGCCGAAAGTCTAATATGTATGTGTGGCACCCCAGGGGTCTGGTTTCCACAGTAACGGCAATGTTATGTCTGAGAGCAGGTGGGAGGTCTCTTGGTCAGGGATCCTGTGCATGCCACACCTCCTGCCCAGTCCTGGGAGGGGAAGAACTTCCCCTATATAAACCTAGGGCTGAGGCAGGGTTAGTGAGTAGAGAAGAAGTAGAGACAGAGAAGAGAAGCAGATATAGGAAAGAACATCAGGAGCTCTGTGGGAGCAGTGCTACAAGGAGTCAGGGGCTGGCAGCTGCAGAGCTCGCCCTGACTGAGAAGTTATCACCGGACCCGGAGTCCGAGGCTGTGGGGACTAACTCCTATCCAGCAGCAGAAACCGACCGGCAGGGGATTGCAGGTCCTCTGGCCCAGAAACCCGAAGGCACGGTCACACGCGTGGGACCAGTACCGCCGTCGTGGAGCGGAAGCTACTAGAAGGCCCCGAGTCACCGGCCATACGGGTGAGCACCACACGGTACACTCAGGGACGTGGGCTACTTATACCCGCTTCTAGCAAGGTAGCCAGAAGAGTATCGTTAGTTTGGGAGGCCTACAACTCCGCCTGGCCAGGGGAGATCCCATCTGCTCAAGGACTGACCAGGCCCCAATCGCTAGCCAGTACTCCGGGAGGGTCTATCGTTGTCACCAGTAAAGACCCTGAACTACACCGTACCGTCTCTGAGTGGTTCCTGCTACCCCCATCATCCACGTCGGCTGCCCTGAGGCCATACCCCTCCCGTTGGGGGTTATACTATCACGCTGCACAATCCTACCACCGGCCTCAGCGGTCTGCCCTGCAGCAGCAGCTACTTAGCTGTACTCAACGGGTGGCGTAGTCGTCCAACATCTACCGCTAATACAGCGCCACTTAGTCTGACACCCTGGGCACGGACCGGATCACCGCCACGAGACTACAACCCTCAAGAGATCCGGCTCCAGGTAAGCTCCCGCGTGCGCAACGCAGCGCGACACAGGCCCAGGGGCGCGTCAACTTTTGGCGTAGTCGGCAGGATCTCGTGCCCGCAACCACCGGGTACTGCGTGCCTGAAAAAGACTGTTCAAACTTACCTGTGGTGAAGATACCCGCCATCCGGCGCCATCTTCCGCTTCCTTCCCGCCATCGGTGGAGTTTTCCCGCCATCCGGCGCCATCTTCGGCCTTCTTCCCGCCATACGTGGAGTTTTCCCGCCATTGGACGCCATCTTGAGGACGCCGCGTGGGAAGAAGAGGGGCGTGGACTCCGAAAGCGCGCGAGAACTGAAGCTCCGCCTCACGTCCGGACGTTGCGTAAGGTCCTGGAAGGAGCCCAGCAGACGCCGACGTCACAGGAGCGCGACGGAAGGTCCTCAACCCTGACGATCCACTGCGGAGCCGCGGCCTACGGAAGAGGATCATCGCAAGGTAGGCCACGGTCCACTAGGGGGGAGAAGGATGTCGGATACGGAGGAGAGCTTCACCGCTTCAACCCCCGCCAGCGCCACCGCTGTTGCGGTCATGCCTTTCACCATGCCCTATATCCCGGGGGCAGCCTGGCTACCCCAGTACTCAGGGGAGTCACATACCCTGCATGACTTTAGAGAAAAGCTGGATAGCCTCTTTCAGGTGTACCGCCTCACAGAGGAGCAAAAAGTGAGCATCCTGGTGGCCCAATTAACCGGAGCAGCCCAAAGGGAGGTAAAGTCCTGGCCACCTGGGGGGAGGACTGTCGCAGGGATACTAACCCGGCTGAGGGACACCTTTGATACCCGCACCTCAGCCGAGATCAAGCTTAGATTCTACGGGTGCAAACAGCGGGCACATGAGAGTATAAGGGACTATGCCCTGAACCTACAAGAGGCCCTGAGAGCCATTAAGCAGACCGACCCTGACGGCGTGGGAGACGAGGACAGGCTGTTGACTGAACAATTTATAGAGGGTTTATATTGCAATGCCCACCGAACCCAGTTGCGGGCAATGGCCTTACAGGACCCTCATCTGGGATTTGCACAGTTCAAGGACAGAGCCATCCGGGTGCTTCGAGAACCGGCACCAGGTGGCGTTGTGACCCCCAGACGCCCCACTACCACTTACCACCAGGAGGCGGCGCCCTTGTCGGCAGGGCCTGTGGGAGCTGATGCGCAGGCTTTGAACAATGACCCGGCTCCAGACCTGCACCATCAGGTCCAAGAGCTAGCTAAAAGCGTTGCTGCGCTAACCCGAACTGTGCAGTCTTTACAGGTTTCCACTCCAGGGAAGATCCAGCTGGCATCCGGACCGGAGGACATCCCGTGGCGTCGACCAAGGAGGACCCCACCGGCCAGAGGAAGACCCAGCGACCGATACAACAAGGACGGACGACCCATCTGCCGCCGCTGCAATCAACCCGGACATATGGCAAGGTACTGTCCTTTAAACTGGCACAACCTGGGGTAGAGGGCCAACCCCCAGGAAAAAGATCACCAGGCCCATCGAACTGGCGCGACAAATATGTGGGAGGACGTCCAGTCTTACCCGTGGTACTGGATGGCATTCCTATGAGTGCCCTACTGGACACCGGGTCACAGGTCACCACCATCCCGTACGTGCTCTTCAAGCAGTACTTGAATGACTCGGATATCACCCGCTACCCTGACGACGACTTGAGTATCATCGCCAGCAATGGTCAGCCCGTGCCACAGATTGGATTTAAAGAGGTGACCATTAAAATCGGTAGAGTCGAACTGGCAGCACAGGGACTGATCATTGTAGACATTGACAAACACGAGAGTCACCCAAAGATAACTCTAGGAACTAATGTAATTGAAAATTGTCTTGCAGAGGTGATTTTCCTTTTACAGCAGGTTGCCAAGAACGCCAGCTCCGGCCAGGAGCGAGTGCTCCAGAAAGAGATCCGGGCACTGATGCGACGGCAACAGCTAGAACTCTCCGGTGGTGAGATTGGTAGCGTGCGAATGTGTGACCCTTTCCCTATTGCCATGCCCCCGAAAAGTGAAATGATGATTTGGTGCCGGGCAGCTATTGGTCTGAGAGGTAGAGATTACCAGGCAATGGTAGAACCAGTTTACTCAGACAGTAGGCCCACCATTTTGACAGCACGGGGGGTGGTCAATGTACGCCATGGGAGGGTGCCCGTTCACATAATAAATATCGGGAAGAGGGAAGTGTACCTGCCCCGGTATGCCACGCTAGCCAAATTGTATACCATCAATCAAGATTCCATACAGTCCGTAAAACCCTTGCCTCCATCTTCCCCGGAGGAAGGTAACGGCTCTCAGAAAACAATGGAGGACTGGTGTCAGCAACTACATTTGGGTACTGACTCCACTCCCTCACACCAGAAACAGGGAGTCTATCGGGTGGTGCAAGAGTACGAGAGAATGTTTAGTAAACACCCGTTAGACTTCGGGCGAGTCAAGGGGGTAGAACACCACATCCCCACGGGAGACCATCCTCCCATAAAAGAGAGGTATCGACCCGTACCCCCTGCACACTACCAACACGCCAAGGGGATGCTTAGAGACATGAAGGAGGCTGGGGTGATCAGGGATAGCTGTAGCCCCTGGGCAGCTCCACTAGTCTTAGTCAAAAAGAAAGACAACACCATGAGGATGTGTGTAGATTACCGGAAAATCAACCGTATCACACACAAGGATGCGTACCCCTTACCAAGGATAGAGGAGTCTTTGGCTGCTTTAAGATCTGCTAACTTCTTCTCTACCTTGGATCTCACTAGTGGGTACTGGCAGGTTCCTGTAGCAGAGGCGGACCGGGAGAAGACCGCATTCACCACCCCGATGGGACTTAGCGAGTTTACCTGCATGCCGTTCGGACTCTGCAATGCACCAGGAACCTTCCAACGATTAATGGAGTGTTGTCTGGGCCACAGAAACTTTGAGACGGTCCTGTTGTACCTGGACGATGTCATCGTATATTCCAAGACGTATGAGGACCACCTGAAACACCTGGCGGAAGTGTTCGAAGCTCTGGCAAACTACGGCCTAAAGGTGAAACCCTCCAAGTGTCACCTCCTGAAACCAAAGGTGCAGTACCTGGGACACGTGGTGAGCGCTGATGGAGTGGCTCCCGACCCTGATAAGATCACCGCAATTAAGGAATGGCCAAGTCCCTCCAGTGTAAAGGAAGTGCGGCAGTTCCTCGGGTTGGTAGGCTATTACCGCAGATTCATCCCCGGTTTCACCAAAAAGGCAGCTCCTATGCAGGACCTCCTGATAGGCCAGTCCCGGAAGGCCAAGAACCAGAAGCCACCCTTCAGATGGGAGAAGTTAGAAGAAGAGTCCTTCCGCCAGCTGAAGATGGCCCTCACGGGGGATGAAATCCTGGCGTACCCTGATTACAGCCAGCCCTTTATCCTCTACACCGACGCAAGTAACATCGGGCTAGGAGCCGTGCTGTCCCAGATCCAGCAGGGGAAAGAACGAGTAATCGCTTACGCCAGCCGAAAACTGCGACCCACCGAAAGAAACCCTGAGAATTATAGCTCATTTAAGCTAGAGTTCCTGGCAGTGGTGTGGGCAGTCACCGAACGCTTTAAGCACTACCTCGCTTCTTCCCGGTTCACCGTGTACACGGATAACAACCCGTTGACACACCTGGACACTGCAAGACTCGGTGCCCTAGAGCAGAGATGGATGGCCCGTCTGTCCAACTACGAGTTCACAATCAAATACCGGGCAGGACGCTCCAATACCAACGCGGACGCCCTGTCCAGGATGCCAAACCTACTGGACGTAGGAGAAGATCCAGAGGGACTGGAAGAAGTCGAACTCCCCGCGTTCCACAGTCATGGGACTATCCAGTATTCCCATCGGGTAAGGAGTAAGCAAGCCGCTACGTTTAACCCCTTGCCTCACTACAACTGGGAGGAAACGCAAGACAGTGACCCTGCCGTCCGGCTGGTGAAGGAGATGCTGACTCGGCCAGAGGCTCGCCTTGACCCAGACGCTCCGGAGGAAGCCAAGCAACTGTGGGCTGAGAAGAGTCGACTGTTCCTTTACAAGGGGAAGTTGTGCCGCAGAATGGTTAACTCCCGGACGCATGAACTAATCTGGCAAGTAGTGGTGCCATGGAGAGACGCAGCCATGGTGATGGAAGCATACCACGACGGGGCTGGACACTTCGGATGGAAGAAGCTGGAGTTCCTGCTGCGTGGGCGGTTCCACTGGGTAGGCATGAGGGGAACCATCGAGAGGTGGTGCAGAGACTGTGGCCCGTGCAACCTAAGAAGGAAGGACCGTGCCAGCCAGAAGACTCCCCTGCAGTCCATCGTCACCCGGCAGCCGTTGGAACTGGTAGCCTTGGATCATGTAAAACTGACCCCAAGCAGAAGTGGCTACGTCTACGCGTTAACCATTGTGGATCATTACTCCCGGTTCTTGGTTGTCGTCCCCGTTAAGGACTTAACGGCTCAAACAGCAGCTAGAGCCTTCCAGCAGCACTTCTGCCATCCACACGGGTACCCGGACCAAGTGCTGACGGACCAGGGACCTGCCTTTGAAGCGGAGGTCTTCCAGGAATTCTGCAATCTGTATGGCTGCCGGAAGATAAGGACGACACCCTATCATCCGCAAACTAATGGACTTTGTGAGAAAATGAACCAGGTGGTAATGGATCTCCTGAAAACGTTGCCCCTGGAAGAACGCAGTCTGTGGCCTGAGAAGCTGCCCGATCTAGTGGACCTATACAACCACATCCCGGTAGGTTCCACCAACTGTACCCCGGCTTACCTAATGAGGGCGAGACCTGGTAAGTTACCTGTTGACCTGGAGATGGGAGTCCTGACACCCGAGGACACTTCACCAGAAGCAGACTGGGACACAGAGAGGCAGCAGCAGTACCGGAAAGTACAGGAGAGCGTGGAGCGAAGTCTCTGTCAGGCTAGGGAAAGACAAGAGAAAACTTACAACCAGTATGCTCCCGCTGTTCCCCTGGTACCCGGAGAGCAGGTCTTGAAGAGGAAAAGACGGCTCCACAAGTTGGACGACCAGTGGGAGAAGGACCCGTACACCGTACTGCCCTCAAGCCACGAGAACCCGAAAGTCTGTACCATCAGTAAAGACGGAGGGGAGACCATAGCCATTGTATCCCGGGATCACCTGAAGAAGTGTCCTGAACAGCTACGGAACCCTGAAGAGGAACAAGAAGACCATCGACCCGTAGAGGAAAGGGAAGATATGGTTAGTACTGTGCTCGGAGACTTCCCTCGGTCCTGGACTCAAGTCAATGGTGCAGTTGTGGTACCCATCCTCACGTTCCTACAACCAGCATCCCAAGTGCCTATGGAGCAACAGGTAGAGCTGGAAGAGCAGCCGGTCCAGGAGGCAGAAGACTCCACACAAGCAGAACAGGGGGATCAACCCTCTGCTTATAGTGAGCCTGCCGTACCCCTAGTGAGTCAAAGAGCCGGTAGACAGCTGCCCAGTTTACCCTTGACAGCTCCTACACCCTGTAGTTCAGGGCTAGACAGTCAGCTCCGTAGGTCCACTAGGGCCACTAGAGGCCAGTTACCCGCACGTTGGAGGATTTGAAGTGTATAAATTGTTTTATTTGTGGTTACCTGTTTTTCTTGTTGCTTGTGTATAATTATGTGTTTCTAGTTATTTATAGGAGTCCTTGGTGGATTTACCGGGAATCCTTTGTGTATAGTTGGAGCGTAACCCAGGACGGACTAAAGACTGTTAAGGACTCGGGGCAGGACAGACCCCTACCTGGTTACGTCTCCCTGTTTTGGTGAAATGGACACCTTGCTTTTCTTCAAAGACTGCACCCGGTTGCAGACATGCCGTAACCATCTTTATGTGTTTTTCTTATTGTATTATTATTGTTTATACCTTGTTATGTTTTTCTAAAAATATGTTTAGTCCCGGAGTACTAAATTTCACTAGGGGGGAATGTGGCACCCCAGGGGTCTGGTTTCCACAGTAACGGCAATGTTATGTCTGAGAGCAGGTGGGAGGTCTCTTGGTCAGGGATCCTGTGCATGCCACACCTCCTGCCCAGTCCTGGGAGGGGAAGAACTTCCCCTATATAAACCTAGGGCTGAGGCACGGTTAGTGAGTAGAGAAGAAGTAGAGACAGAGAAGAGAAGCAGATATAGGAAAGAACATCAGGAGCTCTGTGGGAGCAGTGCTACAAGGAGTCAGGGGCTGGCAGCTGCAGAGCTCGCCCTGACTGAGAAGTTATCACCGGACCCGGAGTCCGAGGCTGTGGGGACTAACTCCTATCCAGCAGCAGAAACCGACCGGCAGGGGATTGCAGGTCCTCTGGCCCAGAAACCCGAAGGCACGGTCACACGCGTGGGACCAGCACCGCCGTCGTGGAGCGGAAGCTACTAGAAGGCCCCGAGTCACCGGCCATACGGGTGAGCACCACACGGTACACTCAGGGACGTGGGCTACTTATACCCGCTTCTAGCAAGGTAGCCAGAAGAGTATCGTTAGTTTGGGAGGCCTACAACTCCGCCTGGCCAGGGGAGATCCCATCTGCTCAAGGACTGACCAGGCCCCAATCGCTAGCCAGTACTCCGGGAGGGTCTATCGTTGTCACCAGTAAAGACCCTGAACTACACCGTACGTCTCTGAGTGGTTCCTGCTACCCCCATCATCCACGTCGGCTGCCCTGAGGCCATACCCCTCCCGTTGGGGGTTATACTATCACGCTGCACAATCCTACCACCGGCCTCAGCGGTCTGCCCTGCAGCAGCAGCTCCTTAGCTGTACTCAACGGGTGGCGTAGTCGTCCAACATCTACCGCTAATACAGCGCCACTTAGTCTAACTCCCTGGGCACGGACCGGATCACCGCCACGAGACTACAACCCTCATGAGATCCGGCTCCGGGTAAGCTCCCGCGTGCGCAACACAGGCCCAGGGGCGCGTCATATGGAGGCCACTAACAGATGATGTCAGGGCGATAATGATCCGGCATGTCTAATTTTGGACTGACAATCTTTTTGCTCTCCAATAAATAAGCCAATGCCAGAGATGTCTGGTGTCACGCTAGGTATGGGGAGAACCAGCATATAACGATGGAAACAGGGGAGCTCTAGAACTAGGGAAAGGAGAATGGAGACCCCTAATCAGATCTAACGACACTCTGACTCCCCTATCAACCCTAAATAGGTTCCGCACCTATCAGCGAGCAGGATACCTTAGCCTTAGTTGACCCCAGAGGTAGGCCCTGGGTAGGAAGGGGAAAGGGTGAGCACTAGTCAGCCCAATTGCAAACTAAAGTACAAAGCAGGAAAACAAATAAGGGAATACACTTAGCTTTAAGATGACACCGGAGAGAACATGGCTACAATCCACAAAGGAACTTCAAGGAAATTCTAGCCGACTACTTGAATTCCAGGCCTGAATAGAAGAGGAAACTATCACGAGCACCTCTCTGTAGAAACTGAGTGTATTTAAGAAACAGAAAAAAATGGCCAGCACTTCTAAAACAAGAAATAGGTGTGAACAGGTGCTTACTAGGAGCTGTTACCTCCATATACAACTAACAAAGCAGCACACTGTAATGCTAAGTATACAGTGTTTCTGTTTCTATGTATAAGCTTTGAGCACTCCGCCTCTATGCCACAGGCGATTTTAATTGCAGCAGGATCTTATTATCCCACACACAAGCAGGCAAATGTCTCTTACAGAGGAGTTCACATTGATAGGGTCCTGGTATTTTGAGAAACGCCTTAACGTGGCTACCATGTACACATGAATTGGCCAATGTATGCGCTAAGATTTCTCATTTATTTCCATTTTCTACAGCAGTAATGCTATTCATATTTCATATATTTCATGTTCGCATACTTAGCGTCACAAAGTGCTGCTTTGTTTGTTGAGTGTGTTTAAGGATCCAGCAAGGGTGTGGTAATTAGCAGCAGAAGGTAAAGATCACCACTGGGTCCTAAAGGTATAATCCCCAAGCAAGGTGAAGATCACTGCTGGATCCTAGAGAGAGAGAGGGATAATGAAAGGATCAGGAAGATGTTTGAAAGGCCAAACCCAGCGACCTTCTATAGCCGGACCCCGTATGACTGTCTGTCAAACCAGACACACCCAGGACATCTGGCAGTGACATTGAGCACATAGGAGAGTTTGGCAGAGCAAGCGCTTCTCTGTATGGGAGAATTGGGCGATCTTATCATAAGTGTATGGGGGGGGTATCAGGCTGATCTGTAGAAAATTGAATGGACTGATAATGGTTTCAACATACTGTATGTGTAAAATTAGCCTAATTAACCCCTGAGAGTATTACTTACAACACTCCAGGTATTCTGGGTAACATGCTCATACCGACTCATATTCCAGGAGCCCCTTATACTGAATATTTAGACATTAGAAAAATCAGAAAAAATATGTAATCAGAAGTGGATGAGAAGATTTTCCACTGTGTTTTTCCTCTTGTCTGCTCTCTAAAATATGTTCACTGATTGCAGGTAAAATGTCTGGTATGATTACCATTCCTCTGATTAGTGGAAACATCATGATACATTGTATCACGAGTTGAGTGCAATTAACACTCCTCCAAAACAATTGTTTCTTCCAGTGGTCAATGTGTTGCTATGGAGACCAACCAGTCACAAAGCAGTCACTTAACTAAATTACAGCATTATCAGGCAACGATGCCTTTTGTTTTCAGCAATAGAGTTCGGTTGGTATTTACCATTTTTTTTTTACAGTGGTCCTACCTCCGATCCCCCATTATGTGAATTAACAAACAAATGCTTATTTTGCACATTGTATTAACGATATTGAAATGTTCTGCTCGCTCTCCCCAGAGTGTAGAAACTTTAATTAGTCTGACAATTTTCAGGGCTGAGGACTGTGGACAAAATCCCCACAGAAATTCACCACCAGAGAAGAGAGTGAGGTTTGTGGCTGCACAATGACACCAATTAAGTGTTCATTGTTAATGATGCTAAAATGACACTGGATATTCAGAAGACGCTGCCTTCCCATGAACACCACTTCATCGACGTGCATGCATTTTCTAGTTCACTGTTTTTTTTTTCAGAATATTCCAATTAAATGAATATTTTTACAATGCTAGCCGTGTAGTATGGGTCAGGGGTACAAAGCATATGTCCACCCCCACCCCAAAAAAATCTGTGCATAAGTAGATAATAAGAACTGTGTTGGTTTAACCAGGACCAGATATTATCTACCTCCTGTTACTGAACAAACACACTGTAGAAAGACCAATATTACCAATGAGCCCTGCATACAGGCCAAAATAATACTGCCAAACCATGTGCACTACAAAGTAGCACTAAATAGTCAATGTACATTATACAAAGACAAGTAATGCCGCCATTCAGTGATATGTTGGTAGATACCAGATCTACCCCAGCGCTCTGTAGACCTGTAAATCTGGTTGACATCTTTTCCTGATTGGGGTCGTTCACTTTTCCCTTGTTTTCCATCTGTACGAAATTCCGTCGATGAGTTGTTTTCATCGCCAAAGATTTTGCAGCAGCACAGACACACAGTTAGGTCCATATATATTTGGACAGAGACAACATTTTTCTAATTTTGGTTCTAGACATTACCACAATGAATTTTAAACAAAACAATTCAGATGCAGTTGAAGTTCAGACTTTCAGCTTTCATTTGAGGGTATCCACATTAAAATTGGATGAAGGGTTTAGGAGTTTCAGCTCCTTAACATGTGTCACCCTGTTTTTAAAGGGACCAAAAGTAATTGGACAATTGACTCCGCGGCTATTTCATGGACAGGTGTGGGCAATCCCTTCGTTATGTCATTCTCAATTAAGCAGATAAAAGGCCTGGAGTTGATTTGAGGTGTGGTGCTTGCATTTGGAAGGTTTTGCTGTGAAGTAAACATGCGGTCAAAGGAGCTCTCCATGCAGGTGAAACAAGCCATCCTTAAGCTGCAAAAACAGAAAAAACCCATCCGAGAAATTGCTACAATATTAGGAGTGGCAAAATCTACAGTTTGGTACATTCTGAGAAAGAAAGAAAGAAAGCACTGGTGAACTCATCGATGCAAAAAGACCTGGGCGCCCACGGAAGACAACAGTGGTGGATGATCGCAGAATAATCTCCATGGTGAAAAGAAACCCCTTCACAACAGCCAACTAAGTGACCAACACTCTCCAGGAGGTAGGCGTATCAATATCCAAATCTACCATAAAGAGAAGACTGCATGAAAGTAAATACAGAGGGTTCACTGCACGGTGCAAGCCACTCATAAGCATCAAGAATAAAAAGGCTAGACTGGACTTTGCTAAAAAACATCTAAAAAAGCCAGCACAGTTCTGGAAGAACATTCTTTGGACAGATCAAACCAAGATCAACATCTACCAGAATGATGGAAAGAGAAAAGTATGGCGAAGGCGTGGTACAGCTCATGATCCAAAGCATACCACATCATCTGTAAAACACGGCGGAGGCAGTGTGATGGCTTGGGCATGCATGGCTGCCAGTGGCACTGGGTCACTAGTGTTTATTGATGATGTGACACAGGACAGAAGCAGCCGAATGAATTCGGATGTATTCAGAGCCATACTGTGTCCTCAGATCCAGCCAAATGCAGCCAAACTGATTGGTCGTCGTTTCATACTACAGATGGACAATGACCCAAAACATAAAGCCAAAGCAACCCAGGAGTTTATTAAAGCAAAGAAGTGGAATATTCTTGAATGGCCAAGTCAGTCACCTGATCTCAACCCAATTGAGCATGCATTTCACTTGTTAAAAACTAAACTTCAGACAGAAAGGCCCACAAGCAAACAGCAACTGAAAACCACCGCAGTGAAGGCCTGGAGGAGCATCAAAAAGGAGGAAACACAGCGTCTGGTGATGTCCATGAGTTCAAGACTTCAGGCAGTCATTGCCAACAAAGGGTTTTCAACCAAGTACTAGAAATGAACATTTCATTTACAATTATTTAATCTGTCCAATTACTTTTGGTCCCTTTAAAAACAGGGTGGCACATGTTAAGGAGCTGAAACTCCTAAACCCTTCATCCAATTTTAATGTGGATACCCTCAAATGAAAGCTGAAAGTCTGAACTTCAACTGCATCTGAATTGTTTTGTTTAAAATTCATAGTGGTAATGTCTAGAACCAAAATTAGAAAAATGTTGTCTCTGTCCAAATATATATGGACCTAACAGTATCTAGCTATTTGCTTTTTCAGCAACCTTGTAACATTTTTATTATGCAGCCTCCACATACTCTCAGGGCCGGTTCATTAAGGTGTTTATGCCAGAATTCTTGTGTAAGCATCTTAATAAGTCGCAATATTTTTGCACAACTTGGAAGTTGTAAAAATATTGCGACATTTGGGTTTGCTTGCCACTCTCGGCCAGCTATGGGCATAGCATGGGTGCAACAAATTCTAGAAAACTTACACTGCTAATCACTTTATCGGCATAAGGTAATCACGATAGGTAGTACAGTTTCTGACTGGAGTACATTTCTGGCCGCGCCATATTCAATAATCAACGTGCACCACATAATGAATTAGCCGCATCGTACGCCAGTGAGTCGCTTCATTAAGGCTGATGTGAATGTGGCACCCCAGGGGTCTGGTTCCCACAGTAATAGCAATATTACGTCTGTGAGCAGGTGGGAGGTTTCCTGGTCAGACATCCTATGCATGCCACACCTCCTGCCCAGTCCTGGGAGGGGAAGAACTTCCCCTATATAAAGCTGGGGCTGAGGCAGGGTTAGGGAGAAAGAGCAGAGAACACAGACAGAGACACAGTCTGGTCTGGAGTGGAGCAGCTTTAGGAAAAAGAAAGATCAGGAGCTCAGTGGGAGCAGTGCTAAAAAGAGATCAGGGGCTGGAAGCTGTAGAGCTCGCCCTGATTGAAGAGTTCTGACCGGACCCGGAGTCCGAGGCTGTGGGGACGAATCCTTGCCCAGCAGCAGAAACCGACCGGCAGGGGATTTCAGGTCCTCTGGCCAAGAAACCCGAAGGCACGGTCACACGCAAGGGACCAGCACCGCGACGTGGAGCGGAAGCTACCAAAAGGCCCCGAGTCACCGGCCATACGGGTGAGCACCACACGGTACACTCAGGGACGTGGGCTACTTTTACCAGCCTCTAGCAAGGTAGCCAGAAGAGTACGATTAGTTGGGGAGGCCTACAACTCCGCCTGGCCAGGGGAGATCCCATCTGCTCGCGGACTGACCAGGCCCCGATCGCTAGCCAGTACTCCGGGAGGGTCTACCTTTGCCACCAGTAAAGACCCTGAACTACACCGCACCGTCTCCGAGTGTTTCATCATCCACTTCCGCTGCCCTGAGGCCATACCCCTCCCGTTGGGGGTTATACCATCCCCGCTGCACAACCGTATCACCGGCCTCAGCGGTCTGCCCTGCAGCGGCGGTCTCATGACCGCATTCAACGGGTGGCGTAGTCGAACATTCTAACATCTACTGCTAAATACTGCCGCTCAGTTTGACTCCCTGGGCACGGACCGGGTCACCGCCACGAAACTACTACCCCTCTCAGATCCGGCTCCGGGTAGGCCCCTGCGTGCGCAACGCTACTCAGCACAGGCCCAGGGGCGCGTCAACTTTGGCGTAGTCGGCAGGATTTCGTGCCCGCAACCACCGGGTACTGCGTGCCTGAAAAAGAGACTTTTCAACTTACCTGTGGTGAAGATTCCCGCCATCCGACGCCATCTTCTACCTTCTTCCCGCCGTTGGACGCCATCTTCTGCCTTCTTCCCGCCATCCGTGGAGTTTTCCCGCCGTTGGACGCCATCTTGAAGACGCCGCGCGGGAAGAATAGGGGCGTGGACTCCGAAAAGCCCGCGAGAACTGAAGCCCCGCCTCACGTCCGGACGTTGCGTAAGGTCCTGGAAGGAGCCCAGCAGACGCCGACGTCATAGGAGCGCGACGGAAGGTCCTCGACCCTGACGATCCACTGCGGAGCCGCGGCCTACGGAAGAGGATCATCGCAAGGTAGGCCACGGTCCACTAGGGGGGAGGAAGATGTCGGATACGGAGGAGAGCTTCACTGCCGCAGCCACCGCCAGCGCCACCGCTGCTGCGGTCATGCCTTTCACTATGCCCTATATCCCGGGGGCAGCCTGGCTACCCCAGTACTCAGGGGAGTCACATACCCTGAATGACTTTAGAGAAAAGCTGGATAGCCTCTTCCAGGTGTACCCCCTCACAGAAGAGCAAAAAGTGAGCATCCTGGTGGCCCAACTAAACGGGGCAGCCCAAAGGGAGGTAAAGTCCTGGCCACCTGGGAGGAGGACTGTCGCAGGGATATTAACCCGGCTGAAGGACACCTTTGATACCCACACCTCAGCTGAGATTAAGCTTAGATTCTACGGGTGCAAACAGCGAGCACATGAGAATATAAGGGACTATGCACTAAACCTACAAGAGGCCCTGAGAGCCATTAAGCAGACCGACCCTGACGGCGTGGGAAACGAGGACAGGCTGTTGACCGAACAATTTATAGAGGGACTATATTGCAATGCCCACCGAACCCAGTTGCGGGCAATGGCCTTACAGGATCCTCATCTGGACTTTGCACAGTTCAAGGACAGAGCCATCCGGGTGCTCCGAGAACCGGCACCGGGTGGCGTTGTGACCCACAGGCGCCCTACTACCGCTTACCATCAGTAGGCGGCGCCCTTGTCGGCAGGGCCTGTGGGGGCTGATGCGCAGGCTTTGAACAATGACCCGGCTCCAGACCTGCACCATCAGGTCCAAGAGCTAGCTAAAAGCGTTGCTGCGCTAACCCGAACTGTGCAGTCGTTACAGGTTTCTGCTCCAGGGAAGATCCAGCTGGCATCCGGACCGGAGGACATCCCGTGGCGTCGACCAAGGAGGACCCCACCGGCCAGAGGAAGACCCAGCGACCGATACAACGAGGACGGACAACCCATCTGCCGCCGCTGCAATCAACCCGGACATATGGCAAGGTACTGTCCTTTAAACTGGCACAACCTGGGGTAGAGGGCCGACCCCTAGGAATAAGATCACCAGGCCCATCGAACTGGCGTGACAAATATGTGGGAGGACGTCCAGTCTTGCCTGTGGTACTGGATGGCATTCCTATGAGTGCCCTACTTGACACCGGGTCACAGGTCACCACCATCCCGTACGTGCTCTTCAAGCAGTACTGGAATGACTCGGATATAACCCGCTACCCTGACGACGACTTGAGTATCATCGCCAGCAATGGTCAACCCGTGCCACAGATCGGATTCAAAGAGATGACCATTAAAATCGGTAGAGTCGAACTTGCAGCACAGGAACTGATCATTGTAGACATTGACAAGCGCGAGAGTCACCCAAAGATAACGCTAGGAACTAATGTGATTGAAAATTGTCTTGCAGAGGTGATTTTCATTTTACAGCAGGTTGCCAAGAACGCCAGCTCCGGCCAGCAGCGAGTGCTCCAAAAAGAGATCCGGGCACTGATGCGACGGCAACAGGTGGAACTCTCCGGTGGTGAGATTGGAAGCGTGAGAATGTGTGACCCTTTCCCTATTGCCATGCCCCCAAAAAGTGAAATGATGATTTGGTGCCGGGCAGCTATTGGTCTAAGAGGTAGAGACTACCAAGCAATGGTAGAACCCGTCTACTCAGACAGTAGGCCCACCATTTTGACAGCACGGGGGGTGGTTGATGTACGCCATGGGAGGGTGCCCGTTCGCATAATAAACATCGGGAAGAGAGAAGTACACCTGCCCCGGTATGCCACGCTAGCTAAATTGTTCACCATAAACCAGAATTCTGTACAGGCCGTGGAACCCTTGCCTCCATCTCAACCAGAGGAAGGTAACGGCTCTAAGAAAACAATAGAGGACTGGTGTCAGCAACTACATTTGGGTACTGACTCCACTCCCTCACACCAGAAACAGGGAGTCTATGGGGTGGTTCAAGAGTACGAGAGAGTGTTTAGTAAACACCCGTTAGACTTCGGGCGAGTAAAGGGGGTAGAACACCACATCCCCACGGGAGACCATCCTCCCATAAAGGAGAGATATCGACCCGTACCCCCTGCACACTACCAACACGCCAAGGGGATGCTTAGAGACATGAAGGAGGCTGGGGTAATCAGGGATAGCTGTAGCCCCTGGGCAGCTCCACTAGTCTTGGTTAAAAAGAAAGACAACACTATGAGAATGTGTGTAGATTACCGGAAAATCAACCGTATCACACACAAAGATGCGTACCCCTTACCAAGGATAGAGGAGTCTTTGGCTGCTTTAAAATCTGCTAACTTCTTCTCTACTTTGGATCTCACTAGCGGGTACTGGCAGGTTCATGTAGCAGAGGCGGACCGGGAGAAGACCGCATTCACCACCCCGATGGGACTTAGCGAGTTTACCTGCATGCCGTTCGGACTCTGCAACGCACCAGGAACCTTCCAACGGTTGATGGAATGCTGTCTGGGACACCGAAACTTCGAGACGGTCCTGTAATACCTGGACGATGTCATCGTCTACTCCAAGACCTACGAGGACCACCTGAAACACCTGGCAGAAGTGTTCGAAGCCCTGGCAAACTACGGCCTAAAGGTGAAACCCTCCAAGTGTCACCTCCTGAAACCAAAGGTGCAGTATCTGGGACACGTGGTGAGTGCTGACGGAGTGGCTCCCGACCCTGATAAGATCACCGCAATTAAGGAATGGCCAAGCCCCTCCAGCGTAAAGGAAGTGCGGCAGTTCCTCGGGTTGGTAGGCTACTACCGAAGATTCATTCCCGGTTTCACCAAAAAGGCAGCTCCTATGCAGGACCTCCTGATAGGCCAGTCCAGGAAGGCCAAGAACCAGAAGCCACCCTTCAGATGGGAGAAGATGGAAGAAGAGTCCTTCCGCCAGCTGAAGATGGCCCTCACGGGGGATGAAATCCTGGCGTACCCTGATTACAGCCAGCCCTTTATCCTCTACACCGACGCAAGTAACATCGGGCTAGGAGCCGTACTGTCCCAGATCCAGCAAGGGAAGGAACGGGTAATTGCTTACGCCAGCCGAAAACTGCGACCCACCGAAAGAAACCCTGAGAATTACAGCTCATTCAAGTTAGAATTCCTGGCAGTGGTGTGGGCAGTCACCGAACGCTTTAAGCACTACCTCGCCTCTTCCCGGTTCACCGTGTACACGGATAACAACCCGTTGACACACCTGGATACGGCAAGACTCGGTGCCCTGGAGCAGAGATGGATGGCCCGCCTGTCCAACTATGAGTTCACGATCAAATACCGGGCAGGACGCTCCAATACCAACGAGGATGCCCTGTCCAGAATGCCAAACCTACCGGACGTAGGGGAAGATCCAGAGGAATTGGAAGAAGTTGAACTCCCCGCGTTCCACCGTCATGGGACTATCCAGTATTCCCACCGTGTAAGGGGTAAGCAATCCGCTACGTTCAACCCCTTACCTCATTACAACTGGGCGGAAACGCAAGACAGTGACCCCGCCGTCCGACTGGTGAAGGAGATGCTGACTCAGCCAGATGCCCGCCTTGACCCAGACGCTCCGGAAGAGACCAAGCAACTGTGGGCTGAGAAGAGTCGACTGTTCCTTTACAAGGGGAAGTTGTGCTGCAGAATGGTTAACTCCCGGACGCATGAACTGATCTGGCAAGTAGTGGTGCCAAGAAGAGACGCGGCTATGGTACTGGAGGCATACCACGACGGAGCTAGGCACTTCGGGTGGAAGAAGCTGGAGTTCCTGCTGCGTGGGCGGTTCCACTGGGTAGGCATGAGGGGAACCATCGAGAGGTGGTGCAGAGACTGTGGACCGTGCCACCTAAGAAGGAAGGACCGTGCCAGCCAGAAGACTCCCTTGCAGCCCATCATCACCCGACAGCCACTGGAACTGGTAGCCCTGGACCATGTGAAACTGGCTCCAAGCAGATCTGGGTATGTCTACGCCCTCACAATCGTAGATCATTACTCCCGGTTCCTGGTGGTGGTCCCGGTCAAGGACTTAACGGCTCAAACAGCAGCTAGAGCCTTCCAGCAGCACTTCTGCCGTCCACACGGATACCCGGAGCAGGTGCTGACGGACCAGGGACCTGCCTTTGAAGCGGAAGTCTTCCAGGAGTTCTGTACTCTGTATGGCTGCCGGAAGATAAGAACAACACCCTATCATCCGCAAACCAATGGGCTCTGCGAGAAAATGAACCAGGTGGTGATAGATCTTCTGAAAACATTGCCCCTTAAGGAACGCAGTCTGTGGCCTGAGAAACTGCCTGATCTGGTGGACCTATACAACCACATCCCGGTAGGTTCTACCAACTGTACCCCGGCTTACCTAATGAGAGCAAGACCTGGTAAGCTTCCTGTTGATCTGGAGATGGGAGTCCTGACACCCGAGGACACTTCACTAGAAGCAGACTGGGACACAGAAAGGCAGCAGCAGTACCGGAAAGTACAGGAGAGCGTGGAGCGAAGTCTCTGTCAAGCTAGAGAAAGACAGGAGAAGACTTACAACCAGTATGCTCCCGCTGTTCCCCTGGTACCTGGAGAGCAGGTCTTGAAGAGGAAGAGACGCCTCCACAAGTTGGACGACCAGTGGGAGAAGGACCCGTACACCATACTGCCCTCAAGCCATGAGAACCCGAAAGTCTGTATAATCAGTAAGGATGGAGGAGAAACCACAGCCATTGTATCCCGAGATCACCTGAAGAAGTGTCCCGAACAGCTACGAAGCCCTGAAGAAGAACAAGAAGACCCTCGACCCGCAGAGGAAAGGGAAGATATGGTTAGTACTGTGCTCGGAGACTTCCCTCGGTCTTGGACTCAAGTCAATGGCGCAGTTGTGGTACCCGTCCTCACCTTCCTCCAACCAGCATCTCAAGTACCTACGGAGAAACAGGTAGAGCTGGAAGAGCAGCCGGTCAGGAGGCAGGAGACCCCACACAAGCAGACCAGGAGGATCAACCCTCTGCTTATAGTGAGCCTGCCGTACCCCTAGTGAGCCAAAGAGCCCGTAGACAGCTGCCCAGTTTATCTTTGACAGCTCCTACACCCCGTAGCTCAGGACCAGTCAGTCAGCTCCGTAGGTCCACTAGAGCCACTAGAGGCCAGTTACCCGTACGTTGGAGGATCTAAGTGTTTAGACTGTTTATTTGTATTTACCTGTTTTCTGTTACTTGTAAATAATTGTGTATTTCTAGTTAGTTTATAGGTGTCGTTTATGGATTATCCGGAATCCTTTGTACATATGTTTGGAGCGTAACCCAGGAATGGACTAAAGACTGTTAAGGACTCGGGGCAGGACAGACCCCTACCTGGTTACGGCTCCCTGTCTCTTGGTGAAATGGACACCTTTGTTTTCTTCAAAGACTGCACCCGGTTGCGGACATGCCGTGACCATCCTAATGTGTTTTTCTTTATTGTACTGTTTCTGTTTTTTACTTGTTATGTTTTACAAAAATATGTTTAGTCCCGGAGTACTAAATTTCACTAGGGGGGAATGTGGCACCCCAGGGGTCTGGTTCCCACAGTAATAGCAATATTACGTCTGTGAGCAGGTGGGAGGTTTCCTGGTCAGACATCCTATGCATGCCACACCTCCTGCCCAGTCCTGGGAGGGGAAGAACTTCCCCTATATAAAGCTGGGGCTGAGGCAGGGTTAGGGAGAAAGAGCAGAGAACACAGACAGAGACACAGTCTGGTCTGGAGTGGAGCAGCTTTAGGAAAAAGAAAGATCAGGAGCTCAGTGGGAGCAGTGCTAAAAAGAGATCAGGGGCTGGAAGCTGTAGAGCTCGCCCTGATTGAAGAGTTCTGACCGGACCCGGAGTCCGAGGCTGTGGGGACGAATCCTTGCCCAGCAGCAGAAACCGACCGGCAGGGGATTTCAGGTCCTCTGGCCAAGAAACCCGAAGGCACGGTCACACGCAAGGGACCAGCACCGCGACGTGGAGCGGAAGCTACCAAAAGGCCCCGAGTCACCGGCCATACGGGTGAGCACCACACGGTACACTCAGGGACGTGGGCTACTTTTACCAGCCTCTAGCAAGGTAGCCAGAAGAGTACAATTAGTTGGGGAGGCCTACAACTACGCCTGGCCAGGGGAGATCCCATCTGCTCGCGGACTGACCAGGCCCCGATCGCTAGCCAGTACTCCGGGAGGGTCTACCTTTGCCACCAGTAAAGACCCTGAACTACACCGCACCATCTCCGAGTGTTTCATCATCCACGTCCGCTGTCCTGAGGCCATACCCCTCCCGTTGGGGGTTATACCATCCCCGCTGCACAACCGTATCACCGGCCTCAGCGGTCTGCCCTGCAGCGGCGGTCTCATGACCGCATTCAACGGGTGGCGTAGTCGAACATTCTAACATCTACTGCTAAATACTGCCGCTCAGTTTGACTCCCTGGGCACGGACCGGGTCACCGCCACGAAACTACTACCCCTCTCAGATCCGGCTCCGGGTAGGCCCCCGCGTGCGCAACGCTACTCAGCACAGGCCCAGGGGCGCGTCATGTACAACACAAGTCTTAGTGAATCAGCCCCTCAATCTTGTTGTGCCACTCCTCAATTGTTTGCCAGGTGCTGCCACATTTTCCCCAATTAGTGCCCCTTCTGTGTGGCACAGTGCCGCCAACTACTGTACTTCAGAAATAATGTCATAATTAGGAGAATCCCTAAAATTTGTGGCATTGTTTTGTGCCCCACAGAGTTATAAGTGTTCTTTTATTTTTGTGCCCCCATATAATTATAATGCCCCTAAAAAGAAAGGTTTTGTAGGTTTTACTTCTTTTTGCTAGAGTGAACATGCTCCTATTTCTTGCATGTGTACCATCTTAGACCTCAGTTCACATTGCTTGTTTTTTTGTCTTGTTTGCATTATGTGCAAATTAAGGTTGTGGCATCCCCCTTGTTGAGCTGGTCAGTATATACAGTTATATGAAAAAGTTTGGGCACCCCTATTACTCTTAAGCTTAATGTTTTATAAAAAAATTGGTGTTTTTGCAACAGCTATTTCAGTTTGATATATGTAATAACTGTTGGACACAGTAATGTTTCTGCCTTGAAATGAGGTTTATTGTACTAACAGAAAATGTGCAATCTGCATTCAAACAAAATTTGACAGGTGCATAAGTATGGGCACCCTTATCATTTTCTTGTTTTAAATACTCCTACCTACTTTTTACTGACTTACTAAAGCACTTTTTTTGGTTTTGTAACCTCATTGAGCTTTGAACTTCATAGCCAGGTATATGCAATCATGAGAAAAGCTACTTAAAGTGGCCACTTGCAAGTTGTTCTCCTGTTTGAATCTCCTCTGAAGAGTGGCATCATGGACTCCTCAAAACAACTGTGAAATGATCTGAAAACAAAGATTATTCAACATAGTTGTTCAGGGGAAGGATACAAAAAGCTGTCTCAGAGATTTAACCTGTCAGTTTCCACTGTGAGGAACATAGTAAGAAAATGGAAGAACACAGGGACAGTTCTTGCTAAGGCCAGAAGTGGCAGGCCAAGAAAAACATCAGAAAGGCAGAGAAGAAGAATGGTGAGATCAGTCAAGGACAATCCGCAGACCACCTCCAGAGAGCTGCAGCATCAACTTGCTGCAGATGGTGTCACTGTGCATTGGTCAACTATACAACACACTTTGCACAAGGAGAAGCTGTATGGGAGAGTGATGCGAAAGAAGCCGTTTCTGCAAGCACGCCACAAACAGAGTCGGCTGAGGTATGCAAAAGCACATTTGGAGAAGCCAATTTCTTTTTGGAAGAAGGTCCTGTGGACTGATGAAACCAAGATTGAGTTGTTTGGTCATACAAAAAGGCGTTATGCATGGCGGCAAAAAAACACAGCATTCCAAGAAAAACACTTGCTACCCACAGTAAAATTTGGTGGAGGTTCCATCATGCTTTGGGGCTGTGTGTGGCCAATTCCGGCACCGGGAATCTTGTTAAAGTTGAGGGACGCATGGATTCCACTCAGTATCAGCAGATTCTTGACAATAATGTTCAAGAATCAGTGATAAAGTTGAAGTTACGCAGGGGATGGATCTTTCAGCAAGACAATGATCCAAAAAAACGCTCCAAATCTACTCAGGCATTCATGCAGAGGAACAATTACAATGTTCTGGAATGGCCATCCCAGTCCCCAGACCTGAATATCATTGAACATCTGTGGTGTCTTTTGAGGAGGGCTGTCCATGCTCGGCGACCATCAAACTTAACTGAACTGGAATTGTTTTGTAAAGAGGAATGGTCAAAAATACCTTCATCCAGGATCCAGGAACTCATTAAAAGCTACAGGAAGCGACTAGAGGCTGTTATTTTTGCAAAAGGAGGATCTACTAAATATTAATGTCACTTTTCTGGTGAGGTGCCCATACTTATGCACCTGTCAAATTTGGTTTGAATGCAGATTGCACATTTTCTGTTAGTACAATAAACCTCATTTCAAGGCAGAAACATTACTGTGTCCAACAGTTATTACATATATCAAACTGAAATAGCTCTTGCAAAAACACCAATTTTTATAAAACATTAAGCTTAAGATTAATAGGGGTGCCCAAACTTTTTCATATAACTGTATGTAGCTTACCACGGGCTTAGGTGGTCTGATATTGGGACCCGGTTCTATTTGTCTACCCTTTTACATGCATTACTTCATCTTTGATATACAGTAAGGTTTTTAATATAGACAGTGTAGGACCGTCCCAATTTAGGGTCACCTTGTCGCTGGTGGGACGGCTTGCATACTGTTTTTGATCAAAAATAGTTCACGGGGTACCCTATATTTCATATGCGACTTTGCTTTACATTTGTGTATAATGATGGTAGGTAGGGTATGAGATGTTTTTTGTCTTTTGTAGGTTTTACACAATTGAAACTGATAACTTTTTTGCCCCCTCCTCCCCAAAACAAACTAACATATTAATCGTACCCCAACAAGCACAATGACTGAAGCCTCTTCTGATCTCCTGTTGCAGGCGATTCCGTATTACTGCAGGTCCAAAGTGGCCTGAGGCCTACAAGGTAGGGCAGGGAACTTATGGCTTCATGTTATATCGTAGGTTTCAGCTTTATCGACAACCAATTTTAGTTAAAGGTGATACCAAGCTAAAACCAAGTCAGCGGTTTGGTGCAATTGATTTCCCTGGTACAGAGAGTTATGGAGCTTTGTGTTTTACCAAAAGCTCAGAGTGCATCACCAGGCGCCCATGTGATTGTGCGTCTAGCTCTGAGGTGGGATAAAACATTTTCTAGAAGCTGAAACAGAATCTGCCCCTCTTTCTGTGTGTGTATACCTGGCCCCTCACTGTGCTGAGTGTGGCACAATACTCTCCCCCCTCCCCCTCTATAAATATTTCAATAGGCAGCTGTCATCTGATCTCTCAGTAAGTTGGAAGTCAGCCTTGCTTTCACCAAGATGGATTTTAGAAGTGTTTTCCAAAGTGAACGATGAGCTCAGGAGGTAGGGAGAGGAGAAAAAGTGTGTCATAAATAGAGAAAACTATACTTTTTAAAAACATATATTACAAAATTTCTTATATTCACTTGTACTATTGAGTTGCGCAAAGTTTGTGGAAATGACTAAGACTATTTACAGTAACTCAATTTAGCAAGATGACATTCTCATGTGTCGGTGCCCATCTATTCCCTCTCGAAGCCTTCATACTCATCACCTTACTCTCCTTTCAATAGTACAAAGGGTCATCCCTGGCATTTGATCTAAATGTTACCTCTGTGGTCAGTGATTGGTCGCAGCGGTCACAAGTTTGGCTGGACCAAGCAGGAAGTACAGGACTGGTTTTGTACATCCTGTGCAGCCCAGACAGACAGGTTTCTGCCATATTTCAAGCCATATTCAACAGTTTTTGTCACTAACAGAGCCAGAATTTTGGCACATTTAGCTTAGTAAATCCCCCCCCCCCCCCACTGTATTTTGTGCTACATTTATGTAATCCTAAAATATATAGGTAATAATTCCACAGGCAGCCCAGCCCAATACTGGGGATAACTATGGATATTTACAAGTCACATTCGGTTTACTCAGTCCAGTCTTGACCAATCTCTAATATTAAGATATATGCTAAAAATGAGTAATATCTCATCCAGAACACGAGATAAACTCTCCATTTTTAGCAAAATAATCTCAATGTCTAGATTACAAGCGCTTGCTGGTAGTAAGTGAATTAACTCTCATTCTAGAGTGGCTTTCCATCAGTGAAATCCTTTCTTCCTTTGGCTTATGCACCAGCAAACATACTGATACAACTTAAAGGTCATGTTCTTTTCAAACTGACAAGCCCCTCCGAAATTTTGACGAGAGTCCTTCTAAGACCTGTACCACTTCCAATGAAATGGAATTAAGTTAAGCATCAGTTCATGTGCGCTCGATCATGTGAGCTGATTACGGCTTGTAACCATGGAGAGAAGTGATTCAAAGTGTGACGGACAACCTTTCACGGCAAGGAGATGTGGTGTTGACAAGAATAAGCAACTAACCAACTCGGAAAAGGAAGCGGAGAAGTGGTCAAAGATGTTATCACCGCGTGGAGGTTAGAAGCACTTAACAGCATGAGGTACATCACTTTATGATGACTACTGAAAAAGATTGATATTTCACCTCCACTCAATAATCCCAAGATTGGGGACTCTGGGACCCCTGAGAATAAAGATCTGCAACCCCATCTTGAATGGAGCAGATTCTCCACCTCCACTCCATTCATTGTCAATGGGACTGCTGTAAATAGCTGAGCTCTTGCCTTCCTCTGCCAGTCCGATAGACAATGAATGGAGCCGAGGTTGACTATGTACATTTCTGCTCCTTTCAAGGTGCATTCAGCAAAGCCCCATTCTTGGGATTGTTGGACTCCACCAGTGATCAGCAAGTTACTCCTTATCTTTTGGTTAGGGGATCATTTTTGATTTTTGGGAATAACTGTTTAGAAATCCTTATGAGACAGGTGCAAAGATTAAAAAAAAAACTATTTTTTAAGCAAAATAAAATGTTAGTTCTATGCATGTAATAAAAGCCACCTTTAATATAATAATAATCTTATTTATATAGCGCCAACATATTCCGCAGCGCTTTACAATTCAGACAATTTACAGATATTATCCGCACTGTGCCCATGAGCCCCAATCAGTATGTCTTTGGAGTTTGGGAGGAAACCGATGCAAACACGGGGAGAACATACAAACTCCTTGCAGATGTAGTCCTTGGTGGGATTTGAACCCAGGACCCCAGCGCTGCAAGGCTCTCAGGGGTCCCAGAGCCCCAATCTTGGGATTATTGAGTGGAGGTGAAATATCAATCTTTCTCAGTAGTCATCATTACCCATAAAGTGATGTATCTCATGCTGTTAAGTGCTTCTAACCTCCATGTGGAGTTGGGATCCTAACCACTGAGCCACCGTGCTGCCCTCTAACAGAACATTAGTTTTTTTTATGTTTCTTTGTGTCCTTTAAAGGATTCATCAGCTGAAACTTCGGACATGCACGTCTGACGGATACCACTATATACCACTATATAACCATAGAGCGGCATCTGTGATTTACAGGATCCTATGTTAAAATAAAAGTAATCTGCATGGTATGTACTTAACTGTATGACTAGACTGAATGGAATAGTACAGAAAAAAATGGTATCCTCACATATAATGGTCCGATAGAAGTATAAAGATCACTCCATTGGGTGAATCGAAGTCTTTGGATACATTGGAGCTCCTAGCACATGCGGCAAGCAGAAGAGTAACCTTAATGAGTGGTCTAAAGTACCGATAAAAAGACACAGTTTGCCAATCTCTTCAATCCCCTTTCCCTGCGCAAAATATGAATTCATAACTAAATATATTTGACTCATCACACATTAAAAGGGATGGCTGAAAACAATGGCAAAATAGGCTTGTCTTCTGGATGTTGTATGAAGGGTCCATGACCCGTTACGGCCAATACGGTTTCTTAACTGATACCTTTTTTTTTTCATTCCAATGTAACCAGAAATCCCCATGATCCCTTCCCTGAAATAAAAAAACTCCACCACAAGTTATCTGTTGGAAATATTTTGGCCACAGCGGCCGTTTATTAACAAACAACAAATAACAATAACATAAATATATATATATATATATATATATATATGAATAAATGGAGGGAGGGTTCTTGGAGCTAATAGATCTGGCAATAAATAACTCAAAAATAAAACCGCCATTGTACCCTCAGCCGTTCAGCACCAGCTCGAGGGCACCAAAACTTCCACATTCCGTGGAAACCCAACCAACAAATTGCTCCCGAGGTAAAACCCCGTCCAGAGCCCATTACCAACTGCCAGATCACCCCCACTCTATTTAAACCAACTCCAAGAACCCCACCCCCCCACCACCACGAACAGCCCTGAAACCTTAGTCTCGTGAGTGCCCCAAAGCCACCAGCGCCCTTTCAATTCCTTCCTGTATTGAAAGGGCCCAAATATCCATACCTATATCATTGAGATGCACTCCATCCTTCCTCCACAAATTTCCAACCCCTGCTTCCAACTTCAAATGCCTAATACTTATGCCCCCATTCCTTACCACGAAGCCAGACACTGCCCTATTCAATTTTATTCGTGCCCTGTTTATGCCTTTTTCCGATCGAACCGCCCGCCATTTTTTCCTGGGCACTATATCCGACCAGACCGTCAAAATCCCCGGAAACGAGGTCCACAATCTCAATAGATCAAAAGGAATATCCCTAATCAACTCCCTCACTGGCGTGCCCCCAAATCATTTCCTCCCAAATGCACCACTAAAATATCTGGTGTTCGATCTAACCTCGCCGCTTTATGAAATTCCGACAAAAAACGCCCCCATGCCATGCCCCTAAAACCGAGCCACCTTATGACCGCTTGTGCCCTTGGAAAACCTAATTGCCTACCATCCCTCCTTACGTCGGCGCGCAGCGCCCCCCAATGCACATATGAGTGTCCAATGATCCAAACTAACGAGGGAACATCACATAAAAGAATAATAAACAAGCAGGTTAGCAACTATTCCACATCTAGCAAAGTTTTTGCGGCAATTAACTGCGAGCATATGACAAATAACGGTCCGAACTCCATCTTCCAATCCGTTTTATCGTCTCAGCCCCTAAACCGCGTCTATTAGCCTCCGACGCTGCACCGATCCTAAAGGAATGCGAACCGTAAATCTCGGTACTGAGACCCAACTCCAGCACCCCCTTTTTTAAGACCGCTGTAAACTGAAAACGGGAAAGAAATGACCCGTCGCGAGGCCGTAATAATGGGCCCGTTCTATTTGACCACAATTGCCAGTAGGCCTCTAAGCATCTTCTAGGGCACATCAGAGCCCCTTCCACTCTACCTAACACGACACGCTTCCCTTTCCCAAACTGATCCGTTTTAGACCGTATGATCCAAAAATCGATCCCCCAGGCCTAGCAGCTCACGTCTTCGGCTAATAGACCACCCTCTCTATTCCTACTAGGGGCTACCAACTCACCCACTCTCATAGCCCCAAAAAAAGCTAGAGCAAATGCCAACTTAAACAATGCCGCCTCGAAATTGGAACAACAAATGGTTTCCAAAACCAGACCCAACCTTTCCAATATGCTAAACTTGACTGGCCTACGCTTATCCAAACTCTTGTTTTCTCTTTGAAAACCCCTGAGAGCCTGCCTGACCAAGAAGGATTTTGTAACTTCAGTCAAACCCTGTAACTTAAAACCAAAAGCAAGCCCGGCTATAAATTTACTCACTCTGGATGCTGACCACCCTGAATCCGATGCTGTCTGGGTGAACCGGAAGGAGCCGGAAAGCTGACTCAACATCCGTTTTTGCCAGCAGTGACCCATGCCCGTACCTGCGAACCCAAGCCACAGTCGCATCAAATGAAGTATATTCCACAGAACATAATTCTGGGGCTATACCATCGTTGACTGAACAACCTTTTGGGTACGACAGATGCTGAATCAGACAAAATTTGTTCGGCTCCTTCTTAGGCACAAACCTCAACGTAGAAATGATCATGCCTTCCACTGGTAAACTATCAAAAGGCCCTGCCATGCGACCCAACTCAACTTCTTTTGCCAACTTAACACTAACAACCTCTGGATGCAACAAAGCAGACCTAAGATTCTTAACCGAAAAGGGGACTGTATGCTTAGGAAGCGGGATCCTGAAACCTTCTAAAAACCCATCCCTAATAATTCCGGCCTTCGCTTGATCAGGGTATCTATTTAGAAAGGGGGCCATCCTTGGAAGATTCACCGGAGTCGCCCCCTTGACCAGAACCCGCCGACGTTCGTCCCTTTCCTTTTTTGAAACATTTTGCCGCCCCGTGGGAGCTCCCGTTACAATGGGAGCAAACGTGCTTGAACTTACAGCCATTCCCAAATTTACACTGGCCGTCATTAAACTGCCAGCACGTTCCTGACTTATCTTTTCCTCCCTGTGCTCCCTGGCTGCCTCCGCCCGTTCCTGATGAGTAACTCCCGCTCCCCCCGCTCCCGTGAAAGGACTGCCCGTATCTAGCAGAAGCCATTACTTTTAACCAAAGCCCTATGTCTTTTTGGTCCCACCTGATTTCCGGCCGTACCGCCTTCCTCTGTCTGAATTTCTCATCATACCTAAGCCATGTTTGTCCCCCGTAAGTACGATGCGCTTCCCCAATCGCATCTAAATAACAAAATAAACCCGAGCAATTCTCAGGAAACTTCTCCCCAATGACCCCGGCCAATATAGCAAAAGCTTGAAGCCAATTCGCAAAAGTCTGAGGAATAAAGCGCCACCTCCACTTCTCCTCCTCCTCCTTCTTGCTATCATCCTTCCCCTTGTCTAAATTAATCTTCTCCAGGGGAAGAAGGGAGAAAATTTCCACGTATTCATCACGCCAAATTTTCTCCTTCACTTCTTTCTTTAAGTGTGCCCCCAGCGGCCCCTCGAAGCACACATACACCTCCCCTTTTGCCCTGTCATCAAGCTTCACGGTATCACCCTTATCCTTTTCTGTCTGTACCGAGACTGAAACCCCACTCGCTACTCCCTCGGCGCCCGCCGCTGATCCTACCTCTACCTCAGTAGGTTGCGGCGACAACCCTTGCCCTGGTAACCAGGCATCCACGGGGGATCCTCTTGACCCGCCCGCTGCCGCGCTCTCCATTCTCATCAAAACCTGTGACTTGCTATATAATATATCTCTAATTCCGGATACCCCTGCCCCATCCGCACCAGCTAAACCCCTCCCCCTCGATGCTACCTCCCGATCACTACCTTCATCACGCAAAACTGCCCCCGCGGGCCCCAAACACGCTGTAGTATCATACTCACGCCGCTGCGCAGGTGCTGTGTCCCCGCCAGCTGGAATTCCTGAATCCAGATGCTAGCTCCTTCCATCACGGTCGCTACTGTAGTCGGATCCATTGGTGTCCATTCGCTCCTCCAGGCCCGCGCCCCTGGCCTCCTCGTCACCAGGGGGGACCTGAATGGATACAGCTGGCCGTTGTCGTCTCGGCGACCGTACGCCACCATCCCGCCTTGGAATCCTGGATGTCGCTCCGATCCTCCTCCGACTCCCGGACCCAGACCCATGGGCCTGGTCCGTGCTTCCCGAACCGGCGCTGCCAGGCAGCTCGATGCTGCCCGCCGCTCCCTCCCTTCCACGTCGACTATTTGAGCCACACGGCAGTGGTTCCCATGACTGCTGCCTGCCCGTGGGTGCTTGCCTCCCCGTCTTCCTCGTGTTTGTCCCAGCAGGCACCCCAACAGGAGCATCGCCAGTGGTGCCTGCTGTCCTCCGCACTGTTCCCTCGATGGTTCCGGTTCTTCTCCAGTCCTGCTGGGCCCTGCCGCTGCCAGCAGGCGCGATGGCGTCGCAGATGCGTTACGCGCCGCAGCCGCGCCACGCGCCGCAGATGCGCTGCGCACGCGCCCCCCTGCTACGGCCCGAACTCCCGTGTCTCGCGATGCTTGTTCCGTCGGCTGTGTATCTGGTGCGTCCCTCGCCTCTTGTGTAGGCCGCACTCCGCGCTGAACGGCGGCAACAGACCGGCTGGGTGGATTCCTGCCGGGGCGAGAGCGTCGGGCAGGAACCACCCTATCTTGCTCTCCCCCCGCAGGGTCCCCGGAGGGGCTCTGAAGCCTGCGCCTGTTCCGCGTGGGTACCTCGGGTGACAGTCTCTCCGGGAGCCGTAGCCTCCTACTCCTGCTCCTTCTCACAGATACAGGCTGCGCTTCTGCGTCCGCGGCTGTTCCCAGCAAGGCAGATAGCTGGGCCTCCAGCCATCCCTCTCTCCGTGATCGTGCTGCAACTTGAAGCTGGCCCACCAGGGATTGAATGGACGCCATTGCAGGTAACTCTCTCTGTTGTTCCTAAGGGAATGGCGGTTTTCCCGCACTTTTCCTTATATATACCCACCCTTCTTCACTACCCGCCCCCCTGCTTCCCATTACCCAAACCCAAACCTGCTCCATTCAAACTACCAGACCTGGGAGGGGAATGAAACCTCCAGGCCAACCCCGGTCATGGGTGGCTTCCCCCTAGCTCTGCTGTCTCCAGCCCTCTCCTTTATTGTCTGTCAGCGCCTTGGCCCACCATTACACGGTCTTTTTTAATGGTTTGATTTCTGAATGCATCATCAGAAACTGTACTATTGTTTAAATCTGGTCTTTATGTTAAATGTATAAGTTTTAAAAATATATATATATATATATTTTAGTTTTTATATAATGGAGTATTTATTGAGCATCCTTATAAAGGCAAAGGTCAATGTGAAGGGAGGTGGACAAGGTAAGCTGTGACATCACCTAGGGTGAATGGTGGATCCTGTGTTATCTACTGTATATAGAGGTAATATCAGTCATTGTACAGGAGGAGGAGGTGAGCTGTGACATCACCTATTGTGAATGGTGGATCCTGTGTAATCTACTGTATATAGAGGTGTTATCAGTCATTGTACAGGAGGAGGAGGTGAGCTGTGACATCAACTATTGTGAATGGTGGATCCTGTGTTATCTACTGTATAAAGAGGTGTTATCAGTCATTGTACAGCAGGAAGAGGTGAGCTGTGACATCACCTATTGTGAATGGTGGATCCTGTGTTATCTACTGTATATAGAGGTGTTATCAGTCATTGTACAGGAGGAGGAGGAAGTGAGCTGTGACATCACCTATTGTGAATGGTGGATCTTGTGTTATCTACTGTATATAGAGGGGTTATCAGTCAATGTACAGGAGGAGGAGGTGAGCTGTGACATCACCTATTGTGAATGGTGGATTCTGTCTCATCTACTTTATACAGGTGTTTTTAGTCATTGTACAGGAGGAGGAGGTGAGCTGTGACATCACCTATTGTGAATGGTGGATTCTGTCTCATCTACTTTATACAGGTGTTTTCAGTCATTATAATCCTGTCTGTAAAGATAATGAGACTGCTGAAAAGTCTTTAGCGTAGAGCAGAAAATGTGGGAGTCTAGTATGAGGCCTAGTGGCCTTTGTGAAAATTGTATGATGCTTTCTTTTTTTTTTTTTTTATATAGATAATATGGAAAATTGAAAAACAATATATTTAATATAAAAACTTGATTTAACAATAGGACATTTTCAGACCTACTGTAAAATCTGTCCCTGTCCAGATTTATATTAAAAAATTAATATGATTTTTTTTTTTATTGCTTTATAGCTTTTAGCGTATCCAAAAATAAATAACAAAATGCTCTTTCAAATAATATCCCTTTAAGACCAAACAAATAGTGTTTTTTTATTTTTCTTTGAATAGAATTAATAAAACCAATGTAATTCAGGAACTTGCACGGAAACATGAAATGCTCAACGTACATTCCACAAGCCTTAAAGAAGCGGCGGTTCTCCGAGGATTTATTAGTCTAAACTAGTTTTTTATCTGCCAAGTAGAAAGGAGACGGCGTTTGAACTATTTTGTTTATCTGCCTGACACAGAAATCATTCATCAGAAATTAAATCAATCCAATTTCATACATTTAAGACTATATTAATTTTTGCCGCGCTCTTTGAAGTGGGCTGTCAAATGAATAAAATAGAGATCAACTTAAGTAATTATTCCAATGAGCTGTTAATACTTCTTTCCCTGTGATGTAAAGGATGGAGATGTGCTCCACCGTCTTAAAATAGCATTTGCTAAACACTGAGGAATCCAGGCGGAACGTGTATTGCTGGATATCGCCATCCATATTTGGGTATCGTACCTTGGAGGATGTTGCATATTGAAGGAAATGAAGGTCAGAGGATATAATGACTTGTGAAGTTAAGGAAAATACATTGCAATTTAAACATCTTTGTATCAATCTGAAGAAGCCAAAGAGACGGCAATCAGACAAAGTATTATGGGACCGTAGTACAAGAATATTGAAACAATTGAATGTTACCTGCATTGACATTTCTTAATTTCACATTTGCCCCTCTCAACACAGGCTTGAGTTACTAAAACTCCAAAGAGACATTTTTTTGGGACCTCTAGGTCAAGGATCACCTAGCACCGAACTCATAAGGCAATGTTCCCCAAGCGTAGGCAAACATCGCACTATGACATTACTATGTTATAGCATAATGTAACCAAGTAAGATGCAATGCAACCCACCAGCTACCGTGATACGCAAGGTCCCCCCCCAAAAAAAACCCCACAAATTCATCATGATTTGTGCATCGCAGCAACCTGCAGGTCACCACATGAGAGCATTCACTTGTTACATCATGCTGTAGTGTAGCAGTGATATAACGTAATGTTCGCCGGCATGCCAAAGTCGTTGTGTACCCCCAACTTTGGACAGCTTTTGCGTTCAATATATGGACTGCAATGCACAGTCTGGTTGTTGCTGCTTTCGTTACATGAACTAACAGCTTCATAGGCATATATATGAGGTTGCTAGTTCAGGTCAGGATATCCATTGCCGATCTGTGCATAGTGGTCGATATGTAGTGCCTGAAATGCGCTTCTCTGAAAACAGCCGTAAACAAACCAAGATTAGTAAAAAAAAGTTTAAAAAAGCCTTTTCCTTTTTTCTAGAAACAGAACCACTTCAGTCCACCAGCTGTGTATGGTAAACATGGCACATATATACTAGACTTGGCGCATGAGCACTTGAAAAAAAGGAGACTTCAACATTATCAAAATTATTATATCACTAAAATGAATATCACATGCACACATTGGCTGTGCTAAGATAAGTGTGAGCATGTCATGGTCATTTTGGTGATGTAATAACTGGACATATATGGCATTACATTGTACTGCTTGTGTTTGTGGACATTTACAGACTTTTATGCTTGGTGTCACACTAGGGGAGCATTGTGGGATAATTTATGTAGGGGAGAGCTGGAGAAACAAGCAGTGCAGGAAGAGGAGGCAGCCGCAGAGGAAAGGAAGCATAATGTCACCAGCAAGGAGAGGAGGCAGCCGCAGAGGAAAGGAAGCATAATGTCACCAGCAAGGAGAGGAGGCAGCTGCAGAGGAAAGGAAGCATAATGTCACCAGCAAGGAGAGGAGGCAGCCGCAGAGGAAAGGAAGCATAATGTCACCAGAAAGGAGAGGAGGCAGCCGCAGAGGAAAGGACGCATAATGTCACCAGCAAGGAGAGGAGGGAGCCGCAGAGGAAAGGAAGCATAACGTCACCAGCAAGGAGAGGAGGCAGCCGCAGAGGAAAGGAAGCATAACGTCACCAGCAAGGAGAGGAGGCAGCCGCTGAGGAAAGGAAGCATAATGTCACCAGCAAGGAGAGGAGGCAGCCGCAGAGGAAAGGAAGCATAATGTCACCAGAAAGGAGAGGAGGCAGCCGCAGAGGAAAGGAAGCATAACGTCACCAGCAAGGAGAGGAGGCAGCCGCAGAGGAAAGGAAGCATAATGTCACCAGCAAGGAGAGGAGGCAGCCGCAGAGGAAAGGAAGCATAATGTCACCAGCAAGTAGAGGAGGCAGCCGCAGAGGAAAGGAAGCATAACGTCACCAGCAAGGAGAGGAGGCAGCCGCAGAGGAAAGGAAGCATAATGTCACCAGCAAGGAGAGGAGGCAGCCGCAGAGGAAAGGAAGCATAATGTTACCAGCAAGTAGAGGAGGCAGCCGCAGAGGAAAGGAAGCATAATGTCACCAGCAAGGAGATGAGGCAGCCACAGAGGAAAGGAAGTATAATGTCACCAGCAAGGAGAGGAGGCAGCCACAGAGGAAAGGAAGCATAATGTCACCAGCAAGGAGAGGAGGGAGCCGCAGAGGAAAGGAAGCATAATGTCACCAGCAAGGAGAGGAGGCAGCCGCAGAGGAAAGGAAGCATAACGTCACCAGCAAGGAGAGGAGGCAGCCGCAGAGGAAAGCAAGCATAATGTCACCAGCAAGGAGAGGAGGCAGCCGCAGAGGAAAGGAAGCATAATGTCACCAGAAAGGAGAGGAGGCAGCCGCAGAGGAAAGGAAGCACAATGTCACCAGCAAGGAGAGGAGGGAGCCGCAGAGGAAAGGAAGCATAATGTCACCAGCAAGGAGAGGAGGCAGCCACAGAGGAAAGGAAGCATAACGTCACCAGCAAGGAGAGGAGGCAGCCACAGAGGAATGGAAGCATAATGTCACCAGCAAGGAGAGGAGGCAGCCGCAGAGGAAAGGAAGCATAATGTCACCAGCAAATAGAGGAGGCAGCCGCAGAGGAAAGGAAGCATAATGTCACCAGCAAGGAGATGAGGCAGCCACAGAGGAAAGGAAGTATAATGTCACCAGCAAGGAGAGGAGGCAGCCACAGAGGAAAGGAAGCATAATGTCACCAGCAAGGAGAGGAGGCAGCTGCAGAGGAAAGGAAGCATAATGTCACCAGCAAGGAGAGGAGGCAGCCGCAGAGGAAAGGAAGCATAATGTCACCAGCAAGGAGAGGAGGCAGCCGCAGAGGAAAGGAAGCATAATGTCACCAGCAAGAAGAGAAGGCTGCCGCAGAGGAAAGGAAGCATAACTTCACCAGCAAGGAGAGGAGGCAACCGCAGAGGAAAGGAAGCATAATGTCTCCAGCAAGGAGAGGAGGGAGCCGCAGAGGAAAGGAAGCATAATGTCACCAGCAAGGAGATGAGGCAGCCGCAGAGGAAAGGAAGCATAATGTCACCAGCAAGTAGAGGAGGCAGCCGCAGAGGAAAGGAAGCATAATGTCACCAGCAAGTAAAGGAGGCAGCCGCAGAGGAAAGGAAGCATAATGTCACCAGCAAGTAGAGGAGGCAGCCGCAGAGGAAAGGAAGCATAATGTCACCAGCAAGAAGAGAAGGCTGCCGCAGAGGAAAGGAAGCATAACTTCACCAGCAAGGAGAGGAGGCAACCGCAGAGGAAAGGAAGCATAATGTCACCAGCAAGGAGAGGAGGCAGCCGCAGAGGAAAGGAAGCATAATGTCACCAGCAAGGAGAGGAGGGAGCCGCATCTCCGCTTGAGCTTTATCCAGCTTCTGCTGCAGCCACTAGAGCCAACTGCTCTAGTGTCAGGGGCCTGCGAGCCATGGGTTGGGGACATTTATCGTAAAGGATATTTTTCATAAAAAAAACTGAGGATACAAGCCATTATTAAAGGAAACCTGAGAGCTTGACTTACCCCATGTGTTAGGAAATCTGTATCTGCCTCCTGATAACTTTTCTAATGATGTTTTATTATAAGTAAGTGATTTGCAGTAACTACATAAACTTAGTTATAATAAGATATCATTACAAACCTTATTAGAAGGCAGATACAGCACTCCTAACACATAATGGGGGTAAATCTTGCTGTCAGGGTCCCTTTACATCACAAATATCCGCTTCCAGGGTAACTACTGAAAGGTAGTGGAAAGTACGGTAACCTATTCATACGATGCTGTAGGGGACAAAATAGGATTGATGACTGATACAGAGATGTAACATCTCATTGTAGCTAAAATATCAGTGCATTTATTCAGCGCTCATATCAGGTGTAACCTTCATTAAAAATGTTGCTCTCACTCTGAGGACACAGTTTATAACTGTTCTCTTCCTTCTTCTCAGCTGAGTTATGACCGCATAAAGATGGAGATTAACTTTTTGGCCATAAATCAGTTAAAGGGATAAAGGGAGGAATATAACAAGAAAAGCTCTCCCTTCAGAACAAAGAGTACTGACAGATTCTCAGTTAACTCATTCTGAAAGCTGCAATAGATAGTGAAAGACAAAGGCTTTCGAAGGCCAACAGTGACATTTTTTTATTGAAACACTATTTCAAAAATGATGTTAGCCATCAATATTTGCATTTCAGAAACGAACAAACAAAGATGTCCATAACCTTTAAATTCACTGCACTCTGGTTACATCAATGAGGTGATGCAAAAAAAAAAAATTAAATACTCACTATTGCAGGTGTTCTAGTTGGATCCCTGGATAATTGTCATGCTTGCGTAACAACTCACTCGGGAAAATAAGTAATATACCAAAAAACTGCAACTGACCTTTCTGGTTCCTGTACAGGCTAGAGATCCTGACCTCACAGTCCCTAGTAGTTCCTGCGTGAGCAGAGATAGCCCTAACCACAGACTACAAGATGGCTACTCAGACCTAAACTGCCTAAAAGGCCATCGAGTCGCTTCACTTCCTCCTAAGGAACCGGACGGCAGGGCAGAGTGTGAATTACCTACAAGAGGGAAGATGTGCTGAAGAAAGGAAAGATCCCAGAGTGAGTAAGTAAATAACAAAATACCTAACAAAGAATAAAGCAAGCTCCTAAAGATAAACAAAAGATAGGTGCAAAGTATATCAAAGAAACAGTAAAGCGAAAACCCTTAGCTGGAATTTCACAGACTGGCTCCAAACATTAAAAGAATGTCAGAAAATCCAAATGAATCTATCACCAGCAGGAAACGCCAGCAGAGGGACAGAATATAAAGCTGCACCCAAAAGGTGATAGGCACACAAATGAAAACACCTATGTTAAGCTAGACACACTGCAGCCAGAATAGCAGAACCCAAACACCCAGAGAAAAGGTGTGTATCCGGTGGAAAGAAAAGGTTGTGGCTCGGTGGAAAGGAAAGCCGACCACAGAACAGAAGCGAAAGGGATCAAATCCTTGACCATGACGATAATAAAATACTCTTCAGTCACATGGTCCAGTTATTTGGCTCTCACCCTGTTTATTATCCCGACAAACCTTTTTTTCTCACTCAGGCTTTGGAGTGGTCTATAACTGTGAATACTATATAGGCCTACTACTATGGGAAACATTCAATTCACTTTTTCCTGAGGAAGGAAAATGAAACTTGGGAATGGGGAAGAATCACAGTCTATCACAACTGCTTATTAGGATCTTATGCACATGGTTGTATTATGGATCTGTGATGATATATAGGTTAAAAAACCACAGCCCCATCAAGTTCAACCTTTCTCGTCCAATTATACATTAGCTTATTACTAGATTATTGATAACCCACAATAACATTTCTTTTGAGACTTTGTAAATGCTGATATAGTTTCTGTTGTTACTATCTCTTGCGGTGGAGCATTCCACAGTCTGACTGCTCTAACTGTAAAGAATCCTTAACTATTTAATTGCCGGAATCACCTTTCCTCAGCATGAAATGAATATTTCCTGGTCCTTTGTAATGAATAAATTATGTACCCGTCCATTGTATTGACCCCACATATACTTACACATAGAAAAAAAGATGCCTCAGAGGTGATCTCATTCATAAGCTAAACAAGCCCAACTTTTCTAACCTCTTAATATAGGAAAGACCTTCCAGTCCGTGTTATAAGCTTGTTGCCCGTATGTGAACCGAATGTAGCTTTCCAATATCCTTTTTGGAATGTGGAGCCAAGAACTGGATTCCATATTCTAGATGTGTGCTCACAAGCGATAGGTAACCCTGAGATCATGGGTTGTTTTTAAAAACCTAAAATCTTGTTTGCTTTTGCAGCTGCTGCCTGACACTGGGCACTGCTGCTTATCTTACTTGTAACCAGAATACCCAAGTCATTCTCCTGCTCTGCAATCCCTAGTATATTTTGATTAAAGGTACAGTAATATGATTACTCTGGCGGCGCTGCATTACTTTGCAGTCATAAACATTCAACTTCATCTGCCATGTGTATGCCCATGCAGATGTTAGGCTTTATTATCCACACCTGGTGAAGTGGACCCCATAAGTTCCTGGTCCAGGTGGGTACACGGGCCCTGAGCGTTGGTGGAAGAGACGCGGGGAGCGAGGATGAGACAACCTCAAGAATCTTGGGAATCACAGAATGGATGCAACGAAGTCAGCAGGGCAGCAAGGACAGAAGCAAGTGATGGTGTGCACAGGAGGAGAAGGGAAACAAACTAAAGTCTATGATAACAATACGAAGGCACGGGTGTGTGTCCTAATGGGCTTTAAAAGGGTTAGGGAGATGATGTCACACGACGAGCAACCTGCAAAGCCCCATGTGTAACACAACACAGGGCAGCAGACCAAGGTGAAGGGAGCAGAGCCCGAATGTGGGACAGGTGTGTAACAGCAGACATCTTATCTAGATTGCTCTTTAATACTGTACAGTCTAGCTCAGTTTTTATTATGTCACAAACATTTGCGTCATCAGTAAAGTCTGCCATTTTACTCTCAATTCCATCCACAAGGTCATTAATAAAGAGATTAAAAACAATTGTCCCTAACACTGATACCTGTGATAGCAGTGCTTACTTTAGCCCATTTAGACAATGTAGCATTCACAACGACTCTTCGTTTCCGGTCTTCTAACCAGTTTTTCACCCATAATGTCCCCTAGTCCCGGCTTCTGGAGCCTCAGTACAAGGCTACTGTCAGAGAGAAAAACAAGGGTAGTTTCCGGCACAAGCAACTGTAGGTTTTTATCCAGTTGGTTGTGCCGGAAACTACCCTTGTTTTTTCCTCTGTCAGCTACAATCAGCAGCAGGTACGGCATCCACTGGTTTCTCATTACAGCAAAAATATATATTCTTGTACCGTGTTAGCCAGTAGATAGAAAAATATTTAGATTTGAGAGTCCTCAGTGGTTGATACCTTTTAATGGCCAACTGAAAAGATGCCTGATGAAGAGACCTGAGTAGTCTGGAAAGCTTGCAATTTGTTACCATCTTATACTATGCCTGATGAAGAGACCTGAGTAGTCTGGAAAGCTTGCAATTTGTTACCATCTTATACTATGCCTGATGAAGAGACCTGAGTAGTCTGGAAAGCTTGCAATTTGTTACCAACTTATACTATGCCTGATGAAGAGACCTGAGTAGTCTGGAAAGCTTGCAATTTGTTACCATCTTATACTATGCCTGATGAAGAGACCTGAGTAGTCTGGAAAGCTTGCAATTTGTTACCATCTTATACTATGCCTGATGAAGAGACCTGAGTAGTCTGGAAAGCTTGCAATTTGTTACCATCTTTTCAGTTAGCCATTAAAAGGTATCAACCACTGAGGACTCTCAGATCTAAATATTTTTCTTGATTACAGCAACGGATCCATCTATACTACCAACGTGAACAGCTCCAACCATCCCCCTCTCCCTCGACTCCTTCTCTACAAGACTGCTGTGTGGTTCAGTATCAAATGCCTTTGCAAAGTCAAAATATTGTGCTGATATGACACTTACAAAATATATACAGGCCCATATTGTACCTCAATGAGCTCCAGTTTAGTAATTGAGGCCACAGATTGTTTATGGAATCTGTAATAACAAAAATTGTGCCATGTTCCAGCAGATGTCATATAGCCATATAAAGGCACCATAGGACGGCACGTGCAGGGTTTATGGCTACATAAAGTGGAACTGGACTGCTTGTATTGCCGTAAAGGGACGTGGATTGAGTCTTCTATCTATTTGCTGGATGCTACTTAGGGCAGCGCTAACTATAATTGTAATGTTCGGTCACTACATCATTGAACTTGGATGTAGTGTGCAGGAAGCCTGAAGAAGAGACCTGAGTTGTCTCGAAAGCTTGCTATGTTTGCCATCTTTTCAGTTAGCCATTAAAAGGTATCAACCACTGAGGACTCTCAAATTCCAATAGTGTGCAGGAAGGACACGCTGGTTGTTATTTCCATGCTTAGACCGGTCAATTTCAATACTTGACTGAATATTCATCTTAAAGACAAGGCAATACTGACCGAGTCATATCATCGTGGATGACGGTAATTTTATAGAATATTTTAGCGGTAACAATTAAAAAAATCAAATAAACAATGAAATGATATTTGGAGCTGGTGGGAGTCTCAGCTCTGCAGATAACTGCTGCCATTTACCATATTTTGTCTTTCGTTTCTGGTAGACCTTATATAATCATTCGGTCTCACCGGCAGAGACTGGCAGCAGGCAGCTTAAAAACAAAAAAAGACAGAAAATGCTTTATTAAAAAAAAAAAAAAAAAATTCCAGTGCAACCGATTAGCTGTTAGAACGAATACAAGCTATTAATATTCCTGACTTTCCACCCCACAATTTTCACTTCACTCCGTAAACAGACATAACCTGCAATCAACTTGTAACCAAACTTTTTATTCAATACTGTAAGTGACATTATATAAAATAAATTAAAGGTTCAAGCACAAATTAGTGATTTTTCATGAAGCCCCTGACAAATACTGTCAAAAAAAAAATTACACATTTACCTTAATCAGAACACTGTAAAACTTCCCAGTTTCCCTTTTTCTTGCCTTCAATTCTACATTAGTGCTATCGTTAAAATGTAATTAAATGATGGAATTATTCGCAAATAGTGATGTAGCATATTCTGACCGACTTCACTCAGTACGCCTGAATACAACGTGAATAAAAAGAGATTTTTACTATAGTTTATGAGCCACTAATTGATGAGTACTGACATCTGTAATAACCCATTTAGCTTCTACTGTCATATCGAATTTTTTTTCTTTGGGATATAAAGGGAGCAGGAGATGCCGCCTAATTCACAGAATCAGAGTTTCTACCAAAATACTAATGTGTCCATCTGACGGAGGATTATAGTTTTGCTTAATCCTTTGGTGAAATGAAACAAATCACATGTGAATTACATAACTGTTTGCTAATATTTACTGTATTAGGAGAATTCCTTTAAGAAACTAGAGGATTCCAATAAAGAAAGTGAAGGGAACACTTATACTCATGAGGGGAAGCTTTCCAACATAAAGTATACAATACAGTCGTGGCTAGTGTTGAGCATTCCGATACTGAAATATCGGGTATCGGCCGATATTCGCGGTATCGGAATTCCGATACTTAATTCCGATACTTTTGCAATATCGTATACCGGAATCGGAAGTTCCCATAATGCAATGAGCCATTTTCATTTTATTCAGCCAATGAGGATCCTAAGAAGTGTGGGCACATCCTGTTAGGCATGTAGGCATCTTAACTAATGGCATGGCTGTGATTGGCTGCTGAAATGATGTCATGATGCACTATAAAAGCCGCCGCCGCCATTTTGAGCTCACTCTGCTGTGAATTCAGTTAGGGATAGGACGCTGTTGTTCTGAGGGACAGTTTTAGCTACCTATTTGCTCTATTCTGCTTTACCCAAGCTACTTTATAAACCGCTGTGCCTTGCAGTGCTAGTGCACAGTTCTCTGTGCTGTTCATCGCTGTCTGCAAGGTCTGTGTGTGTGAGTGCAGCTCACCCTGTAGTGTGTGCTTCAGCCACGTCTGGTTGTAGTGCACTCAGTGTGTGTCACTGCCTCATACATTGTCCTTTTTTGCCAATTCATAATTTTTCCTGATATCTCCTATTAGTGTGGTGGTTCCATCCGTATTCAGCTAAATTGGTTCCAAACACACTATATAGGAGTAGATAGAGAATTTTTTTTGGTCTTGCAGCGCTAGTGCACAGTGCTCTGCATCTGTACTGTTCACTGCTGTCTGCAAGGTCTGGTGTGTGAGTGCAGCTCACCCTGTAGTGTGTGCTTCAGCCACGTCTGGTTGTAGTGCACTCAGTGTGTGTCACTGCCTCATACATTGTCCTTTTTTGCCAATTCATAATTTTTCCTGATTTCTCCTATTAGTGTGGTGGTTCCATCCGTATTCAGCTAAATTGGTTCCAAACACACTATATAGGAGTAGTTAGAGGAGCCTTTCTGCAGCATTGGGCCATGCAGCCCCAGCCAGATTAGTATTAGCCTATTTTTTGCAGCCTCATCTATTGCATTGTAGGTTACCTTCCTACATTGTAATAGCTACAAAAAGTTTGTGATACTATCGTTATTACATCTTTAGGCACATCCAGTGTCTTTTTGTGACAAAAAAAACCTAAATAAAGTTCACCAAACACTCCACTTTACAGTTGTGTAGGCCACATTAGCTCATATTAAAGTCTAGTCCACACTTTATAAAATTAGTGTTTCTTATACCTGTTAGCAGCTGTTCAGGAATAAGCACACTAAGCCCTTAGTACTTTTCTGCCTATCTTTATCAGTCTACCAAGATGAAGAAGGCAGGGAGTAAGGCATGTGGTCGTGGGCGTGGGCGTGGAGTTTCTGCAGGGAGAGGACGTGAGGATTCTGTGCCTGCAGGGAGAGGACGTGGGGATTCTGTGCCTGCTGCGGGCACTAGTGACTCAGCATCCCCCAGTTTTACCAGGGAACAGTCCTTTATGCGCAGCTTTGTAGGAGCTAGCCGTACCCCACTGCTGCGCGAGGACCAAATTGAAGCCGTTGTCGGATGGATGGCAGCTAACGCATCGACTTCAATTAGTTCCAGATCCTCTCAGGTCCTGAGCACTGAAGAGCACCCATCTGTCTCTTCACCACCTGCCAAATTGCCCAGGCAGTCAGAGAGCCCTGGACAGGAGCCATCTCTACTTCTGTTCTCTGAATCTCTTGGCTTGGAAAGAGGGGGCCAGCCAAGCAGAATTCAAGAATTTGAAGAAGAGGTAGTATGCAGTGATGCGCAACCGTTTTGTCTCTCTGAATCTGAAGAGGCGGGCCAGTGCCTATGGTCAGCAGCACACCTCAGTACGCATCTGATGATGAGACTCAGGTGCCACTTTCTGGTGCGTACTGTGCTGTCGAGACTACCCAGGAGAAGCAGTTGTTTGAAGAGGGTGGTGTAGATGATGAGGTCCTTGACCCATCATGGCGTGAGGGACAGGAAGGTGGTGTGAGCAGCTCTGAGGAAGAGATTCCCCGAACAGCCCAAAAAGGAGGGAGAGGGAGGGGGCAGACTTGGTTGCCTGTAGCCTCCACTTCGGCACCCATTAGGAGCATGGCTCTTCCAAAATCCAAAGCGGGCGCTCCCAAGACTTGCAGTGCCTGGTCCTTTTTTGACACAGTTGCAGATGACATTTGCTTTGTCAAATGCAAGCTGTGTAATCAGAAGGTGAAAAGAGGGAAAAGTGTCAGCAACCTCAATACCACAAATATGTGGAAACATGTGCGGACCAAGCACGTGGTGGAGTTACAAAAACACACTGAAGACCTAGGCCAACCTACAGCGCCACCTACCACCTCTTCAGCTCGTGTTGTAGCCTCTTCCTCCAGCTCACACACAGCTGGTTCGGCTTCCTCACAGGATCGCCATGGAAGAATCTCTGGCACTGTTGTACAGAGACACAGTGTAATTCCACCCACAGCACCACTTTCCCAGTCATCCTCACACTCCCAGGCCAGTCTACAGCCATCGTTAGCACAGGCATGGGAGAAAAGGCGCCCATACTCGGCAAACCACCCCCGAGCACAGGCTCTGAATGCTGGCATTGCTAAACTACTGGCCCTTGAAATGCTATCATTCAGGCTGGTGGAGACTGACACATTCCGTAACTTTATGGCATTGGCAGTCCCACAATACAACGTGCCCAGCCGATTTTATTTCAGCAGGCAAGCCGTCCCTGCCCTGCAACATCATGTGGAGGGAAAAATTAAACATGCGCTACAAAACGCCGTCAGTAGCAAGGTCCACCTGACCACCGATGCGTGGACCAGTAAGCATGGACAGGGACGATACCTTTCCCTCACTGCCCATTGGGTAAATGTTGTGGAGCCGGGTACAGATCTTGAGAGTGGCGCTGTACGTGTTCTGCCAACTCCAAGGATTGCAGGAATCCAGTCTGTACACATTGACTCCTCCTCATACTCCAGTTCCTCTAAATCAGCACTGCAGGAGCCGTCACGGTCTACCTCCACATCGACCCGTGAACGGTTACCTGTTATGGTGACCAATATGAGCACAGCCGTGGCCAAACGTCAACAGGCCGTATTAAAATAAATTTCTTTGGGGAATCGAAGCCACACAGCGCAGGAGCTCTGGAATGATATCAAGCAGCAGAGCGACGTGTGGTTTGTGCCAGCGAATCTCCAGCCAGGCATGGTAGTGTGTGACAATGGCCGAAATCTGGTGGCAGCTCTGGGCCTAGGCAACCTCACTCACATCCCATGTCTGGCACATGTGCTCAACTTGGTCGTGCAGAGTTTTTTGAGGGACTATCCGGATCTTGATGCACTGCTTCACAAGGTCCGCATAGAGTGCGCTCACTTGCGGCGTTCCAGCAATGCAAGATCACGCATTGCAGCTCTGCAGCGCCGATTACGTCTTCCGGAACATCGCATCATATGTGACCTACCCACCAGGTGGAATTCAACGTTACATATGTTGGAGAGGTTGTGTGAGCAGCAAGCAGCAGTAATGGAGTACCAGCTGCAGCAGGCGCAAACAAGTCGCAGTGCGCGCCGTTCACACTTCACCACCACTGAGTGGGCCTCTATGAAGGACATTTGCCACGTTTTGCGTGCCTTCGATTATTCCACGCGGATGGCGAGTGCAGATGATGCACTAGTCAGCATGACTATCCCCCTTATCTGCCTGCTTGAAAAAACACTGCAAGCACTAAGGTACGAGGTTTTGGAAGAGGTGGAGGATGAGGAGTCACAAATGCCATCTGCTTCTCTACAGTCTGCGCAACGTGGTTCCTCACAAAGGCCTAGGCAGGGGACACTTTGTCAGGAGGATGAGGAGGAGTCAATGGATGAGGAAGACATCTGTCCAGAGGAGGGAGGTACACAATGCTCTAGTAGTCAGTATCTAGAGCGAGGGTGGGGTGATGCAGAGCAGGCAGAGATCACGCCTCAAGCAGGGGACAGCGTTTCTTGGCCAGTTGGCAGTCTGCAGCACATGGTTGATTTCATGCTGCAGTGCCTGAGAAACGACCGCCGCATCCCCACATTCTCAACACGGCTGATTATTGGGTGTCCACCCTCCTAGATCCTCGCTACCGGGACAACTTACAAAGCCTCATAACACCGTTGAACCGGGAGCGTAAAATGCGGGAGTACCAAGACGCACTGGTGCATTCCATCATGTTCTCCATTCCAACCGAGAGCAGTGCTGCTAGTGCTTTACAAAGCAGCTCAGTGCGTCGAGGCAGTGGAGGAAGCTCTGCACAAAGAGGGAGCAGAAGCAGCGCCTCAGCACAAGGCAAGACCAGTATGGCCAAAATGTGGCAAAGTTTTGTGTCCCTGCCACCACAAATGTCTACACCATCACAGACGGCTCCAGTCAGCAGGAGGCAACGTTTCCGTCAGATGGTGACAGACTACATGTCTTGCCCTCTTAGTGTACTCCCAGACGGCTCTTCTCCCTTCAAGTTTTGGGTCTGTAAGCTGGATACATGGCCAGAGCTTAGTCAGTATGCATTGGAGGTGCTAGCTTGCCCTGCTGCTAGTGTATTATCGGAACGCGTCTTTAGTGCCGCAGGTGGTGTACTAACAGACCGTCGCATGCGACTATCCTCCGATAACGTTGACCGGCTTACTTTTCTCAAAATGAACAAGGCCTGGATCTCTCATGAATTTGCCAGTCCTCTTCCAGAATAAATAATTGGTTGGCAACAGTATCCAGGTCTCCTGTTGTGTTCATGTTTCTACCACCTGAACTGTAATCCCTGAGCTCCAACACCACCAGTTGGCGCTTGGAAGTGCCGTCTGCACAGTCAACACTTGCTGCCGTGTTATTGGGGTTCAGTAACGTCAGCTGTTCCCCTGCTGTGCGGACGGCAATTTCTCCTGCTCTGTCCACATTCTCACTACTACAGATTTTAAAGTTGCTCCAATTACACCTCTGGCTCCTCTGTTTTCAGTATTATCCCTAAGCTCCAACACCGCCAGTTGGCGCTCGGAAGTGCCGTCTGCACAGTCAACACTTGCTGCCGTGTTATTGGGGTTCAGTAACGTCAGCTGTTCCCCTGCTGTGCGGACGGCAATTTCTCCTGCTCTGTCCACATTCTCACTACTACAGATTTTAAAGTTGCTCCAATTACACCTCTGGCTCCTCTGTTTTCAGTATTATCCCTGAGCTCCAACACCGCCAGTTGGCGCTCGGAAGTGCCGTCTGCACAGTCAACACTTGCTCCAGTGTTATTGGGGTTCAGTAACGTCAGCTGATCCCCAGCTGTGTGTCCGGCAAATTCTCCTGCTTTGTCCACATCCACTGTACTATGGATTTAAAACCTCCTCCAAATACACCTCTGGCTCCTCTGTTTTTAGTATTTACCCTGGGCTCCAATACCGCTAGTTGCTGCTCAGAAGTGCCGTCTGCACAGTCAACGCTTGCTTCAGTGTTATTGGGGTTCAGTAACGTCAGCTGATCCCCAGCTGTGTGTCCGGCAAATTCTCCTGCTTTGTCCACATCCACTGTACTACGGATTTAAAACTTGCTCCAATTACACCTCTGGCTCCACTCTGTTTTTAGTATTCACCCTGGGTTCCAGCACCGCCAGCTGGTTCTCGGTAGTTCCATTTGCTCTTGTACCTTCTACTACCCATCCGGGTTCCAGTACCGTCAGCTGGTTCTCGGCAGTGACTTTGGCACGGGTACTCCCTCCTGCCCAGCCTGGTTCCAGCACGCCAGCTGTTTCCGGGTAGTGTCAACGTCACTTTGCCTCCAATGCGTTGTCCTGTCATGTTGCGGTCGGGTTAACCGACTCTATGGTGCCTGCAGTTTAGGTGACTCCTATGTGGGCTGCGGGATCTGGCAATGAAGGCTGGTTCCATAGTGCCAATAGGACAAGCACCCCCTGTAGGACTGTGGGTTTTGGTAACTGCGGCCGGCTCGCGGCCTTGAACTTTTTTTTACATGGGTACCTTCTGCTACCCATCCGGGTTCCAGTACCGCCAGCTGGTTCTCGGCAGTGCCTTTGGATTAGGTGCCTCCTTCTCGGTATCCAAGTTCCACCAACGTCTGCTGGTCCTTGGTAGTGCTTTCTGGCACAGGTACCTCCTGCTTAGTAACCGAGTTCCAGTACCGTCAGCTGGTCTTCGGCAGTTCCATTGGCTCTTGTACCTTCTGCTACCCATCCGGGTTCCAGTACCGTCAGCTGGTCCTTGGTAGTTCCATTTGCTCTTGTACCTTCTACTACCCATCCGGGTTCCAGTACCGTCAGCTGGTTCTCGGCAGTGACTTTGGCACGGGTACTCCCTCCTGCCCAGCCTGGTTCCAGCACGCCAGCTGTTTCCGGGTAGTGTCAACGTCACTTTGCCTCCAATGCGTTGTTCTGTCGTGTTGCGGTCGGGTTAGCCGACGCTATGGTGCCTGCAGTTTAGGTGACTCCTATGTGGGCTGCGGGATCTGGCAATGAAGGCTGGTTCCATAGTGCCAATAGGACAAGCACCCCCTGTAGGACTGTGGGTTTTGGTAACTGCGGCCGGCTCGCGGCCTTGAACTTTTTTTTACATGGGTACCTTCTGCTACCCATCCGGGTTCCAGTACCGTCAGCTGGTTCTCAGCAGTGCCTTTGGATTAGGTGCCTCCTTCTCGGTATCCAAGTTCCACCAACGTCTGCTGGTCCTTGGTAGTGCTTTGTGGCACAGGTACCTCCTGCTTAGTAACCGAGTTCCAGTACCGTCAGCTGGTCTTCGGCAGTTCCATTGGCTCTTGTACCTTCTGCTACCCATCCGGGTTCCAGTACCGTCAGCTGGTCCTCGGTAGTTCCATTTGCTCTTGTACCTTCTACTACCCATCCGGGTTCCAGTACCGTCAGCTGGTTCTCGGCAGTGACTTTGGCACGGGTACTCCCTCCTGCCCAGCCTGGTTCCAGCACACCAGCTGTTTCCGGGTAGTGTCAACGTCACTTTGCCTCCAATGCGTTGTCCTGTCGTGTTGCGGTCGGGTTAGCCGACTCTATGGTGCCTGCAGTTTAGGTGACTCCTATGTGGGCTGCGGGATCTGGCAATGAAGGCTGGTTCCATAGTGCCAATAGGACAAGCACCCCCTGTAGGACTGTGGGCTTTGGTAACTGCGGCCGGCTCGCGGCCTTGAACTTTTTTTTACATGGGTACCTTCTGCTACCCATCCGGGTTCCAGTACCGTCAGCTGTTTCTCGGAAGTGCCTTTGGATTAGGTGCCTCCTTCTCGGTATCCAAGTTCCACCAACGTCTGCTGGTCCTTGGTAGTGCTTTCTGGCACAGGTACCTCCTGCTTAGTAACCGAGTTCCAGTACCGTCAGCTGGTCTTCGGCAGTTCCATTGGCTCTTGTACCTTCTGCTACCCATCCGGGTTCCAGTACCGTCAGCTGGTCCTCGGTAGTTCCATTTGCTCTTGTACCTTCTACTACCCATCCGGGTTCCAGTACCGTCAGCTGGTTCTCGGCAGTGACTTTGGTACGGGTACTCCCTCCTGCCCAGCCTGGTTCCAGCACGCCAGCTGTTTCCGGGTAGTGTCAACGTCACTTTGCCTCCAATGCGTTGTCCTGTCGTGTTGCGGTCGGGTTAGCCGACTCTATGGTGCCTGCAGTTTAGGTGACTCCTATGTGGGCTGCGGGATCTGGCAATGAAGGCTGGTTCCATAGTGCCAATAGGACAAGCACCTCCTGTAGGACTGTGGGTTTTGGTAACTGCGGCCGGCTCGCGGCCTTGAACTTTTTTTTACATGGGTACCTTCTGCTACCCATCCGGGTTCCAGTACCGTCAGCTGGTTCTCGGCAGTGCCTTTGGATTAGGTGCCTCCTTCTCGGTATCCAAGTTCCACCAACGTCTGCTGGTCCTTGGTAGTGCTTTCTGGCACAGGTACCTCCTGGTTAGTAACCGAGTTCCAGTACCGTCAGCTGGTCTTCGGCAGTTCCATTGGCTCTTGTACCTTCTGCTACCCATCCGGGTTCCAGTACCGTCAGCTGGTCCTCGGTAGTTCCTCAGCTTTCTTGTACCTTCTGCTACATTTCCAAGTTCAAGCTTTTTGAAATGCTTCTTGGTAATCACTCTAGATCTCCCTGACGAGGACCCTGAAGACGAGGACCCTGAAGACCAACCCTAAGAAGACGAGGACCCCGAAGACGAGGACCCTGAAGACGAGGACCCTGAAGACCACCCCGAAGAAGACGAGGACCCTGAAGCCCACCCCGAAGAAGACGAGGACCCTGAAGACCACCCCAAAGAAGACGAGGACCCCGAAGACGAGGACCCAGAAGACCAACCCGAAGAAGACGAGGACCCCGAAGACGACGACCCTGAAGACCACCCCGAAGAAGACCAAGAAGATGACCCAGAAGAAGTTGACCAAGAGGACAAAGAAGAGAAGACAAGCACCAAGATACAGAAGAACAAGAGACAGAAAACCAAGAAGCAGAAATACAAGAAGCTGCAGAACAAAAAGCGGAAGAACATTAAGCATAAGACTAAAAATCAGAGCAAAAGATAATATCTAAATTATAAGAAGAAGATGACTAAGCAGTGTATGGGGGTGAGTCCGTTCCTCCTCGTGGTGCCCCTGGAAAAGACCTGCTGCTGCAGGCCAAACTGAACGCGGACAAATCCTGTTGTAAATCTTTTGTGACGGGCAGAACGAAATGTGTAATGTCCAACCTTTTATAGATAACAACTACAGGAATGCCTGCCACAAATAAGAATATGATGAAGAAGAAGAAGATGAAGAAGATGAAGAAGTAGAATATGAAGAATGTAAAAAAAAAGAATAATTCGAAGAAGGTGAAGAAGAAGAAGATGAAGAAGGTGAAGAAGAAGTGGGTGAAAAAGATGCTGAGGATGATGAAGGAGAAAGTGTGGGAGAAGTAAAAAAGAAGGTGAAGAGCATGGAAGTAGTGAAACATAAATATCTGACAAAATATAAAAATACTTAACATAGTCAATATTTCCGTAACTCAGAACGTCTTAAAAAAATATATTAATTCCTGCTATTCCATTTGATTGGGCTAAACCTCTATGCCTTTATTGTCTCCCCCACCTCCCCCAATACATTCTACATTATTCTTAGTTGTTTTCCTTCATGTAGAATTAACCTACAAGGAAAGAAAGGGTTTATTTTCATTCCGATATTTCTGTCCCATTTACTTGCATTGGTTTCCGGTATCGGAATCGGCGATATCCGATACTTTTTCGGTATCGGTCCGATCCAATCCGATCTGATATTTCCCGATATCGGAAGGTATCGCTCAACACTAGTCGTGGCCAAAAGTTTTGTGAAGGACACAAATTTTGGCTGCTTTAGTGTTTTTAGCTTTTTTAGTCAGAGGTTTCTATCGTTGCTGAAGGTCAATTATAAACATTTCATAAGTTTTTATATTTTTATTGAGAAATATATCAGGTTTATGTAAAGTCTCAATATTTCCAGCACTGAACCATATTGACTTATGCCCTTCGCCCCGGCATCTGGATATCGGCTTCTGGGCCAAATCCTGACTGATAAGCGCTCATTGATGCCTCATCAGTGCTCGGAGGTTATCACAATTTCAGTGTTTTTGATTGTCCATCCACATTTTGAGGATTGACCAACCACAGGTTCTCAATGGGATTGATATCTGAGGATATTCCTGGTCATGGACCCAATATTTCAGTGGTCTGTTCACCGAGACACCATTTCCTTGTGAGATTGCCTCCATTGTTCTGGGAAAAGCATCATCACCACATTGTCCTGGATGGAAGGGAGAAGTGGCTCTTGGAGGAGGTGTAGATCCCATTCTTTGTGTAGCTCTGTTGTTAGGGTTTGTGAGTGCATGGATGAAAAGTAATCCCACCGGTGAATGGTCTCCGGTTCCTTTACTGTTGGCATGACACAAGACTCTTGTTTTTTTTTTCTCTGGACAATCATTCTCCTAGATGTCCAAATCTGAGAAATCAGAGAAAATAAGTTTTCCGCAATCCTCTGACATCCAATCCCTGTACATTTTATGATTATTGGGGGCCCTCTACCATCCCTGAGAATCCTGATTCAGCACTCTTTCTTTATAGTGTATCAGTGGGGGTCTAGTTTCTGATGTCCCCACCAATAAGCTTAGAAGCTCTTGGCTCCTGCACGAGTACATGTAGAGCGGTGTACAGGCTCAATATAAAGTCTCCTGGGCCGTACACAGTTTAGGCACACACTCGTGCATAAGCTAGTGCCGTTCTGTTTGCAGAGGTGCACACTTCTGAGCTGTCTTTTCTGTGATCAGTGGGTTTTCAGGACTTGGACCCCACCGATCTGCAAGATGGGAAAAGGGTGTAGCATATAAAAATAAAAAAAATAAACGATAGTCATAATATAACTATTTCCATGTCCTGGGTAGTTGGTGACAGGGTGTGCCAATGTGCAGGGAAATCTTAGAGGGGTGTTCAGCACCAGCCGAGCTCTGCAACACTCCTTCATATTCATCATAGGCAGGGGGTCCTAGAGATTAATCTCCAATGGTCATAAATGATCGTATATCTTAGCTGTATGCCTTTATTTTGTAAGATGGAAATTATTATTATTATTATTTATTATTATAGCACCATTTATTCCATGGCGCATTACATGTGATAGGGATATACATAGCAAAAACTTTTACATAATCTTAACAAAACGAGTCAGCGACTGGTACAGGAGGAGCGAGGACCCTGCCCGCGAGGGCTCACAATCTACAAGGGATGGGTGAGGATATAGTAGGTGAGGGTAGAGCTGGTCGTGCAGCGGTATGGTGGAGCGAGGACCCTGCCCGCGAGGGCTCACAGTCTACAAGGGATGGGTGAGGATACAGTAGGTGAGGGTAGAGCTGGTCGTGCAGCGGTATGGTGGAGCGAGGACCCCGCCCGCGAGGGCTCACAGTCTACAAGGGATGGGTGAGGATACAGTAGGTGAGGGTAGAGCTGGTCGTGCAGCGGTATGGTGGAGCGGGGACCCTGCCCGCGAGGGCTCACAGTCTACAAGGGATGGGTGAGGATACAGTAGGTGAGGGTAGAGCTGGTCGTGCAGTGGTATGGTGGAGCGGGGACCCTGCCCGCGAGGGCTCACAGTCTACAAGGGATGGGTGAGGATACAGTAGGTGAGGGTAGAGCTGGTCGTGCAGCGGTATGGTGGAGCGGTGGTCACTACAGGTTGTAGGCTTGTCAGAAGAGGTGGGTCTTCAGGTTTCTTTTGAAGGTTTCCATGGTAGGCGAGAGTCTGATGTGTTGGGGTACAGAGTTCCAGAGTAGGGGCGATGCACGGGAGATAACATCCTCAGGGAGTAGTCTGTAAACTGTAAAATATATTTAGATGGAGTATATGTAGACAATTCATGAATATTGCTTCAGTCAGTAAGTGCAGGGCCCCAACCATAGAACAATATATTAGAGTTACAAAATCGTAGCTAAATCCCTCGAAACGAAGGTTTGTTAATATATAAAGCTATTTGGTAAGTACAATGCAATGTGATCTACAGATCCACTTGACTGCACCTCGATCCCTGCTCACGTCACATTGATTGTACTATTGGTCTAAGACCCCGGCAGTTTCTAAGCATTGGACACAAACCTAGTCACTTACAAAAAAAAGTTATTATTAACTTTCTAAAACTAACACAGTAAACTGGATTTTAATCAATGATGTTTTCCACTACAATCAGCCTGAGACATCCCGTCACCTCCAATTCCCCCGGCTCATATTAATATCATTAAACCTTTCAAGTAAACAAAATAGAGCGCTCCAACCTGAGCAACAAACAATCCCCAACCTGCTATCATTTGGGTTCACATTTATCTGATGTACACCCAAGAGAGCCTTGGAAATTAAACACCAATATGACGTATCTGCTCTCTTTTTTTAAGCACAACTTTCCATCACTACGTGCCGGTGATTGCATGGACAGGTCTAATTGATTTTCTTTATTTTGTTTGCTGATACTTGAAAATTTTTACCCAAAATTTTTAGCATAAAAATAATTTAATGTACAGGGTGGGCCATTTATATGGATACACCTAAATTAAGTGGGAATGGTTGGTGATATCAACTTCCTGTTTGTGGCACATTAGTATATGGGAGGGGGAAAACTTTTCCAGATTGGTGGTGACCATGGCGGCCATTTTGAAGTCAGCCATTTTGGATCCAACTTTATTTTTTTCAATGGGAAGAGGGTCATGTGACACATCAAACTTTTTGAGAATTTCATAAGAAAAACAATTGTGTGCTTGGTTCTAACGTAACTTTATTCTTTCATGAGTTTTTTACAAGTTTATGACCACTTATAAAATGTGTTCAAAGAGCTGCCCATTGTGTTGAATTGTCAATGCAACCCTCTTCTCCCATTCTTGACACACTGATAGCAACACTGCAGAAGAAATGCTAGCACAGGCTTCCAGCATCCGTTGTTTCAGATGCTGGTATATGAGGTACAAAGATAGTAGGGCCATTCTTCATCAATTCATCAATGGAAACCTGAATGCTGTAACATCCCTGGCGGCATGCTGGCATGGCTTACCACCTCCCACCATGCAAGACCGCCATCTTACCTATCAGTCCAGGCTGCACACTTTGCTCCAGTGCCTGCTGTGTCTCTTGTCTGATTGCTTAGGGCGGCAGCGCGGTTACTGCCTGATTCTTATAGTTACTGTGTGCGCACTCCTAATGCTTCCCCAGCCTATTGTTGTGAGTCACTGGATACTTAAACCCGCTCCACCCAGTAGGAGGGGCCTGAGAAACACTTTCAGTGTGTTCTGTGCAACTGAGTTGCCAGGTCCTGTCCTGTATCTTGTCTGTTTCCGCCACCCTGGGGGCTGAGTACCCAGGCCTGTTACCTGTATCTTGTTCCTGGTTCAGTTCCTGTCTGAACAGTGTCCTAGCCTGTTATTTGTTTGTCTCTATGTTCATATCTTCCCTTTTCCTGCAGTGTTTGAACCTGCACCTAACTCCAACTCGTTGTCTCTGTACTTCTGTTTGTGAGTTTAGTGTCCACTCGCTACTTCATTGTAAGTACCTTGTGTGTATCTGCTCTGCTTGTCTACAGCACCTGTGGTTTTGCTCTTCTCTGCTTGTCTACCGCACCTGCGGGTTTTGCTCCGCTCTGCTTGTCTACCGCACCTGCGGGTTTTGCTCTGCTCTGCTTGTCTACCGCACCTGCGGGTTTTACTCTGCTCTGATTGTCTACCGCACTTGCGGGTTTGGCTCTGCTCTGCTTGTCTACCGCACCTGCGGGTTTTGCTCTGCTCAGCTTGTCTACCGCACCTGCGGATTTTGCTCTGCTCTGCTTGTCTACCGCACCTGCGGGTTTTGCTCTGCTCTGCTTGTCTACCGCACCTGCGGCTTTGTTCCTGTATTCCAGTCTGTACTGGTCCCTATCCTGCCTACGTTTCTACCTGCTAGTATCCACCTGTCTGTATACCAGCCGTGCCTGCCAGTACCCACATGTTTGCATACCAGCCGTGCCTGCCAGTACCCACCTGTCTGTATACCAGCCGTGCCTGCCAGTACCCACCTGTCATTATGCCAGCCTAACCTGCCTGTTCCTGCATTCCCCGGTGTGGGTCAACAGCTGTGACCGGGGTTTGACCTGGAGTAGCACCTGGTCCCTCTGCTCGGTTCCTCCCTGGTTCACGGAGTCGACTGAGCCGCCGTGCGACCTTGGTCGGACCGAGTTGATACTTAGTCACTCCCCTCCAGGCACTCCTCGGTTCATGGTCCAGTGGGATCACTAACCACGCTCATGCCAGTTAGTCCGGGCGTGTGAGTAACAAATGCACTGGATATCTGAAATTGCTACATGATGATGTGTTGCCCTCTTTATGCACTGAAGATGGCACGTTCCCTGAGTTTTTCCAACAAGATGGTGCACCACCACATTATGGGTGTCAGGTCTGAGCATTCCTACATGAACAGTTTCCTGGAAAGTGGATTGGTCATCGTGGGCCAGTTGAATGGCCATCAAGGTCTCCTGATCTGACCCCCTTAGACTTTTATCTTTGGGGGTCATCTGAAGGCAATTGTCTATGCTGTGAAGATATGAGATGTGCAGCATCTGAAACAACGGATGCTGGAAGCCTGTGCTAGCATTTCTTCTGCGGTGTTGCTATCAGTGTGTCAAGAGTGGAAGAAGAGAGTTGCATTGACAATCCAACACAATGGGCAGCTCTTTGAACACATTTTATAAGTGGTCATAAACTTGTAAAAAACTCGTGAAAGAATAAAGTTATGTTAAAACCAAGCACACCGTTGTTTTTCTTATGAAATTCTCAATAAGTTTGATGTGTCACATGACCCTCTTCCCATTGAAAAAAATAAAGTTGGATCCAAAATGGTCGACTTCAAAATGGCCACTGTGGTCACCACCCATCTGGAAAAGTTTTCCCCTTTCCATTTACTAATGTGCCACAAACAGGAAGTTGATATCATCAACTATTCCCATTTAATTTAGGTGTATCCATATAAATGGCCCACCCTGTATAATGTAACAGAATGACTGACACTCAACAGTCATTGTGCTTGATTGGCCAGCAAACTCACCTGTCAAGGCGCCTCGCTTATTGTCAAGAGGAAGATGAGAGACCCCAGAGCCAACAATGCAGACGAGCTGAAGGCGGCTATCAAAGCCATCTGAACTTCCATAACACCTCAGCAGTGCCACAGGCTGATCGCCTCCATGCCACATTGCCACATTGATGCAGTAATTGATGCAAAAGGAGCCGACCAAGTATTGAGGCATTTACTGAACATACATTTCAGTAGGATAACATCTCAGATTTTAAAAACATTTTTCAAGCTGTGGTTATAAAGTATTCTAATTTACTGAGATAATGACTTTTGTGTTTTCATTGGCTGTAAGCCATAATCATCAACATTAACAGAAATAAACACTTGAAATAGATCCCTCTGTGTGTAATGACTCTATATAATAGATCCCTCTGTGTGTAATGACTCTATATAATAGATCCCTCTGTGTGTAATGACCCTATATAATAGATCCCTCTGTGTGTAATGACTCTATATAATAGATCCCTCTGTGTGTAATGACTCTATATAATAGATCCCTCTGTGTGTAATGACTCTATATAATAGATCCCTCTGTGTGTAATGACCCTATATAATAGATCCCTCTGTGTGTAATGACTCTATATAATAGATCCCTCTGTGTGTAATGACTCTATATAATAGATCCCTCTGTGTGTAATGACTCTATATAATAGATCCCTCTGTGTGTAATGACTCTATATAATATACGAGTTTCACTTTCTGCATTGTAAAATTGAAATAAATTAACTTTTTGATGATATTCTAATTTAGTGAGATGCACCTGTAGCAGCTGATTATCTCTTGGTGGGAATATGATTGTCGGTCATAAATTGCACATGCTGAATCAATATATTTTCTGGGGCTCCTTAAACTGTTGACTGAACTTGTCAATTTTGTTGGCGGATATTAGTCTAATGTGTATGGGAGCTTTGGGTGCGTGATGAGTATCTGCTGTATGCACAAGCCATTAGTTTGCTGGATGAGATCAGTACAATACAAGCTTTATATTTTCTGATCACACACGAGTCCAATTTGCAGAGTACAGGTTAAAATACAGCAAATTTAGAGTCTGTTTGCAAGATTTCAGCAGGTTTTGTTTTTTTAGGGATTGCAATATTAATTTTGGTATCAAAAATTGCAAAGTTTAATTGTGTACTATATAAAAGAACTGCTGTTATTATAATGCCTTATAAAGAACAGACCAAAAGTTTGGACACACCTTCTCATTTAAAGATTTTTCTGCATTTTCATGACTATGAAAATTGTACATTCACACTGAAGGCATCAAAACTATGAATTACCACATGTGGAATTATATACTTAACAAAAAAGTGTGAAACAACTGAAAATATGTCTTATATTCTAGGTTCTTCACAGTAGCCACCTTTTGCTTTGATGACTGCTTTGCACACTCTTGGCATTCTCTTGATGAGCTTCAAGAGGTAGTCACCGGAAATGGTCTTCCAACAATCTTGAAGGAGTTCCCAGAGATGCTTAGCACTTGTTGGCCCTTTTGCCTTCACTCTGCGGTCCAGCTCACCCCAAACCATCTCGATTGGGTTCAGGTCTGGTGACTGTGGAGGCCAGGTCATCTGGCGTAGCCCCCCATCACTCTCCTTCTTGGTCAAATAGCCCTTACACAGCCTGGAGGTGTTTGGGGTCATTGTCCTGTTGAAAAATAAATGATGGTCCAACTAAACGCAAACCGGATGGAATAGCATGCCGCTGCAAGATGCTGTGGTAGCCATGCTGGTTCAGTATGCCTTCAATTTTGAATAAATCCCCAACAGTGTCACCAGCAAAGCCCCCCACACCATCACACCCCCTCCTCCATGCTTCACGGTGGGAACCAGGCATGTAGAGTCCATCCGTTCACCGTTTCTGCGTCGCACAAAGACACGGTGGTTGGAACCAAAGATCTCAAATTTGGACTCATCAGACCAAAGCACAGATTTCCACTGGTCTAATGTCCATTCCTTGTGTTCTTTAGCCCAAACAAGTCTCTTCTGCTTGTTGCCTGTCCTTAGCAGTGGTTTCCTAGCAGCTATTTTACCATGAAGGCCTGCTGCACAAAGTCTCCTCTTAACAGTTGTTGAAGAGATGTGTCTGCTGCTAGAACTCTGTGTTGCATTGACCTGGTCTATAATCTGAGCTGCTGTTAACCTGCGATTTCTGAGGCTGGTGACTCGGATAAACTTATCCTCAGAAGCAGAGGTGACTCTTGGTCTTCCTTTCCTGGGGCAGTCCTCATGTGAGCCAGTTTCTTTGTAGCGCTTGATGGTTTTTGCAACTGCACTTGGAGACACTTTCAAAGTTTTCCAAATTTTTCGCACTGACTGACCTTCATTTCTTAAAGTAATGATGGCCACTCGTTTTTCTTTACTTTTTTCTTGCCATAATACAAATTCTAACAGTCTATTCAGTAGGACTATCAGCTGTGTATCCACCTGACTTCTGCACAACACAACTGATGGTCCCAACCCCATTTATATGGCAAGAAATCCCACTTATTACACCTCACAGGGCACACCTGTGAAGTGAAAACCATTTCCGGTGACTACCTCTTGAAGCTCATCAAGAGAATGCCAAGAGTGTGCAAAGCAGTCATCAAAGCAAAAGGTGGCTACTTTGAAGAACCTAGAATATAAGACATATTTTCAGTTGTTTCACACTTTTTTGTTAAGTATATAATTCCACATGTGTTAATTCATAGTTTTGATGCCTTCAGTGTGAATGTACAATTTTCAAAGTCATGAAAATACAGAAAAATATTTAAATGAGAAGGTGTGTCCAAACTTTTGGTCTGTACTGTATATTAAGTAACTATGACATCATTTTATTTTCTTTCGATGAAGGTTTTTACACATGATGAAAAAATATGTTTAAAAAAAATAAATAATTCTAAAAACATGTTTAGCCCCGGCATTCATCATGGGTGATAAATAATAACGCTTCAACCCCGGTATTAGAATAATTTCATCAATTTCATTTGTAAAACCCTATAATCTTTCTTTTAGGAATACATTGCACCCACCATACACTGTGATGGAAAGCCAACACACTGCACTTGACATTAAAAACGGTGATTTTACAAACCATTTAATGCACTCTGAGGATATTGTTAAAAAAAAAAAACATTGGCATGTTGATGTGAATTGTTCAAAGGTCAGTGATTTGGAAGCTCTTTCAGACAATTTGCCAGGATTTTGGCATTTTGTAAGCACACATAGGACATATCTCTAGCAATCTGACCTTGACAGTGAATTGGATAAATAAACCGTCAATTTACCCCCTCCAGCTCGGAGCTTGCCTAGCTAATCCCTTTGGAACCATCACCTGTCCATATCGTTCAACCGGCTGCAAGTTTCAACTGACGAGTCTCCTCCGCTATCCGGGTTCTGTGACAAACACTATCTAACAGATAAAGTCAAAGTCAATAGCGCTTCCATTGAAAATTTAATGTCGGTTCCATCTTTACCCATCATTCTCTTTACTGTTACATGTATCCCAGGAGGCACTTCAAGAAAAAGCTTTGCTCCATAACTAGCAATGACGTGGCATTTAATGATACTGTCCACAGTGATACAAGGCCAGAGAAAGTAATGCGCTCTTATGTACAAGATAAGCTTGGTTGAGTATAGGATACTAGAAGTATCATTCTTCTCTCTGTCACTAGATACAAAGTGACATATGCTCTGCAATCGTGTCCAGCTTACCTCTTCTAATTCACCAGAAAGGAAAAAAGAAAAGAGGAGTTGGGGGGGGGGGGGATTATTTTCTGGAGCTGCACACCAATGTATTAAAGAAGAGGTTTCCGTAATTAAGTATTCACAGTCTCTTTAATACTTCACTGCTCCTGGATTCGCTCGTAGGATCTGTGAATTTATACCTCATTGAAAAATGTCCTTAATCGACACTGACATGTTTTATAGGAGGCAGAAAAAACGTTTCAGTATGATAGATAAGGTTAAAAATGTTACTACTCTGATCATTTACTCCTGCGCCTTACACAAAAAGAAAAAAAAAAGCCAGAACCCATTTTCATCATTCATCTGATGCAGGGTGGGGGGAGAGCCAGCACACAAGGTTGACAGCCCATTTTAACTGATGGGACAAAGTGCACATTTTCAATTTTCTGACAAACTTTGCGTTGTTTATGTAGATAAGAAAAAAAACAATTGCAATGATTCTGCGGGAAGGAAAGGATTTTTTTTTTAAAGGTCACTGGAGTGGATACGAAACACCTGAGCAGCAACGTTCTTTACAAATGTGAAGTTTTCTTTACAGCTGTGATATGTCACCGGGTGCCCAGCCTAGCGTCTACCTATAGGGTCAGTGCAGATCCTTATTGTCAGTATTATAACGGAGTGACAGCTCCTCTAAATTCATTTCATTGGAGCCCACATTTTGGATCCAGGCAATACACGTGTTCATCTATTAGAGTAGTAGCTCTCACCGGTGTTACTTTATGTAATTGCTCTGGTTGAATCAGACTGACGACGATGCTCTGGCTCATTTGGACTCCGAATACGTTTCCTTATTTATTATCTTGATCACAATAAATGCCTTGGACAAGGTACACAATAATATTCAGGGCCCAATTTTTCAACAAACGTCCCCAGGAACCGTCCTGGATGATTAAACTGAACAAGGAGAGAAGTCCAGATTTCCTATATAGCTTTATTACAGCCATTCAGCCATCACGGATTCTTTTAGCATAATTGTACCAAGTACTGGGGATAATATAAAACGGACATGGTTTTATTTATATCAGTCTATGCTGACTACAAACTGTCTTTTGGATTTTGCGTCTACTAACAGTTTTAAACTACATGCCAAGACCTCAAAATTCCTGAAAGGGAACTTGTCACAATGTCACAACATGTCATTGAGCAGAAGAAGCTGATCAATCCGATGCATAGATTTAAGGAAAAAAGACTCCGCATAATTTGTAAAAATGTTTATTCATTTAAACCTTAGCTCATTTTGGTATTTTGAGTCCTAATCAGTAATTGACAGCCTTAGGCCACGTTCACATGTACAGTGGTTTACATCAGTATTTGTAAGCCAAAACCAGGAGTGATACTAGGTCCAATGTCAGATCACAGTGCACGGACTGGCCGCACATCTCTTGACTCAAGCGTGACAGCTTCATATATTTCTATAAGTCATCATGCTCGGGTCAGGAGATATGCGGCCAGTCGGTGCATTGAGATCCGACATCAGACCGATTATCACAGACATCTGGAAGAGCCCTTGACTAGTGGTCCGCAACCTGTGGCTAATGGTGAAATACAATTACCATAGCACATGAAGAACAGTAGAGCTCTGATGGGAAATGACTTTATAGAGATGAGTAAGCTATGGCTCCTGACCAAAAAAAACAGGTAGAAGCTGAATAAAGCTGGCAAAGGCTATGTTCACATTATGATTAAGCCCTCAATTCTGCAGCAAATATTTCCACATTGGTCAAAATGTCAGAATCCATTTTCTTCAAATGTATAGAAAATCTAGATCGGTGCCACTTTTCTATACTGTATATACTGTAGGGATTCACACTCTCAGGCAGGTATTCGGTAGCGTTCACACAGGCACTGGATTCTTCTATCAAAACAATGTGACAATTCTATCCACAGGTTGCACAGAACCAAACTAAAAACAAACTAATCCCTAGCCTTGTTCAGGCGCTAACTAAACAAAACAGACCCTTGCTACTCATACATGACTGAGCTAGTCCCAATCTGGTCAAACAAAACAGCTATCCATATCAACCACTGATACTTGCAGTTTGGTGCACAGGACCTGTGCAGACTGTTATCTGGGAGAGATTCTGGCTTGTCTCTCTCTTCGGCTCCAATACAAATCCACTATGGTCAGCTTCCCCCAGCTGACTAACTAAGGTGAACAGCTAGCCTGGTTATATGCAAAGCCATCCAGGTGAACCTAATCAGAGCCTGTAAATCTAGGATTTAACCCCAGCCTACATGGCTTTGCTACAATACTTATACCAGGCATTATTTTTATTTTTACATTCATTAGAGCCTGTGAGAAATTAAAAGGGTATCCGTTGCCAGGTTTTTCATTCCCCTTCGTGATAGAAAAAAGGGTGTCTTTAAATATGCCCCCAGTTCCCAGTTATATTGCAATATGGCAACTAATACAGAAGGGCCTAGTGTGTTTCCGTCTACTACCATCTTGTTTGTAAGCAATGCTGTCTCTCTGTTGAGAGAGTCCTGCAAATCAAATGGAGCTAAGTATTTCTGCAAGAGTCCCATAGCAGCCACATGGGTGGTTTTGGTATGGTTGGAGGGAATAACTTGCTTGCATCCACAAATAATGACTATAGCTATTGCCAGCACCGAATGACTTACATCTTTCTAATTGCGTGTGGTACTGAACATTGAGCCTGTATAACAACCTTTAAAATTGTGTCATTAGTGGTTGACCAAAGTATAGCTTTTGTTCCGGAGGAGGAAGCATAACATGTACAAATGTGATCTACATCCTAACCAGAAAATCATTTTACATTGCAGGGATGAAAATTCTTCATTTCTTATCAACCATGATCACTTAGGAAATTCTTGTTTTCAATAATTTGACTCAAAAATTTTCAAATTGAGAGAGATATAAACTCGTTATTTATACAGAGTGATTAGAAATAGTGGGGAAAAAAAGCCCAGAGAGAACCTTTCAGAACCCGGAGGTGTTCCTTCACATTGGCTACTAATTACACTTCTACATTGCTGTTTAATGAAGGTCCATACCTAATACGTTAGCAAAACAAAGGCGCTCAGCTTGCATGTAGGTAATGTAATTGTACAATTAGTATGCTCCAAAGATGAGGTAAGATTATAGTTTATCTGTATCTAATAACCAGCTATTGGGAAGCTTTACCCTTCTGTCTCTTTAAATGTTTCCTTCTTTATGAATGGACTGCGAGATCACACAGTGGGCAGCATTCATTATCGTTAAAAGAAGGTGGTAAGTTTCCGATCAACCGTTCTATGAAAAGTAATGAAATATAGCCGTGGGTCAGAGAAGGTGCAAAGACGTGGTGGGCTGGGCTCTGTGTGCAAGAGCAATCAGACAGCTGAACATCGGCAAAATAAGGGGGAACATCAACATTTTATGTAAAGGCTTGCCATTAGATTTTGGAACATGGTTATTGGAAGGATCACCCCCCTCTCCACAGGAGGTTATATAGACAACATTTGGTTTTCATTCCAATAGAGCAAGAAGGTGATCAGTGGGGTGAAAGAAGGCCACTGTTTTGGTCTGAAGGCACAGTGCATGTCATGGAGATTCAAAAAAAAACCAAAAATGATAACCTCTTCTCCAATTGTAAGTAATCACTAAGGGACCAGTTTTATTTTTTAGAGGGGTATTCCAGCTATAACCTGGAATCTGTGTGTAGATAAAACTGCAACGACAATAAGCGCAATAGAGTTTTATCCAGATTACAAAGGAAAGAGTAAAAATGGGATTTGCTCACCTGTGGGTGTTGGGGGGTGGGGGGTTGTGACAGTCATTGTGATTATTTTGGTTTGTCCTGATGAAGAGGTATGATTATGTGGCACCCCAGGGGTCTGGTTTCCACAGTAACAGCAATGTTATGTCTGAGAGCAGGTGGGAGGTCTCTTGGTCAGGGATCCTATGCATGCCACACCTCCTGCCCAGTCCTGGGAGGGGAAGAACTTCCCCTATATAAACTTAGGGCTGAGGCAGGGTTGGGGAGTAGAGAAGAAGTAGAGACAGAGAAGCAGATATAGGAAAAGAACATCAGGAGCTCTGTGGGAGCAGTGCTACAAGGAGTCAGGGGCTGGCAGCTGCAGAGCTCGCCCTGACTGAGAAGTTATCACCGGACCCGGAGTCCGAGGCTGTGGGGACTAACTCCTATCCAGCAGCAGAAACCGACCGGCAGGGGATTGCAGGTCCTCTGGCCCAGAAACCCGAAGGCACGGTCACACGCGTGGGACCAGCACCACCGTCGTGGAGCGGAAGCTACTAGAAGGCCCCGAGTCACCGGCCATACAGGTGAGCACCACACGGTACACTCAGGGACGTGGGCTACTTATACCCGCCTCTAGCAAGGTAGCCGGAAGAGTATCATTAGTTTGGGAGGCCTACAACTCCGCCTGGCCAGGGGAGATCCCATCTGCTCAAGGACTGACCAGGCCCCAATCGCTAGCCAGTACTCCGGGAGGGTCTATCTTTGTCACCAGTAAAGACCCTGAACTACACCGTACCGTCTCCGAGTGGTTCCTGCTACCCCCATCATCCACGTCGGCTGCCCTGAGGCCATACCCCTCCCGTTGGGGGTTATACTATCACGCTGCACAATCCTACCACCGGCCTCAGCGGTCTGCCCTGCAGTAGCAGCTCCTTAGCTGTACTCAACGGGTGGCGTAGTCGTCCAACATCTACCGCTAATACAGCGCCACTTAGTCTGACTCCCTGGGCACGGACCGGATCACCGCCACGAGACTACAACCCTCAAGAGATCCGGCTCCGGGTAAGCTCCCGCGTGCGCAACGCAGCGCGACACAGGTCCAGGGGCGCGTCAACTTTTGGCGTAGTCGGCAGGATCTCGTGCCCGCAACCACCGGGTACTGCGTGTCTGAAAAAGACTGTTCAAACTTACCAGTGGTGAAGATTCCCGCCATCCGTGGAGGTTTCCCGCCATCCGGCGCCATCTTCTACCTTCTTCCCGCCATCCGTGGAGTTTTCCCGCCGTTGGACGCCATCTTGAAGACGCCGCGCGGGAAGAAGAGGGGCGTGGACTCCGAAAGCTCGCGAGAACTGAAGCCCCGCCTCACGTCCGGACGTTGCGTAAGGTACTGGAAGGAGCCCAGCAGACGCCGACGTCACAGGAGCGCGACGGAAGGTCCTCAACCCTGACGATCCACTGCGGAGCCGCGGCCTACGGAAGAGGATCATCGCAAGGTAGGCCACGGTCCACTAGGGGGGAGGAAGATGTCGGATACGGAGGAGAGCTTCACTGCCTCAACCCCCGCCAGCGCCACCGCTGCTGCAGTCATGCCTTTCATCATGCCCTATATCCCGGGAGCGGCCTGGCTACCCCAGTACTCAGGGGAGTCACATACCCTGCATGACTTTAGAGAAAAGCTGGATAGCCTCTTCCAGGTGTATCCCCTCACAGAAGAGCAAAAAGTGAGCATCCTGGTGGCCCAATTAACCGCGGCAGCCCAAAGGGAGGTAAAGTCCTGGCCACCTGGGGGGAGGACTGTTGCAGGGATACTAACCCGGCTGAGGGACACCTTTGATACCCGCACCTCAGCCGAGATCAAGCTTAGATTCTACGGGTGCAAGCAGCGAGCACACGAGAGTATAAGGGACTATGCCCTGAACCTACAAGAGGCCCTGAGAGCCATTAAGCAGACCGACCCTGACGGCGTGGAAGACGAGGACAGGCTGTTGACTGAACAATTTATAGAGGGTTTATATTGCAATGCCCACCGAACCCAGTTGCGGGCAATGGCCTTACAGGACCCTCATCTGGGATTTGCACAGTTCAAGGACAGAGCCATCCGGGTGCTCCGAGAACCGGCACCAGGTGGCGTTGTGACCCACAGACGCCCCACTACCACTTACCACCAGGAGGCGGCACCCTTGTCGGCAGGGCCTGTGGGAGCTGATGCGCAGGCTTTGAACAATGACCCGGCTCCAGACCTGCACCATCAGGTCCAAGAGCTAGCTAAAAGCGTTGCTGCGCTAACCCGAACTGTGCAGTCTTTACAGGTTTCCACTCCAGGGAAGATCCAGCTGGCATCCGGACCGGAGGACATCCCGTGGCGTCGACCAAGGAGGACCCCACCGGCCAGAGGAAGACCCAGCGACCGATACAACGAGGACGGACGACCCATCTGCCGCCGCTGCAATCAACCCGGACATATGGCAAGGTACTGTCCTTTAAACTGGCACAACCTGGGGTAGAGGGCCAACCCCCAGGAAAAAGATCACCAGGCCCATCGAACTGGCGCGACAAATATGTGGGAGGACGTCCAGTCTTACCCGTGGTACTGGATGGCATTCCTATGAGTGCCCTACTGGACACCGGGTCACAGGTCACCACCATCCCGTACGTGCTCTTCAAGCAGTACTGGAATGACTCGGATATCACCCGCTACCCTGACGACGACTTGAGTATCATCGCCAGCAATGGTCAGCCCGTGCCACAGATTGGATTTAAAGAGGTGACCATTAAAATCGGTAGAGTCGAACTGGCAGCACAGGGACTGATCATTGTAGACATTGACAAACACGAGAGTCACCCAAAGATAACTCTAGGAACTAATGTAATTGAAAATTGTCTTGCAGAGGTGATTTTCCTTTTACAGCAGGTTGCCAAGAACGCCAGCTCCGGCCAGCAGCGAGTGCTCCAGAAAGAGATCCGGGCACTGATGCGACGGCAACAGCTAGAACTCTCCGGTGGTGAGATTGGTAGCGTGCGAATGTGTGACCCTTTCCCTATTGCCATGCCCCCGAAAAGTGAAATGATGATTTGGTGCCGGGCAGCTATTGGTCTGAGAGGTAGAGATTACCAGGCAATGGTAGAACCAGTTTACTCAGACAGTAGGCCCACCATTTTGACAGCACGGGGGGTGGTCAATGTACGCCATGGGAGGGTGCCCGTTCGCATAATAAATATCGGGAAGAGGGAAGTGTACCTGCCCCGGTATGCCACGCTAGCCAAATTGTATACCATCAATCAAGATTCCATACAGTCCGTAGAACCCTTGCCTCCATCTTCCCCGGAGGAAGGTAACGGCTCTCAGAAAACAATGGAGGACTGGTGTCAGCAACTACATTTGGGTACTGACTCCACTCCCTCACACCAGAAACAGGGAGTCTATCGGGTGGTTCAAGAGTACGAGAGAGTGTTTAGTAAACACCCGTTAGACTTCGGGCGAGTCAAGGGGGTAGAACACCACATCCCCACGGGAGACCATCCTCCCATAAAAGAGAGGTATCGACCCGTACCCCCTGCACACTACCAACACGCCAAGGGGATGCTTAGAGACATGAAGGAGGCTGGGGTGATCAGGGATAGCTGTAGCCCCTGGGCAGCTCCACTAGTCTTAGTCAAAAAGAAAGACAACACCATGAGGATGTGTGTAGATTACCGGAAAATCAACCGTATCACACACAAGGATGCGTACCCCTTACCAAGGATAGAGGAGTCTTTGGCTGCTTTAAGATCTGCTAACTTCTTCTCTACCTTGGATCTCACTAGTGGGTACTGGCAGGTTCCTGTAGCAGAGGCGGACCGGGAGAAGACCGCATTCACCACCCCGATGGGACTTAGCGAGTTTACCTGCATGCCGTTCGGACTCTGCAACGCACCAGGAACCTTCCAACGATTAATGGAGTGCTGTCTGGGCCACAGAAACTTCGAGACGGTCCTGCTGTACCTGGACGATGTCATCGTATATTCCAAGACGTATGAGGACCACCTGAAACACCTGGCGGAAGTGTTCGAAGCTCTGGCAAGCTACGGCCTAAAGGTGAAACCCTCCAAGTGTCACCTCCTGAAACCAAAGGTGCAGTACCTGGGACACGTGGTGAGCGCTGATGGAGTGGCTCCCGACCCTGATAAGATCACCGCAATTAAGGAATGGCCAAGTCCCTCCAGTGTAAAGGAAGTGCGGCAGTTCCTCGGGTTGGTAGGCTATTACCGCAGATTCATCCCCGGTTTCACCAAAAAGGCAGCTCCTATGCAGGACCTCCTGATAGGCCAGTCCCGGAAGGCCAAGAACCAGAAGCCACCCTTCAGATGGGAGAAGTTAGAAGAAGAGTCCTTCCGCCAGCTGAAGATGGCCCTCACGGGGGATGAAATCCTGGCGTACCCGGATTACAGCCAGCCCTTTATCCTCTACACCGACGCAAGTAACATCGGGCTAGGAGCCGTGCTGTCCCAGATCCAGCAGGGGAAAGAACGAGTAATCGCTTACGCCAGCCGAAAACTGCGACCCACCGAGAGAAACCCTGAGAATTACAGCTCATTTAAGCTAGAGTTCCTGGCAGTGGTGTGGGCAGTCACCGAACGCTTTAAGCACTACCTCGCTTCCTCCCGGTTCACCGTGTACACGGATAACAACCCGTTGACACACCTGGACACAGCAAGACTCGGTGCCCTAGAGCAGAGATGGATGGCCCGTCTGTCCAACTACGAGTTCACAATCAAATACCGGGCAGGACGCTCCAATACCAACGCGGACGCCCTGTCCAGGATGCCAAACCTACCGAACGTAGGAGAAGATCCAGAGGGACTGGAAGAAGTCGAACTCCCCACGTTCCACCGTCATGGGACTATCCAGTATTCCCACCGGGTAGGGAGTAAGCAAGCTGCTACGTTCAATCCCTTGCCTCACTACAACTGGGCGGAAACGCAAGACAGTGACCCTGCCGTCCGACTGGTGAAGGAGATGCTGACTCGGCCAGAGGCTCGCCTTGACCCAGACGCTCCGGAGGAAGCCAAGCAACTGTGGGCTGAGAAGAGTCGACTGTTCCTTTATAAGGGGAAGTTGTGCCGCCGAATGGTTAACTCCCGGACGCATGAACTAATCTGGCAAGTAGTGGTGCCACGAAGAGACGCAGCCGTGGTGATGGAGGCATACCACGACGGGGCTGGACACTTCGGATGGAAGAAGCTGGAGTTCCTGCTGCGCGGGCGGTTCCACTGGGTAGGCATGAGGGGAACCATCGAGAGGTGGTGCAGAGACTGTGGCCCGTGCAACCTAAGAAGGAAGGACCGTGCCAGCCAGAAGACTCCCCTGCAGTCCATCGTCACCCGGCAGCCGTTGGAACTGGTAGCCTTGGATCATGTAAAACTGACCCCAAGCAGAAGTGGCTACGTCTACGCACTAACCATCGTGGATCACTACTCCCGGTTCTTGGTTGTCGTCCCCGTCAAGGACTTAACAGCTGGAACAGCAGCTAGAGCCTTCCAGCAGCATTTCTGCCGTCCACACGGGTACCCGGACCAAGTGTTGACAGACCAGGGACCTGCCTTTGAAGCGGAGGTCTTCCAAGAATTCTGCACTCTGTATGGCTGCCGGAAGATAAGGACGACACCCTATCATCCGCAAACTAATGGACTTTGTGAGAAAATGAACCAGGTGGTGATAGATCTTCTGAAAACATTGCCCCTGGAAGAACGCAGTCTGTGGCCTGAGAGGCTGCCCGACCTAGTGGACCTATACAACCACATCCCGGTAGGTTCCACCAACTGTACCCCGGCTTACCTGATGGGGGCAAGACCTGGTAAGCTACCTGTTGACCTGGAGATGGGAGTCCTGACACCCGAGGACACTTCACCAGAAGCAGACTGGGACACAGAGAGGCAGCAGCAGTACCGGAAAGTACAGGAGAGCGTGGAGCGAAGTCTCTGTCAAGCTAGGGAAAGACAAGAGAAAACTTACAACCAGTATGCTCCCGCTGTTCCCCTGGTACCCGGAGAGCACGTCTTGAAGAGGAAAAGGCGGCTCCACAAGTTGGACGACCAGTGGGAGAAGGACCCGTACATCATACTGCCCTCAAGCCACGACAACCCAAAGGTCTGTACCATCAGTAAAGACGGAGGGGAAACCACAACCATTGTATCCCGGGATCACCTGAAGAAGTGTCCCGAACAGCTACGGAACCCTGAAGAGGAACAAGAAGACCCTCGACCCGTAGAGGAAAGGGAAGATATGGTTAGTACTGTGCTCGGAGACTTCCCTCGGTCTTGGACTCAAGTCAATGGCGCGGTTGTGGTACCCGTACTCACCTTCCTCCAACCAGCATCCCAAGCACCTACGGAGCAACAGGTAGAGCTGGAAGAACAGCCGGTCCAGGAGGCAGAAGACCCCACACCAGCAGACCAGGAGGATCAACCCTCTGCTTATAGTGAACCTGCCATGCCTCTAGTGAGCCAAAGGGCCCGTGGACAGCTGCCCAGTTTACCCTTGACAGTTCCTACACCCTGTAGTTCGGGGCTAGACAGTCAGCTCCGTAGGTCCACTAGGGCCACTAGAGGCCAGTTACCCGCACGATGGAGGATTTGAAGTGTATAAGTTGTTTTATTTATGGTTACCTGTTTTTCTTGTTGCTTGTGTATAATTATGTGTTTCTAGTTATTTTTAGGAGTCCTTGGTGGATTTACCGGGAATCCTTGTACAATTGGTTGGAGCGTAACCTAGGAATGGACTAAAGACTGTTAAGGACTCGGGGCAGGACAGACCCCTACCTGGTTACGTCTCCCTGTTTTGGTGAAATGGACACCTTGCATTTCTTCAAAAACTGCACCCGGTTGCGGACACGCCGTGACCATCCTTATGTGTTTTTCTTATTGTATTATTATTGTTTATACCTTGTTATGTTTTTCTAAAAATATGTTTAGTCCCGGAGTACTAAATTTCACTAGGGGGGAATGTGGCACCCCAGGGGTCTGGTTTCCACAGTAACAGCAATGTTATGTCTGAGAGCAGGTGGGAGGTCTCTTGGTCAGGGATCCTATGCATGCCACACCTCCTGCCCAGTCCTGGGAGGGGAAGAACTTCCCCTATATAAACTTAGGGCTGAGGCAGGGTTGGGGAGTAGAGAAGAAGTAGAGACAGAGAAGCAGATATAGGAAAAGAACATCAGGAGCTCTGTGGGAGCAGTGCTACAAGGAGTCAGGGGCTGGCAGCTGCAGAGCTCGCCCTGACTGAGAAGTTATCACCGGACCCGGAGTCCGAGGCTGTGGGGACTAACTCCTATCCAGCAGCAGAAACCGACCAGCAGGGGATTGCAGGTCCTCTGGCCCAGAAACCCGAAGGCACGGTCACACGCGTGGGACCAGCACCGCCGTCGTGGAGCGGAAGCTACTAGAAGGCCCCGAGTCACCGGCCATACGGGTGAGCACCACACGGTACACTCAGGGACGTGGGCTACTTATACCCGCCTCTAGCAAGGTAGCCGGAAGAGTATCGTTAGTTTGGGAGGCCTACAACTCCGCCTGGCCAGGGGAGATCCCATCTGCTCAAGGACTGACCAGGCCCCAATCGCTAGCCAGTACTCCGGGAGGGTCTATCTTTGTCACCAGTAAAGACCCTGAACTACACCGTACCGTCTCCGAGTGGTTCCTGCTACCCCCATCATCCACGTCGGCTCCCCTGAGGCTATACCCCTCCCGTTGGGGGTTATACTATCACGCTGCACAATCCTACCACCGGCCTCAGCGGTCTGCCCTGCAGCAGCAGCTCCTTAGCTGTACTCAACGGGTGGCGTAGTCGTCCAACATCTACCGCTAATACAGCGCCACTTAGTCTGACTCCCTGGGCACGGACCGGATCACCGCCACGAGCCTACAACCCTCAAGAGATCCGGCTCCGGGTAAGCTCCCGCGTGCGCAACGCAGCGCGACACAGGTCCAGGGGCGCGTCAATTACCTCGAAACGCATTGACAAATAAAACCGCATCCATACCGCATCTGGTCTCCTATTGTATATTGATCCTCGGCAGCGCGGGTTTTATATCCATTTTCATCTCCGAGTTTGCATTCAACCTGGAATCTGTAGCATAGGTTATAACTGCTAGAATGGTGAGAGTCTAACCATTGGGACCCGTACTGCTTTCCCCTGTCCCCTGCTTGAATGGACCATGCACCTTGCAGATCCATGCGCTGTAGTCTGTTATCTGCATCAGTCCCATAGACTTTGAATAAGTCGCCAGTGGGCATGCGTGATTGTTGCTCCATTCAACTGGGAGGCACAGGATTCCTGTTTTGGTGCCTAGTTGGGGTCCCAGCAGTCAGACACTTACCGATCCTGCAGTTGTCTGACGGCTGGGACCCCACCTATCTAGCAGTTATCCCCTATTTTGTGGATATGTAAGAACTTGGTTTAACGACACTACGCTTTTTCATTTTGCCAAACCATTGTTATGTATATAGCGATTTGGTGAATATCTACATAGTATAACCGTCTCTTAATGGAATACTTCAGGTGTATAGATTAGCCAGATTTTTGCCCAGTTATCTTCCCAAATAACTCACAAGAAGTTGTGGTGTGTACATATTATATAGATATCTACTTTATGTATCCAAAAAGAATGTTACACGTATTTTAGTGTTAGGACATAATTGTGTCTCAGGCCCATATGTAGCACTCGTTCTTACAAGTGCAGGATGCATCATTCTCAATTCTTTGTCATATCAACTCAATATAAATGCGATGACTTGAAGATTAAGTTACAAAAGTAAGGGGCATGGGAAATATCTACTAACTTACTTGCACTTATCATTGGTCCCACGGGTTTGAACAACCTCTCCCCTTTTTGTAACAGACTAGCTGAATAGGTAAATGGGTTACATGAGGCCAGGAAATCAATGAGTAGACTTTGTTCTTGGCCCTAGACGAGCTGCTTGTCGAAGATGTTTTAGTGAAGATCTGGGAGTCGTATTGATCTCAGAATGAACAACTGCGAGGAGGCTGGAAGGCCAATGAAGATGTGTTTAGAATATTGGACTGGAGAGCTCTCGCTGTTCCCCGGTGGCCTTCACACACTTTTAAGTTGCCCAAATTAATTTTTGGTTTTATATAACCAAAACATAGTGTACTAAAAATCGACGTAATTAAACAAACCGTTGATCAGTTGAGAAATGTCATTACTGGGTTACCATTAACACACCAATTAAAGCCCAGGTTAATCTTTTTTATAATAACCTCTTGGCTCTTTAACTGATGAAATATCTATGGCTTTCCTTGTGATATCCTGCAGCCATAACAAAACTTACCCAAGTTTACTACTCTTGTTTTAGAGAAGGTTTCTAAATGGCAACCAAAGTTTAAAAGTATGAAAATTCACTAAAAGTCATATTTAAAGTTTTAAGCAACAAAAACTTTGGCAAGCTTTAAAATGTTTGTTTTTTTTCTACTTTTCCGTTAACCCCTTTACCCCCGAAGGCTGTTTGCATGTTAATGACCAGGCCAATTTGTATAATCCTGACCAGTGTCAATTTATGAGGCAATAAATCTGGAACGCTTGAACAAATCCCACTGATTCTGAGATTGTTTTTTCGTGACATATTGTACTTCATGATAGTGGTAAGATTTATTTGATATGACTTGTGTTTATTTATGAAAAAAATCGGAAATTTGGCGAAAATTTAGAAAATTTTGCAATTTTTAAATTTTGAATTTTCATACTCTTAAATCAGAGAGATGTGTTTAGGAAGTTATAAGGGTTAAAAGTTGACCAGCGATTTCTAATTTTTCCAACAAAATTTACAAAACCATTTTTTTAGGGACTACATCACATTTGAAGTGACTTTGAGGGGCCTTTTGGCAGAAAATACCCAAAAGTGACACCATTCTGAAAACTGCACCCCTCAAGGTGCTCAAAACCACATTCAAGAAGTTTATTAACCCTTCAAGTGCTTCACAGTAATTTTTGGACTGTGGAAGAAAACAATGAATTTAACTTTTTTTTTCACAAAAATGTTACTGTAGACCCATTTTTTTTTATTTTTACAAGGGTAACAGGAAAAAATGGACCAAAAAATTAGTTGTGCATTTTCTCCTGAGCACGCCAATGCCCCATATGTGGGGGAAAACCACTGTTTGGGTGCACGGCAGGGCTCGGAAGGAAAGGAAAACAATTTGAGTTTTTGAATGTAAAATTTGCTTGAATAATTAGCGGATGTCATGTCGCGTTTGGAGAGCCCCTGATGGGCCTAAACAGTGGAAACTCCCCACAAGTGACACCATATTGGAAGCTAGACTCCTCAGGGAACTTATCTAAATGTGTGGTGAGCACCTTGATCCCCCAAGTGCTTCACAGAAATTTAAATAAAAAAATAAATAAATTGAAAATAAAAAAAATCCCATTTTTCCCACAAAAATGTTTTTAGCCCCAAATTTTTTACTTTCAAAGGGGTAACAGGAGAAAATAGACCCCAAAATTAATTTGTTGTGCAATTTCTCCTGAGCACGCAGATACCCCATATGTGGGGGGAAAATTATTGTTTGGGCACACGGCAGGACTCAGAAAGGAAGGCGTGACATTTTGAAGCGCAGACTTTGATGGAATGGTCGGCGGGTGTCATATCGCTTTTGGACAGCCCCTGATGTGTCTAAATAGTGGAAACCCCCCACAAGTGACCCCATTTATTGGAAACTAGACCCGTCAAGGAATTTATTTAGATGTGTGGTGAGCACCTTGAACCCCCAGGTGCTTCACAAAATTTTCATTTTGACAAGAATAGCATGAGAAAATGGACCCCAAAATTTGTTGTGCAATTTCTCCTGAGTACACAGATACCCCATATGTGGTCGAAAACTACTTTTGAGGCACAGTGCAAAGCTCAGAAGGGAAGAAGCGCCATGTTGGAGTTCATATTATGCTGGGCGGGTTTGACGGTGCAATGTCACATTGCCAGAGCCCCTAAGGTGCCAGAACAGCAGAACCCCCCACAAGAGACCCTATTTTACAAACTACACCTCTCAATGAATTAATCTAGGGGTGCAGTGAGCATGTTGACACCACATGTGCCTAACAGAATTTTACACCATTGGGCGATGAAGAAAGAATAATTACATTTTTACCACCAAAGTTTTGTGTTAGCCCCAGATTTTAGATTTGCACACTGGGAAGTGGGTAAAAATGGCACTAAAATTTGTCACACAATTTTTGCTGAATGTTGAAATACCCCATATGTGGCTGTATAGAACTGCTTAGCCACACGGAGAGACTCGGGAGGGATGGAGCGCTTTTGCTTCCTGGAGCACAGATTTCCCTAGAATAGTATGCAGACTCCATATACAGAAACCCTAAGTGCTAGGAGAGCAGAATCCCCCTCAAGTGACCCCATTTTGGAAACTTTACCCCTTTGGGAATTTATCTACAGGTGTGGTGAGGATTTTAACTACATGGGTGTTTTCCAGAAACAAGCAGCAGTGGATGTTGCTGAGTGAAAATTGCAAACTGCTGTTGTAGTGACCAGTACTGTTAGGCGTCAGGTGTTTGCTGGATTCAAAATGGGTCCAGAACCTTCTGTGGTCTCCCTTCTGGTCTGGCCAGGGCTGATGCTGCTCAGCATCATCATCAGTCCCAACGCCTAGCTTGTCCACGAGAAGTACAGGTTGTCGCTCAAGCCTTTGTGCCTAGCAACAGGAAGCATATGTTGCGGAGGGAGACAGGGCTGTTAAAGTCTAAGTCCAAGTTTCTCTGTACTGAGCATGCCCGTGACATGGCGGACCGTGATTGGTGGTTTGGGAGTCAGCTGATCCGGTGACCTGGCACCGCATGATTGGTCGCGGGTGACGTCACCAATGGTGCGACGGTGGGCAGGGCTTAATCTTTAAAAGGCCCGCCCACAAACATGGCGGCGCGCTCTGATCATTGAGCAGTGATGCTGTTGTGTGGATGCTTGGCCTATAGAGCTCCACATGTGCTTTAGTTGAAATAGGCAGGTGTAGTGGAAATAGGCAGGTAGCTTGGCCGTACAGACTGGCTCCGACTAGGGGGTCGCCAAACACCTCGAGCAGTCTGCAGATGCCGTATTCCTGGTACCACCTGTGATCCACATGGTGTGATTCTCCTCAGTCCGGTAGCACGCCGGCTGAGAGCACGTATACCCAGCGGGTATGACACCCGCACCCTAGCGCCCACTGCATAGTCCCTGTGTAGTTAACAGGGCTACAGCTACTTCCCCGGTCGCACATCTCCCGTGCTGTTAACGGAGATTGAGCGAACCGCTATACCCGTTCCCGTGTGCAGAAACACAGAAGGGTTTATCATTTAAGTTGATTGCTTTCCTTCTCACCCGGAAAGTGTTCGGCAGCAGCCCACCAGGCTGCATTGCGGACCCCGGGGTCGGTTGTGTTCCATTATAATAAAGTTGTTTGCAACCGTCCCCTTAACAAGTACGTTGTAGTGACCAGTACGTTATGCCCAGCTTGTGCTTCTGGAGACATGCACCCGTAAATTATGCGGGCTCTCATCATTACAGAAATGCCAAACATGTGGGCATCAAGTGCAGTTTAGGCACATTGTGGGGCTCAAAAGGGAGGTGGGCATTTGTATTTGGGAGTACAGAATTTGCTAAATTTCTTTGGGGGGCAAGGGCCATTTTGCTTTTCCAGAGCCTTCATGCTACTAGTAACGTGGAAGCCTCCCCTATATTTCTGTTAACAGATGATGGACCTGAGTGGGAACTTGCTTTTTTGTGAATTGAGTCAAAGCTTTTATTGTGATCCAAAATGTTATGTAAAATGTTCCCATTTATCCTGTGCTCTACGCTGAGCACTGATATTGGGGTTTCCATTAAAATATCCGAGTGATGTAATTCAAATGAAACCTCAGAGGGATCCATTCGCTATAATGAGGCATCAGAGTTACTCCGGACTCCGTCTGGCCTCTGTTTAGCAGTGCACTTTTTTTCAGAGGTTCACAAAACTGTGACTGACGGCACTTTTATGCACGCCTAATAAAAAGACGGACACCATGGGATCACATGCCAGACGGTGTCCACACTGCCTCCATCTGCCTCATTACAGGGAATCTTCTGCCGGGGGTTCTGTCTGAATCACGTATTTCAGAGATTTACACAGAAACCTCGGGGTAAGCGCTCAGCGCAGGATAATTGTGAGCAGAGCCTTACTGCGATCTTTGGGAGGCCGAATGAACAAATCAGCAGCAGGTGAAGAATTGTTTTTTTTTATTTTTTACACCGTTCCTCCTGCGGTATAAGTGATTAGATGACTTTATTCTTCGTGTCGGTGCGATTACAGCGATACCAGATTTATTCAGATTTTTATGTTTGGCTGCTGTCATACACTAAACGCTTTTTTTGTTGTTGCAAAAACTAGTTTTTGCATCCCCATATTTTGAGAGCTATAATTTTTCCATATTTTGTCCGACAGTTTCATGTAGGGGCTTATTTTTTGCGGGACAAGTTGACATTTTTATTGGTACCATTTTTGGGCACGTGACATTTTTTGATCACTTTCTATTCCAATTTTTGGGAGGCAGAATGAACAAAAAAACAGCAATTCAGGAATTGTTTTTTGGGGTTGTTTTTTATGCCGTTTCGCGTGTGGTAAAAGTGATAAGGCAGCTTTATTCTTTGGGCCAGTACGTTAACAGCGATGCTACATATATATAGCTTTTTGTTTTGGTGCTTTTACACAATAAAAACTTTTAGAGAAAAAATATTTTTTTTTGCATCGCTTTTTTATTTTTTGGCTAATGGAGCTGTATGGCGGCTTGTTTTTTGCAGGACAAGATGACATTTTCAGCGGAACCATTTTTATTTATATTCGTCTTTTTTATTGCGCTTTATTCCACTTTTTGTTCGGAGGTATGAGGATAAAGCATATTTTTTTGCTTGTTTCTTTTTGTTTATTTTTTTTACCGTGTTCACTAAAGGGGTTAACTAGTAGGACAATTGTATAGGTCAGGTCGTTCCGGACGTGGTGATACCAAATATGTGTACTTTTATTGTTTTTTCGTAAATCAGGAGTTTATTGATAATAAAGTTGAAAACAATATACGGTATGCGTATTATGAAAGTTGAAGGATATTACAACATGACATATAATCGCAATTCTATAAGCTTATTCCAGTATTTGTCATTTGGTTGAATTGCATTAGCAATATAAATTTTTAAAACAAGATAATTATGGATAGTAGAAATACAATCTTTAATAGAGTGGTATAATGGAAACATAGTAGAAGAAGAAAAAGAGTAAAGTATAGGGGAAAAGTTGAGAAGGAGATGAGGGGGAGGGATAGAGGTTATTGGGGAATAAGTGGGGGATTCGGGGGGGGGGTATAGTTCCGGATCTCTCCTCCGGACAGGCCCAACCTCGTAACTTTTATTGTTTTTTTTTTCATAATAGTATTTATTTATGTGTACTATATATATACATATATATATATATTTATATTTTAGGATCACTGCTATGCCTTTTAGCTGTCAGCCCTGCAGACACAAGATAGTTAGATCATGCACTGCGCATGATCTAACTACCTTGTTAGTGTCTGGTGACCCGGATGTCGTCATGACAACATCAGGTCACCATGGCAAAGATCGGGCCCCCGTGTTGATGTCGTGGGGTCTCCGATCCAAGATCAGAGGGTCTTTTGTCCTTCTGCTCGCTTGCTAAATTCTGCGATCGCAGCATTTAGGGGGTTAAAGTGCCTGGAGCGGTGCGGGCACCACTCCTGGCACTGAGTGCCGGGTGTCAGCTGTCAAAATCAGCTGACACCCGGCAGCCTTCCCGCGCAAAAGCCTCAATGCGCGGGCGATTGCCGAGACATATTTATATGTCCCTGGTCAATGAGTACCAGGGCACAGGGACGTCTCTCGTCAGAAAGGGGTTAAGAGCTTTATTATAGGACATGTGTGCCAGGGATATATGTCTTTTTTCCATCTGTCTCTCTGCAGGACCCCTGACAAAAGGCTGGCCGCAATGTATCCCACAACTGGACCACCACAGGTAAAAACAAGCATTACACAGTGGATATTGAAATTACTTGGTTGTGTATGTAACGCACGAGGATCCTAAATCAGGGACGGTCCCTTATAAGTTAGAATCCTCTTTATATTACACGAGACACTTTAAGCTGGACCGCCATACTTGAATTCCTCTCGTCTCCAAGCAATTGATTTTCTATCTCTACGCATTAAGGGCAGATTAGTTATAAAAATGTGTTGAATCCCTTTTAATATGATCACGATGTTAATGAAACCAGACAAAAAAAAGTGACATCTTCATAAATGCCACAATATTATTCTGTCAGGGCCAAAAGACATATTTCATTGTGTGTTGAGCCTTGGAGAGATGTTGTACAATTAGTTTAATCTCATCATTATAATTTACCCCACCCCAACCAGATTCAAGCCAATCACATCTGTGTAGAGAGATTTCATCTGCCATCAGATTATTGATCAACTTGATATCTGATCTAATTGTGCCAGGCGTGCATTAATAGGTTAATGAAGACCATCATATTGAACGGTTGATGGTAATGAATACGGCCAGATTTGTCCTTCGTAGACAATAATAAAGACATTTAATAAGGTTGTTAAAGGGCAATCCATGTGCAAGGTGACATTTTTTTTCCCCGTGTGTTGATGATTTGTGAATGGTGCTAAAATCTCTTCCGGTGATAAAATTAGACTTTGCAAATAGAACAATTAGCATGTTTTTCCCAAAAATTTACACGAGAAAAAGTTGCAAAATGTCTAGTGGCATAATGAGATGAACAATACGGCAAGTCCAGGTAGTACAAAGTCGTAGCGATTGCAGTAGGCGAGGATAAGGAAGGAGACAGGATGATAATTCAGGAAATATTTTTTTTCTTATTAGTGACTTAGTTGGAATAAGGTTCCATAAGATTGTGTTTACACATAACAGAAAAGCTGCATTTTGGGCAGAATATTTGCAGGGTTTTTAAAAAAAAAAAAAAAAAAAAACAGCCAAGTGGATGAGAATTAAAAGTTATGAACTTCTGCACAGCGAGAATTTCCTGTGCATAAATTGGACCTAAATGCATTTTTTTTTAATCCTCAGCATTTCAATTTATGTTACAAATGAATTGTGGTTTTATTGAGAAGAATAAAAAAAAAAAAAAAGAAAAAAAGTTAAAAAAAAAACCAAACCACACATGGTCGATCCCGACCACTATGGGGTCATTCCTTCCCATGTGACAGCCAACTAAAGGCTATAGTGGTCACATGGGTTACAACATCACCACCAAATACTGAGATGCCTCGACACCGGCATGGAAACCCTACTAATCCACAGAAAAATTGCCAAGAAAAATCCACACGATTTTGTGCGGATTTATTGCTACGGCCTTCTCTTTAGATACTTGCGGAATTACTATTGCAAGTGTCTGTAGCAAATCTGCAATATGTGAACATAGCCTTAGAAGAACCAGTATATAATATGTGTTTGATCCCCATTTAGGACTATCTGGGTCCCTATTTATACAGCCAATTGTTTATTTTTCTCATAATCTTCTAATAACAACTAAAATGTAAACCAAAGCATGAAAAATGACTAAAATTATCGCTGTCCACTTTACATTTTTTTTTTTTTTATAAAAGTCCAACCTATCCCCCCCAGTGCTGTCATTATAAGAACAGTTTCTCCTTACAGGCATTTTGCCATTAGTCAGGCGATAATGACCCCTTTGCTAGGCTAACCTTGGCACCTTATGTTTTAGTCCCCACAGAGACATTTCTGTAATTGAATTTATCAGCTATTATCAGAAATTATGAGTCGCTAGTCTTGTTGCATGCTGGCATTAAAACTCTTTAACGTTCTTTCGAGCTCTGCAATCTGAAAAAGTATAATGTATGAAGGGGAGGTTTGCATCGGCGCTGCAGGTTCAGTTGCCGTATAGAGAACACAAGATTGAGCCTCCTGGAATTATAGATATTTCTGCTCTACATTGGGGCTAATTGAGAAGTGCTGTAAAGTAAGCATATAGGACATGGAAAAGTAACCCTTCTACAATAAAAAAAGGAACATTTTTGCTTCTGCAAAGTTAAATCAAGCTAATCAGTCGGTGAGAAAAATATTTCTCATATCGCTTTGTTCCCATAGGCTAAGACTGTGTCTCACTGAGTAACTTGGGCCCAAAAGATGGAAGTATTCTGTGGGGGGACTACCTGAAGCTTTTCTGAACTAGTACTTATATCTATACAATGGTATATATGGCGCCTTAGAGCCAAAAAAATAAAAAAGTGGGTTGCTCATTACAGTGCCAGGTCTTGCTACCCTACCATGAGCAGTGAACCCCCTGAAGAAAAGGAGTCCAGCACCAGTTCTTCGATACAAAAGAAAGGGATCACCTATATCTGAAGACCTGTATATGGATTAGGGTACAGCTGACTGAACCTACCAATATCTGCAGGATTGGCCAATCATCTATTGTGTATGGGGAGGGCTACCCTAATTAGATGATGTTGGGGGAAGAGAAGGATTCAGCTGTTTGTTTGGAACTGTCAGATCCTTTTTTTCTCCAGTTAGGTAAACCATCGCTGGAGTATACTGTACAGAGAGAGAGACAGGAGAAACTCATGCTGTCCTGTCTTTATGTAGCACATGTGCAGCACCAACATGTAGGAGTACTGAGCAGTGTAGCTGTAAATCCAACTCAGAAGTGAGATAAACACTTACTAGAAAGCTGCTGCAGAATCTGTATTTCTGCTACTCTTCCTCTGCTCCTTCCCACCCTCGCCAAAGACTTCAATAGCTAGCTGTAAAGTTTTGTTTTGACCATTTTTCAGAGTGAACGAGGAGCAGATGAGAACTGCTGTCTCATAAACGGAGAAAGAAGCAGATTTCCTTGATAAGATATTGTCACACAAGGTGAAGGAAGGAATAAGTGTACAACGACAGGAAGAGGGGAAAGGGATCCCAACAACTAGGGAAAGGGGGAGTGGAGACCCCTAGGCAGATCTAATATCACCCAGCCTACGCTATCATCTCTATATTGGTTCTCACCAATTGCCGAGCAGGAACCTAAGCCCTGAATATCCCTAGAGTTAGGCCCTGGATAGGGAAGGGACGGGGTGAGCACTAGTCAGGCCCCACTACAAACTAAAGACAACAAGGTAAACAAACAAAGGGGATACACTTAGCTTGAGTAGACAACAGAGAGATAACGCCAACTGTCCTGCAAGGGCACCAAAGACAAGACTTGCTGACTGCCAGTACTCCAAGTCTGCACAGAGGTACATAGAACTATCACCTGCAACTCTCTGAAGTTTTTAACTACCAAGTAAGGGTGTGTTAATCAGAGGGTGGAGGTAGCTGCTGGATCCTAAAGGAAGGAGGATATAACTGTACTACAGAGATGAGAAGTTCAAGAAGGCGTCTGCAGTGCCAAGCGCAGTGACCTTCTACAGCCGGATCCAGACCGACTGTCTGTCACACCTGACACACCCGTGACAGATATATTGCAAACTCTCTTATATTTACGTATACTATTGATTTATGCTAAGTTTGTTATTGCAACAGTGACAAAATTAGGGGCTCCACAACAGACACAAAACCTCCCTATGTACGACGTGCCTCTTATCTGTAAAGAAATAAAATGACATTATTATAATATGTTCCTATTTCTTTTGTTGCTGTTTTTTTTTTAGCATGAATTGACTGGAAATCACCAACTACTGATTGAAAGCTCTTCGGTCCGCAAGGTATAGTGCAGCTTGAATGATCGGTCATCCTCAAAACTCCTTCCTGCAACAATACCGAGCTTTGTCTACAGATAAGATCCAAATAAAGCGAGTCAGAATGGAAAACATTTATTTTATGGAAGAATGAAATGATCCTGCAATCTGCTGTCTGCAATACATATGGCTGAAAGAGGGGAAAATGGATAACGGAGAATCTTTAGAAATAATCACTAAAGCTCCATATGAAGACACCGGGAAAAAATTATCTGTAACTTAATATTCTTGTGATACGGACAGATCATGTACAGCTGTTCACTGTATGTAGATACACATCTTTACGATGAAAAAACACCATCTGTCCATTTGTCTGCACCGAGAGAAACGCCGTCTCCTCTGCGTTTCTCCCTTACAGATAGGAAATCTTTTAGTTATAAATGTATTTCCTTGAGGAACGAAGAAAAATATAGGTGCCACTACATAGTAACAATAAAAGCCTTCGCTTTGTCTTTATGAAGCGACGGCGATTACTTTGGGTGAAAGTGGCCGCTCTCGTCTGCGCGGCAGACAGGCCGTATTTCACCGCTTGAGTCCAAAAAAAAAACAAAACACATTGCTAAATAAAATATTAATATTACCATTATTTTGTCAAACACGGTTTGAACAATGTGGATCTACATGTGATTGGACGCGGCACAAACTGATCATTACTTTCAAAACAAATACCTTGTAAATCCTTGCAGCCTGACAAATATGTGGATAAAACAGCCGGGAACATTGTGTATTTAATAACGCAAGCATTACCCTTTTGTGATTTCTGCAAAGAAATGACCACCTACTTCAAAAGCAGCTTGGCATATTTTTTTATTTGCAGTCACCATCAGGGCACACTCCATAATCCGGGGCACAATGGACATTCCACAGTATCGGTTTACTTGTTTCTTTTTTTTAACATTGCCCTGCATTAAAATGGTATTCCCTTCTGAAAATAATGGGACATGTCATCACTTTATGATCATTGAGGGTCTGACCTCTGGGACCCCATCGATTTTGAAAAGTTTTTTTTCTTCCTGAGCAATGGTGCTCTTGGTTGCCCAGCTGTTCAAAAACCCGCAGCAAAGCCTCATTAACTTTATTGGAGGGTAAAGGGTCCCATATAAGTGTATATACAGTGCCTACAAGTAGTATTCAACCCCCTGCAGATTTAGCTGGTTTGATAAGATGCAAATAAGTTAGAGCCTTCAAACTGCAAACGAGAGTAGGTTTTATGAACAGAAGCATAAATCTTACAAACCAAAAAGTTATGCTGCTCAGTTGAATTTTATTAAATTTTAAACATAAAAGTGTGGGTCAATTATTATACAACCCCTATGTTTAATATTTTGTGGAATAACCCTTGTTTGCAATTACAGCTGATAATCGTCTTTTATAAGACCTGATCAGGCCGGCACAGGTCTGTGGAGTTATCTTGGCCCACTCCTCCATGCAGATCTTCTCCAAGTTATCTAGGTTCTTTGGGTGTCTCATGTGGACTTTATTCTTGAGCTCCTTCCACAAGTTTTCAATTGGGTTAAGGTCAGGAGACTGACTAGGCCACTCCAACACCTTGACTTTTTCCCTCTTGAACCAGGCCTTGGTTTTCTTGGCTGTGTGCTTTGGGTCGTTGTCTTGTTGGAAGATGAAATTACGACCCATCTTAAGATCCTTGATGGAGGAGCGGAGGTTCTTGGCCAAAATCTCCAGGTAGGCTGTGCTATCCATCTTCCCATGGATGCGGACCAGATGGCCAGGCCCCTTGGCTGAGAAACAGCCCCACAGCATGATGCTGCCACCACCATGCTTGACTATAGGGATGGTATTCTTGGGGTCGTATGCAGTGCCATCCAGTCTCCAAACGTCACGTGTGTGGTTGGCACCAAAGATCTCGATCTTGGTCTCATCAGATCATAGAACCTTGAACCAGTCTGTCTCAGAGTCCTCCAAGTGATCATGAGCAAACTGTAGACGAGCCTTGACATGACGCTTTGAAAGTAAAGGTACCATACAGGCTCGTCTGGAACGGAGACCATTGCGGTGGAGTACGTTACTTATGGTATTGACTGAAACCAATGTCCCCACTGCCATGAGATCTTCCCGGAGCTCCTTCATTGTTGGCCTTGGGTTAGCCTTGACTCTTCGGACAAGCCTGGCCTCGGCACGGGAGGACACTTTCAAAGGCTGTCCAGGCCGTGGAAGGCTAACAGTAGTTCCATAAGCCTTCCACTTACGGATGATGCTCCCAACAGTGGAGACAGGTAGGCCCAACTCCTTGGAAAGGGTTTTGTACCCCTTGCCAGCCTTGTGACCCTCCACGATCTTGTCTCTGATGGCCTTGGAATGCTCCTTTGTCTTTCCCATGTTGACCATGTCTGAGTGCTGTTCACAAGTTTGGGGAGGGTCTTAAATTGTCAGAAAAGGCTGGCAAAAGAGATCTTTAATCCACACATGTGAAGCTCATTATTCTTGGTGCCTGAACTACTTCTTAATACTTTAGGGGGACCAAACAGAATTCTTGTGGTTTGAGGGGTTGAATAATAAATGACACTCTGAATTAACTTTTAACGTTTAAAAAAAAAAAAAAAAAAAAAAAAAAAAAAAATTTGCTGCAGTGCATTTCCCACTTCCAGGCTGATCTACAGTACAAATGTCACAATGCCAAGTTAATTCCGCATGTGTCAACCAGCTAAATCTGCAGGGGGTTGAATACTATTTGTAGGCACTGTATACCATGATACAGCTATCTATAATTCATGTGTGAGGTCTAAGGATGCCATTTTCAGACAGAACAAGCGATAATTAGGCAGATCTACATCTAACTCCACCAATGGTTAATCAAACGTCTCATATTTTGCTTCTCTGGAACCACACAAGTTTTCAGTCTAAGCCCTGGTGGCACCGCTTTAAGGATAACAAGGGCACTCTCAGTAAGCAATTAGTGCAATTTTATTGTTAAGATCATAGAAGGCTGATAAAACTTCAATGTGAATTTTTTTTTTACCATGGGTTCAAAGATTTCAGCCCATAAGCAGCATAGATTGACTATAGACTAGTAATGAGCGAACATGCTGGGATAAGGGATTAACAGAGCACGCTTGGGTGCTAACAGAGAACCTTCGGCGCGCTCGCATATTATGTTCGGCGCGCTCATATACTATGTTTGGTGCGCTCGTATATTATGTTCGGCTTGCACGTATATTATGTTCGGCTTGCTTGTATATTATGTTCGGCGCGCTCGTATATTATGTTCGGCGCGCTCGTATATTATGTTCGGCTTGCACATATATTATGTTCGGCGCGCTCGTATATTATGTTCGGCGCTCTCGTATATTATGTTCGGCTTGCACATATATTATGTTCGGCGCGCTCGTATATTATGTTCGGCATGCTCGTATATTATGTTCGGCATGCTCGTATATTATGTTCGGCTTGCTCGTATATTATGTTCGGCTTGCACGTATATTATGTTCGGCATGCTCGTATATTATGTTCGGCTTGCACGTATATTATGTTCAGCATGCTCGTATATTATGTTCGGCTTGCTCGTATATTATGTTCGGCTTGCACGTATATTATGTTCGGCTTGCTCGTATATTATGTTCGGCGCACTCGTATATTATGTTCGGCATGCTCGTATATTATGTTCGGCATGCTCGTATATTATGTTCGGCTTGCTCGTATATTATGTTCGGCTTGCTCGTATATTATGTTCGGCTTGCTCGTATATTATGTTCGGCTTGCTCGTATATTATGTTCGGCCTGCTCGTATATTATGTTCGGCCTGCTCGTATATTATGTTCGGCATGCTCGTATATTATGTTCGGCATGCTCGTATATTATGTTCGGCATGCTCGTATATTATGTTCGGCGCGCTCGTATATTATGTTCGGCCTGCTCGTATATTATGTTCGGCCTGCTCGTATATTATGTTCGGCATGCTCGTATATTATGTTCGGCATGCTCGTATATTATGTTCGGCATGCTCGTATATTATGTTCGGCATGCTCGTATATTATGTTCGGCATGCTCGTATATTATGTTCGGCGCGCTCGTATATTATGTTCGGCCTGCTCGTATATTATGTTCGGCCTGCTCGTATATTATGTTCGGCATGCTCGTATATTATGTTCGGCATGCTCGTATATTATGTTCGGCATGCTCGTATATTATGTTCGGCATGCTCGTATATTATGTTCGGCGCGCTCGTATATTATGTTCGGCCTGCTCGTATATTATGTTCGGCTTGCTCGTATATTATGTTCGGCGCGCTCGTATATTATGTTCGGCGCGCTCGTATATTATGTTCGGCCTGCTCGTATATTATGTTCGGCATGCTCGTATATTATGTTCGGCATGCTCGTATATTATGTTCGGCATGCTCGTATATTATGTTCGGCGCGCTCGTATATTATGTTCGGCCTGCTCGTATATTATGTTCGGCTTGCTCGTATATTATGTTCGGCTTGCTCGTATATTATGTTCGGCGCGCTCGTATATTATGTTCGGCCTGCTCGTATATTATGTTCGGCATGCTCGTATATTATGTTCGGCATGCTCGTATATTATGTTCGGCATGCTCGTATATTATGTTCGGCGCGCTCGTATATTATGTTCGGCGCGCTCGTATATTATGTTCGGCCTGCTCGTATATTATGTTCGGCCTGCTCGTATATTATGTTCGGCCTGCTCGTATATTATGTTCGGCCTGCTCGTATATTATGTTCGGCATGCTCGTATATTATGTTCGGCATGCTCGTATATTATGTTCGGCATGCTCGTATATTATGTTCGGCGCGCTCGTATATTATGTTCGGCCTGCTCGTATATTATGTTCGGCATGCTCGTATATTATGTTCGGCTTGCTCGTATATTATGTTCGGCGCGCTCGTATATTATGTTCGGCGCACTCGTATATTATGTTCGGCGCGCTCGTACATTATGTTCAAGTCTATGCATTTGCATAATTTGTGGCTGTTAGGGAATCCTAACATCCTGCAGAGACTCGAACATAATATACGAGCATGACGAAGATCCTCGGATAACACCCGAGTATGCTCGGTTAACCCCTTATCTGAGCACGTTCGCTTATCACTACTATAGACAGGTTGCTCTGTGCTCGTTTAAAGACCCTTTAACGGGGGATAATTCATAGACATGTCTATCTAGTTCAACTGAGCGATGGGAAGAGATAAAAGGGAATAGGGTAGAAGTACAGCCATAATGCATGATCCAGTCTGCCATAAAGAGCAAGTTTTTCCCTCTTGACCCTGCATGCAATCGAAAAGTGTGGCAAGGTCTCCAAAATGCTAGGACTTTTCCTTCCGCGTGACCTAACAATGTGGCAGCAATTACATGTCATCTGATTCTGCCACTGACCACAAGAATTTGTTTTCCGCCTCTATATTATTGAGCATCAGCCGCCTTACCAGAGTTTCCTTCTGCTATAACATCAGTACAGTTTCTTCAACCACCGATGTCATTGTATAAGTTTGACATAATGAACTGGGGTAAGGGGTAACGTTAATCATTTTATGCATGTAGGAAAATGTTTAATGTTTCAGGAGTCACTGTTCACAAAGACCAAGCGACCCAAGTATGTACAGCAAGAGACTACCTATTATCTAAGGTTTGACGTTAAGCAGGCACTCAATAACTTAACTATATAGCCGGGGGGGGGGGGGGAATTTAAGAAACAGTTTTGTGACCTGACATTGCTATAATTTATCACAAGACATACCCTAAACGAATGTACTGCATCGTGCCGTGTGACATATCCTGACGCTCATGCGGTCTTTACATATTTCCAGGCAGATTAGATTTGCAAAAGGATATTCTGAAACTTTGTCAAAAAAAGCGTGCCACACTCGGCTCACTCAATTCTTCAAACTTTGCCAAACTTTTGAAGGACTCTTTCACTTCATAAATCAGCTGGCAGTTTAGATTATCCTGGCAGCACCTTTAAAGAACAAATCAAGATCATAGGAAAGGAAGGGGATCACATGGAAAGCTTGACTGGATACAGGTGTTTACATTTACAGATGAGCCACAAATGACTGGATCTTTGACAGCTGTTGATGCTATCAGCGGTGTGCAGCTATTATTGGCTGCGGTCACACAGGGGCTCATAGACCCCTTTCCCTTAGCAAAGACTCCACAGCTGATAACATTTGGCTGAACTTTCAGATCATAACCTCCCTTATGACTTCATGCCGTCAAACTGGCTAAACCGATGAAAAGAAGAGACACAGAGGGAAGACAAGTGAGCGATTATTGAGTAGGCTGCTTTCACATCCATTAAGAGGTAGAGCAGCGGATTGAAAGGATGTTCAGGTTGACAAGAAACTAACTGCGGATCTCTGTCCATTTACTAACCTTAAAAATAAAGGATATAAGATTGTGACATAACATCAGGAAATGTATTGTATTATGGACTTATACCATTACGATCAAACAACCCAAAGACATACCAAGGCAAAACGTAACGCACCGGAGCAAAATGTATAGCAGGATCCTCACCTTCACATGCGCTGCGGCCTCTACACCCCTTCTAGTTACACCCCTGAAGACATATAAGAAATATAACATGTACAACACAGACCAAAAGTTTGGACACACCTTCTCATTTAAAGATTTTTCTGTATTTTTATGACTATGAAAATTGTACATTCACACTGAAGGCATCAAAACTATGAATTAACACATGTGGAATTATATACTTAACAAAAAAGTGTGAAACAACTGAAAATATGTCTTATATTCTAGGTTCTTCAAAGTAGCCACCTTTTGCTTTGATGACTGCTTTGCACACTCTTGGCATTCTCTTGATGAGTTTCAAGAGGTAGTCACCGGAAATGGTTTTCACTTTACAGGTGTGCCCTGTCAGGTTTAATAAGTGGGATTTCTTGCCTTATAAATGGGGTTGGGACCATCAGTTGTGTTGTGCAGAAGTCTAGTGGATACACAGCTGATAGTCCTACTGAATAGACTGTTAGAATTTGTATTATGGCAAGAAAAAAGCAGCTAAGTAAAGAAAAACGAGTGGCCATCATTACTTTAAGAAATGAAGGTCAGTCAGTGCGAAAAATTGGGCAAACTTTGAAAGTGTCCCCAAGTGCAGTTGCAAAAACCATCAAGCGCTACAAAGAAACTGGCTCACATGAGGACCGCCCCAGGAAAGGAAGACCAAGAGTCACCTCTGCTTCTGAGGATAAGTTTATCCGAGTCACCAGCCTCAGAAATCGCAGGTTAACAGCAGCTCAGATTAAAGACCAGGTCAATGCCACACAGAGTTCTAGCAGCAGACACATCTCTACAACAACTGTTAAGAGGAGACTTTGTGCAGCAGGCCTTCATGGTAAAATAGCTGCTAGGAAACCACTGCTAAGGACAGGCAACAAGCCGAAGAGACTTGTTTGGGCTAAAGAACACAAGGAATGGACATTAGACCAGTGGAAATCTGTGCTTTGGTCTGATGAGTCCAAATTTGAGATCTTTGGTTCCAACCACCGTGTCTTTGTGCGACGCAGAAAAGGTGAACGGATGGACTCTACATGCCTGGTTCCCACCGTGAAGCATGGAGGAGGAGGTGTGATGGTGTGGGGGTGCTTTGCTGGTGACACTGTTGGGGATTTATTCAAAATTGAAGGCATACTGAACCAGCATGGCTACCACAGCATCTTGCAGCGGCATGCTATTCCATCCGGTTTGCGTTTAGTTGGACCATCATTTATTTTTCAACAGGACAATGATCCCAAACACACCTCCAGGCTGTGTAAGGGCTATTTGACCAAGAAGGAGAGTGATGGGGGGCTACGCCAGATGACCTGGCCTCCACAGTCACCAGACCTGAACCCAATCAAGATGGTTTGGGGTGAGCTGGACCGCAGAGTGAAGGCAAAAGGGCCAACAAGTGCTAAGCATCTCTGGGAACTCCTTCAAGATTGTTGGAAGACCATTTCCGGTGACTACCTCTTGAAGCTCATCAAGAGAATGCCAAGAGTGTGCAAAGCAGTCATCAAAGCAAAAGGTGGCTACTGTGAAGAACCTAGAATATAAGACATATTTTCAATTGTTTCACACTTTTTTGTTAAGTATATAATTCCACATGTGGTAATTCATAGTTTTGATGCCTTCAGTGTGAATGTACAATTTTCATAGTCATGAAAATACAGAAAAATCTTTAAATGAGAGGGTGTGTCCAAACTTTTGGTCTGTACTGTATATGTTATAGGTAAGGTTATTGGAAGAAATCAAGGAATATTGCAGCCACAAACAACTGCACCCAAAGATAATTTATACATGTTATCAGTTTAAAATGGAGTTAGTTAATCGGTATGATTGCATTATACAGCTGCATTCACAATGTTGGAAACAGCTGACAGACATACCCCATAGCCAAGTTCACTCCTATTACTACGTCTGGGATAAAGACTACACCATCTAAAATGCAAATCACAACAACAAGCTCAGTACTGACAGCAGAAGCATGGAATTGTGGGATATTCGAGCCTACAGACCGGGTGCAGCAGTAGATGAGGATGGCCTATATCACAGGCAGCAACTCAAAACGGAAAAAGCATTTGTCCACCAAGTTTGAAAAAAAAAAAAAAAATTATCCAAACTCTTTTAATACCTGGATAGTAATGACCGGCTTTGGATAGCTTTGGAAAACATTTTAGTATCTAGAGGTCCAATCTTCATTCCTTCATTAATTTTCGACTGGTCCAAAATTCTGATTTTTCTCTTTTGCTAGTGTCGCTCCCAGAAATATAGGCTAGATGTGAACTTGCTTGCTTTCATGTGTCAGCACAGCTTCAATTCTGCATTTCTTTCCTCCTTGTCTCTGTCTCTATTTATTATTATTTAGCGGCCTTGATCTCAAGCCATGGCTCTCTGTAGGACGATCTTGTACAAACCTGGATAGGTCCACCAGGGTCTTATCCACCGTTATCTTGATTGCATCAAGCCATCAGGTCGCTGGTCTTCCTCTTTGCCTTGTTCCTTCTATTCTTCCGACCATGGTGTCCTTCTCCAGTGATTGCTCTCTTCATATGATGTGTCCAAAGTAGGCAAGTCGTAGCTTGGTGATCCTTGCTTCGAGTGACAGGTCTGGCTTGATTTCTTCCAAAATTGATTTGTTTGTGCTTCTCGCCATCCATGGTATTGATAACATCCTTTTCCAGGCTGTTTATCCACGCTCAATAAATTTTAGATACTTTCTCTCCTCTCCACTGGAGATCTGAATGCAAAATTCTTCCCCTCTTTCCTTCTATGTCACACAAGCCTATTTCATGGTCCATATACAAACATCAATGCTCAAACTGACTGCGGGTCTCCAGACACAAACTTACAGCCACATATGAGGTTGACCCAGCGTCAGACCTGGTATTGCGGTCAGTATATGGACGGTGAAATAAGCTTGTGTGAACTTGGCCTTACACTGAGAGAAGGGAACTCTGTGATTTATATCATTGTTTGCAAATCAATCAGCTTGTTAACACACTTAGCAGCAGCAAAATGTTGGGATTTTTTTTATGAAGACTATTTAGAAAGTTGCTTAACTTTTGCATTTCGAAAGCAAATGAACAATAAAAAAAAAATCTGTGAAGATGTGCATAGCCTTTAAAAAGGGCAAGCCCTGCAATAAAAAAAAAAATCTAATCACACCCCTTGAATTTATGTTAGGAAATGGAGCCTGCAAGCTTTGATCACCATCCTTCTTCAAAATAGAGTGGCTATGAATGCTAAAAAAATGTTTGGTCTTAGAGTTTTTAGTTACTGGAAATTGCTGAAAAAATATTGTAACTAAAGCTCAACCACAGAAGAGGTGTTAGAGGTAATGAAAAAAAAAGCTTTATTTATGCTGGGCTAACATATTCTATAACACTTTACTTTGGCCAAAAGTAAGAAAATAAAATGTCAAGTAATGAGAACCACAAAAGATCAATACTCAGACAAAAAAAAGGAGAGAAACCTTCACTCTGGAGTTTAGAATTTAGAGAGCGCTGGCACTGGACACCTCTTAAGATTGTAACTGGATTATAGTCCCCTTTAAATCACATTATGAAGGTGTGGTCTCCCATACATCTTATTGGCTCAAAGGGAGAAATATACCTTGGTCTTAGGACGATGTATCTTCTCTCTTGTGCCAAGGTCTGGACCTCCTTTTGACTTAAAAAGATACAGGAGACCTGGTCTCTCAACTGGGATGTTCAAGGGGCCATAAGGTGTCCATATATCTTAGATAATTGTTAGATGAACACTCGTTCAACTGATTGCTATGCCACCTGACCAACTCATAAATGGGTAGAGTATGCCACTGCCAAAACCTTTTGATGGAGGCTTTTCTTCTAGGAAAGAATCGGGAATTGAAGTTCAACAAGCCCAATCAATCAGGAGAATGTCAGGAGGTCCAAATACACATTAGATAGCCATTCTTGGAATAATTGGTGGGTTTGATTAACCTTTATTTAATGTGCATTTGGTTCTTTAGTTTATAATTCTGGAATGTCTTGTGTCACATCAGAAGATCATGTTAAGCTTTTTTTTTTCACCTTGAACTATACTACTAGCCTTTTGAGAAAATATTACTTTTACACTGATGCATGTTTTATTTAAGTTTTTTTTTGTGATTTATATTCTTGTGCTTCTTTTATAAATTATGACTTTGAAAGTGCACAGGGGAAAAAAAATGTCCCCTTCTCACCATAAGTCGGAGAACAAATAAATTAGCTAACAAAATGCTTGTTTATCCATCTCTGAAAAGTTTCTTTGCTCATTAATCTTAATCAACCCCCAGAATATTCAGAGTTTCTTTCGTCGTTGCCTGGGGCTACTCAATGCAACAACTCATGACAGAAAAATCTTAATTTTATTTGAGTTCTCCGTTAGAGTTGATAGATACGCAGTAAAGACTGATTTACAAATATCTTATTTAGAAGCTCAGGGTATAGGAACGCTATTAATGTTAGTACAGAGTATTCTAGCACTGTAGTCTGTTAGTGGAGAAGTGTTAAATGGAGTTATAAGTATGGCACCAAAAAAAAGGGAAAATATAGATGGAGACTTTCAGCAAATATATATTCACTGCATCTGAAAATGCTGTTTGGGGCAGATTGACAATATATATGACGCGCCCCCTGGGCCAGTGCTGTTTGGGGGATACCCGGAGCCGGATCAGATGGGGGTTGTAGTCTCCGAGTGGCGGCGACCCGGTCCGTGCCCAGGGTGTCAAACTCAGTGTGTGGCAGTCTTGATAGATGTTATTGATGTTCGTAGTGTCGACTACGCCACCCGTTGATTTGCGGTCAAAAGGCCGCCGCTGCAGAAGGGTCCGCTGAGGCTGGTGGTATGTGTGCAGCTGTGGTAGTATAACCCCCAACGGGAGGGGTATAGCCTCAGGGGGTCAGATGTAGAGGATGGTGGTTGTGAAGGTGCAGGATGATCAAGCAAGAAGACTCAGAGTCGGGCTGTGCAGTTCAGGGGTTTTTACTTACGGGTGTTCTTATGGTCACTCTGGCCTGAAGCGACCACCCGAGCCGTGCTGCGTCCACCAGGTCCTGGACTCGGCCAACCCCCAAGCAATTCTGGAGCGTGGTCCTGAGCTCCTTTCTGACTGTCCTTTCTACTGGCCGTTCCCACCAGGGATCCACTTATGTCCGGCTCCCTCGGGTCTCTTGTTGGTCAAGCCTCCTCTGGGCTCCCTGACCCTATGCTTGGTATGCCTTTCTAGTGGATTTGGTGAGGGTCGTGGCAGATCCTGCCCACGACCTCCGGTTCCTGGCTAAGGTGTGCTTTTCTCTCTGCCAGCTTGGGATCCGGTACCCTGGGTGCCAACCCTTCACCCTGCTGTTTGTATTCTGGGGTCTTGGGGTTCCTTCTTCTTCTCTCTGGGTCCTTCTGACTCCTCTCTCTCTCTCAGACTTGGCCTTGGAGCTGGGCCCAGCCGGAACCACAACTCCCTGTCAGCCCTTCTGGCTGAGCTTCTCTGCTCTGCTCCTCAGGCTAAACTCTGACAGACTGACCCTGATCTAAGATGGTGCCCACCTTATATACTCCCTCTATGTGTGAGCTCAGGTGACCAGCACCCAATGAGCTCCTAGCCTTACCCAGACTGCTCCCCCTATCTGCCCCTACACTACTGGGATGTTCCACCCCCCTCCCACTCCAGCCAGGGACAGACACTGTCGTACCTGCACATATATTGGTGGGAGTACCGTCGGTCTGTCCCCCGGAAATGGGATGTATGTAGTGTATGCAGCTATCTGAGCTCAGTCCCACACTCCATCCTTACCCGGGAGTGGAATACCACACCTCTGGCTTGAGGTGTAATACCCCTGTAGCAGCCGAGTCCTCAGGGTGCTACATTCCCCCCTGGTAAATCACAGCACGTCCTCGGGCTGTAAAAGAATAAAAACATCCACAAACATACAAATTTTTTTCATAACAACATAAACATATAAAACATTATATATATATTTCTGCAGCATTAAACTTTTTCATAATAAACATTCTTGTAACTTTCTTGTTCCTCCGGCCACGGTGCAACTTGTGACCGGGTAAAGTGCGACAGTCTCTTGTAGTAAAAACAACAGTTTCCTATAAAACCAGTAGGGGGCGCCTTAAAAAGCGCAACTATATACAAGGGGAAATATGGCCGCTCTCAGTCCTCGGTCAGTGGGAATAGGGACACACGGGTTTCAGTTCAATTTGCTGGTCCCAACGGGGACTATATTTTAACTAGCAGCAGTAACAGTTCTTATACCCTGACGGGTAACTATATACAGTCTCTTTACCGTACTTTAATGACGGCGTACTCCTGCTCCTCCTTCAGACCCGTCCGGATCCTCTAGCTCCTCTTCACACCGTAGCTCCTCCTCCGTCAGCCGGTGTACATGGAGGGCGTAGGGTCCTTTGGCACACTTGTGCCGGGTGAACGTGACCTCGTCCCCTACATATAGGTCACGACCTCTGTGTCCCTCCGGCAGATGGGACTCCACGTCTCTTCTGGTCACAAAGACGTCGCCGGGGGTGTGGTGATCCCTGATGAAGCCCCACCCGTGCTGCAGTTGGAATTTAATCACAGTCCCGGTGGCACGGGGACCATGAGCTGCACGGGGGTCTCTCCTGGTCCTGCTCTTCTGCCCTGCGCTCTGTTCCTGCAGCCGCTGCTCACGGACCTGCCTCTCTCTCCGTTCTTGCTCGAAGACTGCCAACTGCTGGCGGCAGCACTCCACACGCTCCGCTGCGGCTGCTCGAGTTTCCTGAGTGAACCCCATGAGGTCTCCTCCGGTGGGGTCCCACTCAAACTGCGCTTCTTCCAGCGGGAGCGGGGTCCTCTTAACGGGCTTCGGAGCCGGAATCAGGGGCTCGCACAGGGGCCTTGCTTTTTAGAGTTCCAGTTGGTAGTACTCCGGTGGCCATATAAAGGGCTTCCCATCCGGGCACGTATGCTGGGCAAATAGGTTTTCACCCAGGTGTGGCGCTGTGGATGCTGAGGGCGCGGTGGTGGTGGCGGCGCCCGGGTTCGCCAGGCCTTGCGGCCAGGCCTGGGGTACCCTGAACGTAAAGGGCACCGTGAAGACGGCGGCGCCCGGGGTTACTTGGCCCAGCGACCAGGCCGGTGGCTCAGTGGAGGTAGAGGGCGCTGTTGGTACCGCGGCGCCCGGGGGTACTAGACCTTGCGACCAGGCCGGTGGTGTGTCCTGCTTTGCCGCGCTCAGGGTTGAGGCGCGTGACGTCACAGGGGTCGCGGCCGCGGCTTCTGCTTGAGGCCTTGCTTGGAGCGGTGACGATGCAGCGACGGGCACGGCAGGGGGAATTTCGGGCTCTGCGACGGGGAGCTGGGGCAGGCACGCGGTTTCTCGGCTCGGGGTAGTGACGTCCCCTTTACCTGCCTCCATCTGTTCAGCTCCCTCTTCGGCGCCGTCTCCGGCCTTCACTCCTCCTGCACCATCCTCAGAGGCGGTCTGTCTCCTCATCTCGGGTGGCGTGCTTCGCTGGCGGGTTCTTGCCTGCAGGGCCATCTCTCGGCTCCACTCCGTCAGCGTCTATCGCTGCACCTGGGCCATCCTCCATGCGAGGCGCTCCAGCGCGGTCTGTGCACACTCCCGGTCTCGGGGGAGCTGTGCCAGGATCTCCACCAGGCCTTCTGGGGTTGTCGCTTGCAACAGGCTCCTGACCACTGGGTCGGTGCTGCCTGCCTCTCCTTCCATCTCCGGGTACGACTTCTCCGGAGTCCTCTCCAGACTTCTTGTCTCCGGGTGCGCTCTCTCCAGACTCCTCCAGGCTGCACCCATCTTCGCTCTTTTGTTCTGTCTCCGCCCACATTGAAGGTGGTCCCGGGGCAACTTTGTGATTGTCAGTTCCAGGGGCAGTTCTCTCACGCTGATGGACATCTCTAGCATCACAGTCTCCGTTGGTGGGGGCGGTTTCCGCTTTTGGCGCCATTCCTTGACCTGGCCCACGATGGGAGGTGACCTCTTGCCACCCTCTGGCACGCCCATAATGGCGTCCGCTCTTCCAAGGCGGGAAATTTTCTGGAAATGGCGGGAATCGTCTCCCAGCGGCGGGAAACTCCGTGGATGGCGGGAAAAAGCTGCAGATGGCGGGCAACCGGCGGGAAACGATCCGTGATGGCGTCCCATGGCGGGTACCCTCTGGAACCGGCGGGAGACTTCTTCTTGAGGTAAATTTGAACTTTTCTTCAGGCACGCAGTACCCGGTGGTTGCGGGCACGAAATCCTGCCGACTACGCCAAAGTTGACGCGCCCCCTGGGCCAGTGCTGTTTGGGGGATACCCGGAGCCAGATCAGATGGGGGTTGTAGTCTCCGAGTGGCGGCGACCCGGTCCGTGCCCAGGGTGTCAAACTCAGTGTGTGGCAGTCTTGATAGATGTTATTGATGTTCTTAGTGTCGACTACGCCACCCGTTGATTTGCGGTCAAAAGGCCGCCGCTGCAGAAGGGTCCGCTGAGGCTGGTGGTATGTGTGCAGCTGTGGTAGTATAACCCCCAACGGGAGGGGTATAGCCTCAGGGGGTCAGATGTAGAGGATGGTGGTTGTGAAGGTGCAGGATGATCAAGCAAGAAGACTCAGAGTCGGGCTGTGCAGTTCAGGGGTTTTTACTTACGGGTGTTCTTATGGTCACTCTGGCCTGAAGCGACCACCCGAGCCGTGCTGCGTCCACCAGGTCCTGGACTCGGCCAACCCCCAAGCAATTCTGGAGCGTGGTCCTGAGCTCCTTTCTGACTGTCCTTTCTACTGGCCGTTCCCACCAGGGATCCACTTATGTCCGGCTCCCTCGGGTCTCTTGTTGGTCAAGCCTCCTCTGGGCTCCCTGACCCTATGCTTGGTATGCCTTTCTAGTGGATTTGGTGAGGGTCGTGGCAGATCCTGCCCACGACCTCCGGTTCCTGGCTAAGGTGTGCTTTTCTCTCTGCCAGCTTGGGATCCGGTACCCTGGGTGCCAACCCTTCACCCTGCTGTTTGTATTCTGGGGTCTTGGGGTTCCTTCTTCTTCTCTCTGGGTCCTTCTGACTCCTCTCTCTCTCTCAGACTTGGCCTTGGAGCTGGGCCCAGCCGGAACAACAACTCCCTGTCAGCCCTTCTGGCTGAGCTTCTCTGCTCTGCTCCTCAGGCTAAACTCTGACAGACTGACCCTGATCTAAGATGGTGCCCACCTTATATACTCCCTCTATGTGTGAGCTCAGGTGACCAGCACCCAATGAGCTCCTAGCCTTACCCAGACTGCTCCCCCTATCTGCCCCTACACTACTGGGATGTTCCACCCCCCTCCCACTCCAGCCAGGGACAGACACTGTCGTACCTGCACATATATTGGTGGGAGTACCGTCGGTCTGTCCCCCGGAAATGGGATGTATGTAGTGTATGCAGCTATCTGAGCTCAGTCCCACACTCCATCCTTACCCGGGAGTGGAATGCCACACCTCTGGCTTGAGGTGTAATACCCCTGTAGCAGCCGAGTCCTCAGGGTGCTACATATACATTTCTGTCCACGGGTTTTGCGAGAGAGAGAGATTTTACAACACCAAAGTTCAGGTCCCCATTAACTTCTCTGAGGTTCGGGTTCTGGTTAAAGTTCGGGTAGAGTTGTGGTACCCGTACCGAACTTTGGGCAAAAGTTCAGTTGAACCCGAAATTCCACGGGTCTGCCCATCCCTAGTCGTAGACTTTATAAAATAAATTGTCATCTTCCTATAATGCTTGAACCAATATAGAGCCCAATAAAATATTACTTATATTAAGATCGTAATAAGAAACATATAAAAGTGGTTCTCCCACTAGTACTGACCGGCTGAAAGTAGAGTTTCCTGTTCACATTACCTTGTGGACTTCATTAGGCTAGGACGCCGATATTCTCTACTAATACATCACCCCATGCTACATTACGTAACTGCATAACATTTAAACCAGTAAAGCTGCAAATGTTACCGCAATAAGCCACTGATGGGTGAAGTAATTACATCTGATTACCTCTAGGCAAGAACTGAACAATAAGGGTCAATCTGTGATGATTGAGAACAGAGCATCTTCAAAATAGTAGGTCTTGAAGGAGGTTTCCAGTATTGACAGTTGTCACCAAAAGTTTTGAGACAAACCAGTTTTAGTTTTCGCAAAGTTTGATACTTCAGTGTTTTTCAACCTTTTAGACTAATGTTTCTGTGGTTACTGAAGTACAATTATAATTTTTTCAAAAGTTCTAACTTTTTATTGACCTAAAGTTTCTATAAAGCCTCATTATTTACAGTATTGACTGTTGTTTTTAAAAACTTCTGCCCTTTGCCCAAGCAGCTAGATACAGTTATATGAAAAAGTTTGGGCACCCCTATTAATCTTAAGCTTAATGTTTTATAAAAATTGGTGTTTTTGCAACAGCTATTTCAATTTGATATATGTAATAACTGTTGGACACAGTAATGTTTCTGCCTTGAAATGAGGTTTATTGTACTAACAGAAAATGTGCAATCTGCATTCAAACAAAATTTGACAGGTGCATAAGTATGGGCACCCTTATCATTTTCTTGTTTTAAATACTCCTACCTACTTTTTACTGACTTACTAAAGCCCTTTTTTTGGTTTTGTAACCTCATTGAGCTTTGAACTTCATAGCCAGGTGTATGCAATCATGAGAAAAGCTACTTAAAGTGGCCACTTGCAAGTTGTTCTCCTGTTTGAATCTCCTCTGAAGAGGGCATCATGGGCTCCTCAAAACAACTGTCAAATGATCTGAAAACAAAGATTATTCAACATAGTTGTTCAGGGGAAGGATACAAAAAGCTGTCTCAGAGATTTAACCTGTCAGTTTCCACTGTGAGGAACATAGTAAGGAAATAGAAGAACACAGGGACAGTTCTTGTTAAGGCCAGAAGTGGCAGGCCAAGAAAAACATCAGAAAGGCAGAGAAGAAGAATGGTGAGATCAGTCAAGGACAATCCTCAGACCACCTCCAGAGAGCTGCAGCATCAGCTTGCTGCAGATGGTGTCACTGTGCATCGGTCAACTATACAACGCACTTTGCACAAGGAGAAGCTGTATGGGAGAGTGATGCGAAAGAAGCCGTTTCTGCAAGCACGCCACAAACAGAGTCGGCTGAGGTATGCAAAAGCACATTTGGAGAAGCCAATTTCTTTTTGGAAGAAGGTCCTGTGGACTGATGAAACCAAGATTGAGTTGTTTGGTCATACAAAAAGCCGTTATGAATGGCGGCAAAAAAACACAGCATTCCAAGAAAAACACTTGCTACCCACAGTAAAATTTGGTGGAGGTTCCATCATGCTTTGGGGCTGTGTGGCCAATGCCGGCACCGGGAATCTTGTTAAAGTTGAGGGACACATGGATTCCACTCAGTATCAGCAGATTCTTGACAATAATGTTCAAGAATCAGTGATAAAGTTGAAGTTATGCATGGGATTGATCTTTCAGCAAGACAATGATCCAAAACATCGCTCCAAATCTACTCAGGCATTCATGCAGAGGAACAATTACAATGTTCTGGAATGGCCATCCCAGTCCCCAGACCTGAATATCATTTAACATCTGTGGGATCATTTGAAGACGGCTGTCCATGCTCGGCGACCTTCAAACTTAACTGAACTGGAATTGTTTTGTAAAGAGGAATGGTCAAAAATACCTTCATCCAGGATCCAGGAACTCATTAAAAGCTACAGGAAGCGACTAGAGGCTGTTATTTTTGCAAAAGGAGGATCTACTAAATATTAATGTCACTTTTCTGGTGGGGTGCCCATACTTATGCACCTGTCAAATTTTGTTTGAATGCAGATTGCACATTTTCTGTTAGTACAATAAACCTCATTTCAAGGCAGAAACATTACTGTGTCCAACAGTTATTACATATATCAAACTGAAATAGCTGTTGCAAAAACACCAATTTTTATAAAACATTAAGCTTAAGATTAATAGGGGTGCCCAAACTTTTTCATATAACTGTATCAGCAACTGGGCCACATCCAGACTGATGGCACCCCATTCTTGTCTAATCAGTGATAGGAGTTTATATTAATTTCTGTGTTTCTCTTTGTCCACCCTCTTTTATAGGACCACAGGTTCTCGATAGGATTGAGATCTGGGGAGATTCTTGGCCATTTGCCCAATAGGTCTATGTTTTGTTCACTGATCCACAAAATTATCACTTTTGCCTTGTGATACGGTCTAAATCATGCTGGGAAAAGCATCATCACCACATTGCTCTTGGATTGTTGGAATAAGTTGGTCTTGAAGGATCTACTCCTCCTTGGTCAGACCTCATCTGGAATACCATCTCCAGTTCTGGGCACCACATTTTAAAAAAGAAATCGAAAAAGTGGAGCAAGTTCAGGAAGAGCTACCAGGATGGTGAGAGGACTGTAAACTATGTCCTACGAGGAAAGGTTAAAGGATCTGGGAATGTTTAGCTTGCAAAACAGAAGGCTATGAGAAGACTTAATAGCTGTCTACAAATATCTGAAGGGTTGTCACATTGTAGAGGGATCATCCTTATTCTCATGTGCACATGGAAACACGAGAAGCAATGAAATGAAACTGAAAGGGAGAAGATACAGAATAGATATTAGGAACAACTTTTTGACAGTGAGGGTGATCAATGAGTGGAACAGGCGGCCACGAGAGGTGGTAAGTACTCCTTCAATGGATGTCTTCACACAGAGGCTGGATAGACATCTGCCTGAGATGGTTTCGTGAATCCTGTATTGAGCAGAGGGTTGGACACGCTGAACCTTCCATTTCTAACATTCTATGTTTTGATACTATTCTTTATTAATGGCCTAGTTCTTAGGCAAAATTGTAAGTGAGCTTACTCCCTTGGATGGAAAATCCCCACACATGAATAGATTTATGGTAGAGCTCACCTTTTCTTCTCTTGCCAGTCATTTTTCCAGTTCCCTGAAGACCAATCCCTGAACTTCCTACAGTCTGCCATTCTGCAGGAAGTACAGGGCTTGGACTGCAGAGGACTGGGGGAAGGTTATTTCCTCTGATGAAGCCCCCTTCAAACTGTTTGGATCCCATTGAGAACCCGTGGACAATCCTCAAAAAGCTGGTCCACCAAAAAAACATGAATTGTCATAATCTCCAAGAGCAGTGATTGAGTAAGAATGGGTTGCCATGAGTCAAGATTAGGTCCAGAAGCCGATATCCAGCTGCCAGGGCGGATAGCAGAAGTCTTGAAATCTAAGGGTCAACACTGTAAATATTGAGTTTATACATAAACTTCATGTATTTCTCAATAAAAGTTTAAAAACGTATGAAATGATTATAATTGTACTTCAGTAACCATAAAAACATCTGACTAAAAGATCGAAAAATACTGAGCAGCACAATGTGAAAACCAAAATATGTCTGTCTCAAAACTTTTGGTCACAAAAAGGGGTGCAGGGAACGACAACTGGTGAACCAAGGTAACGGGGGTCCAAAGATCATTGGTTTGCATTCGGAAAGAAAGCTATTGCAACAGAAATTTCTGAAAAAGATGATGCTACCTTTATAAAAAGATAGAAAACACAGGAATCAAAGCTTTCAGTGCAGCCACAGCCCAACCCATGTTAAAGCTTGTCCCATGCCGAGAGTGCGGACAATGGGCATGTGAACATCAGAACTAGATGATGGAGTAATATTAGGGGCTTGGCCTGATGAATTACATTTTCATTCACATTCAATTGTCAGCCCTGTGTGTACACCGCTTACTTAGGAAGATATGGTACCAGGATGTACTATGGGAAGAATAAAGTACGACAGAGACCGTGTAATGGTCTGTGAAGATATCCTGGTTCCTGGCATTTATGTGGATTCGTCTTTGATATATACCCCATAGTTTAAAACAATGTACATCTCTTCATGGTAATGGTATCCACCATTGGCAGTGACCACTTTCAGAAGGATAACGCGGACTGCCACATTGTTCAGGAATGGTCTGATCTCAAAGAGTTCCAAGTTCACATTTCCACATCTTAATTAATTTGTGTTAGAACCCTCCTGTTAGTTTTTTCCATCTTGTGTTTTGCGGTCACGTGACTATCTGCCTTTATATTCCAGCTCCGCCCTTCTGGCTTTGCTGGACTTCAGTGTTGTTTGACTGTTTTGCTAGCCTGGTACTTCGGTGCCTTTCTCTGTCAGTTCGCTTGGTCCTCTGGGACCTCTAGTACATTTTTGTCAGTTTGTCTTTTGTTTTCTACAACAACTTCTGTTTAGGAGGTGTCCCATTTTTGTCCCAGTCCTTAGTTCTTTTAGGGTCCCCTCCCTTAATTCTATAGGTCTTCGTTCAGACTAGCCGAGGACTAAGGCGGGTCTGTTCACTAGGAACAGGCAGCCCGCTACATCGTAGGGATTCATCTTAGTCTTACTGTAGGGACAGCTTTCCCCTATCTTTCCTTAGTTCATGTTGCAGGTCATAACAATTTGGCCATTTGTAGAATGTTTTGGAAAAACAAGTCTAATATCTAAAGACTCATTGCTCAACAAAGAAGAAAAGGATATGCTGCCAACATCTGAGTGCCAGATCGATAGAAGGGTCAGAGCTGCTTTTGTGACATAAGGTGCAACTACACAATATGTGGCTTTACGTGGAAATAGACAAGAGAATTAACATAATGATTGATTCCAGTTTGCCTAATCCAATTATGGGAACAAATTAATATAGCCCCACTTAATGACAAAGGAAAAAAATTGGTCATTTTGGTTTCTTCAATAACTCTCCAGAAACCAGGGTCCTGCAGAACAGTTCCTCCTGTTCCTCTACCGTATATATTTCCCCATAAGCTCGGTAAATAGATCTTTCTTCACAGAATTCTTGGTAATTAACTGCAGTTATGTCAGCAATTTTTTGAAAAATTTCCACGGTGCACAGAAGCTCATCCTCTCCCTATGAAATACACATCGACTGCAGTGACTCTGCCATGCATTACAATGTGTGTGTCTTACTCTTTAACCAAGCCGCTAATCACGCAAATTATTGCAACTAATTACATCTGAAGGTCTAATTAATTCTTTCAGTACCACATCATTTAGTACGCATTCACAACACAGCACCTGTTTTGAAAATCCTCGCAGTTAATTTGTTTATAAACAAACACTATTTGCATAAAATGTATAATGAATGGTTTAACGGGTAGTACAATGCCAGGGCTTTGTCTTAGCAGATTTGAGGTCATCAAAGGCCACGTTAAATTAATTTTAAACCTCATAAATTAATGTAAATAGAATGTGTGAGTTCCTCATTAATAAAGAAAACATCCCTACCATGTAAGCTAATGTGTTAATTAATATCCCACCAATGAGCTTGTGTTTTGGGAGCCAATAAGACGTAATATTTACTGTGATCTGAAATTACAAAATAAGAGCTCGTTGGGGGAAAAGGGACAAAAATTGGATCTTGATACATGGGGAAAGAAAATTAATTGAAATTTCAACATGGGAATTTTAATGAATTGCGATGGCAATAATGAAGAATATTAACCAAAATATGTATATTAGTATTTATAGGAGAATCAAAACTCAAGTCGGAAAGGAGTAATGTCAGTATTTCCTGTCCACAGGAGAGGTGATAATTTACTAATCACTGGGGGTCTGACTAATAGGACCCCCATCGATCTCGAGAATGGTGCTCTGGCTACTGAGAAATTTAGAGGAATGGTGCACATAATTAACTACTCTCCATTCATTGACTGTTGGAAATATCGGAGAACTGTATTCAGTTCTCTTTGGGAGACTGAGGTAACTTTCAATTCTGTGAATATCCCTTTAAGATGCTTCACTGATCAATGTTGCCTAGATAAACTAAAAACAACTTGCCGGGATGTATGAGCTGGTAATGCCCCTTTCTGTACTATGGTAGTGGCAGGGGTAATTATATAGACATTTCAGAACCAGACGCATGAAGTTAAGCCGTTCATGGTTATTCAAATTGGATTCTGATTTTGCCTCCTTGAAACATTTGAGCCAATTTTGAAGTTGGTTTCTAGCTTGGTTTCACACGTCCACACTTTGCAATCTGTGTTCAGACTGTAGTTTTTGGAATGGCCACAGGTCTCTGGACTTAAACTAACAGCCTCTTATAAGCTTGTTATCAAGCTGTTAGTTCAAGTTAGGAGACCCACGGCTGTTCTGGAAGTCAGATGTACGGAATCTGGAAATGCGGACTTATGAAGCCAACTTTACAGCCCCCATACATATTAGACTAATATCGGCCAAACCCACTGATATTACTAATTTTATTTCTACAAATTCTGCAGCACTTTAAAATTGATATTGGTGGGATCTCTAATGTGTATGAGGTCTCCTGACTTTCCCAAACACGGGATGTCAAGGAGAGAAGGACCTGGCGTATCCCATTTCGGACTGCCGATTTTTTTGTTGTCTGGTGGCGGTTCTCTCATAGAGAATACAGAAGTGCTCAACTGAGCTAAGCGCTTTTGTGCATGGGGTAGTTGGGAAAGATAGCGGTGGGCCAAATCATTCTTTAGTCAATCGTTAATTATTTTAGTCTTATAACAACTTTAGAACCAAGTGCAACTAAGTCACAATCTATTCAGGGCTGCATTGCAATGGGATAAAGCAAACAACTTTGCCTTGCTGGTGTCTGGGAAAGCAAGGTGACAATCCATGTGGGAGCTGCGTTGGTGCCCATAATAGCTGATAAATAACTTTCTTAGTTACAGATATATCTAAACTAACATTGTGGCAGGAGAGGACAAGGCAAGAATCAAATCTTCCCACTGTACATCATGTAAAAGAAACCCTGCGCACAAAAATGAAATGTTTTTTATGAATAGTAATGAGTATCTAAAACAATATTGTACTAAAAGGACGCTGCGCTTAAAATTTACCGCTCTTCAAAAGTGCAAAAGATAATGCCCCAAACTAGATAGGACACCAGAGGTTTTATATCTGCCTCTTCTTTTTTTTTTTAATCATTTTATCTTTACCACTTTTTTTTTCTATAAAGAATAATAACAGTTTTTTAGATAATGGGAGGTGGCGAGATGTATAACTGCTGATTTCGAAGCCTATCATTAACAATGCCTAAGGCAGCACCTACTGTAAATAGGACACCTTTGGTGATGAAAAGTACAATTGGATTATTATCAGCAGTCCTCGTCGACATTAATAGTAGAATTTCTGGAGACCTCTCTTTATCCAACACCTTTGTCCTAAAAACACTGATGAGGATGGGGGGTTGTGTTCATATTGAATTTTTGCACTCGGTCCCTCTCCATTCATCAGGCTCACATACGCATGGAAATTTGCATGTGTTAAAATTGGTCTCACTAATTTTCTCTTTCCATCCAACAAACGAGTGTCATGCAAAGGCAGTTATATCAGACGCTGATTCATCAACGTCAGATTTGATGTGAGAACGGATAATTAATTATGTGTATTACCATGCAAATTTTTCTCACCTATTTCTGCCTGGTTTAATGACAATGAAAAGGCCACAAATGAGCTATAGTCTCTGTCTTATCAGAGAGGAGGCTCCAGGAAAGGCATGGAAACAATATGTACTAATGTGGATTTTTTTTCTGCTTTGGGGTAGAGATCGTTGCACATTTTTGACATTTAATTTTTTTTTTTTTTTAAATATCTGATCCGGACAAAATATATTTATATGAACTAGAATTGACCGTCCGGCTTGCGATCACATGTGAACATAATTCTACTGCTTGGTGAACACCTGTTGTAATTTTTTTTTGTCTGTTTTGCACGAAGATGATTTGTACCGGAGACAAAAATCCAGAATGTATCTGCAAGAAATTCATCAGCTTCATGTCTGCAATGGATTAGCCTTGTCATTAAACAGTATTTTTTTTGCAGAAACAGGTAAAATAATATTGAACAGTCAGCAGACAAGAGCAGCCTGGCAGTAAATAAAAGATAATTAGTGCATTGCTATTTCATGGTGACCTGGGCATCTATTGCTATAAGACCTAAAATCCAGATACAAATGAACGTACATAAAATAAAGTGACAGGTGGAAATCTGACTTTCTAGATCGGTATAAACACTACCATGAAATCTAATAGAAGCCATAAAACCAGCCATCTAATGGGTGTAATCGACTCTACTGTGAAGTCCCCCAAACATCCCAAGAGAGCAAAGGTTGCCTTTTTGAGACTTTTAGGCCTATTCTAAAGGTGTATATGATGCGCCAAGGGGATGGGGACGACTCGGCGCCCGGGCCTTGTTGTTGCCTGACCTTGGAGGATGTCGCGGTGGTCGGCTCCCGGGCCCGTACCCTGGGGTCACTCTTAAAAAGAAGGGGGAAATGGAATAATGGGGAAATGTTCGTGATGCCACCCGTGGTGTCTGGTGAGGATCACCAGCGCTGCTGCAGTCCTCTGAGGCCGGTGGTCAGGCAGCTTAGTTGGTGCGGCTCCCCACAAGTGGAGCGGGGCCTCAGGGCAGCGTAAGGAGGAGAGATGCAGGACAGAGAGGACCCAGCCGGGTCAGGAGAAGAATAGGCACACTCACAACTGTTCACTTCAGTACCTTTACTGGTGGTGTTTTCATGCACGATCCAGGGCACTGTAGGGTGAAGGGTGCATTTCAGGACTCTCCCCAGTGAGCGGGTGTGGGGCCTCCTGTTTCTTGCCTTTTCCTGGTAAGTTTATGACCTGCCTGGAGCTAGGCCTAACTTGGTCTCTGTCTGGCACCTGCTGACCTGGTGGTAGGGCCTTCTGTTGGAGATCACACTCCCAGGTCTTTTGGGCCTCTGTGATTCCTGACCCTGGGATAACGGTCAGCTTCTGGTATTCCTGGGACATGTAGTTCGCCAGGGGTTCCGGTTGTTTCTGCTGGTCCTAGAGATCCTTGCAGACACGGACCCAGTGTCCGGTATATGGTCTTGGGGTGAGCTGGCTAAGCTCCTCTGCCCCCTATGTAGCTCGCTTACTCCACTCGCCTTCGGCCACGCTCGGGCCCTCACTAGGCTTCACACTGGCAGTAGGCCTCGCTACTCTTCACCACTCTTATGGCGTCGGCACGCCTTGGGCTCACTAACTTGAGCTTCACTCTAGGCTTTCTCACTAGAGGAACTGAACTGAGAACTCTGTCCTTCTCTGACTCTGAGCAGGAACTCTGTTCTCTAGACTGAGCTCGACTCTGTATTCAGACCTGTACTTGCTGAACTCTCCAGAGGAACTGCCTGCCTAACTCCACCCTCCGTATATATAACCCTATCCGGGCTCCCTCTGGTGGTCTGAGGTGGTAGGGTGGAGGTGTGTGAATGCTATGAGGGCCTCTTGTGGAGAAATCCGTCCATGCACCCCTCTAGGATCTGTGGCACCAATGCGCAGCAAGGCGCCACATATAAATACTATTATTAGTGTTTCCAAATACACCTATCAATTCCCACAGTACATGAACATATAGATGTGAATGCAGTTCACTGCAATATCCCACCACATGTCACTTTTGAAAGGTTCCAAGAATCAGGGATGGTAATGCTGAACCTGATATAGGGGGGAAGACAACCTCCAACAGGACTTAACCCAGGATCAGTAATGTAATGTATGTACACAGTGACTCCACCTGCAGAATAGTGAGTGCAGCTCTGGAGGATGTAACTCAGTTGTCAGCATTGTGTTTGTGAAGGATATTCTAGAATAATCACATGTTCCTTGGTTGTCAGGTCTCCAAGCACAGCGTAACCCGACTCCCAGCTGTAATAGAGAAGGGAGGGGGGCTTCAGTGTGAGTGTCCCTCTGCAGTGTGAGCTGAGCTGACAGTCAAGCTCCCTGCTGAGATGCTCTCTTTGTTCTCAACATGTGCTGTTGTGTAAGGTACTATATTTCTATACCTAGCTGTGGAACAACTATATGTCCCAGCTCTTCACAAAATGGATTTTCTAGCTCAGGGGAAGATAGCGAACGCCAGACTACATCCTAGCCCACTCTAGCGGGAAGGGACGAGGAGATACACGTCCCAGCCTTTTGGATCCTCCTACAACTGCTGTGTTTGGTACCCACACGTAGCAGGGGCCTGGCCAGGTATGTTAACACCAGAACCAGTTCCCTGGAACCATCCAGTAAGGAGGTATGGGCCACGTTAGTTCTGGGAGTCTCTTCGCCAGAAAGGAAAAGGGGGCAGGTAGTGGGAGTTTCCAGAGAGTTGGAAGGTCTGTGTAGAAAAATCCTATTGTCTTTTCCCTGGGGAAGCTCGTGACATGCAGACGTGAGGGACAAGTCCAGCAACCAAGCAGGGCACACATTCTTCCCCATGTGGTCACCCAACCCCCAAGCCATGCTTTCCATTTACCGGTAATTGACTTTAAGATCTTTGATGCTTGATGTACAATGCTTTTGTATTTGTAACTCTGACCACTGTACATGTATAACCTTGTGTATATAGTAGATTGTTTAGTGAGTCCTTATGGTGATTAAATATATAATTTAATCTTGGGCTGGTCTTTTATCTCGAACCACAAACCTCATGTCTATTGTTCGGTCAACGACGCGCTACCGGGCTGGTTTCTAGCCCAATATAAGTCTGTATATCAAATAGAAACTGGTGGCAGCTCTATCCAGGCCGACAAGGCTCTGCTTCACTGGAGTAGTGAAAGAGCCTCTCAGCCTGTCAGGAGTGTGGGAGAGTTTGGGGCCACTTCAGCGTCTGAGTGGACCACCTTGTCCCACCCCCTGGTGCCTCTCTGTACCCGCGTGGACAGGAGGTGACGGTGTAGAACTGTGTCAATCTGACCTTACGCGTCCTTGAAGGGGGGTGGGGAACGTCACATTGGCGCAAGGGGTAGATCCGCATCACGTGCTCAGCCTGGTGGGGTGTGGATCCACCGGAAGAAGCGGCAGCGGGATTCTGCAGGGTCCCTCTGGTGCCGTTTCTTCACATTGGTGGCAGCAGTGGGATTCTGTGGGGTCCCTCTGCTGCCATTCCATCACATTGGTGGCAACGTTGGGATTCTGCGGGGTCTCTCTGCTGCCATTCCGTCACAATGGTGGCAAGCGGTGTGGGATCGAGATAATAGTGTGTGTGAGTGTTTAACGCATACTCACAGAAACTAAGGACTGCCAGTAGTAGCTTTTGCTGCTGGGGTCCTAAGATCAGCTCAGCACTAGACAGTCAGAGTGCAAATACTGCAAAATTGAACTTTTTGGGCATAATGACCTTCGTTACGGTTGGAGGAAAAAGGGAGAAGCTTGGAAGCCCAAGAACACCATCCCAACTGTGAAACACGGGGGTGGCAGCATCATGTTGTGTGGTTGTTTTGCTGCAGGAGGGACTGGTGCACTTCACAAAATAGATGGCATCATGAGAAAAGAAGATTATGTGGCAATACTGAAGCAACATCTCAAGACATCAGCCAGGAAGTTAAAGCTTAGGCAGAAATAGGTCTTCCAAATGGACAATGACCCGAAGCATACTGCCAAAATGGTAACAAAGTTGCTTAAGGATAACATAGTCAATGTTTTGGAGTGTCCATCACAAAGCCCTGATCTCAATCCTATTGAAAATTTATGGGCAAAGCTGAAAAGGCTGCGAGCGCCGAGCAAGGCGACCTGGATCAGTTACACCAGTTTTGTCAGGAGGAATCGGCCCAAATTCCGACCAACTATTGTGAGAAGCTTGTGGAAGGAGATCCCAAACGTTTCACCCAAGTCATTCACTTTAAGGGCAATGGTAACAAATACTAATGAAATTTATGTAAACTTTTGACTTTGCAGAAAGTAATAAAAATGCCTTAAAACATTTTCTCTCTCTCATTATTCTGGCATTTGGCAAATATTAAAAATGATGGTAATCCCAATTGACCTAAAACAGGAAAGGTTTATTCTGATTTCATGTCAGATATTGAGAAAAACATGAGTGTGTGTCTTTTTATTTAGTGTATGGAAACTTCTGGTTTCACCTGTATGTACACAGTGACTCCACCAGCAGAATAGTGAGTGCAGCTCTGGGGTATAATACAGGATGTAACTCGGGATCAGTACAGGATAAATAATGTAATGTATGTATACAGTGACTGCACCAGCAGAATAGTGAGTGCAGCTCTGGGGTATAATACAGGATGTAACTCAGGATCAGTAATGTAACGTATGTACACAGTGACTGCACCAGCAGAATAGCGAGTGCAGCTCTGGAGTATAATACAGGAGGTAACTCAGGATCAGTAATGTAATGTATGTATACAGTGACTGCACCAGCAGAATAGTGAGTGCAGCTCTGGAGTATAATACAGGATGTAACTCAGGATCAGTAATGTAACGTATGTACACAGTGACTGCACCAGCAGAATAGTGAGTGCAGCTCTGGAGTATAATACAGGATGTAACTCAGGATCAGTAATGTAATGTATGTACACAGTGACTGCACCAGCAGAATAGTGAGTGCAGCTCTGGAGTATAATACAGGATGTAACTCAGGATCAGTAATGTAATGTATGTACACAGTGACTGCACCAGCAGAATAGTGAGTGCAGCTCTGGAGTATAATACAGGATGTAACTCAGGATCAGTAATGTAATGTATGTACACAGTGACTGCACCACCAGAATAGTGAGTGCAGCTCTGGGGTATAATACAGAATGTAACTCAGGATCAGTAACGTAATGTATGTACACAGTGACTGCACCAGCAGAATAGCGAGTGCAGCTCTGGAGTATAATACAGGAGGTAACTCAGGATCAGTATTGTAATGTATGTACACAGTGACTGCACCAGCAGAATAGTGAGTGCAGCTCTGGAGTATAATACAGGAGGTAACTCAGGATCAGTAATGTAATGTATGTACACAGTGACTGCACCAGCAGAATAGTGAGTGCAGCTCTGGTAATATAATACAGGATGTAACTCAGGATCAGTAATGTAATGTATGTACACAGTGACTTCACCAGCAGAATAGTGAGTGCAGCTCTGGAGTATAATACAGGATGTAACTCAGGATCAGTAATGTAACGTATGTACACAGTGACTGCACCAGCAGAATAGTGAGTGCAGCTCTGGAGTATAATACAGGATGTAACTCAGGATCAGTAATGTAATGTATGTACACAGTGACTGCACCAGCAGAATAGTGAGTGCAGCTCTGGAGTATAATACAGGATGTAACTCAGGATCAGTAATGTAATGTATGTACACAGTGACTGCACCAGCAGAATAGTGAGTGCAGCTCTGGAGTATAATACAGGAGGTAACTCAGGATCAGTAATGTAATGTATGTACACAGTGACTGCACCAGCAGAATAGTGAGTGCAGCTCTGGAGTATAATGCAGGGTGTAACTCAGGATCAGTAATGTAATGTATGTACACAGTGACTGCACCAGCAGAATAGTGAGTGCAGGTCTGGAGTATAATACAGGATGTAACTCAGGATCAGTAATGTAATGTATGTATACAGTGACTGCACCAGCAGAATAGTGAGTGCAGCTCTGGAGTATAATACAGGATGTAACTCAGGATCAGTAATGTAACGTATGTACACAGTGACTGCACCAGCAGAATAGTGAGTGCAGCTCTGGAGTATAATACAGGATGTAACTCAGGATCAGTAATGTAATGTATGTACACAGTGACTGCACCAGCAGAATAGTGAGTGCAGGTCTGGAGTATAATACAGGATGTAACTCAGGATCAGTAATGTAATGTATGTACACAGTGACTGCACCACCAGAATAGTGAGTGCAGCTCTGGGGTATAATACAGAATGTAACTCAGGATCAGTAACGTAATGTATGTACACAGTGACTGCACCAGCAGAATAGCGAGTGCAGCTCTGGAGTATAATACAGGAGGTAACTCAGGATCAGTAATGTAATGTATGTACACAGTGACTGCACCAGCAGAATAGTGAGTGCAGCTCTGGTAATATAATACAGGATGTAACTCAGGATCAGTAACGTAATGTATGTACACAGTGACTGCACCAGCAGAACAGTGAGTGCAGATCTGGAGTATAATACAGAATGTAACTCAGGATCAGTAACGTAATGTATGTACACAGTGACTGCACCAGCAGAATAGCGAGTGCAGCTCTGGAGTATAATACAGGAGGTAACTCAGGATCAGTAATGTAATGTATGTACACAGTGACTGCACCAGCAGAATAGTGAGTGCAGCTCTGGTAATATAATACAGGATGTAACTCAGGATCAGTAATGTAATGTATGTATACAGTGACTGCACCAGCAGAATAGTGAGTGCAGCTTTGGGGTATAATACAGGATGAAGCTCAGTTGTCAGCATCGTGATAGACAGCTAAGCAGTCAAATCTGAGGCTTGGGCGTGCTGAGCTGTCAGTAAGGCAAGTGACAGTCCAGTCGCTCAATCAGGGTCAGAGCGTGCTGTGTTTACTACCGGTGTCTCTTGTTTGGAATGATTTGAGGAGCTATTAACTGGCTGTCTGCCTCTTATCTTTGCCAATTGTAACTCTGCTCAGTTTCATGTGCTTTCTCTGTGTTGTATTTTGATCTTTATTGACTAACCTTGGATTTGCCTTTGACCATCCCTTTGCCTAGCCCCTTTGTCTTGATCCGCCTCCTTCTTGGAATTCTGACCCCGGACTGTGAACTCACTATGTCTTTGTCTCAACCCTTTATTTATGATGTACCCTCCTGGCTTTTGACCCCGGGGACTCCCTGACATCCCCACCTCAACGCATGTCCGTAAGTAGAGACTAGCGTCACAACAGGCAGTTACGTAAATAGATTAATCCAATACAGTATGTAAAATGGAGATCAAAACGTTTTCTTTGTTTCTAACGGGTCATCTGTTCAAAAATGAAGAGGATCATAGTGGAAGGTCCTCTAAAATAGCAGAGGTGTTGCCTTTCCTTTTGCAAAAAGTCTAATAAGCATAGAGGATATATATAGATAGATACATTTACATGTACACAAATGCATACTGTATATGTATAATTTTTAAAGTAGGCCAACAATTTGTTTACTTATGATTAAATGAGGATCAAGTGACATTCCGATTATACATTAGTTCGAATTTAAGAATCTATGTTTCTGTTGTCACACGTGTTGTGCCTTAAAAATACAAAAAAAAAGAAATCTGCAATAAAATGAACGACTTTACATTAATTTCTTACTGCAATAAGCATCTACATTCCTAGTGCACATCACAAATCTTCCACTCCTACCCCCCCACACCAACTTTTTGCCTATACAGTCTATGCTTTCCGCTCAAGTGATACATATCATCCCCCCTTCTCCACCACCCCCCATAGCTGTGAATAACCGGTGGCTCACAAATGAATGCGATCACCGGGTGAGAAATTATCTTTTTAAAATAGAGTCTAATTTGCATATAAGGAACATGAGATTTATGAAAGGAAACATAGAGGAATACTACATCTGCCCAGGATCAGCCATAATTTACATTGATTGTGAACGATCTTAAATTGTAAAACACATGCAAGATGGAGTGCGCCGTGGCTGCGTTATTGTCACGAGTCTAAGACTTTCCAGAGATTTATTAATAATCTCATCACTAACATGGCTCAAGTCTCCCCCCCAACCCCCTGTAATATTGTGGAAAGCTTCTCTAAGGAATTTACTGACATTAAATTTTTCACTTCATGCATCTTGAAGCTTGCCTGATCTTTTCCTAAAATAAAGCCAACCTATCATTACGGAACAGTTGCTACATTTTTTATTTTTTTTTTTCCCCCGTGCGCGCTTGCTACTTAATAATCAATGTATTCATCATTAAAGTCTGAGCCCTCGAGCGATGGGTTTTAGCATATTCTAATGACTAGTGACTTGCAAATTACACTGACCTTTCATGTACATTCTGGAAGCACCTTGTTCTAATGCGAACTGTATTTATAGTTTGCCAATACAAACTAGCCAAAGATTGGATAATTACTGTAATCTATTAAGTGGATTGCTTCGCCTGCTCGTTTTGTAGCATGTGCCATACAAGCCATTTTCAAAAAAGCTGGTCCTATCTTTCATCTCTCGCAAGGCCGGCGACTGAAGAATGCCTCGTCTCGACTGTGTACACACTTACTAATGTATGAAGAAAGGCCCATCAAAGCTAATGGATCTTAGGAAAATGAAGAATCCACTTTGCTGTTACTGTCATAATGCTATTTGTGACTGACAAAAGACACGGCTCGGAGAGTGTAAACCGAGCTTAAGAATGTCAGGCAAACTTCCATTGTCTGCTTATTATACTGACCTCCGAGTAGCACTTAAAGGTGTAGAGTCTGCCAGGCACCACCAGTGTCGAGAGCATTACTTACAGCTCGATTTACAGAAAGATACAGAATCATTTTTTTTCATTTCCGAGATGGGATAAGTAACACGTAGCCCAGCAATTAATGGGTCTATGCAAGATGCACAAGAGTCTGAGTAGTTGCATGTATGGCCCTGAGTACGTTCACATGATATCATTTTAATGTAGACTATTCCGAGATCCGTGTAAAGCCCCCACAAACCGCCTCCCACTGTTATCAATGGAAACACCCTCTGCAGTTGATCTAGTGAGGTTTTTTTTTTTTTTTTTTAAATCTGCATCACAAAATAAAAATAATATACAAATTGCCTCTTTAGAGAGAAAGAGGACTTGAACTCTATAGCGCCACTTATTGGAAGCAACAATCTTACAAGTCACAATCGACCCTTTAACGAGTCTTGCAATATGACTTAGGATGATAGCCAAATCAGAATGTCGGTTTGCAGACATGATGTTTCGGGCTATTACCCATCGTCAGTGCAAAGTATGAGAACTGATTCCAAAATAAAAATAAGTGACATATCGCTCATTGATGAGGAAGCCACACGATGTTTGTAGGAAATCCGCACATGATTAGCCCTACTGAATGACACATTATAAATCTGAAGAAGAAATCCAAGAGTTCTACATCTTACAAGAGCTCATACCCTTACGGAGCCCATTCAGCTCTGTGAGCAGGACTAGTTCAGGGCAATATTCTTGGCTTCAATGTAAAATAATGAATGTTGCAACCCACTGTCAGCCAGCAGACAATCAAGAATATCGCGAGGAATTGACAGATTCTGTCAATCTTGGCTGCAGAACTTTGCAATTTCATTATACAATGATTTAGCTATGTAAAAGGGAATCTGATGGATCTACCATTGCAAACCAGGGGCATAAAGTGCTGAACATGCCCCTGGACAAACTAGTAGCCTTCTGATTAAGATAATTGGCTTAAAATAATCGTTCCTACCAGTCATCCTGGCGGTGCTGTAGTGGGGACTTTTCACAGTCTCATCGCTGCTGACATCCTACTCGACACTGCATCACATACTGGCGGGACATCACTCAAGGTTGACTGGGTGTGCAAACACCGAGAAGACCATGAGTTGCTCCCACGGCATATAAGTGAAGGAGTGGTGTAACTATTTTGTAAATCAATTTAATCACCCAGTAAGGCTGCTAATTTATCCAGGGGCATCTTATGGTATGAACATACTACCATGACATGCCCCTGGTTTATGTTGTCATTTAAGTATTAAGTAACGTCCTTGGCCAAGTGCTCTGTAGATATGGACAGGGATGGCTGTCCCACTAATGTCCCCCAATTATTCATAAACAAACTATTAGACCTTATTATGTCCCGTGTGGGCAATGATAAAAGCAGTTGGGCACATGTTATTTGTGCCTCTGCAGTCGAGTTGAAGCTATCTGATGAAGTTCTTCGTGTGAGTACTGGTTCAATAAGACATACAAAGAAACGCTGTCTAAGCAGTCCCACACTCGCAGCCTAGTTATGGAGTCAGAATAACAACAGCCATAATGGAAGTCAGTGAGATGAGACCCCCTATCAATATCTTACATAAACCCTTGTCATTCGTCCAGCACCACGAGACATTTTTACAAAGTGCATTCACCTTCTCCTCTGATGTAAACGCCCATGACACTTGTGAGGATCAGGGATCCCATGGATACGCACAAGAGGATATAAAGATGAGTTTCGTCCATTTCGTCCAAGCACATACGTTTTTCTTTCACAGGATGTTTTCCTAAAACCATCCAAGATTATTCAACTACTTGTCTTTACTGGGGTCCTGCCGTTAACGCATTCTGTATTACATTTGTTACCATTTATTTGCATTGGCTTGCAACATATTTCATTAGTTTTCTTCTTCTACAATAATGTTTTAAAGTGACAGAGCACTAATATTCCCAACAATAATTGTCCCATTAAAACATGAAGATGTATGAGGAGCGATATCTGCACCCAGGATGGAATGAGTTTATATAATACCTTGGATACCAAGAACAATGCTTTACGAGAGATGATTATGTAACAGGACCCAGCACTTGACCTCCAGAGATTCTGCTATGAAAACTTATCCTGATCATATTTTACTTATGTCTATACAATATTCATGACAAATAAAAACATCTAGTTAGCCGTAATTAAACCCATTTGTTCTAAAGACGGGAAGTGGAGCCCAAACTTAAAGGGAATATACCATATAAATATGAAAAATTAATTTAATACTAATTAGTTTTCTGGGATTATCAATCAGCATAAACAAATTATTTATTGCTACAATTTATTACATGTTTTCCATCCCTCGCATGCCCCTTGCTGGATGCGTCAGCCAGCCTACAACTGAGGGGTTGCTTTGATCATTACACTTGGGGCCATAATATTTTGCAATTCTAAGTTGTAGATGACAACACACAAGAAACATCTCCTTACCAATATTGTTAGCACTATTTATGACGCTGCTCTGTATTATCGCCTTTGCAGTGAGTTAATTATTGTGTCTTTTATTAAGGGCGAGCTCATGATTTAAGGGAACACCCCCATTGCTTTCCCTATGTCTACTGGTAATATTGTTGTCTTTATTCATTGCCTGCAGCTAAAGTAATTAGACAAAAGGATTTTACATTTTTTTGCCACCACAGGCCACTTTAGTAGGATCACCCCCTCCCAATGTCCGCCATTAAAAGGATGTACGATGTCATCACCCCACTTATGGTTTGTAACACAGATGAGTTAAACCTACTTGTATCTAAGGACAGGCCATAGTGTTTTCAAGGTTTTTATTAAGGGAAAGTTGTATTGTAGTTAGGCAAAGCAGAGATTATCACGATGCGCTGGCTGCACCCACGAAAAGGATGAGATCCGTAGAGAATAAGTAAGGTTTTTTTAATTCCCACCAACGCGTTTCGGCCCCTTTCTCAAGGTAAAAAACTAAGTGTCGTATTGTATTGTGGTTATACTGATGCTCCTAAATAATATACTGCCTTTAAGAGTTGTTGGAATGTGTCATGGGCATGAAACACAGAGATCCACCATTTAGTCCAACCTAAAATATTAGGTTAATTCTTCAGCCAAACACACGTCCATGACTCATAATAGAGGGCTGTTGTACGGTATGAAATGCAGTTTTAATATGTTGGTTGACCTAGTTGAAGCATTTGTTGATTTTGCATCCTGTTACTTTTCCTTATTGTCATATTCCTCTACAATTTAAGGGGCATTTAGACTGCAATATAATCATGAACGAGAGTTGTTAAAAATGCTAATTTTGCGATTATCTTGCCGTGTAAACAGGCTGCGGATCACCCGATGATGGAGCAAAGTGATCGTTCATCGGGTGAAATTATCTTTTGTGCAGGATAAAATATGGTCAGCGGTGCATCGTCTTGTGTAAACAGGACTCTGATGAGAACTAAGGCAGCCTGGTATATATCGCTCAGTGCGCATCGTTTGCTTTGGTCTGCCTTTGTCAACAGGCATTCAAATGATTGCCCTATTTAAACGGACCCGCATTCATTTCTTTGAGTAGAGAAACACTAAACTTCACTGTTCATTGCAGTATTGAAATAAATGGGTCAAAGTCACAATTCTAAGCATAGGGCTACGAAAAGTGCTGTGTGTGAGTACAGTAGACCCTTCAAATAGCTGACATGTGGGGGGCTGAGATTCAGAACCTCGCCAATAACTCCTTTAAATAAAGTTTATGTAAATCTTTCATTATAGAAGAGATATAAAACTACGTTTAAATTTCCAGAGTCGCTTCAACAAACTTTGCCTAAATCAACAATACAAATATATATGAAGCTTTGTAATATATCTTATTAGATCAGTGTGCATCCTTCAACGCTTATAAGCCACTTCTCCTCCTCCACTTGTATTATAAAATTCAGAAAAATCGCTAAAACCCATCTTGAATAAAACTAAGGATTCAGATTACAGCTGTCAATTGAAGTCAATAGTTAGGGAGAAGTTGAGTGCTGGATTCACAGCTACACTGCTCAGTGCTGGATTCACAGTTACACTATTGTATATTATATTCCATGCTGATTTTTATTAAATGTTTATCTCACCCCTTATCTGGATTCACAGCTACACTGCTGTGTAATATCATTCATGCTGCTGCTTTTTAGTACGTGTTTTAGCTCATCACATACCTTAATTCACAGCTACACTGCTTAATACAGCTGTATAAATGTCCTCTGTGCTGCTAAACATCTGAATATGTGCTTCACAATGTCAGTAGAGGAGGAATACCTCACCTCACCTATGTGTGTGTGCTGTATATGAGAGACATCATAGTAGCTATCCTCCACCCTCTAGCTCAGAGACAGTTGTGTGAATTAGAGACTGTGCCTTAAGAAGGGAAAATTGATGAAAAATGCAGGATTCCACTCCTAAAAATGGCCAGACATAGTGCTATTCCTCAAGTATAAACATAAAATATTATTCTAAAAAGTCACCTTAAACAACAAATGTTAAAATTAACTTTAAATCTTACTGGAAATAATTTTAGAATCAGCACTTTTTTTTAATAACTTTTTTATAAACGTTCATTTAAGAGATTTGTAAATGCAGAATTAAAACTGACTTTTATAAATAGCAGCCCACAATAAAGAATGCAAATTACAGGCTGAGAAGTATAGCTTTTATGTGCTACATTACTGGCGTAGACAGAACATGTCTGCTCAGATGATGTCACATGGCAGCAGAAGATCTTGTCGTCTCTGCACGGTGACAGTGTATTGTAAGACAGTAATGGATGGGCAACATTACAGACACTGGTAATTAAAACAACACTAATTTTGTCTCAGTGGCTGAGCTTTGTTGTTTAAAATCATCTATCACAGACTTCATGCTCCATACAATAAGAAGACATTTGTCTGCTCACTGTCTGCTTGGTCAACACATCCAAAGCAATTCTTGTCTACCTGAAAAATGTTGCTCTTACACTCTACGGGGGTGAGAATTTTACTCTTGCAACTTTATTATTCCTCATGGAGGGATGGGGTGTTTAATGCAAATAGACAACTGTCAGCCAGAGATTTAAGTTATCAAGAAAGCCAATTCTCCACTATCTAGCATGGTTAAGGTTTAAAGCTTATGACGCGCCCCCTGGGCCGTGGGGTACTCGGTAGCCGGGCTGGTCGTTGCTAGGGGAGATGTCACAGTGGCTGTGACCCGCTCCGTGACCCAGGGCGGTCAATAAAAGGGAATATTTACAGGGGAATTAAAGTTTTTATATAAAGTTTGTGATGCCACCTGTGGTATGCGGCTATATGGAACCGCCGCTGCGGTGCAGAACCTCTGGAGCTGTTGTTAGTGCAGCAGAGTTGGTTCAGCTCTCCACAGGCAGAGCTTAGCTACAGGGCAGGAAATGGTGATGTTATAGATGATGCTGTGCAGTGTAGTGCAGGGGGTGATGGCGCAGCAGTAATAATTCACAGAGACAGTGGGGTGCAGTCTTCCGGATTTACTCACAGTTCTCACTTTGCTCCTGGTTACAACTGCAGATCATAACTTCTCACGTCGTTCTGTGCTTACTCAGGGAGGGGTTCAGCCAACCCTCAGGTACCTCCGGAGTACATAACGGGACCCCCTTCTGTATGTTCCTTCTGGCAGTCTCCCTGCACCTCACACCCAGTGTCCCAAGCCAGTGACCGCGGACCTTGTCGGGCGCCGTCTTCTCTGTCCCCTGGGTCCTCTATTGCCACCTTTTCGGTGAGTTAGATGTGGCTTTTGGCTGCAGCACCTGAAATGCTGCACCCTCCGGTTCCTAGTTGAATATTGCAATTCTCACTAGTTAGGGGCCGGTCCCCTCTGCGACCCGATCCCTCCACCGCCTGGTAGACTCGGGCATACGGGTGGCCTCCAGCACTGCCCGTACCCCTGGGATCCTTTCTTCACTCCTGGAGCCTTCTCTCTGCTCCCGTTCCTTCCTCCTCTCCTTCTCCTGGTCCTCCTCTCTCAGGCCCGCACTTCCCTGAGCAGAGCTCCTGCAGAGCTCCTGCTCCCAACTCCTCATCTGACTCAATCTCTTCAGACTCACCTCTAGAATGTTCCACCCTCTCTTTTATATCGCTTCTTACTGAGCTCCCCTGAACTTCTTCCTCCACCCACACCCACTACATGGTTCTCCCTACTTTGGTTTCCCCCACTCTAGCCAGGGACAGGGCTCAGTAGGACAGCGACGCATCTTGCCCCTCCTGCCGGTCTGGAGTAGTATAGTGTTGGATGCAGGTGTTACGGTCCCGGGCAGTACTCCATCCTTACCTGAGAGTGAGATACCACCCCTCTGGGTGAGATGCAGTACCTCTGTGGCGACTGAACCCTCAGGGGCGCCACACTTACTCTAGAAGAGAAATGGCCACATACAGCACAAAGTGATGCATCATGTTAAGCATTACTGTTGTCAAAACTTAGGCTACTCAGGAAGTTATCTCATCAAATCCTTCAAAACAGAATATTCAAATAGCAAACATGTCGTAACAGTGGTGGCCAAATAGTAGGTCGCGACCTAGAGATAGAGAACACTTTGGGATCCAGTAGATCTTGGTGCCAGGCCACAAGACAACATGGTCATGTGTGAAGAAGGCATGACTGTAGAGCAGGGGTGGGGAACCTCAGGCCCGAGGCCTCGGTGACCTTTTATCTGGCCGGGGACCACAGTGCTTGGGCCGGCAGCTGTATCTTGATGGCCGTCGGCCCATTAATTTCTTCTTGCTCTGCGAGCACACACACTAAGTGTTCACAACTGAACGCTGAGGCATGAATGAATGATTACGACTTGACACCAGTGCCAGCGTCAGGATGTACTTTATGGGCGGAGTTAACGCGCAATTTGTATGGCCCCTTAAGGATGGTATAAATATCCAAATGGTCGTTGGCAGAAAAGAGATTCCCCACCTCTGCTGTAGAGGATGTGCAATTAGTAACTAATTGTTATAGATGTAACATTCAAGGTCCTTAGTTCCCTAATGGGATCTAATTCCGGCTTCACAAAAAGTAGACCCTACACTGAAAAGTTTGGCCAGTGGTCTTTTTGACAGAAGGACTTGCCGAGTTTTCCAATATATTGGATGAGTCTGTGATGCCACCTGATTAATGATAGCATCCAGTACTGTTTAAAGTTATCCTCTCCTTGGATAACCTCTAACTTACCCCGTAGCCTAATTAAGTCTTTTTGATATCACTATCAAAAACAGAAAGAGTAGCTCAATATTCAGCATTCCTTGTTTTTCTTCTCTGAAGAAGGGAGTCCTGCACCAGTCCATGCCCCTTAGAGCAAATCAAATGGGATGAACTAAGGCTTGGTTCATTCTTTCCAATGGCCAAATGGCATTCACATGATTTCAATCTATAAATCGCATGTAACACAAAAACCTGATTTAACCCCTTTACTCCCGAGGGTGGTTTGCACGTTAATGACCAGGCCAATTTTTACAATTCTGACCACTGTAGTTTTATGAGGTAGTTGCTCTGGAATGCTTCAACAGATCCCACTGATTCTGAGACTGTTTTTTGTGACATATTGTACTGCATGATTGTGGTAAAATTTCATTGATATGACTTGCGTTTATTTGTGAAAAAAAATGGAAATTTGGTGAAAATTTAGAAAATTTTTCAATTTTCAAACTTTGAATTTCCATGCCCTTAAATCAGAGAGATATGTCACACAAAATAGTTAATAGATAACATTTCCCACATGTCTAATTTACATCAGCACAATTTTGAACCAAAATTTTTTTTTGTTAGGGAGCTATAAGGGTTAAAAGTTGACTAGCGATTTCTCATTTTTACAACAAAATTTACAAAAACATTTTTTTAGGGACCACATCACATTTGAAGTGACTTTGAGGGGCCTTTATGACAGAAAATACCCAAAAGTGACAACATTCTAAAAACTGCACCCCTCAATGTGCTCAAAACCACATTCAAGAAGTTTATTAACCCTTCAGGTGCTTCATAGGAAGTTTTGGAATGTGGAAGAAAAAAAATGAACATTTATTTTTTTTTCTCAAAAACTTTATTTTAGACCCTAATTTTTTTATTTTTGCAAGGGTATCATTAAAAATTAACCCCAAAATTTCTTGTGCAATTCCTCCAGAGCACGCTGATACCCCACATGTGGGGAAAAACCACTGTTTGGACACACGGCAGAGTTCGGAATGGAAGGAGCGCCATTTGACTTTTGAATGTAAAATTTGCTTGAATAATTAGCGGACACCATGTTGCGTTTGGGGAGCCCCTGATGTGCCTAAACAATGGAAACCCTCCACAAGTGACCCCATTTTGGAAATTAGACCCCTCAGGGAACTTATCAAGATGTGTGGTGAGCACCTTGAACTCCCAGGTGCTACACAGAAGTTTATAACATTGAGCCGTAAAAATAAAATTTTCACATTTTTCCAACAAAAATGTTTTTTCAGCTCCAATTTTGCATTTTCATAAGAGTAACAGGAGAAATTGCACCATGCAATTTGTTGTGCAATTTCTCCTGAGTAAGCAGATACCCCATATATGGGGGAAAAACACTGTTTGGGTGGAAGAAAGAAATGAATTTTTTTTATTTATTTATTTTTTACAAAAATGTTACATTGTTATCCCAATTTTTTTTTATTTTCGCAAGAGTATCAGGAGAAAATGGACCGCAAAATTTGTTGTGCAATTCCTCCCGAGCACGCTGAAACTCCATATGTAGGGGCGCCATTTGACTTTTTGAATGTAAAATTTGCTTGAATAATTAGTGGATGCCATGTTGCGTTTGGAGAGCCCCTGATGTGCCTAAACATTGGAAACCCCCCACAAGTGACACCATTTTGGAAAATACGCCCCTCAAGGATTTTATCAAGGGGTATAGTGAACATTTTGAACCCAGAGGTACGACACAGAATTTGATAACATTAGGTCATCATATTGAATAAGTTGTCATTAGTCTTGAGCGCAAGAGCTCGCTACTTGAGTTTGCATCGGGTACTCAGGTATGCACCATGTATCGGGGGCTCATGTGACATGCTCAAGTCCCCGCTCGCATGTTTCACGGTTATTAGACACCCAAAAAAGCCATGCTGGGATCGCTCGTGCATGGCACACAGAGTGACTGCAGACTTATCAATTTATCAGACAACTCCTTTAAAGTTACAGGGAACCCCAAAACAAACTGTATTTATTTACAAGTTACTTATTTGTATAAAGTCATACTCATCTTAATGTAGATCTCATTACATTACTGACCCAGTATGTATGTAAAAAAAAAACAATATACCACCCTCTTCTAACTACACCATCCCCGTATGAAATATTAGAGCTAAACTAAAAGGTTATACTGCATATTAATTGCAATCCAAATTGCAAAGTTCATCATTACTACACTGGTACACAAGCTAATGTTATTTTCTATTCTATTTTTTTTTTTTTTGTTCTTGAAGAAGAAAACACAAGCTTTTTTTAAACTATAACTAATTTCCACGACATTACTTTCCTTGCCTTAAGAACTTGTTGAAATGTCTCATAATAATCCTCAAGAAACAGGATTATGAATTAGTAAGAAAGCCCAATGGTGTATATTATATATATATATATATATGTATATATATATATACTGCTCAAAAGAATAAAGGGAACACTCAAATAACACATCCTAGATCTGAATGAATGAAATATTCTCATTGAATACTTTGTTCTGTACAAAGTTGAATGTGCTGACAACAAAATCACACAAAAATCATCAATGGAAATCAAATTTATTAACCAATGGAGGCCTGGATTTGGAGTCACCCCCAAAATTAAAGTGGAAAAACACACTACAGGATGATCCAACTTTGATGTAATGTCCTTAAAACAAGTCAAAATGAGGCTCAGTATTGTGTGTGGCCTCCACATGCTTGTATGACCTCCCTACAACGCCTGGGCATGCTCCTGATGAGGCTGAGTATTGTGTGTGGCCTCCACGTGCCTGTATGACCTCCCTACAATGCCTGGGCATGCTCCTGATGAGGCTGAGTATTGTGTGTGCCCTCCACGTGCCTGTATGACCCCCCTACAACGCCTGGGCATGCTCCTGATGAGGTTGCAGATGGTCTCCTGTGGGATCTCCTCCCAGACCTGGACTAAAGCATCCGCCAACTCCTGGACAGTCTGTGGTGCAACGTGACGTTGGTGGATGGAGCGGACATGATGTCCCAGATGTGCTCAATCGGATTCAGGTCTGGGGAACGGGCGGGCCAGTCCATAGCTTCAATGCCTTCATCTTGCAGGAACTGCTGACACACTCCAGCCACATGAGGTCTGGCATTGTCCTGCATTAGGAGGAACCCAGGGCCAACCGCACCAGCATATGGTCTCACAAGGGGTCTGAGGATCTCATCTCGGTACCTAATGGCAGTCAGGATACCTCTGGCGAGCACATGGAGGGCTGTGCGGCCCTCCAAAGAAATGCCACCCCACACCATTACTGACCCACTGCCAAACCGGTCATGCTGAAGGATGTTGCAGGCAGCAGATCGCTCTCCACGGCGTCTCCAGACTCTGTCACGTCTGTCACATGTGCTCAGTGTGAACCTGCTTTCATCTGTGAAGAGCACAGGGCTCCAGTGGCGACTTTGCCAATCCTGGTGTTCTGTGGCAAATGCCAAGCGTCCTGCACAGTGTTGGGCTGTGAGCACAACCCCCATCTGTGGAAGTCGGGCCCTCATATCACCTGCATAGAGTCGGTTTCTAACCATTTGTATAGACATATGCACATTTGTGGCCTGCTGGAGGTCATTTCGCAGGGCTCTGGCTGTGCTCCTCCTGTTCCTCCTTGCACAAAGGCAGAGGTAGCGGTCCTGTTGCTGGGTTGTTGCCCTCCTATGGCCCCCTCCACGTCTCCTGGTATACTGGCCTGTCTCTTGGCAGCGCCTCCAGCCTCTGGACACTACGCTGACAGACACAGCAAACCTTCTTGCCACAGCTCGCATTGATGTGCCATCCTGGATGAGCTGCACTACCTGAGCAACTTCTGTGGGTTGTAGAGTCTGTCTCATGCTACCACGAATGTGAAAGCACAACCAACATTCAAAAGTGACCAAAACATCAGCCAGAAAGCATTGGTACTGAGATGTGGTCTATGGTCCCCACCTGCAGAACCACTCCTTTATTGAGGGTGTCTTGATAATTGCCAATAATTTCCATCTATTGTCTATTCCATTTGCACAACAGCATGTGAAATTGATTGTCAATCAGTGTTGCTTCCTAAGTGGACAGTTTGATTTCACAGAAGTTTGATTCACTTGGAGTTATTGTTAGAACCCTCCTGTTAGTTTTTTTTCTATTTGGTGGTCACGTGACCTGCTGCCTAAATTATTCCAGCTCCGCCCTTTTGGCTTTGCTGGACTTCAGTGTTACTTTGACTCTTAATCTAGCCAGGTGCTTTGTACCTATCTCTATAGTTTGCTTGGTCCTTGGACCTCTAAGTATTTTTTGTCTGTTTGTCTTTTTTGCTCCGCTACAACTTCTGCTAGGAGGTGTCCAATTTTGTTCCAGTCCTTAGTACTTTTAGGGACCCCTCCCTTATATCTATAGGTCTGCGTTCAGACTAGCTGAGGACGAAGGCGGGTCTGTTCACAAGGAACAGGTTGCCCGCTGCATCGTAGGGAATCAGCTTAGTCCTATTGTAGGGACAGTTTTCCTATCTTTCCTTAGTTCTTGTAGCAGATCATAACAGTAGGTCCAGCCCAAAATAAAATAAAAAAAATAAAAAAAATCCTAGGAAAGAGATCCGGAGATCAGCATGGTGTCTGTTCAGGAATTGGCTCAACGCCTGCAGGGATTGTCTCTTGAGGTGGCCGAGCTCCAGCAACACGTGAGTAGCTGTCCTGGAGCGCATTTTGTTAAACCAAAGGTAGGACTGCCTGATTTTTTTTATGGTAAACAAGATTTTTTTTCTTTAAAAATGCTTGTTTATTATATTTTCGTTTGAGACCCAGGTCCTCTGGGAATGAATTACAGCGCATTGGGTTTATCATGTCACTTTTGCGCAAAGAACCACAGGGATGGGCCTTTTCTCTCCAACCTAATGATCCGTGTTTTAGATCAGTGGAGGATTTTTTTTCTGCTATGGGGTTGTTGTATGACGATCTTGATCGAGTCTCTTCTGCTGAGACACAACTGAGACGTTTAAACCAGGGGTCAGGTGATGTTGAAAATTATTGTACACACTTCAGAAGGTGGTCTTCTGAAGTGAGATGGAATGATTCGGCGTTAAGATGTTTGTTTCTTGTTGGTTTAAGTGAAAGGGTTAAGGATCTGCTGATTGCTTTCCCTGCACCTGGAAACTTGCAAGAAGCCATGCAATTAGCTATACGTGTGGACAGGAGACTGCGTGCCAGGGTTAATGAGGAGAAAACTCCTGCTATGGCAGCTCCTAGTCATCAGAGGGTCTGCTCGGACGACGTAGAACGGATGGAGATTGGGGCGATGTCACTCCGCTCTCAGGAAAAAGACCGCAGGTTTTCCAAACAAAGAAAAAAAAAAGGTCAGTTACGCCCGTATTGCTTGTTTAAACTCTAAGGGAGTATTTGTGGATTGTGGTTCTAAACTGAATGTGATTGATAAGGGATTTTTGGAAAAACTTAAATTGGAACCCAAACCTTTGTCATCTCCTATTTCTGTAGTTGCTGTTGATAATACTCCTTTGAAATGTGTTACTCACAAGGTTTTTGAATTTCCCCTCACTATTAATGGTATTCACCAAGAGAATTTGGATTTAGTGGTATTAAATAATTTACCTTCTCCAGTAGTGTTAGGTTTGCCTTGGTTAAAACTGCACAATCCTTTACTGGACTGGTCTATTAATGAGATTAAATCTTGGAGTCCTAAGTGTTATGATAAATGTTGTAACGGTCACATTGCTGCTGTGGAAAGAGGGGAATTACCTGTACCTATTCAGGATTTTTGGAAGGTTTTTTCAGAGGAGGAGTCGCAAGTTTTACCCCCTCACACAAACTATGATTGCACAATTGAGTTTGTTCCAGGAGCTACTCTTCCCAAGAGTCGCTTATTTAATCTGACTATCCCTGAGAGAAAGGCCTTGGAGGAATACATACAGACGAGCTTGGCTGCTGGTCACATTAGACCTTCTATGTCACCTGTGGCTGTTGGATTTTTTTTTGTAAAAAAATTGGACGGCGGTTTACGTCCATGCCTGGACTTTCGCGAAATTAATAAAATTACCGTACGCAATTCCTACCCACTGCCGTTAATTCCTGACTTGTTTAACCAGTTAGTGGGGGCCAAGTGGTTCTCTAAAATTGATCTCCGGGGGGCATACAATTTGTTGCGAATGAAGGAGGGTGATGAATGGAAGACTGCTTTTAACACCCCGGTGGGTCATTTTGAGAATCTGGTTATGCCTTTTGGTCTTACCAATGCACCAGGGTTTTTTCAGAACCTTATTAATAACATCCTGAGACCTTTGGTAAGAATGTGGTGGTGTATTTGGATGACATTTTGATTTATTCGCCAGATCTGGAGTCTCATTGGCAGAGCGTACGTGAGGTATTGCAGTTATTAAGTGACAATTCACTTTTTGCTAAGCTGGAGAAATGCGAGTTCGCTGTTCAGAGAATTAGTTTTCAGCAGCAGAAGGGAAGGAAGGGAGACACAGATCCATTACTAGTGGGTAGGCGGAGCCCCACAGGATAGTTCACCTCAGATTTAAAAAAGTGACGACCGGCCCCTCTACTTAGGCTCCTCCTACTCCCATGTTCTCCAGTCTAAAATTTGAGGTCGCAGAGGATAGTCGCTGCCTTACCAATGGAGACCTGGATCCCCCATAGTCTAGAGGTCTCAGGGGGTCTCGGCGCTGCCGGGACCCCTGCCCTCCCCTGGCAGACCTGCGTACCCCTTAAGGAGGTCCCCGCAGTAACCTGCCGGCCCCGGGGGACATAGGGCGCTTCCTGGCGGAGACGCACACCGCCTGTGGGGTCCCTGCGCGCTCCGCCATGGGGGGAGCAAGGGCCACAAGCGCCACACATCCCTGGGGGTCCCTGTGGTGCACAGTGGGGTAAGTGCTCTATGTATGAGTGCTTCAGCGGCGGCTGCGGCTGCCGCCGTTACTTCATGTGGTGACGTTCTGTTTCTCTGTATTTGCAAACGGTGTATGAGGATCACCGCTGCATGCTCTGACCTGGGGGCTGGGGAGCAGGGACGGAGGAGCGCGGCTCCTTTGGAACGGGGGGCGTGGCTTTATTCTCTTGGCTTCCTGCCATCACTTTTGGACAGGAAGCCTTCAGGAGAGCGCGCGCTTTCTCTCTGAGCGCGGGCTCTGTGAGTGAGCTCGGGGGGCGGGGCCTCGCGTCATTCGGCTTCCTGTCATGGTAGTTATGACAGGAAGCTCCTGGCTTAGCACGCGCTGAGCCCTCCGCCCCTCTCCCTCATTCCTGCTTCCCTCCACGTGCACCTCCTGCTCTCTGCTTCCCGTTCACCGCCCACACAAGCTCAGAAGGAGCAGTCACCGCGGCACTGGTGAGTCGCTTCTGCCTGAAGGCAGAAGTTTCCTTTTTTGTTCTCTCCATTGTAAAGCACCTTGGCTGACCTGCTAAGGCAGGCAAGGTGCTATTTGCCGCTACCACTTTTGGTCTGGACACTCTCACTTCCCTGACCTCTTAAGGCAGTGAGGTATTTAGTGCGTCAGCAGCATTAACCCCTTCTGAGGGGGTCTGCTCAACAGAGCTGTTAACTCTTTCTGGGGGTGCACGCTTCTGGTTCAAAGGGCGCTTCCCCCCAGTTTGTTAGGTTAACTTTTGCTCTGCAGGGCTGGGGTAACTCTCTCTAGGGGAGAGTTTTAACCCTTCAGTGCCCCCCCCCCCACAAAAAAGGGGAATTTTCACACACCCTAGATTATTATACTCATTCTAACATGCTGGCATCTGAGGTGGGAGGCATGTCGGATCAGGGTCCAGGGGGCACGGACCTCTCTCTCGATCCGTTTCAGGATCGGTCTCGCGTTTCTGTTACACCCGGGTCTTCGGCGGCGTCAAGTTCGACCCTTAGTGATGTTAAAGTGGAGGCGCTCACCCACTCCATTGACAGTCTTTCTAACCTCCTGGGTCATTGGGTGTCAGCTAAATCGCAAACGACACCACGAGGCAAGAAGCGCCGCAGGACTGTGGTGGCACTATCTCCTCCGCGCAGTGCATCAGAGGCTTCGGATTCACCAACAAGCTCAGTTGGTGAAGTCTCCGATTCTGAGGATGAAGTTCGGCAGAGTCGTTCTGCTACGCTTTCAGGCCGCGTGGATGCTCTTATTGGAGCCATGCGGGAAGCGTTACGGCTGTCTGAAGAGCCGACAAAGCCTGGCAAGTCGGCCCGGCTGTATCAGGAGCCGCGTCGGGCTCGTTCAACATTGCCGGCGCATGATGAACTTAACGAGGCAGTGGAGAAAGAACGCCGGTGTCCGGATAAACGCTTCCAGGGGATGCGGTTTTTTGATGCCTTGTATCCCTGCGCCACGGAGACGATCGCTAATTGTGTTCCCTCCCCTGAAGCGGATGTTCCTCTATCTCAGCTTAGCAAATCTTCTTTGCTTCCTGTTAAAGGGAAGGCCAGTCTTCAGGAACGTCTGGACAGAAGAATGGAGTTAGCAGCGAAGTCCATCTACGAGGCCGCGGGTCATGGGTTCCGTGCAGCCTTGGGGGCCATGTGGGCCGGTGAGGCTTCTCTGCGGTGGTTGGACCAGCTGCGGACGGCATGGCAGGATGGAACTCCGCTGTCGGAAGTGGAAGGGCTTTTCCAGCTGTTGGAAGAGGCGACACGTTATGGCAGGGACGCAGTTCTGGATACTACTTCCGTTCTGTCCAGGGCTCAGTCTTCGGCCGTCACAGTCAGGAGAGCACTGTGGCTTAAACAGTGGACTGGAGACGCGGTATCCAAACAAGGTTTTCTTAGTCTAGCGTACAAAGGCGGTCATCTTTTTGGTTCGGACCTCACGGAGCTGATTGCTAAGGCCAAGGCTAAGGATGCTGCCTTGCCTCAGCGGAAGGCGGCAGCTTCCACGTCTGGCAGGTCAAGTGCCAGTGGTGGTCGCCGGTCCTTTCGGACCAGGGGGTGGTTCGGTCAGCCTTCTTGGGGATCGAGTCGTCCCTCGTCTTCCGGAAAGAAGTCCACCCAGAAATCCCGTATTCCTTGGAAGCAACATTTCCGTCAGGACAAACGGGAGGTTGACAAAAAGCCCGCTAAGGCGGACTGACTCCAGGAATCCGCTCGTGGGCTCTCGGGTCGGAGGTCGTCTACTACAATTCGGGTCGATTTGGGCGTCCCATATTTCGGACGCCTGGGTGACGCAGGTTATGTTGGCAGGCTATTTCATAGAGTTTCACTCTCGTCCCCCGGACAGGTTTTGTCAGTCACGCACCCCGTCCGAGCCCAATCTGGCTGCAGCACTGCTGCGGGAGGTGGACACTCTTCTGCAGCAGGGTGTGGTGGTTCCGGTTCCGCCAGAGGACCGGGGAAGGGGGTTTTACTCCAACCTTTTTGTGGTCCCCAAAAAGGAGAGCAAGTTTCGCCCCATTCTGGATCTCAAAGATTTGAATCTTCATGTCCGGACCCGAAAATTCCGCATGGAGTCTCTCCGCTCTGTCGTAGCGGCTCTGTCTCAGTACGATTTCTTGGTGTCGATCGACATCCGCGACGCTTATTTGCATATCCCTATCGGCAGGGCCCACCAGCGCTTCCTGCGTTTCGCCATAGGTCAGGCCCATTACCAGTTTGTGGCCCTATCATTCGGGTTGGCCTCGGCACCCAGGGTTTTTACAAAAATCCTGGCGCCACTCATGGCGCTTCTTCGAAGACAGGGAGTTACGGTTCTTCCCTACCTGGACGAAATGTTGATCGTGTCGCCCACAGCGGAGGAGGCGATGGCTGCTCGCGATCTCTCCCTCCAGCACCTGAAGGACTTCGGGTGGCTGGTCAGTTGGAAGAAGTTGTCATTGGAACCGACGCAGTCAATCCTGTTCTTGGGGATGCTTTTCGACACAGTACGGGCAGTGGTGTCCCTGCCTCCGGACAAACAAGCGAACCTTCGTCGCCATGTCCAGGCTATGAGGTCGGCGATGGCAATGTCCCTTCGGGAATGCATGCGCCTTCTGGGTCTGATGGTAGCGGCAATAGACGCCGTACCGTTTGCACAGTTTCATTCCCGGGATCTCCAAAATCTAATTCTGACCAGTTGGGATCGTTCGCCGACTTCACTGGATCGCTCTGTCGTTATTTCCCACAGGGTGCGAGAGTCTCTTGGATGGTGGTTACGTCCAGAAACTCTATCCCTGGGGAAATCCTTTCTTCTCCCAAGGTGGTCAGTGATTTCCACCGATGCCAGTCTGACTGGCTGGGGGGGGTTTGGAACGACCTCTGGGTTCAGGGGATCTGGTCGTCAGAGTAGTCATCTCTACCGATCAACATTCTGGAGTTGAGAGCAATTTTTCTCTGCCTCCGACATTGGACGGTCCTGTTGAGCGGTCTGCTGGTCCGGATTCAGTCGGACAATGCGACGGCTGTCGCGTATATCAACCATCAGGGCGGGACGAGGAGTTCCAGACTCATGATGGAGGTCTCCCGGATCCTGGTTTGGGCCGAGTCCAGGGTTTCGGCCATCTCTGCGATTCATATCCCAGGAGTGCTGAATATCTCGGCGGACTTCCTCAGTCGCGAGCAGGTGGATCCGGGGGAATGGAGTCTCCATCCGGAGGTCTTTGCACTGCTGTGTTCCCAGTGGGGGACTCCTCAGGTGGACTTGATGGCATCCAGGCTGAACGCCAGGGTTCCGACATTCATGTCCAGGTACAGGGACCCGGAGGCTGTGGCGGTGGATGCTCTAGTGGCCCCGTGGGTCCAGTTCGAGCTGATCTATGTGTTTCCGCCAGTATCCTTACTTCCCTTGGTGATTCGGCGGCTCAAACTCGAACGAGTACCAGCAATTTTGGTAGCCCCGGATTGGCCACAGAGGGCGTGGTATTCGACGCTGGTGTCTCTGCTGGCGGCGCCTCCGTTTCCACTGCCGCTTCGCCCGGACCTGTTAACCCAAGGGCCCATTCGTCATCCGGACCTGAAGGCACTTCGTTTGACGGTGTGGCACTTGAGACCGAGATCTTGAACCATCGTGGTTTTTCGTCCGAGGTTATTTCTATCTTGAGGGCGGCCAGAGGTCCAGCTACGACTAGGATTTATCACAGAACTTGGGAGTCTTTTTATTCTTGGTGTTCTGGATCGTCAAGGAACCCGAGGGTTTTTTCCATCCCCAACTTCTTGGTGTTTCTGCAATATGGTTTGGCCAAGGGTCTAGCAGTTGGTACCTTGTGAGGTCAGGTATCTGCTCTATCCGCGCTTTTTCGAAGGGCTATTGCTTCACGTAGGGACGTGCGTTCTTTTTTTCGTGGGGTTGCTCGTCAGTTTCCGCCTCGGAGAGCGGTCGTGGCCCCTTGGCGGCTTAATCTAGTCCTGGAAGCTCTTCAGCATGGGCCTTTTGAGCCTATGGATTCGGCTACGCTTTACTTGCTTTCTTGGAAGGTGGCCTTCCTGGTTGCGGACACCTCTTTGAGAAGGGTTTCGGAGTTGGCGCACTGTCTTGCTCGCCACCTTTTCTGGAATTTTTTCCGGATCGTGTGGTGCTTCGTACCCGTGGAGATTTTTTGCCTAAAGTGGTGTTGCATTTTCACGTCAATCAGGACATTGTTTTACCTTTTCTCTGTCCGAAGCCGAAGAGTCCAAAGGAGCGGGCCTTGGACTCATTGGATTTGGTGAGGGCATTGAAGTTCTATCTTTCAATCACGCAAGGGTTTCGGAAGTCGGACTCTCTTTTTGTGATTCCTGCTGGTCGTCGACGTGGTCAGCGTGCTTCCAAGGACACTATAGCTCGGTGGATACGTTCCGCTATCCTGGAAGCGTACCGGCTCAAGGGCGAGCCTTGTCCTCATTGCACGAGGGCTGTTGGTTCGTCGTGGGCTTTTCGTCAGGGGGCCTCGGCAGAGCAGCTCTGCTGGGCGGCTACCTGGTGCTCCGTTCACACCTTTACTAAATTTTATAAGGTGGACGTGAGTGCTTCCGCCGATGCGGCCTTGGGGCGCACGGTCCTGCAGGCGGCGGTGATTTAGGTTACCTCTTTATTTTATTTTATTTTTTGTTCAGCGCTGGTTGCGCTATTACCTAAGTTGTTGTGGTGTTGGAGATTCTGCCACTATTTCCCACCCTAGAGTTTTGGACTGCTTTGGGACGTCCCACTAGTAATGGATCTGTGTCTCCCTTCCTTCCCTTCTGCTGCTGAAAGATAGATTTTGGTAAGAACTTACCTGTAAAATCCTTTTCAGTGAAGGAAAGAAGGGAGACACAGCACCCTCCCATGGCAGAAGTATATTTTTTTGTTTCTAGATGCGGCGCGACCCTTTCCTGATGGCGATCATCTGGTCTGGGGTTGGCGCACTAGGGCTCTTTTCCAGCATCGCCAGCTCATCGCAGTTGTCAGGTCCAGTGAGTTGTACCTAGGACTGTGTGTTTTTTCTTGCTGTTATTTGCATAACCTGTTTTCTCACATTTCTGAATTTTTCAGAAGGGGTTGTACTGTTCTGCTGGTGTTGTCTGCTCTTCCTTAGCTTGTGTACGGACTGGAAAACATGGGAGTAGGAGGAGCCTAAGTAGAGGGGCCGATCGTCACTTTTTTTAAATCTGAGGTGAACTATCCTGTGGGGCTCCGCCTACTCACTAGTAATGGATCTGTGTCTCCCTTCCTTCCTTCGCTGAAAAGGATTTTACAGGTAAGTTCTTACCAAAATCCGTCTTTTTGGGCTACATTATCTCCAGTGAGGGCTTTGAGATGGACCCGGTGAAGGTTCAGGCTGTGCAAGAATGGCCTAGGCCTATTGGTTTAAAATCGATACAGAGATTTTTGGGTTTCGCCAATTATTACAGGAAATTCATTAAGAATTTTTCTATAATTGTTAAGCCGCTGACCGATCTCACCAGGAAAGGTGCGAATACGGTCCAGTGGACTACTGAGGCCATTGAAGCTTTTGTGTATCTCAAGGAGAGGTTCAGTTCTGCCCCTGTCCTTATGCAGCCTGATGAGACCAAGCCTTTTTTGGTCGAGGTTGATTCTTCTTCGGTGGGGGTCGGTGCGGTTTTGTCTCAGAAGAACAAGGATCGGGTTCATCCCTGTGCTTTTTTTTCGAAAAAATTTTCTGAAACCGAACTTAATTACGATGTTGGTAATCGGGAATTGCTGGCTATCAAACTCGCATTTGAACATTGGCATCATTTCTTGGAAGGTGCTGAATTTCCCATTCAGGTTTTCACTGATCATAAGAATCTGATCTATCTAGATGCTGCCAAGCGCTTGAATGCCCGTCAGGCTAGGTGGGCTCTTTTTTTTTCGCGGTTTAATTTTTCTGTTACTTACATCCCGGGTACTAAGAATGTTAAAGCTGATGCTTTATCTCGCAGCTTTTCTCCCATGGTTGGTACCGAGGAGGAGGAGATCATTTTACAGGAAGGAGTTGTGATAGCAGCATTGGACTCCGATTTGGAAGATGGGATGCTGAAAGCCCAGGAGGATGCCCCATCTAACACTCCCCATGGGAGGTTGTTTGTACCTAGAACCTTTAGGAGAGAGTTGTTTGTGGAGTATCATGAGTCTCGGTTGGCAGGTCATCCAGGAATTTCTGAGACTAAGAGACTGGTAGGTCGCAGTTTTTGGTGGCCTGGGTGGCAGAAGGAAATCATTAAATGGGTGCGTCAATGTACGGTGTGTGCTAGATCAAAGGCTTCACATGCTCCTGCTGCGGGGTTGCTTTACCCTCTGGAGGTTCCTAGTGCTCCTTGGACGCATCTTGCTATGGATTTTATTACTGACCTTCCTGTGTCCGAGGGTTTCACTGTCATCTGGGTGGTCGTGGACCATTTTAGCAAGATGTGTCACTTGGTTCCTTTCATTAAACTACCCTGCGCTAAGACACTCGCTAAGTCTTTTGTCAAGGAAATTGTCAGACTACATGGCGTTCCCACCGACATTGTTTCTGATAGGGGACCTCAGTTTGTGGCTCGTTTTTGGCGTGCTTTTTGTGACAGGTTGCGAGTCCATTTGTCATTTTCATCTGGGTATCATCCTGAGTCTAATGGACAGACAGAAAGAAAGAACCAGGATGTTGAGCAGTCTTTGCGTTGTTTTGTGGCAGACAATCGAGAGGTGTGGTCTGAGTTTCTGCCACTTGCTGAATTCGCTCTTAACAACCATACATCCTCTTCTGCTGGGTGTTTTCCGTTTTTTTGTTGTACTGGGAGACATCCGTCGTTTGGGTCATTCTCCAAATTGGTGTCGGCTGTGCCGGTAATTTGGAGAGAGTTTGGACTGATGTACGTTGTAACCTTCAAGAGGCTAACAAAAAGTCTAAGAAGTATTTTAACAGGAAACGTCAAGAAGTTTTGTTTACTGTGGGTGACATGGTTTGGTTGTCCTCAAAGAATCTGCGGTTGAGGATTCCTTCTAAGAAATTGGGTCCGAAGTTTGTGGGACCATTTAAGGTGCTTCAGGTGGTTAACCAGTCTGCTGTTAGGTTGGAGGTTCCCTCCTCCTGGTAGATTAATCCGGTGTTTCATGTTTCCTTGTTGAAAAAAGCTGATGTATCGGATAGGGATGCCACTGTCACAGTTCCTCCGGTGGTGGAAGACGGTGAATATGAAATTTCTCGTATCCTGAATTCCAGAAGGCCTTGGTGAGAGAGGTAAAGAAGAACCCCAAGATCACTGTGGCTGAGCTCCAGAGATGCAGTAGGGAGATGGGAGAAAGTTCCACAAAGTCAACTATCACTGCAGCCCTCCATCACTCGGGCCTTTATGGCAGAGTGGCCCGACGGAAGCCTCTCATCAGTGCAAGACATATGAAAGCCCGCATAGAATTTGCTCAAAAACACATGAAGGACTCCCAGACTATGAGAAATACCATTCTCTGGTCTGATGAGACGAAGATAGAACATTTTGGTGATAATTCTAAGCGGCATGTATGGAGAAAACCAGGCAGTGCTCATCACCTGCCTAATACAAATACGTGAAACGTGGTGGCAGCATCATGCTATGGGGGTGTTTTTCAGCTACTGGGACAGGACGACTGGTTGCAATTGAAGGAAACATGAATGCGGCCAAGTACAAAGATATCCTGGATGAAAACCTCTTCTAGAGTGCTCTGGACCTCAGACTTGGCCGAAGGTTCACCTTCCAACAAGACAATGACCCTAAGCACACAGCTAAAATAACAAAGGAGCGGCTTCAGAACAACTCTGTGACCATTCTGGACTGGCCCAGCCAGAGCCCGGACCTAACCCTAATTGAGCATGTCTGGAGAGACCTGAAACTGGAGAGACCAACGTTCACTATCCAACCTGACGGAACTGGAGAGGATCTGCAAGGAAGAATGTCAGAGAATCCCCAAATCCAGGTGTGAAAAACTTGTTGCATCATTCCCAAGAAGACTCATGGCTGTACTAGCTGAAAATGGGGCTTCTACTCAATACTGAGAAAAGGGTCTGAATACTTATGACCATGTGATATTTCAGTTTTTCTTTTTTAATAAATGTACAAAAATTTCTACATTTCTGTTTTTTTTCAGTCAAGATGGGGTGCAGAGTGTACTGTACTTTACCCCTGAGGGTGGTTTACGCGTTAATGACCAGGCCAATTTTTACAATTTTGACCACTTTCAGTTTATGAGATGATTACTCTGGAACCCTTCAACGGATCCCATTGATTCTGAGACTGTTTTTTCGTGACATATTGTACTTCATGATAGTGGTAAAATTTCTTTGACATCACTTGTGTTTATTTGGGAAAAAAAAGGAAATTTGGTGAAAATTTTGCAATTTTCAAACTTTGAATTTCCATGCCCTTAAATCAGAGAGATATGTCTCACAAAATAGTTAATAAATAACATTTCTCACATGTCTACTTTACATCTGCACAATTTTGGAACCAACATTTTTTTTGTTAGGGAACTATAAGGGTTAAAAATTGACCAGGGATTTCTCATTTTTACAACAAAATTTACAAAACCATTTTTTAGGGACCACATCACATTCGAAGTGACTTTGAGGGGCCTTTATGACAGAAAATACCCAAAAGTGACACCATTCTAAAACTGCACCCCTCAAGGTGCTCAAAACCACATTCAAGAGCTTTATTAACCCTTCATGTGCTTCACAGGAATTTTTGGAATGTGGAAGAAAAAAAAGAACATTTATTTTTTTTTTTCAAAAATGTTACTTTAGACCCCAATTTTTTTATTTTTGCAAGGGTATCCTAAAAAAATGAACCCCAAAATTTGTTGTGCAATTACATACCCCATATGTGGGGGAAAACCACTATTTGGGCGTGACGCGCCCCTGGGCCTGTGTCGCGCTGCGTTGCGCACGCGTGAGCATACCCGGAGCCGGATCTCTTGAGGGTTGTAGTCTCGTGGCGGTGACCCGGTCCGTGCCCAGGGAGTCAAACTGAGCGGCGATGTAACAGCGGTAGATGTAGGACGACTACGCCACCCGTTGAATGCAGCTATGGAGCTGCCGCTGCAGGACAGTCCGCTGAGGCCGGTGGATGGATGGTGCAGCGTAGATGGTATAACCCCCAACGGGAGGGGTATGGCCTCAGGGCAGCAGGTGTGGATGATGGGGTAGCAGGAACCACTCAGAGACGGTGCGGTGTAATTCAGGGTCTTTACTGGTAACAACGATAGACCCTCCCGGAGTACTTGCTAGTGAACGGGGCCTGGTCAGTCCTTGAGCAGATGGGATCTCCCCTGGCCAGGCGGAGTTGTAGGCCTCCCAAACTGACTGTACTCTTCTGGCTACCTTGCTAGAAGCGGATATAAGTAGCCCACGTCCCTGAGTGTACCGTGTGGTGCTCACCCGTATGGCCGGTGACTCGGGGCCTTCTAATGGCTTCCGCTCCACGATGGCGGTGCTGGTCCCACGCGTGTGACCGTGCCTTCGGGTTTCTGGGCCTGAGGACCTGAAATCCCCTGCCGGTCGGCTTCTGCTGCTGGGTAAGAGTTAGTCCCCACAGCCTCGGACGCCGGGTCCGGTAAGAAAGCTTCTCAGTCAGGGCGAGCTCTGCAGCTGCCAGCCCCTGACTTGTAGTAGTATTGCTTCTGCTGTTTCTTGTCTCTACTCTCCTTGACTGCTCACCCTGCTTCAGCCCCGGGTTTATATAGGGGAAGTTCTTCCCCTCCCAAGACTGGGCAGGAGGTGTGGCATGCACAGGATCCCTGACCAAAGGACCTCCCACCTGCTCTCAGACATAATATCTCTATCACTGTGGCAACCAGACCCCTGGGGTGTCACATTCCCCCCTAGTGAAATTTAGTACTCCGGGACTAAACATATTTTAGAAAAACATAACAAGATATAACAATAACAATACAATAAAGAAACACATAAAGGTGGTCACGGCATGTCCGTAACCGGGTGCAGTCTTTGAAGAAAGCAAGGTGTCCATTTCACCAAAACAGGGAGACGTAACCAGGTAGGGGTCTGTCCTACCCCGAGTCCTTAACAGTCTCTAGTCCATCCTGGGTTACGCTCCAACTATGTACAAGGATTCCCGGTAAATCCACCAAGGATTCCTAAAAATAACTGGAAACACAAAATTATACACAAGCAACAATACACAGATAAACATAAATAAAACAATTTATACACTTCAAATCCTCCAGCGTGCGGGTAACTGGCCCCTAGTGGCCCTAGTGGACCTACGGAGCTGACTGTCTGGCCCTGAACTACAGGGTGTAGGAGCTGTCAAGGGTAAACTGGGCAGCTGTCTACCGGCTCTTTGTCTCACTAGGGGTACGGCAGGCTCACTATAAGCAGAGGGTTGATCCTCCTGTTCTGCTTGTGTGGAGTCTTCTGCCTCCTGGACCGGCTGTTCTTCCAGCTCTACCTGTTGCTCCGTAGGTGCTTGGGATGCTGGTTGGAGGAAGGTGAGTACGGGTACCACAACTGCACCATTGACTTGAGTCCAAGACCGAGGGAAGTCCCCGAGCACAGTACTAACCATATCTTCCCTTTCCTCTACGGGTCGATGGTCTTCTTGTTCCTCTTCAGGGTTCCTCAGTTGTTCGGGACACTTCTTCAGGTGGTCCCGGGATACAATGGCTGTAGTTTCCCCTCCGTCTTTACTGATGGTACAAACCTTCGGGTTCTCGTGGCTTGAGGGCAGTACGGTGTACGGGTCCTTCTCCCACTGGTCGTCCAACTTGTGGAGCCGTCTCTTCCTCTTCAAGACCTGCTCTCCGGGTACCAGGGGAACAGCGGGAGCATACTGGTTGTAAGTTTTCTCTTGTCTTTCCCTAGCCTGACAGAGACTTCGCTCCACGCTCTCCTGTACTCTCCGGTACTGCTGCTGCCTCTCTGTGTCCCAGTCTGCTTCTGGTGAAGTGTCCTCGGGTGTCAGGACTCCCATTTCCAGGTCAACAGGTAACTTACCAGGTCTTGCCCTCATTAGGTAAGCCGGGGTACAGTTGGTGGAACCTACCGGGATGTGGTTGTATAGGTCCACCAGATCGGGCAGCTTCTCAGGCCACAGACTGCGTTCTTCCAGGGGCAACGTTTTCAGAAGATCCATGACCACCTGGTTCATTTTCTCACAAAGTCCATTAGTTTGCGGATGATAGGGTGTCGTCCTTATCTTCCGGCAGCCATACAGAGTGCAGAATTCTTGGAAGACCTCCGCTTCAAAGGCAGGTCCCTGGTCTGTCAACACTTGGTCCGGGTACCCGTGTGGACGGCAGAAATGCTGCTGGAAGGCTCTCGCTGCTGTTCGAGCTGTTAAGTCCTTGACGGGGACGACAACCAAGAACCGGGAGTAGTGATCCACGATGGTTAGTGCGTAGACGTAGCCACTTCTGCTTGGGGTCAGTTTTACATGATCCAAGGCTACCAGTTCCAACGGCTGCCGGGTGACGATGGACTGCAGGGGAGTCTTCTGGCTGGCACGATCCTTCCTTCTTAGGTTGCACGGGCCACAGTCTCTGCACCACTTCTCAATGGTTCCCCTCATGCCTACCCAGTGGAATCGCTCGCGCAGCAGGAACTCCAGCTTCTTCCACCCGAAGTGTCCAGCTCCGTCGTGGTATGCCTCCATCACCATGGCTGCGTCTCTTCGTGGCACCACTACTTGCCAGAGTAGTTCATGCGTCCGGGAGTTAACCATTCTGCGGCACAACTTCCCCTTGTAAAGGAACAGTCGACTCCTCTCCGCCCATAGTTGTTTGGCTTCCTCCGGAGCGTCTGGTTCAAGGCAAGCCTCCGGGCGAGTCAGCATCTCCTTCACCAGTCGGACGGCAGGGTCGCTGTCTTGCGTTTCCGCCCAGTTGTAGTGAGGTAAGGGGTTCAACGTAGCAGCCTGCTTACTCCTTACCCGGTGGGAGTACTGGATAGTCCCATGACGGTGGAACGCAGGGAGTTCAACTTCTTCCAGTCCCTCCGGATCTTCTCCTTCGTCCGGCAGGTTGGGCATCCTGGACAGGGCGTCCGCGTTGGTATTGGAGCGTCCGGTCCGGTATTTGATTGTGAACTCGTAGTTGGACAGATGGGTCATCCACCTCTGCTCCAGGGCACCGAGTCTTGCCGTGTCCAGGTGTGTCAACGGGTTGTTATCCGTGTACACGGTGAACCGGGAAGAAGCGAGGTAATGCTTAAAGCGCTCGGTGACTGCCCATACTACGGCCAGGAACTCTAGCTTAAATGAGCTGTAATTCTCGGGATTCCTTTCGGTGGGTCGCAGCTTTCGGCTGGCGTAGGCGATTACTCGTTCCTTCCCCTGCTGGATCTGGGACAGTACGGCTCCTAGCCCGATGTTACTGGCGTCGGTGTAGAGGATAAAGGGATGGCTATAATCCGGGTACGCCAGGATTTCGTCCCCCGTGAGGGCCATCTTCAGCTGGCGGAAGGACTCTTCTTCCAGCTCCTCCCATTTGAAGGGCGGCTTCTGGTTCTTGGCCTTCCGGGACTGGCCTATCAGGAGGTCCTGCATAGGTGCTGCCTTTTTGGTGAAACCGGGAATAAACCTTCGGTAGTAGCCTACCAACCCGAGGAACTGCCGCACTTCTTTTACGCTGGAGGGGCTTGGCCATTCCTTAATTGCGGTGATCTTATCAGGGTCGGGAGCCACTCCGTCAGCGCTCACCACGTGTCCCAGGTACTGCACCTTTGGCTTCAGGAGGTGACATTTGGAGGGTTTCACCTTTAGGCCGTAACTCGCCAGAGCTTCGAACACTTCCGCCAGGTGTTTCAGGTGGTCCTCATACGTCTTGGAATATACGATGACATCGTCCAGGTACAACAGGACCGTCTCGAAGTTTCTGTGGCCCAGACAACACTCCATTAGTCGTTGGAAGGTTCCTGGTGCGTTGCAGAGTCCGAACGGCATGCAGGTGAACTCGCTAAGTCCCATCGGGGTGGTGAATGCGGTCTTCTCCTGGTCCGCCTCTGCTACAGGAACCTGCCAGTACCCGCTAGTGAGATCCAAGGTAGAGAAGAAGTTAGCAGATCTTAAAGCAGCCAATGACTCCTCTATCCTTGGTAAGGGGTACGCATCCTTGTGTGTGATACGGTTGATTTTCCGGTAATCTACACACATCCTCATGGTGTTGTCTTTTTTTCTGACTAAGACTAGTGGAGCTGCCCAGGGGCTACAGCTATCCCTGATCACCCCAGCCTCCTTCATGTCTCTAAGCATCCCATTGGCATGTTGGTAGTGTGCAGGGGGTACGGGTCGATACCTCTCTTTTATGGGAGGATGGTCTCCCGTGGGGATGTGGTGTTCTACCCCCTTGACTCGCCCGAAGTCTAACGGGTGTTTACTAAACACTCTCTCGTACTCTTGAACCACCCGATAGACTCCCTGTTTCTGATGTGAGGGAGTGGAGTCAGTACCCAAGTGTAGTTGCTGACACCAGTCCTCCTTTGTTTTCTTAGAGCCATTACCTTCCTCCGGGTGAGATGGAGGCAAGGGTTCCACAGATTGCATAGCATTTTGGTTAATGGTATATAATTTGGCTAGCGTGGCATACCGGGGCAGGTACACTTCCCTCTTCCCGATATTGATTATGCGAACGGGCACCCTCCCATGGCGTACATTAACCACCCCCCGTGCTGTCAAGATGGTGGGCCTACTGTCTGAGTAAACTGGTTCTACCATTGCCTGGTAATCTCTACCTCTCAGACCAATAGCTGCCCGGCACCAAATCATCATTTCACTTTTTGGGGGCATGGCAATAGGAAAAGGGTCACACATTCTTACGCTACCAATCTCACCGCCGGAGAGTTCCACCTGTTGCCGTCGCATCAGTGCCCGGATCTCTTTCTGGAGCACCCGCTGCTCGCCGGAGCTGGCGTTCTTGGCAACCTGCTGTAAAAGGAAAATCACCTCTGCAAGACAATTTTCAATTACATTAGTTCCTAGAGTTATTTTTGGGTGACTCTCATGTTTGTCAATATCTACAATGATCAGTCCCTGTGCTGCCAGTTCGACTCTACCGATTTTGATGGTCACCTCTTTAAATCCGATCTGTGGCACGGGCTGGCCATTGCTGGCGATGATACTCAAGTCGTCGTCAGGGTAGCGGGTAATATCCGAGTCATTCCAGTACTGCTTAAAGAGCACGTACGGGATGGTGGTGACCTGTGACCCGGTGTCCAGTAGGGCACTCATGGGAATGCCATCCAGTACCACAGGCAAGACTGGACGTCCTCCCACATATCTGTCGCGCCAGTTCGATGGGCCTGGTGATCTTTTTCCTGGGGGTTGGCCCTCTACTCCAGGTTGTGCCCGTTTAAAGAACAGTACCTTGCCATATGTCCGGGTTGATTGCAGCGGCGGCAGATGGGTCGTCCGTCTTCGCTGTATCGGTCACTGGGTCTTCCTCTGGCCGGTGGGGTCCTCCTTGGTCGACGCCACGGGATGTCCTCCGGTCCGGATGCCAGCTGGATCTTCCCTGGGGTGGAAACCTGTAAAGACTGCACAGTTCGGGTTAGCGCAGAAACGCTCTTAGCTAGCTCTTGGACCTGATGGTGTAGGTCTGGAGCCGGGTCATTGTCCAAAGCCTGCGCATCAGCTCCCACAGGCCCTGCCGACAAGGGCGCCGCCTCCTGGTGGTAAGTGATAGCTGGGCGCCTGTGGGTCACAACGCCACCCGGTGCCGGTTCTCGGAGCACCCGGATGGCTCTGTCCTTGAACTGTGCAAAGCCCAGATGGGGATCCTGTAAGGCCATCGCCCGCAACTGGGTTCGGTGGGCATTACAATATAGTCCCTCTATAAATTGTTCGGTCAAGAGCCTGTCCTCGTTTCCCACTCCATCAGGGTCGGTCTGCTTAATGGCCCTCAGGGCCTCTTGTAGGTTTAGTGCATAGTCCCTTATACTCTCATGCGCTCGCTGCTTGCACCTGTAGAATCTAAGCTTAATCTCGGCTGAGGTGCGGGTATCAAAGGTGTCCTTCAGCCGGGTTAGTATCCCTGCGACAGTCTTCCTCCCAGGTGGCCAGGATTTTACTTCCCTTTTGGCTGCCCCGGTTAGTTGGGCCACCAGGATGCTCACTTTTTGCTCTTCTGTGAGGGGGTACACCTGGAAGAGGCTATCCAGCTTTTCTCTAAAGTCATGCAGGGTATGTGACTCCCCTGAGTACTGGGGTAGCCAAGCTGCTCCCGGGATATAGGGCATGGTGAAGGGCATAACTGCAGCAGCGGTAGCGCTGGCGGGGGTTGAGGCAGTGAAGCTCTCCTCCGTATCCGACATCTTCCTCCCCCCTAGTGGACCGTGGCCTACCTTGCGATGATCCTGTTCCGTAGGCCGCGGCTCCGCAGTGGATCGTCAGGGTTGAGGACCTTCCTTCGCGCTCCTGTGACGTCGGCGTCTGCTGGGCTCCTTCCAGGACCTTACGCAACGTCCGGACGTGAGGCGGGGCTTCAGTTCTCGCGCGCTTTCGGAGTCCACGCCCCTCTTCTTCCCGCGCGGCGTCCTCAAGATGGCGTCCAATGGCGGGAAAACTCCACGGATGGCGGGAAGAAGGCCGAAGATGGCGCCGGATGGCGGGAAAACTTCGCGGACGGCGGGAAGAAGGCAGAAGATGGCGCCGGATGGCGGGAAACCTCCCCACTGGTAAGTTTGAACAGTCTTTGCTTTTCAGGCACGCAGTACCCGGTGGTTGCGGGCACGAAATCCTGCCGACTACGCCAAAGTTGACGCGCCCCTGGGCCTGTGTCGCGCTGCGTTGCGCACGCGGGAGCTTACCCGGAGCCGGATCTCTTGAGGGTTGTAGTCTCGTGGCGGTGACCCGGTCCGTGCCCAGGGAGTCAAACTGAGCGGCGATGTAACAGCGGTAGATGTAGGACGACTACGCCACCCGTTGAATGCAGCTATGGAGCTGCCGCTGCAGGACAGTCCGCTGAGGCCGGTGGATGGATGGTGCAGCGTAGATGGTATAACCCCCAACGGGAGGGGTATGGCCTCAGGGCAGCAGGTGTGGATGATGGGGGTAGCAGGAACCACTCAGAGATGGTGCGGTGTAATTCAGGGTCTTTACTGGTAACAACGATAGACCCTCCCGGAGTACTTGCTAGTGAACGGGGCCTGGTCAGTCCTTGAGCAGATGGGATCTCCCCTGGCCAGGCGGAGTTGTAGGCCTCCCAAACTGACTGTACTCTTCTGGCTACCTTGCTAGAAGCGGATATAAGTAGCCCACGTCCCTGAGTGTACCGTGTGGTGCTCACCCGTATGGCCGGTGACTCGGGGCCTTCTAATGGCTTCCGCTCCACGATGGCGGTGCTGGTCCCACGCGTGTGACCGTGCCTTCGGGTTTCTGGGCCTGAGGACCTGAAATCCCCTGCCGGTCGGCTTCTGCTGCTGGGTAAGAGTTAGTCCCCACAGCCTCGGACGCCGGGTCCGGTAAGAAAGCTTCTCAGTCAGGGCGAGCTCTGCAGCTGCCAGCCCCTGACTTGTAGTAGTATTGCTTCTGCTGTTTCTTGTCTCTACTCTCCTTGACTGCTCACCCTGCTTCAGCCCCGGGTTTATATAGGGGAAGTTCTTCCCCTCCCAAGACTGGGCAGGAGGTGTGGCATGCACAGGATCCCTGACCAAAGGACCTCCCACCTGCTCTCAGACATAATATCTCTATCACTGTGGCAACCAGACCCCTGGGGTGTCACAGGCGCATGGCAGGGTTCAGAAGGGAAGGAGCGCCATTTAACTTTTTGAATGTAAACTTTGCTTGAATAATTAGAGGATGCCATGTTGCGTTTGGAGAGCTCCTGATGTGCCTAAACAGAAGAAACTTCCCACAAGTGACCCCATTTTTGAAAATAGACCCCCCCCTGCTCGGGCAGAGACTCGAGCATGTCACTCGAGCACCCGCTATACTAGATGCATACCCGAGCACCCGATGCAAACTCAAGTAGCGAGTACTTGTGCTCAACATTAGTCGCCATAGCATCGTCATTTTTTTTTCTTTACTTCTGAAAAAATCCCAAGCCTAACCCAGCCCTAGCCCAAACCTAACCCTAGCACAACCCTAACCCTAGCCCAACCCTAACCCTAGCCCAACCCTAACCCTAGCCCAACCCTAACCCTAGCACAACTCTAACCCTAGCACAACCCTAACCCTAGCACAACCCTAGAGTTTATGTTTTACGCTGTTCCTCGTGCAGTATACAGTACAGACCAAAAGTTTGGACACACCTTCTCATTTAAAGATTTTTCTGTATTTTCATGACTATGAAAATTGTACATTCACACTGAAGGCATCAAAACTATGAATTAACACATGTGGAATTATATGCTTAACAAAAAAGTGAAAACAACTGAAAATATGTCTTATATTCTAGGTTCTTCAAAGTAGCCACCTTTTGCTTTGATGACTGCTTTGCACACTCTTGGCATTCTCTTGATGAGCTTCAAGAGGTAGTCACTGGAAATAGTCTTCCAACAATCTTGAAGGAGTTCCCAGAGAAGCTTAGCACTTGTTGGCCCTTTTGATGCCTTCAGTGTGAATGTACAATTTTCAAAGTCATGAAAATACAGAAAAATGTTTAAATGAGAAGGTGTGTCCAAACTTTTGGTCTCTACTGTAAGTGATTAGACGACTTTATTCTTCAGGTCGGTGCAATTACAGTGATACCAGATTCATATTTGGTTTTTATGATTGACAGCTGTCACATACTAAAAAACCCTTTTTTTGCAAAGACTAGTTTTTACATCGCCATATTTTGAGAGCTATAATTTTTCCATACTTCGGCCGACAGAGTCATGTGATGGCTTGTTTTTTGCAGGACAAGTTGACATTTTTATTTACATTAGTCCTTTTGATCGCCTTTTTTTTCCATTTCTTGTTTGGCGGTATGATGATAAAGCATCGTTTTATGTTTCGTTTTTTTTTGTTTGTTTTTTTTACCGTGTTCACGAAAGGGGTTAACTAGCGGGACAGTTTTATAGGTCAGGTCATTTTCCGGACGCGGCGATACCAAATATGTGTACTTTTATTGTTTTGTTTTTTTTTCATTATTTATTTGTGGATACAATATATATATATTTTTGTTTTTCTTTTTTAAAAAAATATTTTTACAATTTTTTTTTTTTCACTTTCTGACATTTTTATTACTTTTAAACATTGTTCCACTATGGGACTTTCACTTTTTGCAGCCTGATCCGAGGCTGTGCTATGCAGCCTGTCAGCGCTGCATAGGGAGAAGTTAATTTGGTCGCGCACTGCGCATGACTAAAGTAACTTCCTGCCTCCTTGTGACTCGGATGTTGTCATGATGACATTGGGTCACCATGACAACATCCGGGGCCGGACTCAGACGCCGCGGGACGCAGGTAGAGAAGGTAAGTATAGCGCTTACCTCCTCTTGCCACCGGAATGCTGTGATCGATTTCGATCGCAGCATTTTGGTGGGTTAATGAGGGACCGCTCCCGGCACATAGCACCGGATGTCAGCTGTGATAATCAGTTGACACCTGACGGCGATCTCGCCTACACCGCTTGTATGTGTGCAAAATCGCCGGGGCGTACTAATACGTATCTGGCCCATAAGGCCCAGGGCACAGATACTTATTAGTACGCCCTGGGCTAGAATGGGGTTAATGAGAAAAAAAAATGAACTTTTTAAAAGTTACCAAATGGCTGCAATGAAACAAAGAATGAAAAATTTAAAGGGGTCTGAATACTTTCCGTACCCACTGTATGTATATGTATATATATATAGGCTAGGGTGGTTGTTTACACCTACGACTTCTCCTATTGCACGGAAGGGTTGTATGACCTCCTTGGGTTCGCAATGGTGGTAAAGGGATGTTTTTTCCCACAGGCAACAGATGGTGTCAATGATAGGTCTTGACAGCTTCTCCCCCTTTCTCGGGCTTCACTCTGTAGGCTGGGACACCGAGCAGCTTCTCCATCACCACAGAAGGATCAGGACACCACCAATCAGCAAGCTTGTGCTTCCCGGGAAGGCCCAGAAGTTGGATAAGGACTCTATCTCCAGGCAGTAAAACTTGTTCTCGAACTCTACAGTCATAGCGAGTCTTATTGCGCTTCCCTGACCAACCAGAGGCCTTCTCTGCCAATCTGTAAGCTTTTTTCAAATCTTCTTGTTGCTGGGACACATATTTTAAGTAGGTCTTCCCATTAGAACTGTCAAAGGATGGCCCAAAACTAACATCCACTGGTAGCTGGGCTTTTCTTCCAAGCATGAGGAAATAAGGCGAGTATCCAGTTGACTCATTTGTGGTGCAGTTGTAGGCATGAACCAACTGACTCTCATGCCTGCTCCAGTGTCCCTTCTTCCTGGGATCCAAAGTGCCTAACATGTTCAGAAGGGTACAGTTGAACCGCTCAGGTTGAGGATCCTCTTAGGGGTGATATGGTGTGGTTCTGGATTTCTTGATCCCACAGATGGCGCATAGCTCCTTGATTAGTCTACTTTCGAAATCTCTTCCTTGATCGGTATGGATGCGGGCTGGCAGCCCGTAATGTACGAAGAACTTCTCCCATAGTGTTTTTGCCACAGTAATTGCCCTTTGATCTGTAGTGGGATAGGCTTGGGCATATCGGGTGAAATGGTCAGGGACCACTAACACATTACTGACATTGCTTTCATCAGGCTCAATGGAGAGGAAATCAATGCACACTAGCTCAAGTGGGCCATCACTAGTAATGTTCACACGGGGGGCTGTTCTCAAAGGCAAGGTTTTTCTCAACACACACCGGGAGCGTGATTTGCAGTATTCTTCAATATCCGCTTCCATCCGAGGCCAGTAAAATCGATCGGCCACAAGACTCGTGGTCTTTTCGATACCAAGATGTCCATGATCATCATACAGGGACTTCATGACCATCCTCCAAAATCGGGTGGGTAACACCAGCTGTCTGCGGATTCCTCCCTTCTGGCGCTTTGCCTGCCGGTATAGTAGTCCATTTCTTACTACTAGAGACTCTAGCTGCCGAGTCAGCAGGACAGACTCCTCTGTTCTTAATGCATTCTTTTCGGGCCTCCAGCCCCTCTTAACCCACCATTGGACTACCCCCACCAACCGATCCTCCTGCTGCGTCTTTCTGACTTGATTATGAGTCAGTTGAGGGAGAGAGTCTGGGGTTACATTTGTCACTCGGCAGTACAACAATGGGAGCGCTTCACTGGATACTCCTAAGAATTTAGCACAGCACTGCATAGGGAGGGCATTAGTTTGATGTATATGGCACAGAGTCTTCACCTCAGGGGCAGGGACCTCTATCCATTCTCCTTCTTCTTCCTCATTTAAGGGTTCCCTAGGTAGATGAGAGAGTGTGTCTGCATCAATGTTACTGATCCCTGGTCGATATTTTAAGCTGAAATCGTACAAAGAGCAAAGAGAGTGCGGCAAGCCACCGGTACCCCGTGGCATCCAGTTTTGCTGTGGTTCTCACGTATGTTAATGGATTGTTGTCGGTATGAACCCCATAGAGGTAGTTATGCAGCGTGTCCAATACAGCCCATTTCAAAGCCAGAAACTCCAGTTTGTGAGCTGGGTAGTTGCGTTCACTGGGAGTCAATCCTCGACTAATGTAGTAAAAGGGACGCAGACAGCCATAATGGTCCTGATAGAGAATCCCTCCTAGTTCATCGAGAGAAGCATCTACATGTAACACATATGGTTTACTGGGGTCTGCATAGGCCAACACTGGAGTTTGGGTCAAACATGACTTCAGTTTCTCGAATGCCTCATCGCAAATGTAGCACCCTGAGGATTCGGCTGCTACAGGGGTATTGCACCTCAACCCAGAGGTGTGATATTCCACTCCCGGGTAAGGATGGAGTGTGGAACTGAGCTCAGAAAGCTGCATGCACTACACACATCCCATTTCCGAGGAGCAGACCAACGGTACTCCCACTTAGAAATGTGCAGGTACGACCGAGTCTGTTCCTGGCTGGAGTGGGAGGGGGGTGGAACATCCCAAGTAGTGTAGGGGCAGATAGGGGGAGCAGCCTGGGTAAAGATAGGAGCTCATTGGGTGCTGGTCACCTGAGCTCACACATAGAGGGAGTATATAAGGTGGGCACCATCTAAGATCAGGGTCAGTCAGCCACAGTCAGTCTGCCACAGTCGGTCAGTCTGTGAGAAGCCAGAGGAGGAGAGCAGAAGAGCAGAGCAGCCCCAGAGCAAGAGTGAGAGAGGAGAGAAAGAAAGACCCAGAGGGGGAGACAGAAGGAACTCTGAGAACCCAAGTACAACCCCAGGGTGAAGAGTTGGCAATAGGGTACCGGATCCCAAACTGGTGGGGGCTAAAGCATACCTCAGCCAGAGACCGGAGGCCGTGGGCAGGATCTGCCACGGCCACCCACCACATCCACCCTGAAGGCAAACCACGTGTAGGGTCAGGGAACCCAAGGCCAAGGGTCTCCCAACAGAAGGCCCGAGGGAGCTGGACCTAGGTGGATCCCTGGTGGGGACGGCCAGAAGAAAGGACAAGAAGGAGGGCTCAGGGACACGCTCCGGACTTGCTTGGGGGTTGGCTGAATCCAGGACCTGGTGGACGCAGCACGGCTCGGGTGGTCACTTGAAGCTGGAGTGACCGGAACATCAGCAGTAAGTAAATACCCTAAACTGCACAACCCGACTCTGTCTTTAATTACCATCTATGCTGCACCACCACAACCCCCATCCTCTGCACCTGACCCCCTGAGGCTATACCCCACCCGTTGGGGGTTATACTATCAAAAGCTGCACCAACACCATCAGCCTCAGCGGACCCTGCTGCAGCGGCGGCCGTAGTGACCGCAATACAACGGGTGGCGTAGTCGACATAAAGAACTTTATAACATCTGTAGGACTGCCACATACTCTGAGCTTGACACCCTGGGCACGGACCGGGTCACAGCCACTCGGAGACTACAACCCCCATCTGATCCGGCTCCGGGTATTCCCCTAAAGAATATGGCCCAGGGGGTGCGTCAACTTTGGCGTAGTCGGCAGGATTACGTGCCCACAACACCCGGGTACTGCATGCCTGAAGAAAAGAACGAGTTTACCTCAAAAAGAAGTCTCCCGCCGGTTCCGGAGGGTCCCCGCCATCGGACCCCATCACCAGTCGATTCCCGCCGGTTGTCCGCCATTAACAGCTTTTTCCCGCCATCTGCAGAGTTTCCCGCCACTGGGAGACGATTCCCGCCATTTCCGAAGATTTCCCGCCTTGGGGGAGCGGACGCCATTATGGGCGTGCCAGAGGGTGGCAAGAGGCCACCTCCCATCGTGGGCCAGGACCGAAAATGGCGCCAAAAGTGGAAACCGCCCCCACCAACAGAGACTGTGATGCTAGAGGTGTCTGTCAGCGTGAAAGAACTGCCCCTGGAGCTGACAATCACCAAGTGGCCCCGGGACCGCCCTCGAAGTGGGAGGACTGAGAAGAAGAGAGCAAAGATGGGTGTCGCCTGGAGCAGTCTGGAGAGAGCGCACCCGGAGACAAGAAGCCTAGAGCTGAGTCCAGGAGAAGCTTACCCGGAGATGGGAGAAGAGCAGAGCAGCACCGGCCCGCTGGCCAGGAGCCTGCCGGGAACAGCAGAAGGAGAGCAGAGCAGCACCGACCCGTTGGTCAGGAGCCTGCTAGAAGCAACGACCCCACTAGGCCTAGTGGAGGTCCTAGCACAGCTCCCCCGAGACCGGGAGTGTGCGCAGACCGCTCTGGAGGGCCTCGCAAGGAGGATGGCCCGGGTGCAGCGAGAGACGTTGGCGGAGTGGAGCCGTGAGATGGCCCAGCAGACCGAGACCCGTCAGCGGAGCACGCCACCCAAGACGAGGAGACAGACCGCCTCTGAGGATGGCGCAGGAGAACTGAAGGCCGGAGACGGCGCCGAGAAGGGAGCCGAACGGAAGGAGGCAGGTAAAGGGGACGTCTCTACCCCAAACCGGGAAACCGCGTACCTGCCCCAGCTCCCCGTCGCAGAGCCCGAAGTACCCCCTGCCGTGCCCGTAACCGCAACGTCACCGCCACAGACTAGGCCTCAACCGGAAGCCGCAGCCGCGACCCCTGTGACGTCACACGCCTCGACCCCGAGCGTGACCAAGCAGGAAGTACCACCAGCCTGGTCGCAAGGCCTAGTACCCCCGGGCGCCGCAATACCAACAGCGCCCCCTACCTCCGCGGAGCCACCGGCCTGGTCGCAGGGCCAAGTAGCCCAGGGCGCCGCCGTCCTTACGGTGCCCTTCACTTTCCAGGTGCCCCAGGCCTGGCCGCAAGGCCTGGGCAACCCGGGCGCCACCACCACCGCGCCCATAAAACCAAGAGTGCCGCATCTGGGAGAAGATCTGTTTGCCCAACATACGTGCCCGGATGGGCAGCCCTTCATATGGCCACCGGAGTTTCACCATCCCCGACTCCGGAAAGAGAGGCCCCTAGATGAACCCCTGATTCCGGTTCCAAAGCCCGTAAAAAGGACCTCGCCCCCGCTAGAGGAGGCACAGTTTGAGTGGGACCCCACCGGAGAAGATCTCATGGGGTTCACTCAGGAGACCCGGGCAGCCGCAGCGGAGCGTGCAGAGTGCTGCCGCCAGCAGCTCGAGGTCTTTGAGAGGGAGCGGAGAGAGAGGCGGGTCCGGGAACAACAAGCCCAGATAAGGAGCGCGGAGCAGAAGAGCCGGGCCAGGAGGAGTCCCCGTGCAGCTCATGGTCCCCCTTCCACCGGGACTGTGATCAAGTTTAACATGCAGCATGGGTGGGGTTTCATCCGAGACCACCGCACCCCAGGCAACGTCTTCGTGACCAGGAGAGACGTTGAGTCCCACCTACCGGAGGGACACAGAGGTCGTGACCTTTACATCGGGGACGAGGTCACCTTTACCCGGCACAAGTGTGCCAAAGGACCCTACGCCCTCCATGTGCATCGCCTGACGGAGGAAGAGCTGCGGTGTGAGGAGGAAGAACAAGAGGACCCGGACGGGTCTGAAGCTAAAGGTAACCACAAAGAAAGAGCAGGAGGACGCCGTCGTTAAGTACAGCAGAGTACAAGCTGTATATAGTTGCCCGTCGGGGCACAGTGAACTGTTGCTAATATAGTCCCCGTTGGGACCAGCAAGTGTGAACTGTTTACCCGTTTATCCCTTAAATCCCACTGACCGAGGACTGAGAGCGGTCATTCCTCCCTAATACCTGGCCGAGGACTGAGAGCGGCCATATCCCTTGTAAATAGTTGCGCGTCCTAAAGCGCCCCCTACCGGTTTTATAGGAAAACCATTTTTCTAGAGAAACTGTTGCACTTTTCCCGGGCACACGTTGCACAGTGTCCGGAGGAGGAGCTAGAAGCGAGGAAAAGTCTACAAGAATGTTTTATTGATATATATATATACAATGTTTTATATGATGTTTTATATGTTTATGAAAAAAAAAAAAAAATGTATGTTTGGATGATGTTTTTATATCTTACAGCCCGAGGACGTGCTGTGATTTACCAGGGGGGAATGTAGCACCCTGAGGATTCGGCTGCTACAGGGGTATTGCACCTCAACCCAGAGGTGTGATATTCCACTCCCGGGTAAGGATGGAGTGTGGAACTGAGCTCAGAAAGCTGCATGTGTAGCACCCTGAGGATTCGGCTGCTACAGGGGTATTGCACCTCAACCCAGAGGTGTGATATTCCACTCCCGGGTAAGGATGGAGTGTGGGACTGAGCTCGGTAGGCTGCATGCACTACATACATCCCATTTCCGAGGAACAGACCGACGGTACTCCCACTTAGAAATGTGCAGGTACGACCGAGTCTGTTCCTGGCTGGAGTGGGAGGGGGGTGGTACATCCCAAGTAGTGTAGGGGCAGATAGGGGGAGCAGCCTGGGTAAAGATAGGAGCTCATTGGGTGCTGGTCACCTGAGCTCACACATAGAGGGTGTATATAAGGTGGGCACCAACTAAGAACAGGGTCAGTTGCAGAGAGAAAGTCAGCGAGCTGAGGAGAAGAGAGACCCAGAGTGAGAGAGGAGAAAGAGAGACCCAGAGGGGGAAACAGAAGAAAAGGACTCCAAGACCCCAAACTAAATCCCTGGGTGAAGAGTCGGCACAGGGTACCGGAACCCAAGCTGGTGGGGGCAAAAACACTCCCCAGCCAGAGACCGGAGACCGTGGGCAGCGTTTGCCACGGTCACCCACCACATCCACCACGAAGGCATACCACGAGGAGGGTCAGGGAACCCAAGGCCAAGGGTCTCCCAACAGAAGGCCCGAGGGAGCTGGACCTGGGTGGATCAATAGTGGGGACGGCCAGAGAAAGGACAGAAGGAGAGCTCAGGGTCACGCTCCGGACTTATTTGGGAGTTGGCTGGATCCAGAACCTGGTGGACGCAGCACGGCTCGGGAGGTCACTCGAAGCTGGAGTGACCAGAACATCAGCAGTGAGTAAACATCCTAAACTGCATAACCCGACTCTGTCTCTGATTGCCGTCTACACTGCATCACCACAACTCCCATCCTCTGCACCTGATCCCCCTGAGGCTATACCCCACCCGTTGGGGGTTATATCACCAAAGCTGCACCTACACCACCAGCCTCAGCGGACCCTGCTGCAGCGGCGGCCACAGTGACCGCAACACAACGGGTGGCGTAGTCGACATTAAGAACTTAGTAACATCTGTAGGACTGCCACATACAACTGAGTTTGACACCCTGGGCACGGACCGGGTCACAGCCACTCGGAAGACTACAACCCCCATCTGATCCGGCTCCGGATATTCCCATAAAGAATATGGCCCAGGGGGCGCGTCACATGCACTACACACATCCCATTTCCGAGGAGCAGACCAACGGTACTCCCACTTAGAAATGTGCAGGTACGACCGAGTCTGTTCCTGGCTGGAGTGGGAGGGGGGTGGAACATCCCAAGTAGTGTAGGGGCAGATAGGGGGAGCAGCCTGGGTAAAGATAGGAGCTCATTGGGTGCTGGTCACCTGAGCTCACACATAGAGGGAGTATATAAGGTGGGCACCATCTAAGATCAGGGTCAGTCAGCCACAGTCAGTCTGCCACAGTCGGTCAGTCTGTGAGAAGCCAGAGGAGGAGAGCAGAAGAGCAGAGCAGCCCCAGAGCAAGAGTGAGAGAGGAGAGAAAGAAAGACCCAGAGGGGGAGACAGAAGGAACTCTGAGAACCCAAGTACAACCCCAGGGTGAAGAGTTGGCAATAGGGTACCGGATCCCAAACTGGTGGGGGCTAAAGCATACCTCAGCCAGAGACCGGAGGCCGTGGGCAGGATCTGCCACGGCCACCCACCACATCCACCCTGAAGGCAAACCACGTGTAGGGTCAGGGAACCCAAGGCCAAGGGTCTCCCAACAGAAGGCCCGAGGGAGCTGGACCTAGGTGGATCCCTGGTGGGGACGGCCAGAAGAAAGGACAAGAAGGAGGGCTCAGGGACACGCTCCGGACTTGCTTGGGGGTTGGCTGAATCCAGGACCTGGTGGACGCAGCACGGCTCGGGTGGTCACTTGAAGCTGGAGTGACCGGAACATCAGCAGTAAGTAAATACCCTAAACTGCACAACCCGACTCTGTCTTTAATTACCATCTATGCTGCACCACCACAACCCCCATCCTCTGCACCTGACCCCCTGAGGCTATACCCCACCCGTTGGGGGTTATACTATCAAAAGCTGCACCAACACCATCAGCCTCAGCGGACCCTGCTGCAGCGGCGGCCGTAGTGACCGCAATACAACGGGTGGCGTAGTCGACATAAAGAACTTTATAACATCTGTAGGACTGCCACATACTCTGAGCTTGACACCCTGGGCACGGACCGGGTCACAGCCACTCGGAGACTACAACCCCCATCTGATCCGGCTCCGGGTATTCCCCTAAAGAATATGGCCCAGGGGGTGCGTCACATACAGGTGTCCATCTTTTCCCAAAAAGTTTATTAACTCGGAAGTAGACTCTCTTTCCTGACCTTGAGGAGTGGGCTGTCCTCCTTGAAGGGTGATACCCCTGGGTAAGGGCAGTTAATGGCTTCGCAATCCGAGAGTACTGGGGTACAAATCTTCGGTAATATCCACAAAATCCTAAAAAAGACCTAAGCTCCCTCAGTTTGGTGGGCTTAGGCCAATTTACAACAGCCTCCACTTTGGCGGGGTCGGTGGAAATTCCTTCTCTGCTGACTATGTTCCCCACATATTTCACAGTCGTCTGGCAAATCCGGCACTTATCAAGGGACAACTTCAACCCAGCCTCCTTCAACCGATCCAGCACCTTGAACAACCGCTGGTTGTGTTCTTCCAGAGTCTTCCCAAAAACAATAAGATCATCTAGATAAACCGGGACCTCACATAAGTGCATGTCCCCCACTACTTTGTCCATACAGCTCTGAAAAGTGGCCGGAGCACCTGTCAGTCCTTGAGGCAGTCTCTGAAACTCGAAGAACCCAATGGGGCAGATAAAAGCAGTCTTCTCTTGATCTTCTTTTGACATGGGTATCTGATAGTAGCCACTCCGGAGATCTAACACAGAAAACCATTGGCTCCCTTGCAGGCAATCCAAAGCTTCATTGATTTGGGGCACAGTGTACTGGTCAGTGGTCAGGGACCGTACATTTGTTCAAGGTACGATAATCCACACACATCCGAATAGCTCCATCACGATGGGGGAAGCATAGGGCTACTAGACTCTATGATGACTCCTGTGTCTAACATACCACGTAGATGCTGCCTGACATCTTCGATATCCGCCGGGGCCAATCTTCAGGATCTCTCTCGGAAAGGCTTTTGATCCTTCAACCGAATGCGATGCTCTACTCCTTGGGCGAGGCCCATGTCCCATTCGCCTAAATAGAATGCGGCCCCCCGCATCATCATGCTGTCGATGACCAGCCCCCTCTCTTCTCCTTTCAGCTCACTTCCTTCAAAACAAGGGTCAAAGCTTTCAGGCTGTAGTTCCCTCTTCTCCTCCTCCGTTCTCACATAGGCTTCCAGACAGACTGGGTGGATGGATAGGGTCTGCGAGTAATTTTCTCCCCCAACTTCCCGACACCACTGAGCTAACGTACGGAAGATGTTGACATTTGTTCCCACTATGACAGGTGTTGGTCTCTCATCTGCCTCTGCCTCCGGGCAGATTAGAGCTATGATGGGTATCTCTTCTTTATCCACTCCAACAACAGTCTTTGGGAATCGTAGTGTCATGGACACGTACCCTTTGTAGGGGTAGCTGTGCTCACTCAGTCCCCACACCACGAGTCCAGACAACGGTTTCAGAGGCACGTTGGATTAATATCTCTTATACCATCTTTCGAAGATGATGGACACTTGAGACCCGCTATCCAGCAATACGGTAAAAGGTTGACCATTGATATATGCGGGGACTTGTGGGGCTGGTCCCACTAAACCTTCAGGCAGTGTTTTCGATGAGGCACTATTGGATGGGGCAGTAGAGTAGGTCTTAGTTGCTGATGGGGGCTCAGTATGGGGTTCTACTGGCCCCCTTTCCCGTTTCCCGACTGCCTCTGAGTGTGATGGGGAAAATGTGAAGAGTTCTTTGAGCTCCACCTCTTCGGACACTGCCGAGCTGTATAGCCTGGACTCCCACAGACAAAGCACCCTTCTGGTTTCCTACTCTCTGCTCTACAGAGGTCATCATTCTCACTTCCTGAAGCCAGGGTTTGCTTCTCGGCTACCTCCGCAGCACTTTGTAGCTGCTGTATTGTCTTGGCCTGGGCACTTAACAATTGTGTAATCTGCTCCCCCTGTTTCTCGATGACTTTAAACAGTTCCATCTCTCGGCAGTCGGCTGCTGGCTTCAGGGCAACAGTAGTCACCCAAGGGGATGTCTTCTCTTTTGCGGCCAAAATAACCTCCTCCTTGTGAACTTCCTTAAGCAACTCATGAAAAGATCCAGGAATCTTCGCTCTATCACAAGACCTCATCCGCTGGGCAATTGGATCATGAGTGAGAGCTCCTTTGAGTACTTGTTCCAGACGACACTGATCAACTTCTTTAGGGCTGACTCCACCTTTAGATACTATTCTATGAACCAGCTTATCTAGTCGGTATAGATAGTAGGACATCTTCTCATCTGACTGTTGGTAGGTGGTACGGAGTTTATAGAGTAGATCAGTAGCATTTTCAGGGGATCCAAAAGCATCTTCTAAAGCACTCATATAATCTTGATAAGTTGCTAGTGGCTTGCTCCGCCAAGCAGCCTTCACCACTTCCATAGCAGTACCCTTCAAACTTTCTACTATTCTCTGCTTCTTTACGGCATCAGTGCACTGCCACTCTTCTAAGCACAGTAAAGTGACATCCCTCCAAGTATCATATCCTTCTTCTCCAGCAGGGGTGGGGAGGGCACCCGAGAAAGTTCTTAGACGACGGTAGTTCCCTTCTGGCTGCATCTCTGCAAACTGACTGACTAACTTTTCCATTGCTGTCATAAGCACATCAGCAGGGGCTGCTGTCTCTTCAGGACTGGCTCTAAGTGGAGTAGAGGGCGGACATATACTAGTCTTTGTAGGCGGAGTGGTTGATTCCTATTGCCGGGTCTCAACTTCGGACTCAGTAGGCCAAGTGATCTTCCATTGTCGACCATACTCTGGGGACACGGCTACCATGGATGGGAAGTATTCTTTCCTCAAGATCTGCCTGGTTGAGATCAGGGCTGTGGGTAACTGTCCCCACTTTTCCTTCCTGCGGTCGACTACTTTAGGGTGGGCAGGTTCAGTGAGTCGGTTAACTATTTTCAGTATCTCTTCATCAGATGCATCACAGAGCTCACACCTCACTGTAAAGCTTTGTTTAGCTGTAACATCCATCTCCTCACACCACAAATACACTTCTTGCTCTGTTAAAGTCTCCATAGTAAATACTCCTGTGTTAGTTCTGGATCTCAGCAGTGCCTCCACTGTAACACCCCTTTAGGGCTACAAAGGTACACTGGGTGTTATGGGGGGTCTCACCTCTCTAGGGCGCAGTGCCTCCACCCGAATCTTGATTGGAGCTCTCTGTTACAACTCTCCTGTTAGGTTTTTTTTAGTTTGCTGGTCACATGACCATTTTTACCTATTTAATCTGGCTCCGCCCTCCTGGCATTGCTGGACTTCATTGTATTTACTACTGTTGAGCTAGCTTGGTGCTCTGTTGCCGTTCTCTGTTAGTTTTGCTAGGTCTTCTGACCTCTATGCTTTTTGTTGTGTGTTTGTCTTTGACTGCTACTATTTCTGCTAGGGGGTGTCCAACTTATCCCAGTCCCTAGTTCTTGTAGGGATTCCTCCCTCACATCTATAGGTCTTCGTACAGACTAGCCGAGGACTTTAGCGGGTCTGATCGCAGGATCAGGTTCCCCGTTACATCGTAGGGATCTAGTTTAGTTCTATTGTAGGGACAGATCTCCTGTCTTTCCTTAGTCTCTGTAGCAGATCATAACAGTAAGTCCAGCCATAAAAGAAAAAAAAAAAAAATTTTCTCTAAGGAAAGACCTCCAGTTTTCCATCATGGTCTCGGTGCAAGATTTGGCTCAACGCTTGCAGGGACTCTCTCTGGAGGTGGCCAAGCTCCAACAACACGTGAGTAGCTGTTCTGGAGCGCATTTTGTGGAACCAAAGGTACGTCTGCCTGATCTATTTTTTGGCGAACAACAAGATTTTTTTTCTTTTAAAAATGCTTGTCTATTATATTTTCGTTTGAGACCCGGATCCTCTGGTGATGAATCACAGCGCATAGGGTTCATAATGTCACTTTTGCGCAAAGATCCTCAGGGATGTGCCTTCTCTCTCCAACCTAGTGATCCGTGCTTTAGATCAGTGGATAGTTTTTTTTCTGCTTTGGGTTTGTTGTACGATGATCCTGATCGTGTCTCATCTGCTGAGTCTGAATTAAGACGTTTGAGGCAGGGATCAGGTAATGTGGAAAAATATTGTTCTCACTTCCGTCGGTGGTCTGCCCAGGTGGGGTGGAACGATTCAGCTTTGAAAAGCTTGTTTCTTGCAGGGCTAGGTGAAAGGGTTAAGGATTTACTGATTGCTTATCCCACACCTGGAAACTTGCAGGAGGCAATGCAATTAGCTATACGGGTGGACAGGAGACTGCGTGCAAGGGTTAATGAGAGCAAATCCTCTGCTATGTCAGCTCCGAGTCCTGAGAGGGTCTGTGCTGACAATGGAGAGCCGATGGAGATTGGGGCGATGGCACCCCGCTCTCAGGAAAAAGACCGCAGGCTTTCTGAAGGCTTGTGCTTCTATTGCGGAAATTCTGGTCATTTTATTAAGAGCTGTGTGCTTCGTATGAAGAAAGAAAAAAAAATGGTCAGTCATGCCCGTATTGCCTGTTTAAATTCTAAGGGAGTATTCCTATCTGCCACTACTGCTGCTCAGGATGAATTAATTGAATTTCGGGTATTTGTGGATTGTGGTTCTACTCTGAATGTGATTGATGGGGGATTCTTGGAAAAACTTAGATTAGAACCTAAAACTTTGTCATCCCCTATTGCTGTGGTTTCTGTCGATGGCTCTCCCTTGAAGAGTGTTACTCACAAGGTCTGTGAATTTCCCCTCACTATTAATGGTATTCATCAAGAGAATTTGGATTTGGTGGTATTGGATAATTTGCCTTCTCCAGTAATATTGGGGTTACCCTGGTTAAAATTGCACAATCCTGTACTGGATTGGTCTACCAATGAAATTAAGTCCTGGAGCCCTAAGTGTTATGACAAGTGTTGTAAGGGGCGCATTGCTGCTGTGGATAGAGGGGAATTGCCTGTACCTATTCAGGATTTTTGGAGAGTTTTTTCTGAGGAGGAGTCGCAGGTTTTGCCTCCCCATAGAGACTATGATTGTACCATTGAATTTGTCCCTGGAGCGACTCTTCCTAAGAGTCGTTTATTTAATCTTACTATTCCTGAGAGAAAGGCTTTGGAGGAATACATACAGACAAGCTTGGCCGCCGGTCACATTAGGCCTTCCAAGTCTCCTGTGGCTGTTGGATTTTTTTTTGTAAAAAAAAAAGGATGGCGGTTTACGTCCTTGTCTGGACTTTCGTGAGATTAATAAAATTACTGTACGCAATCCTTACCCACTGCCATTGATTCCTGATTTATTTAACCAGCTAGTGGGGGCCAAGTGGTTCTCTAAAATTGATCTCCGGGGGGCATACAATTTGTTGCTCATGAAGGAGGGTGATGAATGGAAGACTGCTTTTAACACTCCTGTGGGTCATTTTGAGAATCTGGTTATGCCTTTTGGTCTCACCAATGCTCCAGCATTTTTTCAGAATCTTATTAATGACATCCTTAGACCTTTAATCGGCAAAAATGTGGTTGTGTATTTGGATGACATTTTGATTTATTCGCCGGATCTGGAGTCTCATTGGCGGAGCGTACGTGAGGTATTACAGTTATTAATGGACAATTCGCTTTTTGCTAAGCTGGAGAAATGTGAGTTCGCTGTACAGAGAATTAGTTTTTTGGGCTACATTATCTCCAGTGAAGGTTTTGAGATGGACCCGGTGAAAGTTCAAGCTGTGCAGGAATGGCCTAGGCCTATTGGTTTGAAATCATACAGAGGTTTTTGGGTTTCGCCAATTATTACAGAAAATTCATAAAAAAAATTTCTATTATTGTCAAACCGCTGACCGATCTCACCAGGAAAGGTGCTAATGCGGTTCAGTGGACTTCTGAGGCCATTGAAGCTTTTGTGTTTCTAAAGGAGAGGTTCACCTCTGCTCCCATCCTTATGCAGCCTGATGTGACTAAGCCGTTTTTGGTTGAGGTTGATGCTTCTTCTGTGGGGGTTGGTGCGGTGTTGTCTCAGGAAAACAAGGATGGAGTACATCCCTGTGCCTTTTTTTCAAAAAAATTTTCTGAGACTGAACTTAATTACGATATTGGTAATCGGGAATTGCTGGCGATTAAACTCGCATTTTAACACTGGCGTCACCTCTTGGAAGGTGCTGAATTTCCCATTCAGGTTTTCACTGATCATAAAAATCTGATCTATCTTGATGCTGCCAAGCGCTTGAATTCCCGTCAGGCTAGGTGGGCACTTTTTTTCTCGCGGTTTAATTTTTCCGTTACTTACATCCCGGGTACCAAGAATGTTAAAGCGGATGCTTTGTCTCGCAGCTTGTCTCCCATAGTCGGTGTTGAGGAGGAAGAGGAGACCATTTTACAAGAAGGTGTTGTGATTGCTGCTTTGGACTCCGTTTTGGAGGATGAGATTCTTAAAGTACAGGAGAATGCCCCATCTAACACTCCCCATGGGAGGTTGTTTGTGCCTAGGACCTTTAGGAGAGATTTGTTTGTTGAGTGTCATGAGTCTCGGTTGGCCGGTCATCCAGGAATTTCTGAGACCAAGAGACTTGTGGGTCGCAGTTTTGGTGGCCTGGATGGCAGAAGGAAGTCATTAAGTGGGTGCGCCAATGTACTGTGTGTGCAAGATCCAAGTCTTCGCATGCTCCTGCTGCGGGGTTGCTTTGCCCTCTGGAGGTTCCTAGTGCACCTTGGACACATCTGGCTATGGACTTTATTACTGACCTTCCTCCCTCTGAAGGTTTCACGGTCATCTGGGTGGTCGTGGACCGTTTTAGCAAGATGTGTCACTTGGTTCCCTTCATCAAACTGCCTTGCGTTAAGACACTCGCTAAGGCCTTTGTCAAGGAAATTGTCAGACTACATGGTGTTCCTACTGACATTGTTTCTGATAGGGGACCTCAGTTCGTGGCTCGTTTTTGGCGTGCCTTTTGTGACAGGTTGGGAGTTCATTTGTCGTTTTCATCCGGATATCATCCTGAGTCTAATGGCCAGACAGAAAGGAAGAACCAGGATGTTGAGCAGTTCTTGCGTTGTTTTGTGGCAGACAATCAAGAGGGGTGGTCTGAGTTTCTGCCACTTGCTGAATTTGCTCTTAACAACCATACATCCTCTTCTGCTGGGTGTTCACCTTTTTTTTGTTGTTCTGGGAGACATCCGTCTTTTGGGTCATTCTCCAAATTGGTTTCGGCTGTGCCTGAGGAGGAGAGTTTTTCCGGTGATTTGGAGAGAGTTTGGACGGATGTGCGTGGTAATCTTCAGGAGGCTAACAAAAAATCTAAGAGGTACTTTGATAGGAAACGGCAAGAGGTTTTGTTTGCTGTTGGTGACATGGTTTGGTTGTCCTCTAAGAATCTGCGATTGAGGATTCCTTCTAAAAAATTGGGTCCCAATTCGTAGGGCCCTTTAAGGTGCTTCAGATAGTTAACCAATCTGCTGTTAGGCTGGAGGTTCCTACGTCCTGGAGGATTAATCCGGTGTTTCATGTTTCTCTGTTGAAAAAAGCTGATGTGTCGGATGGTGATGCCTCTGCCACTGTTCCTCCGGTGGTGGAGGATGGGGAATATGAAATTTCCCGCATCCTAAATTCTAGACGGTATAGAGGGAGTTTGCAGTATCTCGTTGCTTGGAAGGGTTTCGGACCTGATGATAACTCATGGGTGAGGGCGGATGATGTTTCTGCTTCCAGACTTGTCAGAGCATTTCACAGGAGGTTTCCTGGTAAGCCTGGGCCTAGGGGATCCGGAGGATCCTCTTAGAAGAGGGGGTACTGTTACAACTCTCCTGTTAGGTTTTTTTTAGTTTGCTGGTCACATGACCATTTTTGCCTATTTAATCCGGCTCCGCCCTCCTGGCATTGCTGGACTTCATTGTATTTACTACTGTTGAGCTGGCTTGGTGCTCTGTTGCCGTTCTCTGTTAGTTTTGCTAGGTCTTCTGACCTCTATGCTTTTTGTTGTGTTTGTCTTTGACTGCTACTATTTCTGCTAGGGGGTGTCCAACTTAGCCCAGTCCCTAGTTCTTGTAGGGATTCCTCCCTCACATCTATAGGTCTTCGTACAGACTAGCCGAGGACTTTAGCGGGTCTGATCGCAGGATCAGGTTCCCCGTTACATCGTAGGGATCTAGTTTAGTTCTATTGTAGGGACAGATCTCCTGTCTTTCCTTAGTCTCTGTAGCAGATCATAACACTCTCTCTCTGGGACTGCAGAAGGACTGTTATTTTCTGCCAGGGGCTGATTCGGGAAGCCCCTGCCACAACTCAGTACACACTCACAGGGAACAGGAGTAAAACCGTTTAACAGGTTTATTGCTATGCAGCAGAATTGAGGTGGGTTTAAAGGAATACCATACAATACAAGTAACAGTGCTCTATAAAAGTCATATACACATCACAATCTACTTCTACTCCGACCCTGCAAATATAATGTAGCAGCTTTTCCCTTTTTGTATTAACTCAGTCCAAACGTTGGGGCCCAGTTGCCACGGATGTTGGCGCACAAATGAGAACTGTGGGTGCACTTAGATGAATATTAATGTCAATAGTCTGGGTTGTAGTGTACTCACTGTAAATAGTGCTGGTAGAACCACAAGTCTCAGAAGGGCACTCACTGTCTGTCTCAAACGGTCGGATGGTTCTCGAAGCACCAGCTGGGGGCGGCAGGATTCAGGCCTTTATACGGTGGGAGTGCCGGTTGAACTCTCCGAGTCCTTGATGTAACTTGCTTCAGAGGGTGACAAGACCGCGCTCTCTCCAGCAGCACGGGTATCTCAGAGGGGGCCACCACACTCGGCAGCGTAGAGTAATGCAGATCCACACCTCTCTGTCCCTCACAGCAAGCTGCCACGCTCGTTTTTCTCTGAACTTTTTCTTTCACTTTCTGCCCAGCTCCCTCCTCCAAGTTGCTCCTCATCCAATCCACTCTCTCTCCTTCTATCCTTCCAGGCTGTGTCATCTGACTGAAACACGGGTCCCTGGGAATTGTAGTCCACTGCAGCTCAGGGGAAAAACAGTTAATGTCTGTGGGTCCCTGTTTAACAGCAGCTGCAAAGCTCTTCTTAGTGTTTGTAAGTTCCAGTATACCAGTAGGTGCCCTGACAATTCCCTGTGCAGGTGTTTCATACAGAAGCCTCCGGTTTCTAGCTGAGCCTTGTAGTTCTCCACTAGTTTAGGGGCAGGTCCCTTCTGCGGCTTGATCCTTCCACACCTGGTAGATTCGGGCGTACGGGTGGCCTCCAGCACTGCCCGTACCCCTAGGATCCCCTCGTTCCTCCTGGAGCCTACTTCTCTCTCCTTCACAGCCTTGGGCCTCTCACTAGGCCTTCCCCCTGAGCTGAGCTCCTGCTGAGCTCCTGCTCCACACACTCTCCTCTTCTGACTGACCTGACTTCCCAAGATGGTTGCCTCTTTTATTTAAATTCCTTTCCTGTGCTCCCCTGAACTACATCCTACACCCACACCCACTACATAGTTCTACTCTCCAGCTAGGGACCAGGGACTGTGCTCTCCCTTAGGAGCAATCTCGCCCTGCCCCCACTGAAGTGGAATGTGTTGGATGCAGGTGTTAGGTAAGGAGGGAGTACTGCCCAGGACCCTGAGAGTGAGATACCACACCTCTGGGTGAGATGCAGTACCTCTGTGGCGACTGAACCCGCAGGGGCACCACAGTTGCACCACAGACTGTCCAGGAGTTGGCGGATGCTTTAGTCCAGGTCTGGGAGGAGATCCCACAAGAGACCATGCGCAACCTCATCAGTAGCATGCCCAGGCATTGTAGGGAGGTCATACAGGCACATGAAGGCCACACACAACACTGAGCCTCATTTTTACTTGTTTTAAGGACATTATAGCAAAGTTGGATCAGCCTGCAGTGTGTTTTTCCACTTTAATTTTGGGGGTGACTCCAAATCCAAGCCTCCATTGGTTAACAAATTTGATTTCCATTGATGATTTTTGTGTGATTTTGTTGTCAGCGCATTCAACTTTGTACAGAACAAAGTATTAATGTAATGAGAATATTTCATTCATTCAGATCTAGGATGTGTTATTTGAGTGTTCCCTTTATTTTTTTGAGCAGTGTATATATATACACACATACACACACATGCATAAGTTTTATGTGACGGGTAGATACCACACATGGTGTTAACCCCTTTAGTTGCTGGATGCTTAATAGGGTGTAGCTAGGGGGGAGTGGCCAGGCTTGCCTCAGAGAGATTGGGTAGTGTCAGTTCTGAGCTGGAAAGCAAGCTTAAAGGATGCAGACCTCTTCACCAGGCTGATGTGGGTTCTGGGACTCTCTCACTGCAACTGCCGTTTAGTTGCTAGTGGTATCTACAGGAGAAAGAAGCAGGAGTTAACTGTTTTCTAGCAGAAGCAAGGATTGAACACCACGTCTGAGGACTGGACTCATCCTTCCGTTCTAACCCCCCCCTCCGTACCTCACTGCACTTCAAGGTCAAGCGTGTGGTACTGTGGACAGGGACACTGGTGGGTTTACTGAATAGTGGGGCTCAAGAGACTAAGAGCGTGGTTGTGCTGCATTGTGCTGTAAAGAGACTTTTAATCAATGTGCCTATAAGAAGAAGCTGCTACTGTTGATGAAGCCTGTTGCTTCAAGAGACTAATGATTTGGACTGGTCGTGCTGTTGCATTAAACTCTACTGTTCAACCGTTTATGAGGACTCTGTCAAGTGTGTCTGGTCAGCAAGTGAATATACCTTGTGTCTGGGAGTCAATATCCACCTCGATTCCCCCAGAGTTCCAAACAATTCATGAAACCTGTCTCGCCCCTATCTGAACCTAATGGCGTGCAAGTAACATTGGTGGCCCGTACGGGGAATTCTGAGCTGGAATTAGTGTGTGGAGGGAGACGAGGCAAAGCGTCTGGAAAATACAGCAGCACAGCACCTTATTCAACTCTGCTACACCAGTGAAAAGGGCAAAGGAAGAAAGAGGAAGTCAAGTACAGAGAACCAGGCACCTGCAAGATGCAAGACTTTGTACATGTTGGACAGGTAAAATGGCGAAGGTATTTGTTAAAATGGTGCCCGACAGCACAGTGGGGAAGAAGAAGGACATCCCATCTTGTAGGAGTGTATGATAAAAGCGCGCCAAACAGAGCCAAACCCCCTGCAGAGGAGCAGTCTGGACAAGGCTGTCCCCTAGCGAAAGTAACCCCACCCACCCAAGTGCAGGACCAATGACCAGTGAGGTACTGTCCCAGAGGGGGAGGAGAAAAGAGGAACAGGAGCTTTCCATGTGGGAAGAACGCCATTCCTGTCAGGAGAGTTTGAGGAAGAGGCTGCATCGCCTATTACTGTTGTATCATGGCGGAGTACCTGGCATCTACTCTGCAGGCAGGAATCCCTATGGACATCACAATCTTGGAGGACGCAGGTTCGCGGTCCCCCAGCAAAATAGAGGTACCCAATGTACCACCGGTTTCTCTGGAGATCAACCCGCACTGTCGCGTTGCTGGGACTACATCACCTGGAGCTGCACCCACAGCAGTGCTGCTGCCTTTTGCCAGATCCCTGGAGGAACTGTCCGCACCGACCAGATGCAGACTCAGGCAGGTACCGCCCACCAAGGCCTACCCCGACCAGCGACGGAAGGTACTCATCGGAGTGGAGGCCTGGACAGCCTGGACACCGCGTCCGCATGGCCAACACCTGCTCTCACAAGAGGGGCGGGGCTTCGGGACCAGACCAAGATGTCAGACGGTGAGAAAATGGTGGCACCCAGAGCACACAGGCCATGGAACTTGGAGTTCAGGACCCAGGCATGCAGCCTGACGTTGTCACCGTGTCCGCATGGCCGACACCTGCTCTCGCGAGAGGGGCGGGGCTTCGGGACCAGATCAAGATGTCACAGGGTGAGAAAATGGTGGCACCCAGCAGCACCCAGGCGAGGGAACTGGGAGTTCAGGACCCCTGTATGCGACAATTGCCCACAGCACAGCCATAAGGTACGCCAGAGAAGCTGTCTGCTCAGCGACCGGAGGACCCACAGCCAATAAGGCAGGTAAAGCAGGTGACAGGAATGTAGACGCAGTAGTCGGCAAAGGAAATTTAGTGCAGCAAATGAAAGACATTCATGGTTACTTACCTAAGAAATTTAAAAGTTGTCCAGCAGTGCCATCAGGTCAGATTGGGCAGCAACCATTGGCACCAGCTATACCCATATATTGTTCAGGGTTTGTCTGGAAGAATTGTGGCCAAAAACCAAACCTTCAACATGGAAATGACCAACTATGCTCTGGACTGATGAGTCAAAATATGAAATATTTAGCTGTAACAGAACGGTGTTTGTTCCCAAAGGTCTGGAGAGCGGCACAATAATGAGGGTCTGCAGGAACAGTGAAGCATGGTGGAGGATCCTCCGATTAAAAAAGAATATGGAGTCCTGGAAGTGATTATATGGCCTCCACAAAGCCCTGATCTCACATCATCCAGTCTGGGATCACATGAAGAGACAGAAGGATCTGCACAAACCTCATACACAGAAGATCTGGGGTCAGTTCTCCAAAATGTTTGGAACAACCTCCTGCCAAGTTCATAAACTGTGTGCAAGTAACAAGAAGAAAATAGCAATTTCTTTTGTTTTTCATTCACTGTGAATCTTATTGAATGATAAAAATAAACTGTTGACACCTTTTTTTTAAAGCATTCTTACTTAGCATTTTTTTACAGATCTATCTATCTATCTATCTATCTATCTATCTATCTATCTATCTATCTAACACACACACAAGGCTAATAACGCTGGATTTGTCTCTTTCCTGCTCAAATGCACCACCCAAAGGAGAAAAGTACCTGCAGACAGAAGTATTTTGTGTTACACATTTCAGCAGCCTTTAAATGTAAAAAATGACTCTGCCGCAGAAGATGACAAAGGTATTTGATGGAAATGACTGATTTCCCACGACTGTACCTGCAGAAAATTGATGATAATGCTGTCTAACCAATTCATTATGATTTGTGACTTTATTCGCAAGCAGGTTGAATTTATAAATGTACCAGTCATATGTTGTGTATAATTTGACAAGCACCGTTCTCGTATGAAAGGTTCGTTGACCTTGTTTTATTAATATTGTACTCGATCCGGCGTTAACGCATTAAACCAAAAAAAAACTTCAGTAATTAAGCAGCATTGGTCATAATAGTAGAATGTAAATGGAGATGAAGCAACGACAGTTCCAGGAATGAACTATTTTTCAAGGGAGCAAATGCTTATCAGAGGAACCGCTACTATAATGAAACCCAGGGCTGAACTACAGCATGGGGAAAAGATGCAATTGCCCTGTAACTACATGTGCCTCCATAATGCTGTTACCCTACAAGTGCAGCCCGCTCTTCTGGAGAGAACTTGCATTATGGCACTGGTGTCTGCGGTATTGCTTGGACAGAGGATGGTACATATGCTAATTTTCTGCAGATGTTTTTCTATAAAAGTTATTGCCGTTAAAGACAAGTTAAGATGCATTTGCAGCATTTTATATCTCCAGTTTCTATTTAATGCAAATGTGGCGCCCCTGAGGGTTCGACCGCCACAGGAATGCTGCACTTCTCTAATGGAGTGTGGTGTTCCTCCTCTGAGGTAAGGCCGGTGTGATGGTAGTGACCTAGCCTTTAGCATCCAACACCACATTTCCACCAGAGGGAGCTAGTATGCACTAGGTGCTGCTCCCCTGGTTACAGGGAGACTGGGGAACACAAAGTGGTAGGAACCGGTTAGTGGGTGTGGGTGGAGGAACACTAGTCAGTTACACTTCAAATTTCATATTTAGTAGAATGCCATCTTTGATCTTGGTCCTTTTTCGTTCAGAGTTCTGTCCTGTTCTTTGGTCCTTCAGTCTAGCCTTTGCTAGTCTGTCGGCTGTCACTGTGCTGTCAAAATACTGTGTGTAATGTGACTTCCCTCCGGGAGCGCAGATCCTGTGTGGGCCTGCACCGGCATGGGACACAGCCCTCGTATCCCGATCTTTGGGACGAGAGGTAGGTTGCAGACGAGGAATGTCTCAACCCGGCCGAGGACCAGGATCAAGAAAGCCCGGGAGCTTTAGAGTGTGGCTCCCTAGCAAATGGGTCCCGGGGAGGATGCAGACGGAGCGGAGCACACCACCTGTCCTCGCCTACCTGATCTATTCAGAGGGATTCCGGCTGCAGGAGGGGTACCGGCCCCCAACACCCGACCTTGTACTCTACGTCCAGGAAGGGAAAGCCGGTTAGGCCCTGAGGATCCCGCCGGGCGTCGGACGGAGAGGAATTGCCACCCGAGCCCTACACCTGAGAGGAGCTCAGAGGGATACCCGGCCTATCTACACACGCACAGGCGGGAAAGGGTGAAGTCTTTAGTGCAGGAACACTCTGGTGTAGGGTCGCTACCGAACACTGGACTTCCTCGGAGGTAGTCGGACCCCCGTCCCTGGTGGCCGCAGGACTCCGTGAGGAGCAGGGAGTCGCCTTCCCGCTAACATCTCTGAGTGAGTAAAGCCTTGGAAGTTCACCCCTTTGGCCTCCGGACTGTTCATTACACGCCATACCACGCGACGCGGTGCCCGTACTCCCCGCGCTACTACTGCTACCCCCCTTCATCCTGCCTTGCCTGCCCTGAGGCCCTGCTCTGCCTGTGGGGAGCAGCGAGAACCTTAGCCGCCATGACACCGGGCCTCAGCGGACTGCTAGCGGCGCTGGTGGCCCTTCACCAGACACCACCGGTGGCATAGTCGTTAATTAAGCCACTCAACCCGGAATAGCCCACACCATCTCTTTCTAATGTGACGGCCCTGAGCACGGGTCGGGCCCGGGCCACGGCTGCATCCCATCTCTTCAACGCAGGGCCCGACACCGAGTCCCCCAACACCCAGGGTAAAACACGGGCTTTCTGAGTAGAGGCGTCACAACCTGGCGTAGTCGGCAGGATATCGTGCCCGCAGCAATGGAGAAGAGTGCCCATTGCTATCGGGTACTGTGTGCCTTACACCTTGAACTGTTGTTTTACACTTAAAATGGCACCCACCCAAGAAGAACAGATGCCATAACGCTGTAAAAAGACTGTCTTTGAACGCCTCCCATCGTGGGCTGGGCTCCCGCTTGGCGCCAAAAATGTGGACTGCCCCTTCCATCAGAGACTGTCCGCGGGGTAATGCCCGTCAAACTGGATGGGCTGAATGAAGGCGGGCCTGTCAGCATTCCGCCCAGGAACCACCCCGAAAGAGGAGGAAGAAGAGAAGCAACAAGGTGCGACCATTGCAGTAGGAGCTTGGCAGTCAACGGAGGCGGACATGGATGCCTCTGGGGAGCAAGACCACGCAACTACTGAACCCGGTTCAGGCCCTTCACCCGGTAGAGAGCATGGCAGCAGCGTGTTAACCCCGGGAGATATAGAGTTTCTCCATAAAGAAGCTCCGGGACTCGCCAGGAGGCAGAAAGAGGCCCAGGAGGCGGCAACGGCAGCGTGGAAAGCAGCGATGCTGCTGCGTATCAGAGACCGCCGCCGAGGAGTAGAGGTTCCAGGACCAGTCGACTCGGAGACCGAGGTTGAGGGTGACCTCACGGCGGGTGAGGTGTGCAACCTCTGCCCCGGCTGCAGAGCCAACAGAGACTATCCTGGACCTCATGGCGGAGTACATAGTTCCCCCACGGTCACCTGGGAGCAAGCGCTAGCTCCTGAGCTGCAATCGGCAGCCATCGGTGGGGACCTGCGATGTCGCCCAAGCTCAGATACGGAGGTGCCTGAAGCTGCGGAGGAGGCTACCGGCTCTAACCCGGACTGGTCCGCGTCAATCGAGGACTCGCAGCAACCCGTCCTCACCCCGCTACCTGCTCTGGCAGTAACCTGGCCCGAGGCTGAGGAGTGGGCGTGGGAAAACCAGGGTGGCGAGCTAATGGGCTTCCCTCGGGAGATCCGATCTGAAGCGCGAAGGAGGAGCCAGTGGTGCAGCGACCAGATCTTCTAGCTAGCATGGGAGCAACGTCGGCGGGAGCAGCGCTGCGAGCGCCTCGAGGTCAGGACCAAGGCTGCAAAGACTCGGGCGCGTCAGGAGGAGGCCACCCATCCCAGTCCCCGGTACGAAGGCCAAGTTGTACGTTTCCACCAGGAGGCGGGGTGGGGGTTCATCCAGTGTCCCCTGTTCCAGGATGATGTGTTCGTCAGCCGGTGGGATGTCGAGCCGCGCCTTAAGAAGGGACACCCCGGTCGGAACCTCCTCCCGGGCAACAAAGTGACTTTCACTCGCCACCAGGGGGAGCGTGGGTGGTACGCCCTGGACGTCCACAAAGTGTCTGGGAGCGACGCCACCCCGCCCTCAGCCTCAGGTGACCGGCTAGCCTCCGTCGGGAGGAATGAGCCTTTCCCAAGACGAGAGCCTGAAGTCTAAGGCAGCCCCCGGCTGCTGCTGTTGTAGTTGTTTAAAGTTTAGTTGAATGCTGCTATTTTTGTGTTTTTCCCTGTTTACAGAGACTTTGGTCCCTGCGGACTATGGCAGGCGGCGGACTGTGCATTGTATATAGTTATGACTCTATTTAGGTGCTTCCTATTGGTTTTATACAAAACCGTGTCTCTTCTTCTACCTCAGACCTCAGAAGCAAAACCTGTCTGGAGTGGCATGTGTGGGGGTCCAACTCCGGATCTTCATGCCCTGCAGCCACCCCAGGGCCCACGTAGAGGGTTTAGGGCAGGTCCCTCTTGCTACTGAACTGACTGTCACCACTTCTAACCAGTCTGCTGCCATTGTCAAAAGTCTCTTGTCCTAATTTATGTTTTATACTTTTATAATTTTGTACTTTTGCACTTTTACACTTTTATACCTTGTTATGCAACGTTTAAGGAATGTGCCTCCCATAAAGGGATGATAGTTTTGCTTGTTATTATGAAAAGAAAATTTCCTGGCTGTTACTTCCTTTGCAGCCCGCGGACGTGCTGTGTTTTACCAGGGGGGAATGTGGCGCCCCTGAGGGTTCGACCGCCACAGGAATGCTGCACTTCTCTAATGGAGTGTGGTGTTCCTCCTCTGAGGTAAGGCCGGTGTGATGGTAGTGACCTAGCCTTTAGCATCCAACATCACATTTCCACCAGAGGGAGCTAGTATGCATTAGGTGCTGCTCCCCTGGTTACAGGGAGACTGGGGAACACAAAGTGGTAGGAACCGGTTAGTGGGTGTGGGTGGAGGAACACTAGTCAGTTACACTTCAAATTTCATATTTAGTAGAATGCCATCTTTGATCTTGGTCCTTTTTCGTTCAGAGTTCTGTCCTGTTCTTTGGTCCTTCAGTCTAGCCTTTGCTAGTCTGTCGGCTGTCACTGTGCTGTCAAAATACTGTGTGTAATGTGACTTCCCTCCGGGAGCGCAGATCCTGTGTGGGCCTGCACCGGCATGGGACACAGTCCTCGTATCCCGATCTTTGGGACGAGAGGTAGGTTGCAGACGAGGAATGTCTCAACTAGTGTTGAGCCACCCCCGTAGTGTTCGAGTTCGGTTCGGTTCGTCAAACACCCGTGTGTTCGCCGAACTGTTCGTCGAACTGTTCGTCGAACACCTTCGAACACCGTTAAAACCAATTGCAGGCAAACAAAAACACATAGAAACACATAGAAAACACCTTCAAAGGTGTCCAAAAGCTGACAAACTGCTCAGAAGACACAACTAACACATGGAAAAGTGACAAGTACATATAGTCATGCGAAAAGAAAAGAGGTGGAGGAGTAAAAGGAGGGGGAGACACAGATATAGGCATGTCATGCCCTTCTAAAATCCAAAAAGTGAGAAGCCGACACGGCCAGTCCGTTCCTGCCCGTGCCACCTCTGTGTCGCCGGGTTTGTGCCAGAGCCGCGGTGGACCCTGACGGCCAGCCCCCCTATCCCAATACTGGTGCCTGTCCGCCGGTGGGTCGAGGCCCCCCACGGTGGGGGGGGAGTAACATCTGCAGAAGAAAGACCATCTTCCAGCCAAACTAAGATGTCGACTTCTTTTCGTGGACAATGTGATACGATCCCATTCTTACGGACACGCCCATCGCTACAAATTCTAGATGAGGCACAAAAACAGCAGGTGCTTCAACGGATATCAAGTGCTCCTTCAAGTGGGCTCTCCATCACCTCAATTTCAACATCACAAATACTCCAGTCCTCAGAGGTGTCACCCCAATCGCACTTGCTTCCTCACAGCTCCCAAGTCTCCAGCTGCCCGTCTGAGTATGGGGTAGCACAGATGGTTGAGTCTGCACAGCTGTTTACTCATACTATAGCCTGGGAAACGGAGGTCTGCTCCAGAGCTTCTGTTAATCCAGATGAGGAATTGATCTGATCTGATGCCCAGAATCTTTATAAGTCGGATCCAGGACCAGATGAAGAAGGTTCTGAGCATAATGTAGACCCTTGTTCCCAAACTGTAACTCCTGTTGGTGGAGACAATGATGAAGACGATGATGAGACTCAAATACCTGATTGGAGCGACAACTTGACTTTTCAGTCAGGGCAGGAAGAGGTTGGCTCTGAGGACGACGGGTGTGATAACACACAGGGTGATGATGACGAGGTTGGAGATCCCACTTACTGTCAACCCACAGTCAGCCAGTCGATGAGGTCAGCAGAGGAGGTGGAGGAGGATGTGACTAGCCCTGGGGATGGGGATGACTCGGTACCCGGGCATTTGCCTGGCCTTGGGGATGTCGCGGTGGTCGGCTCCCTGGCCCGTACCCTGGGGTCTCTCTTTAAAAGGGTGGATAATTGTTAATTTTATAAGAGTTCATGACGCCACCTGTGGTATCTGGTGACAAGCACCAGCGCTGCAGCAGTCCACTGAGGCCGGTGATAAGGCAGCTCGATGGTATAGCTCCCCACAGGTGGACCTAGGTCTCAGGGCAGCGTATGCAGGGGGAATGCAGGACAGGCGAGACCCAGCTGGGTCAGAGCAAGAACGGGAACGGACACGGTAGTCACTTCAGTACCTTTTACTGGTGGAAATTCAGGCACATCCCGGAGCACTGTAGGGTGAAGGGTGCATATCAGGATCCTCCCCAATGAGCGGGTGTAGGGCCTCCTGTTTCTTGCCTCTGCATAGTAAGTTTCTGACCTGCCTGGAGCTAGGCCTAACTTTGTCTCTGTCCTGCGCTGGCTGACCTTGTGGTAGGGCCTTCTCTTGGAGTTCACGCTCCCAGTATGCAGGGCCTAAGCGTCTCCTGGCTCTGTTACATATCAGCACCTTAGCGATCCTGGGACTTGTAGTTCTCCAGGGATTCCGGTTATGCCTTACTGGGTCATAGAGATACCGGTAAGCTCGGATCCTGTGTCCGGTAAATGCTTCGGGGTGAGCTGGTTAAGCTCCTCTGCCCCTTATGTACTAACTCGCCACTCGCCTTCGGCCTACTCGGGCCCTCACTAGGCTATACACACTAACGGCAGCTTGCCACGCTTCACTGATCTTACGGCACTGGCACACCTTAAGCTCTATCTGGGCTCCCTGAATCTACCAAGCAGGAGCCTCGTACTCCACTGCTGAACTATTAACTGCGTTCTCTAGACTAGACTGAGCTCCACTGCAGACTGACCTCTCTTAGGCTTCTCTACTGCAGGAACTCTTCAGAGGAACTGAACTGCCTAGCTCCACCTTCCCTATTTATATCCCTAACGGGCTCCCTCTGCTGGTCTGAGGTGGAAGGTGGAGATGTGTGAATGTTTATGGGGGCCTCTTGTGGAGGATTCCATCAATGCACTCTTCTAGGATCTGTGATACCAAGCGCAGCGGGGCATCACAGATGCTATTGACGACGAGGTTAGGTTGCGCCTTCCTGAACAGAGACGGAGTACTGGAAGCACGTCAACAACTGCATCCTCAACCACAACTCTGCCTCTGACCACAAGTCGTAGTGGCTCTTCAGGTCACATGGGCTCTAAGCCTTGCATAGCCTGGGCATTTATTCAGATCGATAAGGATGACCCAACTCGTGTTATCTGTAATATTTGTCAGCAAAAGCTAAGTAGAGGCCAAAAAATCCATAGTTTGAGTACTTCATGCATGTACCGTCACATGGATATGAAGCATAAGTTGCAGTGGGAAGCTCACTGTGCTACAATGCGGCCTAGCCGGCTGGGCCAACCACCGTCTGCCCCATCTTGTGCATCCGCAGCCTCTTCATCCTCTGTGACTGGGGGGACAGCAGTCACACATGTTTTTGGACGCAGACCTGCCACCTCTTTACCCGCAACAGCCAGTGTGATTGGCAGGTCGTCAGTTCATTGGGAAGTGGAAACACCTGCTAGTGTTGAGCGCTCTCCGACATCGAGAGCACCACCTTTGGATCAAGGCAACCTAAGATGTCCGCCTGCATCTTCCTCACAGACCGGCAGTTTGCCGGGGACACCCTACTCAACACCGTCTAAGCACAACTGCCAGCCCTCGGTCCCTCAGATGTGGAAAAGTAAAATACCATTTCCTCCTAGCCATGAGAAAGCTAAGAGGTTGAATTTCACCATCTGCAAGCTGTTGGCTACAGAAATGCTGCCTTTCCACCTGGAGGACACAGAGGATTTTGAAGACCTTATGTCCGTCACAGTGCCCCAGTACCAGATGCCCAGTCGGCACTACTTCTCAAAGAAAGGTGTGCCTGCGCTCCACTAACATGTCGCACACAACATCACCATTTCTTTGAGAAACTCTGTGTGTGACAGGGTGCACTTCACCACAGACACTTGGACGAGAAGGCATGGACAGGGGCGTTACATGTCGCTGACTGGGCACTGGGTAACTATGGTGACAGCAGGACAAGGGGCTGCTGTCCAAGTCTTACCGTCCCCACGAGTTGTGCGTCAATCCTCTTTATCTCGAAGTTCCTCCACTGCTTCTGCCTCCTCAACCTCCTCTCGGTCCTCCACCTGCACCCAAAGCCTGTCTGGTAATGCCACCTGCTTTCTAACTGCGCAGAAGGAATCCTGCACACCTCCTTACTATGCTGGCAGCAGGGCTCAACGGCATCAGTGTTTACTTTGAAATGTCTGGGAAATGTGAGTCACACAGCTGAGGAGTTGTGGTCAGCTCTGGAAACCCAGTTTCATGAAAGGTTGTCTCCACTGGACCTGCAACCAGGGAAGGCCATGTGCGACAATGCTGCAAACCTGGGTGTGGCACTTCGCCGGGGCAATGTCACACACGTGCCTTGTATGGCTCACGTGTTGAACCTGGTTGTCCAGCAATTTTTAGCCCACTATCCCGGACTAGATGGCCTTCTGCAGAGGGCACGGTCGCTGTTTGCTCATTTCCGCCGTTCGCATCCCGCAGTTCAACGACTTACATCTCTACAGAAGTCGTTGGGCCTGCCAGTTCACCGGCTGAAATGCGATGTGCCGACACGGTGGAATTCAACTCTGCACATGTTGCAGCGACTGTGGCAGCACCGACAAGCCCTGGTGCAATACGTTCTGACGTATAGCCTGGGCCAACGAGATCCAGAGGTGGGGCAAATCACGCTGCAGGAGTGGTCTCAGATCAGGGACCTATGAAGTTGACGCGCCCCCTGGGCCATGGGGTACCCTGAGCCGGGCCGGTAGACGCTGGGGGTTGTAGTCACTGTGGCGGTGACCCAGTCCGTGACCCAGGGCGGTCAATCCAAGGGTAATTTGTATATATGGATTTTATAATGTCTGACTACGCCACCTGTGGAGTGCGGCCAAAGGGGCCGCCGCTGCGGAACAGTCCTCTGAAGCTGGTGGTTTTGCAGCAACGGTATTATTACTCACCACAGGAAGAGTGTAGCTTCAGGGCAGTGTGGGTGGATGATGGTGGTTGTAGTGCAGGGAGTCAGTAATGAACACAGAGTCCGTGTGATGCCGTCTCAAGATATTACTCACAGTTGTTGTAGTCCAGATTACAGGTACCAGAGCAATCTTCCCCGTCGTGCTGTGCATACTCAGTGAGGGGCTCAGTCCACCCCCAGATAGCTCCGGAGTACTTAGCAGGACCCCCTTCTGTGTGTCCTTTCTCTGGCCTTCTCCCTGCACCTCACACCCAGTGACACTTCTATCCGGTATCCTCGGGCCTTGGCGGGTGACGTGTGTTCCGTCCCCTGGGTCCTATGTGGCTACCTTCTTAGTGAGACTGGTGTGGACTTTGGCCTGCAGTACATGAAATGCAGCAGCCTCCGGTTTCTAGTTGAGCCTTGCTGTTTCTCCGCTAGTTGAGGGACCGGTTCCCCTTATCTGGCCTGACCCCTCTACCTCCTGGTAGCAGCGGGAGTACGGGTGGCCTTCTGCACGGCCCGTAGCCGTAGGGTCCCTTCGGTTCCTGGAGCCTTCCAGCTCCCACTCCTCTCTTCTCTCCTTCAGTCCTGGGCCTCCCAGGCTAGGCCCGCCTCCGGAGCAGAGCTCATGCCTAGTCTCTGCTCCTGTCACTTTTCCTCCTCTGTCTGGCTTGCTCTTTCTAAGATGGCTTCCTATTTATACTCTCCTTGTCATGTGCTCCCCTAAGCTGCTCCCCTAAGCACCCACTACATAGGACCCTCAAACCAGCTAGGGACCTGGGACTGTGCTCTCCCTTAGGAGCAATCTCGCCCTACCCCCACTGCGGGTATGTGTTGGATGCAGGAGTCAGGGTCCCGAGCCATACACCTTCCTTACCTGAGGGTGAGATACCACACCTCTGGGTGAGATGCAGTAACTCTGTGGCGACTGAACCCTCAGGGGCGCCACACACCCTTCTGCACAGTTTTGAAATGGCGACGAAGATGTTTAGTGCTGACGACGATGCCATTATCAGCATGACTATTATGGTGATTTACATGCTGGAGCACACATTAAACAGAATTCAGAGTCAGGTGGTGGGACAAGAGGAGGTGGAGGAAGTAGAGGAGGAGTCGTATGCGGAAGGAATAACATCTCCAAGGTCCAGACGGTTGGCAGCACCAAGGCGGCAGGCATGGGAGGGTGGGGGAGAGGGATTAACCAGGGCGCATGGTAGCAGCCAAACTGTTGAGGAAGGTGCAGGAGCCGAGGAAGAAGTGGAGGACGAACTGGCGATGGGCATGGAAGACTCATCAGATGAGGGAGACCTTGATCACATTTCTATTGTGCGAGGTTGGAGGGAGAGGGCAGAGGAAGGAAGCATGATTCTTACCTCGCTACCAACACAACAAGGACTTGGTACTTCTGGATGCGCAAGACACATGAGTGCCTTCTTGCTGCACTACCTGCAACATGACCCCCGGATTGTCAGAATTCTGAGTAATCCCGACTACTGGGTTGCCACACTCTTAGATCCCCGGTACAAAAGTATATTTGCCGAAATAATTCCTGCCATAAAAAGGTATTGACGAATGCAGGAGTATCTGCAGACGCTGTTGCAGAATCTTACATGTGCTTTTCCACAAAACACCAGTGGTGCACGTAGTGAATCTCACAGTTCTAACTTGCCAACGGTGGGACTGTCAAGTCTTCATCACTCAAACAGTAACAGTAACACAGTATCAGCTGGTAACAGCAATTTTGTGGAATCGTTTCACCACTTTTTTAGACCATCCTTTGCAAGGCCACAGGAGACAAGAAGTCTGACACATAGTCAATGCCTAGAGAGGATGGTACAGGAGAATCTCCAAGTGAACATCGAAGCCATGACTGTGTCACTGGACCCTTGCTCATTTTGGTATTCCAATCTGGAAAAATCGCCGGAGCTAGCCACTCACGCCTTGGAGATCTTGTCATGCCATGCAGCCAGCGTTCTCTCTGAACGTGTGTTCAGCGCTGCTGGTGGTGTGCTGACAGATAAGCGCACGCGGCTGTCCACTGAGAATGTAGACAGACTCACGTTCATAAAGATGAACAAATCATGGATTCGCAAGGACATTTCTACCCCTGTGTCATCCTTGGGAGACTAAAAGCTTGGGGATTTGGTAAAATCACCTCACCAACCGTTTTAAGCAACAGTGGGGCAATTGATGCCACTTAACCCTAGAATGCATGACCATAAAAATCTACACTTTCACATACCTGGGGCCCTTTAGGCCCGTGTGCAAATAACATGGAATAACTCAAACTCAAATGACAAACAACTATATACATGAAGAATACCTAGAGTTTCAAAATTCTAACTAAAGTAATCTTGCAGAAAATAGAAAACAATTAACTGTGCGGGCCTGCAAGGCCACAGGTATGCGTTCTAGGGTTAAGTGGTGTCTGTGCCACAATTTTGGGAGTCCCCTTGCTGTGTCTTACGTGACGTTGGCATCGTCAATTCCAGGTGGGTTGGGTCGCACCCCCCCCCCCTTTAACTGTAAGAAACTACATACACTATGGCTTGGGGTAACACAGATGGTTGAGTCTGAAGAGCTGTTTACTCAGAGGTCTGCTCCAAATCTTCAGTGTCTGCTAGTCAGCGTAGAATTTTTAACTGCATCTAGCCTAGGCAATACTTTGGGCGTAGTAGCCCAGCTGCGAAGCAAGCTGCACCGCCTGTGTATCTAATAAGAATTTTTAAATGAATCTAGCCTAGGCAGACTGTGGGGACCCCCAACCAAACCCAGACGCTCAGCCCCCCTACCGCCCCCCTTTCATGGACAATACAATAATGTAACTCTTACAACTGGATGGGTGAGGATCGGTCACAGCTTTATTAACTCTTTATACTCATTCCATTAGAAAGGCATTTTATTTCTAAAATAATTCAGCTTGTTGCAGCATGCCCTGGGTCCCCACTCCGGCAAGTTGGCCAACAAGTGTAACTCTCCAACATGTCCTTTCTATTTCCAGGCCACGGAGGATCCAGCGTACTCGTATGCAGGACTCTGACCCCCACCGATCACTCTTAACGCTTGTTCCACTCCGTCCTGGAGTCCTGACAGGAATATGTTCAGTCCAATATCTATTAAGTGAACACCGTCGGGCCGTATGAGGCCTGCTTTATCTCCTTCCAGTTGTCGGTGTCGTATCACTACACCGCCTCTGTCTCTTCTAAATTTTGCCATCCGAATATTTATTACCCGCCTTGTCCATTCAATGGCCGTGATGTCTCGCGCACCTTGCCATACCGCTATCGGCACAATCTCTGACCATACTATAGCTAATTTTGTGAAAAATTCTCTGAAGCGCTCAGTGTCTAGTTTCATTATTGCCATTAGTTATGCGCTCTTGTGATGACCTAGGTTGTTTCCCCCGGCCTGTATAACTAAGATGACCGGACCTCTTGCCTCTCTGCCTACCTTGATTACCTCCATTAGTACCTGTGGCCATAGCAGGCCTCTAATACCTCTCCAGTTGAAATATGTGTTATGAAACTCTAATTTCCTCCCGCCTGGGCGGACTTTCGCCCTTTTTTGTGCCCAATATATATACGAGTGGCCTATCACTCACACTGTTGGCTTAGCGTCACCTGTAAAAGAAACAAACCACATTAGGATAACAAGTCCGGTCTTATGTATCTCGCCAAACACGTGGATCGCCATCTCCCTATCCTCTGAACTTCCGTTTCTGACAGTCCTGCTCTTGCTGCTTCCGTGGCCGCACCTATGCGGAATGAGTGTGTCCCGTAATCTTTGGGGTGGTTCCCTGCCGATGTTATGCATTTATTAAATATAGCTTGGAACAGGTATCTTGATAATGGCGTTCCATCAATGTGTGATAGGAAGAAATTACTTTGTGATCTGATGGTTAGATATGTTTTTACTATTGTTACCTGACTCAGTGTACCGTTTGTGGGTTGTAGAAGTACCCAAGTACCCCTGCCCGCTGGAACCGTTTTCGATTGGTGTATGCGTAGACGTATTGCATTATTGGCTATGACTACGTCCTGGTGTAATAAGCCTCCACTGGTGGTAATTTTGGATTGAGGGACTAATTCGCTTATACATAGCGCCCCGAAGAAGGCGATCACAAATGCAGTAGACATTAGTGTTGCTTCAAATTGTGAGTGTCATGTTAATGGTGTTAGGGATAAGATGTGAGAAATCAGTTTTAGTGACACGGGACGGGACGTCTACATTCCTGACTTGGCTGACCCCTTTTCCACCCTTTTATGGATTGTCTGATGATGAATCTTTGTCACATCTCCCCAATTCAGTAGTTGGAAGTGAAATGCTACTCCGGTCAGACACCGCTGCGCTGACGCCCCTGATATGCCCCTCATCATTAGCTGGTGGAGAAATTCTATGGTGACTTGTGATCTGGCTTGTTCACATTGGTCAACCCGTCTGCCTGCTACTAGTCGTGTCCACTCTTAACATGCCTTACCGTATGCTTGCCACGTTGACGGGGCAACTGACGCTCTGATTAATGGCATCAACTATTCGCCACTAGATCCCATAGGGAGGGTGGGCAACTGTTGCCCGATGGGTGGGCGTTGTGGAAGAGCTCTGTGAAAATCTGCCAATTGAATTGTTATAAAGCGTTAGCAGCAGCTTTATACCCCTCAGCATCGTGGCTAGCGCGGACCCATACATTGTGTTTTAGGCACAGGAATGCTAGCCTGCGTAGTAGGCCTAGCACTGGGAGAGACGATGATGCCATCTTATTAATGCAGTGCGCTAGGCTGGTGTTTTGTGTTATGAAGCGTATATTTTTGTTAGCCAGGCGCGCGCCCCATATTTCTATTGCTACCACTATTGGGAAAAATTATTTTCAGGGCTAGATGCAGCTAAAAATTATTATTAATTTCAAAGCTGGTGGAGCTTGGTATAGATGGCCTAATACAATGAGTCCCACACACTGCTAGAAGCCCAAATATTTTTTCAGAGCTAGATGCAGATAAAAATTATTTTTAATTTGCAACCTGATGGAGGTCAGTATAGATGGACTAATAGACCAAGTCCCACACACTGCTAGAAGCCCAAATATTTTTTCAGAGCTAGATGCAGAAAAAAATTATATTCAATTTGCAACCTGATGGAGGTCAGTATAGATGAACTAATAGACCCAGTCCCACACACTGCTAGAAGCCCAAATATTTTTTCAGAGCTAGATGCAGAAAAAAATTATATTCAATTTGCAACCTGATGGAGGTCAGCATAGGTGGACTAATAGAACAAGTCCCACTCACTGCTAGAAGCCCAAATATTTTTTCAGAGCTAGATGCAGATAAAAATTATTTTTAATTTGCAACCTGATGGAGGTCAGTATAGATGGACTAATAGACCAAGTCCCACACACAGCTAGAAGCCCAAATATTTTTTCAGAGGTAGATGCAGAATAAAATTATATTGAATTTGCAACCTGGTGTAGGTTAGTATAGATGGACTAATAGAACAAGTCCTACACACTGCTAGAAGGCCAAATATTTTTTCAGAGCTAGATGCAGAAAAAAATGATATTCAATTTGCAACCTGATGGAGGTCAGTATAGATGGAGTAATAGAACAAGTCCCACACACTGCTAGAAGCCCAAATACTTTTTCAGAGCTAGATGCAGATAAAAATTATTTTTAATTTGCAACCTGATGGAGATCAGTATAGATGGACTAATAGACCAAGTCCCACACACAGCTAGAAGCCCAAATATTTTTTCAGAGCTAGATGCAGACAAAAAATTATTTTCAGTTTGCAACCTGATGGAGGTCAGTATAGATGGACTAATAGAACAAGTCCCACACACAGCTAGAAGCCCAAATATTTTTTCAGAGGTAGATGCAGAAAAAAATTATATTCAGTTTGCAACCTGATGGAGGTCTGTATAGATGGATTAATAGAACAAGTCCCACACACAGCTAGAAGCCCAATATTTTTTCAGAGCTAGATGCAGAAAAAAAATATATTCAGTTTGCAACCTGATGGAGGTCAGTATAGATGGACTAATAGAGAAAGTCCCACACACTGCTAGAAGGCCAAATATTTTTTCAGAGCTAGATGCAGACAAAAAATTATTTTTAATTTGCAACCTGATGGAGGTCAGTATAGATGGACTAATAGAGAAAGTCCCACACACAGCTAGAAGGCCAAATATTTTTTCAGAGGTAGATGCAGAAAAAAATTATATTCAGTTTGCAACCTGATGGAGGTCTGTATAGATGGACTAATAGAACAAGTCCCACACACAGCTAGAAGCCCAATATTTTTTCAGAGCTAGATGCAGAAAAAAAATATATTCAGTTTGCAACCTGATGGAGGTCTGTATAGATGGACTAATAGAGAAAGTCCCACACACTGCTAGAAGGCCAAATATTTTTTCAGAGCTAGATGCAGAAAAAAATTATATTCAATTTGCAACCTGATGGAGGTCAGTATAGATGGACTAATAGAATGATGCTATGCCCAAAAGATTTTACTTCACTAGGTGCAGTAAAAAAATTGGTATTCTATACACAGGTGGTATATCTTGCAACACAGATAGGCTACTCCACTGACTAACACACTCTGCAATAGGCCAAAAAGGATTAGCTTTGCTAGATTCAGCCAAATGCTGTGAAAAAAACTTGCACAGCACTGGCACAGACCTGCCTGGCAAAAACTGATAGGAACTGATGTAACCTAGTCCTGAAAAGGACTCCAATTACAATTAGTCTTTACTCCCACAACCTATCTATTTAAGAGCACAGACCTCCCTGATAAAAGTCGTAGGAAATGCTGTAACCTAGTCCTTAAAAGGACTGCAATCACAACTATTCCCTACTCCCAAGCTATCTGTAGATTTGTGCGAAAATTGGCTTGAAATTAACAAGGTATAGCGCACACAGCAACAGCGGTGCCGTCTAACACGCAGCTGCAGCAGTGAGAAAATGGTGGCGACGGGGAAAATGGCTGGGTCTTATAGGGCAAGGACATGTGACATACACAGTCAATGACACATGCCCTTGCTTGTGTGAAAAAAAGCACTTCGCTCCGTGTGTGCGCTGCTGATAGGCTGACAGATTGCACCTCCCCACTGTAAATGCGGGAAAGAGAAAAAAAAATGGAGATCTTCATTGTTCCTGCAGAGATCCATCCCCTGCCCCTCCCCCCGCCCCGCTGTACACTCAAACTGCGTATTAACATTAATTTTCAGCATTACTGAGAAAAAATCCAGTTATGATTTTGGTGCACGAACAGTTATCGAACATAACCTCAAACAGCCGAATTTTTCTCAAATCGTTCGTGTTCGCCGAACGGCTCGAACACCGCCCAAAACAGCTCGAATTTGAGATTGGCGAACAGTTCGAGTAGAACAACGCTCATCTCTAGTCTCAACCCGGCCGAGGACCAGGATCAAGAAGGCCCGGGAGCTTTAGAGTGTGGCTCCCTAGCAAATGGGTCCCGGGGAGGATGCAGACGGAGCGGAGCACGCCACCTGTCCTCGCCTACCCGATCTATTCAGAGGGATTCCAGCTGCAGGAGGGGTACCGACCCCCGACAACCGACCTTGTACTCTACGTCCAGGACGGGAAAGCCGGTTAGACCCTGAGGATCCCGCCGGGCGTCGGATGGAGAGGAATTGCCACCCGAGCCCTACACCTGAGAGGAGCTCAGAGGGATACCCGGCCTATCTACACACGCACAGACGGGAAAGGGTGAAGTCTGTAGTGCAGGAACCCTCTGGTGTAGGGTCGCTACCGAACACTGGACTTCCTCGGAGGTAGTCGGACCCCCGTCCCTGGTGGCCGCAGGACTCCGCGAGGAGCAGGGAGTCGCCTTCCCGCTAACATCTCTGCGTGAGTAAAGCCTTGGAAGTTCACCCCTATGGCCTCCGGACTGTTCATTACGCGCCATACCACGCGATGCGGTGCCCGTACTTCCCGCGCTACTACTGCTACCCCCCTTCATCCTGCCTTGCCTGCCCTGAGGCCCTGCTCCGCCTGTGGGGAGCAGCGAGAGCTTTAGCCGCCATGACACCGGGCCTCAGCGGACTGCTAGCGGCGCTGGTGGCCCTTCACCAGACACCACCGGTGGCGTAGTCGTTAATTAAGCCACTCAACCCGGAATAGCCCACACCATCTCTTTCTAATGTGACGGCCCTGAGCACGGGTCGGGCCCGGGCCACGGCTGCATCCCATCTCTTCAACGCAGGGCCCGACACCGAGTCCCCCAACACCCAGGGTAAAACACGGGCTTTCTGAGTAGAGGCGTCACACAAACTGAGTAGTCTGATTCTCATATGCTGATTACTTTCTTTATAAATATTTATAGTAGTCACATCTTTTTCTGATACAAAGCTCCAAATCAACTCCATAGTTTTAAAAGCTAAGATGCTGAGTTTCTAAAATTGCCTCTAGAGGGAGTTGAGGAGTTTCCTGCATACTGTTCATATAGTGAACTCAATAATAAAGCAGTATGCAGCAAGCTCCCCCTAGTTGGTGGCTTGAAACCGGGCACATCTTTTGTTTTTCTGATAAAGCTCTAAACCGCTTTCATAAATGCAGATGTAAAACTTAACAGTAACAATTAGAAAGATACTTCGAGAAATAAATCAGCTGTTTTGAGAATGGAAATTTATGTTGTAAATCAATCATAGAATTATTTCCTGACGTCATGCTGGAATCACCTAAGAATTGTATTATATTGCAAATTGGTAAAAGGTATATTTTTTTGTATATAGTGATATAGATAATATACAGTTATATGAAAAAGTTTGGGCACCCCTATTAATCTTAAGCTTAATGTTTTATAAAAATTGGTGTTTTTGCAACAGCTATTTCAGTTTGATATATGTAATAACTGTTGGACACAGTAATGTTTCTGCCTTGAAATGAGGTTTCTTGTACTAACAGAAAATGTGCAATCTGCATTCAAACAAAATTTGACAGGTGCATAAGTATGGGCACCTCACCAGAAAAGTGACATTAATATTTAGTAGATACTCCTTTTGCAAAAATAACAACCTCTAGTCACTTCCTGTAGCTTTTAATGAGTTCTTGGATCCTGGATGAAGGTATTTTTGACCATTCCTCTTTACAAAACAATTCCAGTTCAGTTAAGTTTGATGGTCGCCGGGCATGGACAGCCCTCTTCAAATGATCCCACAGATGTTCAATGATATTCAGGTCTGGGGACTGGGATGGCCATTCCAGAACATTGTAATTGTTCCTCTGCATGAATGCCTGAATAGATTTGGAGCGGTGTTTTGGATCATTGTCTTGCTGAAAGATCCATCCCCTGCATAACTTCAACTTTATCATTGATTCTTGAACATTATTGTCAAGAATCTGCTGATACTGAGTGGAATCCATGCGTCCCTCAACTTTAACAAGATTCCCGGTGCCAGCATTGGCAACATAGCCCCAAAGCATGATGGAACCTCCACCAAATTTTACTGTGGGTAGCAAGTGTTTTTCTTGGAATGCTGTGTTTTTTTGCCGCCATGCATAACACCTTTTTGTATGACCAAATAACTCAATCTTGGTTTCATCAGTCCACAGGACCTTCTTCCAAAAAGAAATTGGCTTCTCCAAATGTGCTTTTGCATACCTCAGCCGACTCTGTTTGTGGCGTGCTTGCAGAAACGGCTTCTTTCGCATCACTCTCCCATACAGCTTCTCCTTGTGCAAAGTGCGTTGTATAGTTGACCGATGCACAGTGACACCATCTGCAGCAAGTTGATGCTGCAGCTCTCTAGAGGTGGTCTGAGGATTGTCCTTGACTGATCTCACCATTCTTCTTCTCTGCCTTTCTGATGTTTTTCTTGCCTGCCACTTCTGGCCTTAACAAGAACTGTCCCTGTGTTCTTCCATTTCCTTACTATGTTCCTCACAGTGGAAACTGACAGGTTAAATCTCTGAGACAGCTTTTTGTATCCTTCCCCTAAACAACTATGTTGAATAATCTTTGTTTTCAGATCATTTGACAGTTGTTTTGAGGAGCCCATGATGCCACTCTTCAGAGGAGATTCAAACAGGAGAACAACTTGCAAGTGGCCACTTTAAGTAGCTTTTCTCATGATTGCATGCACCTGGCTATGAAGTTCAAAGCCCAGTGAGGTTACAAAACCAAAAAAAGTGCTTTAGTAAGTCAGTAAAAGTAGGTAGGAGTATTTAAAACAAGAAAATGATAAGGGTGCCCATACTTATGCACCTGTCAAATTTTGTTTGAATGCAGATTGCACATTTTCTGTTAGTACAATAAATCTCATTTCAAGGCAGAAACATTACTGTGTCCAACAGTTATTACATATATCAAACTGAAATAGCTGTTGCAAAAATACCAATTTTTATAATACATTAAGCTTAAGATTAATAGGGGTGCCCAAACTTTTTCATATAACTGTATATACAGCTGGTATGTATATAATCATATATGTACAGCTGGTATAACCTGGGTATCTTCTGTATATAATTATATATGTATAGCTGGTATAATGTCACGGGTTTGTCATATGTAGCAGACAGTCGTTCTGCTGCTGGTTGCAGAAGGTCACTTTGTTTGGCATTACAGATGCCTTCTTAAATCTGTTTTACTTTAGGACCCAGCGGCTACCTCCCTCCTGCTGTGATTGAAACCCTGGCCTAGGTGTTTAAATACTTTCAGTTCGCTGCAGGGAGGGGCCAGTGATATTCACATATTCCCTTGTGAAGGCTTGGAGCTATTGCAGTCTGCTTACTTCCTCTCTGGTGCTTGGAGGATGTTTGGTGGAATCTCTCTGAACTCGGCTCAAGCTAAGTTTCTGCCCCCTTTGTTTGTCTCCCTTGTTGTCTTTAGTTTATAGTGGGGACTGACCAGTGTTCATCCCCCCTTCCCCATCCAGGGCCTAGATCTAGTGACTACAGGGCTTAGGTTCCCTGTTCAGCAACTGGTGAGGAACCAATATAGGGACAGTAGGGTAGACAGGGTAATATTAGATCAGCCTAGGAAGTCTCCATTCCCCCTTTCCCAAGTGTCTGGGCTCCCTTTCCCTCATCTCTTCTTGTTGCACTTCGTCTTTCCTACACTGACATTGACATATAACCTGGGCATCTTCAGTTTATATTTATAAATAAAATGTTAATTTTTTAATACTTTGTAGAGTCCTTTGCAGCAATGACGGCCTGAGGCCGTGATCATCACCCTCGCTGGTCTCCTCCTGTGTGAGGCTTTTCCGCCTTTGCTACAGTGACTTCAGTTGCAGCTTGTTTGTGGCTCTTTGTGTCTTAAGCCTATGAAATGCGGCTCAAAGGGGCTGAGATCTGGTGAGGACTCGAACATTGCAGAATATTCTTCTTCTTTGCTTTCACAGGATTTTTGGGTCATTGTCTGTCTGTCCTGTGAAGCGCTGTCCAATCAACCTTGCTGCACTTGGTTAAATCTCAGCAGAAATTATTGCCCTGTACACACAGGATTCACCCAGCTGCTTCTGTCTTCAGTCACATCAATAACCACTAGTGATCCGGTGCCATTGGAAGCCATGCATGCCCGAACCATCACACCGCCTCCACCATGTGTTACACAGGATGTGCCGAGGATCAGGAGCTGCTCCAAGCCTTCTCCAGGCTTTCTTCTTCCCAACATTCTGATACAAGTTGATCTTCGTTTTGCTTTTCCAGAACTGGGGGCTTCCTTAGATGTTTTTTGGCAAAGTCCAATCTGGCCTTACTATTTTTAAGGCTCATTAATGGTTTGCACCTTGAGGTGACCGTTCTGTATTTGCTCTCATAATGTCTTCTCTTAATGGTGGACTTAGATACTGAGATACCAACTTCCTGGAGAGTGATCTTCACTTGAGTGGATATAGTGTTGTGTTCACCATTGGATCATGCACCACTGATATTTTCCGTAAACGTCTGGGCCTTTTGAGTTCTCAAGCTCACCAGGGTACTCTTTTTTTTTTTTCCAGAACGTACCAAACTGTTAATTTGGCCACTCCTAACATTTCTGCTATTTCTCTGATGGATTTCTTCTTTTTTTTCAGCTTAATGATGACCTATTTTTCCTCCATTGAGAGCTCCTCAGACCGCATGTTATGGGTTCACAGCAACAGCTTCCAAATGCTAATGCCGACCTGGAATTAGCTCCAGACCTTTTATCTGCTTAACTGTTGATGGAGTAATGAGGGAATAGCATATTAAAGAGCTTTTGAGATAACTGTCCAATTACTTTTAGTCCCTTTAAAAAGAAGCAACTCCATATTAATCCCTTTCTGACGTGTGACTTAATAGTACGTCATGGTGACCTGGGCCGATTGGACCAATGACGTACTATTAGGTCATATGGAGATCACGCCCGCACACAAGCGGTGCGGGGCGATCGCCGCCGGGTGGTCCTGCACCGCTCCTGCACATTAACCCCCTCAATGCTGCGATCGAAGTCGATCGCAGCATTGCGGGGGCAAGGGGAGGTGATCACCGATACTCACTTCTCCTGCCAGCGTCCAACGCTGTCTACCGCAGTTCCCAGATGTTGCCATGACGACCTGATGTCGCCATGACAACATCCGGGTCACCAGACAGCAGGAAGATACTTTGGTCATGTGCAGTGCATGACCAAAGTACCTTCTCCCTCTGCAGCAGTGACTGCCTGTATATCACAGGGAGCTGCTGCTGCTCTCTATGCTATACAGGCGATCTGTAATAAAATGTGACAGTCCCATAGTGGGCAAGGTGTAAAAAGTAAAAAAAGAATCAAAATGTGAAATTTAAAAAAAAATTAAAAAAATTGTAAAAATATTTTTTAAAAATTAAAAAATAATCGAAAAAAATATAAATATTTTGTACCCATAAATAAATATTATTATGGAAAAAAAACAATAAAACTACCCATATATGGTATCGCCACGTCCAGAACGACGTGTCCTATAAAACTGTTCTACTAGTTAACCCCTTTAGTGAACACGTTAAAAAAAGAAAGAAAAAAAAGAAAAAAAACATGCTTTGTCATCATACCGCCAAACAAAAAATGCAATAAAACGCAATCAAAAAAGATGAATGCAAATAAAAATGGTACCGCTGAAAACGTCATCTTGTCCCGCAAAAAACAGCGCATTTAAAAACGCCAAAACATAAAAAAACAATATAAATGTAGTACCGCTGTAATCATACTGATCTGAAGAATAATGCTGCCTTATCAATTTTACCACACGCAGAACGGTATAATAAATAAACATAAAAAACAATACCGGAATTGTTGGTTTTTGTTTATTCTCCCTCCCAAAAATCGGAAAGCGATCAAAAAATGTCACGTGCCCAAAAATAGTACCAATAACAACGTCAACTTGTCCCGCAAAAAATAAGCCGTCAAAACTAGTCTTTGCAAAAAAAAAGCATAATTTACTGTGTGACAGCTGTCAATCATAAAAACCCGATATGAATCTGGTATCTCTGTAATCGCACCGACCCGAAGAATAAAGCAGTCTAATCACTTATACCGCACGAGGAATGGCGTAAAAAATTAACTCTAGGGTTGTGCTAAGGTTAGGATTAGGATTTTTTCAAAAGTAAAGAAAAAAAATGATGACGATATGACAACTAGCTTAGCTCTTTTATCAACTCGTTCGACAGCTCTCCTCTACGCCGCGGTGAGGGTAGACCAAAATCGGACAATTTCTTTCCAGAAATTATTAATATTTTGTCCTTGATAAGCCCCAACGCCTCATTGAAACAGAGATCATCGTTAACGTGATCCATTCTTTCAAATCTGTGCATGATATCCTCTGATAACGCAGTTTTATACTTGTGCCAGAGTTGTAGATGATTGGATAAACCGCAAGTGCATATCAATATGGCAAACAGCTCTCTTATTTGCGCCGGGGAGCGACATAGCACGGCCTCTTCTAAGGTGGTATCCCAGTGGTTATCATCTTCCAACAACCCCATCTTCTCACACACCTGCCGAAAAGTTGCAAGTTCTTGACCTTCAAATGTTTTTAAATCCGAGAAGTTGGTTGGACCCCTTATTACATTCAGCAGCATACGCAAGCAATAACATTCAAAATTGCTAACGTGCACCGTGTAAATGCGACCTAGAGCGTCTCCTGCCTTCACACCTGGCCAGCCATCGACAGGTGTTCCTTGTAAACGACGTTTCCATTGCTTCCGTGCCACATTCCAAGTATAGTAGCGAGGCACGTCAATGTAAAGTAATGTTTTTGCAAACGTATCACTTTGGCACAACAGGAAAAATGCAGTTAGTGTAGTTTTAGGTGGTGCTTCTATGTCCCGACACATAGTTTGTTCGCTACTAACTATTACAGCAGCTATTTCATTTGTAGTAGGGGCATTGAATCGTCTCTCATGTTGACCACGTGGTACACGGTCTGGGTGAATCACTACTTTGAAATGATCGTCATTGATCATTCTGTCTCTAGCCGTTTTAAATTCATGCACCAAAATGTTGTGGTCGTGAAGTACTCGTTGTAATTTTTTAACTATGTTTCTATCTACGCTTTGCACGCACTCAGTACGCCTGTTGATTTGTTCTTCTTCGTCACCTATGAAATAAACTTGTAAAAATTGTGGTTGCGAAATGGACGTAGGAATTAAAGAACTGATACGGTGGTATACTTGTCCTTGTATTGTAAAGGTCGGGCAAAACCCTGGCATTGAGACAATTTGATCTGCTCCAAAAGACGTCATATGAAAGCACATGTTGTATTTTCTTATATTATTTAGAAAAAGGCGAGATTCATCAGTTTCATTAGAGAAAAGCTCTTTTAAAGGTTGAACTGGCTCATCTATATAAGGAAGAGCTACTTTCCCGCTCAAACAGATACCTGCTGCTTCCTCTTTCCACTTAAGAGCTCCGCAATATTTGCAATCTATGGTCATTGCTTCTATTTTTATAAGCTTGTGAGTTTCATAATCAAGAGTCTCGTCGTACTCAAATGCAGCTTTATTAAACAATATCCATGTATTTCTTGTAAATGTTTGACGTCGCTGTGCTGCCCTTTCAGCAACAGTGCGTCTGCGAGATTCGGTCATTTCATAAGTTTCAGTGGCTCTTTGGGACGCCATGTAAGTCGCTTGCTGCTGACGTCGAGCTTGGGACTGTTCTTGAGTTTCAGCAGCCCGTTGAGACGCCAGATACTCCGCACGCTGTTCACATCGGGCTTGGGACTGTTCTTGAGTTTCAGCAGCCCGTTGAGACGCCAGATACTCCGCACGCTGTTCACATCGGGCTTGGGAATGTTCTTGAGTTTCAGCAGCCCGTTGAGACGCCAGATACTCCGCACGCTGTTCACATCGGGCTTGGGACTGTTCTTGAGTTTCAGCAGCCCGTTGAGACGCCAGATACTCCGCATGCTGTTCACGTCGGGCTTGGGACTGTTCTTGAGTTTCAGCAGCCCGTTGAGACGCCAGATACTCCGCATGCTGTTCACATTGGGCTTGGGACTGTTCTTGAGTTTCAGCAGCCCGTTGAGACGCCAGATACTCCGCATGCTGTTCACATCGGGCTTGGGACTGTTCTTGAGTTTCAGCAGCCCGTTGAGACGCCAGATACTCCGCATGCTGTTCACATCGGGCTTGGGACTGTTCTTGAGTTTCAGCAGCCCGTTGAGACGCCAGATACTCCGCATGCTGTTCACATCGGGCTTGGGACTGTTCTTGAGTTTCAGCAGCCCGTTGAGACGCCAGATACTCCGCATGCTGTTCACATCGGGCTTGGGACTGTTCTTGAGTTTCAGCAGCCCGTTGAGACGCCAGATACTCCGCATGCTGTTCACGTCGGGCTTGGGACTGTTCTTGAGTTTCAGCAGCCCGTTGAGACGCCAGATACTCCGCATTCCGTTCACGTCGGGCTTGGGATTGTTCTGGAGTCTCTGCAGCTCTATGTGCCGCACAACGCACCGCCTGCTCAAGCCTTCGTTGCTCGGCTTGTTGAGACGTCTCATCACGTCTAATTATTTTCATAGCTCGGGCTTTATTAGAGCTTTGCGAAATGTTAGACTTACGCTTTCGCGGCATTTTTATAAGTACTAATTACAAAATAGGTACTTTGTAAAGTTCAAACAAAATACTAAAACAATCTAATTAGTTATATTACGATCGCTGTACAGACGATATCAGTTGTATATGACTGGTCTATGAGGAGCAGCTGTGGCGCGGTTACCCATAGCAACCATTCCCAGTGCTCTGTGGGAGCTGAGAGCAGCCTGCTGGTGCTGTGGGTGACATGCTGCGCTGCACACACACAGGGCTGTGCTGCACACAGGAGGGGAGGACGCCATTTGTGTAGCGCTGCTGCCGGTGCTGTCAGGCTGCAGTGTGTGCATCCTCCATGGAGCCGCGCTCAGGTTACTGCCCCTCCCCGTGTGTGAGTCACATCCCCTCCGCCCAGGAGAGGCGCTCGGAACTTTCCCGGCTGCAGCAGCTGGCGCAGGTGAGCGCATGTTTTATTATACGGTGTTATGTGGAGGGACAATGGCGGCGGGGACCCCCTGTGTGAGGAAAATGACGGCCCGGTGCCCACGGGCAACCTGCAGGAGGAAGCCTCACACTCCCCCGGGCTGTGGGCGCGCTGGGACGTGTAGTTCCCTAGTAACCTGTTCCTGACATATGGGCTGTTTTCTGGGCTATTTTTTTTTTTTTTTTTAAGTCTGAGAAAATGTCATAAATTATCCTTCTCCCTTCAGCTGTTTCCAGAGTGTAATGTATCAGGGTGAGCTCATGACTGACAGCTGCCAAAGTTTCTAGGAAATGTCAGTCCCTGGGGGTCGTGTGTGAACCCCCTGTGCCACACTTGTACCTGGCCACGGTATATGATCACCCCTGTATTCTGACTGTGGACAGGCGGCAACTGTGACCTCACTATACAATGATCCACTATGGGCAAATGATTGTATTATCAATCTCTTCTGACTGCTGTAAATCAGCCATTTAAATATCACCTGTGTATGTGTGTATATAAGAGTTTGATAAATATACTAAAAAGTTTGATAAATATACTAAAATGTGCATTGTAAAATAGTATCTAATTTAATTCAATTTATGGTTCACAATTTTGGTCATAGTGGCTTCCACATAAAAGGTAGATATATGCTGTCGCGGACTTTTATTTAGAACTATTCAAGACAAACAATTCTACGGTACATCATCTTTGTGTAACTCCAACGGTTTAGGCAGCGTACGCCAAGATAGCTCTCAGAGGCCAGATTTTTTTCCGACTTAATTGACATGTATCGTTATATTACGACCAAAATTACATAAAATCATTACAAATTGTAGCCTATATGTTATTCCGATGTATAATCTATATTACTGTAAAGTTTCATGCAAATCCGTCCAGTAGTTTTTTCGTGAAAGAGTAACAAACATACATACTCACAAACTTTCGCATTTATAATATTAGTAGGATATGTACAGCTGGTATAACCTGGGCATCTTCTGTGTATAATGATATATGTACAGCTGGTATAACCTGGGCATCTTCTGTGTATAATTATATTTTTACAGCTGGTATAACCTGATATCTTTTGTATATATGTACAGCTGGTTTAAATATATCACATATATAGTGATATGTACTAATAATACATAACAATAATAATGGCATTAATAGCATGCAAAAATAATTATCGATAGCAACTAGAAAATGGTTTATGTTCAGTATACAACAAAGTAAACATGTATTATTTTCAAATTTGTAATAAAGCAGAAAAGGGAAATTAGTTTCTATTTATACTTTTACAAGAAATTATTAATACATTGAACTATTTCTGCTTTATAATGAGGATGATCAGAAAAGAGCTGACACTGGGCTATCAGATGGGCTCGGTAATAGTTGGTAACATTAGACGACACATTGTAGTAATGGGCTAATAATGCTCTTTATACTGTAAAATTGTGTAACCTAATCCACCTGTTAAGTCCTTTGCACCAATCTTCTTTTTATCTAGTTGTTTTAGATGGAAAACACTTTTATGTCTGTTAATGACCAATGATTTATCACTGTGGCATATATAATGTTTTCTGAGTGGGAAGTAGTGAAAGTAGTGAGCAAAATCTGTCCAATTACGTTTATTTGGATTTCAATGGCAACACTAATTATTTCAGTATTTCAGTATTTGCTACGTAAAGTGTTTGAGCTTTTAGACAGGGAAATGGGCCACATTTAAAGGGTAAAGTGCAATTCATTTTTTTGGGGTGCGGGGGTCTAAGAAAAGGGAAGTAACTTTCAAGGCTTCATTAGAAAGTAAGTTATTTGCTTACAGCTTCTAACTAATCACAATGTATTCGGGTGAGGCCCTTAACGTGGCGTTTTCATCACCCAATGACATTATTTAAATCGAGTTTTTTTTACGTTGGCCCGTTCCTGACTGCCCACGGTCTTTTGACGGTGGGCGGTTTGTGTTTCGAGTCTGCAGCGACATCTTCTGACATAAAGTTGGAGCAGGTCGAGTCTCAAGCTGTCAGCTACAGCCTTAGGATAAGATCAAAGCGGTTTATCACCTTTTCTGTCTTCTCTTATACCAGTTACATCGCACTCAATTACTCAATGAGCACTATGTAGCAAAAAGAAGCATCAGCAATCCTTCCGCTTATATTAGTCCTGGCAATCACATGATCGACAATACTACATAATATAAAAATAATATAGAATAATTTTTTTTTTATATATAAAATAGAAATAGAAAAAATAATAATGGAACAGCACAATAATTGAGAGATAGTGGGTGCAAAGTCTCCCAAACAATAATCCGGTTGTAAATTAAAAGAAAGGCAACACTTGAAAAGATTACAAAAGAAAAAGTGGACTAATATTAGCTCATGCGGTTTCCAATAAGTGCAATAAAATGCAATTAAAAAAAAATATATAAATGGAAAAAGTACGCCACAAAAAAATATGAAAAAAAACAAACCATTATTTAGCAGCGCAATGAAACAAAAGGACTTCAGATGGACTCTGTGCTTTTTTTGCCTTATGTCTGACACAAAAGATGGACAATTAAAAAAAATATATAATAAAAAATGGAGTCAAGTTGAACTCAGCCTTATTGCTATGGCTTCCTTGGAGGGTCCATCTGAATCCCAAACAGAAGGGCCAAAATGCAATGTGAATAGCCACTTAGTTACTAAAAATCAGAGGAAATCTGTGGGAAAGTAAGATCTATTTGTAGCAATAAAGACAATCTATATTATACTCCCACCACCAAAATAAAACTGATTGCATGACTGTGTAGGCTATAGGACCTATGGTCTGACTAGTTAGCAGAGCCGCATGACGTGAGTGTCCCTAACGTGAGTGGAGACCAAGGCAGTGGATAGCGTGATCCTGAGTAATGAGAGAGGGGGAAAGAGAGAAGTGACCGAAGGACAGAGTGATGCACGGGAGACGGGTACTGGGGTGGGAGGCTTAGCAGTACGGCTCCGAGTTTATAACTCAGAGAGGTAAGGGGCCAGGACGGAACACGGAATGTAAGATTAAGAGAGTGGCCCTGGCGGGAGTTCCAAGGTGTCAGCAAGATGAGAGGCTAAGTACCAGCCATATTGTCAAACTAGTTCCCTTAAGAGGGAAGAGGACATGGAACCGTGGGTTGAAGTACAGGACTCTCACTAACTGGACTGTAGAACAGTGCTGGGTTGTGGTGACGACAACTGAACAAGTGGAGACAGGAACCAATTGATTTTAGAGAAAGGATCCGAGACTGTGTGTGAAAATGCTCTGTGTTGTAAAGGAAACGTTCATTAACCCCTTTCTGACGTATATGGTAAAAGTACGTCCTTGTGCACTGGGCCTATTTGGCCAGGGACGTACTATTACTGCATACTGTGATCGTGCCCGCAGACAAGCGGTGCGGGGCGATCGCCGCCGGGTGTCAGCTGATTGTCACAGCTGACACCTGGTACTATGTGCAAGGAGTGGTCCCGCACCACTCCCTGCACATTAACCCCCGAAATTCTGTGATTGAAGTCGATCGCAACTTTCCGGGAGCAAGCGGAGGTAAGCGCCGATACTTACCTCCTCTCCGGCGTCCAGAGATGTCTGAGCCGGGTCCCGGTGGTTGTCATGGTGATCCGGATGCCGTCATGACAACATCCGGGTCACCAGACAGCAAGAAGTTACTTTTACCATGCGCAATGCGCGATCAAAGTAACTTCTTCCTCTGCAGCACTGACAGCCTGTATTGTACAGGAATGGTGCTGCATCCCTATGCTATACAGGCGATCAGAATGTAAAAAGTGAAAGTCCTATAGTGGGACAAAGTATAAAAGTCCAAAAAGTGTCAAAAAGTTAAAAAAGAAAAAAAAAATTGTAAAAATATAAAAAAAAAAATGAAAACAATAATTAAAAAAAATAAAAAAATATTGTACACACAAATAAATATTATGAAAAAAAAACAACAAAACAATAAAAGTACACATATGTGGTATCGCTGCGTTCGGTTAACCCCTTTAGTGAACACGGTAAAAAAAAAAAAACGAGAAAAACAATGCTTTATCATCATACCGCCCAAAAAAAATGAAATAAAACGCGATCAAAGAGGCGAATGTAAATTAAAATTGTACTGCTGAATACGTCATCTTGTCCCGCAAAACATAAGCCACCATATAGCTCCATCAGCCGAAAAGTAAAAAAGTTATAACTCTCAGAATAAAGCGATGCAAAAAAATAATTTTTTCTATAAAATAGTTTTTATTGTGTAAAAGCGCCAAAACATAAACTATATAAATGTGGTACCGCTGTAAACGTACTGACCCGAAGAATAAAGCTGCCTTATCAATTTTACCACACGCGGAACGGTATTAAAAAAAATGGTACCAATAAAAACGTCAACTTGTCCCGCAGAAAACAAGTCATCACATGACTGTTGGCCGAAATATGGAAAAATTATAACTCTCTAAATATGGCAATGCAAAAACTAGTCTTTGCAAAAAATGCGTCTTTTAGTGTGTGACAGCTGTCAATCAAAAAAAACGATATAAATCTGGCATCTCGTATCGCTGTAATTGCACTGACCCGAAGAATAAAGTCGTCTAATCACTTATACCGCACGAGGAATGGCATAAGAAATAAACTCTAGGGTGAGAGTTGTGCTAGGGTTAGGGTTGTGCTAGGGTTAGGGTTAGGGTTGGGCTAGGGTTAGGGTTGGGCTAGGCTAGGGTTGGGATAGGGTTGGGCTAGGGTTAGGGTTGGGCTAGGTTTAGGGTTGGGCTAGGGTTAGGGTTGGGCTAGGGTTGGAGTTAGGGTTGTGTTGGGGTTGGGATTTTTTCAAAAGTAAAGAAAAAAAAATGACGATGATATGGCAACTAGTGTTGAGCACAAGTGATTGCTACTTGAGTTTCCATCGGGTGCTCGGGTATGCACCGAGTATCGCGGGTGCTCAAGTGACATGCTCGAGTCTCCACCACATATGTTTTGCAGCTGTTATACAGCCAAAAAAAACTCCCGGGGATTTCCTGCCATGCACGAGCGATCCCCGCATGGTTTTTTTGGGGGTGTCTAATAACTGTGAAACATGCGGGGAGGGGACTCGAGCATCCACGATACATGGTGCATACCTGAGTACCTGATGCAAACTCAAGTAGCGAGCACATGCGCTCAAGACTAATGACAACTTTTTCAATATGATGACCAAATGTTATCAAATTCTGTGTCGTACCTCTGGATTCAAAATGTTCACTATACCCCTTGATAAAATCCTTGAGGGGTGTAGTTTCCAAAATGGTGTCACTTGTGGGGGGTTTCCACGGTTTAGGCACCTCAGGGGCTCCCCGAATGCAACATGGCGTCCCCTAATTATTCAAGCAAATTTTACATTCAAAAAGTCAAATGGCGCTCCTTCTCTTCCGAATCCTGCCGTGCGCCCAAACAGTGGTTTTCCCCCACATATGGGGTATCGGCTTACTCAGGAGAAATTGCACTACAAATTTCATGGTGCAATTTCTCCTGTTACCCTTATGAAAATGCAAAATTGGAGGCTGAAAAACATTTTTGTTGGAAAAATGTGAAAATTTTATTTTTACGGCTCAATGTTATAAACTTCTGTGAAGCACCTGGGGGTTCAAGGTGTTCACCACACATCTAGAGAAGTTCCCTGAGGGATCTAGTTTCCAAACTGGTGTCACTTGTGGGGGGTTTCCACTGTTTAGGTGCATAAGGGGCTCTCCAAACGCAACATGGCGTCTGCTAATTATTCAAGCAAATTTTACATTCAAAAAGTCAAATGGCGCTCTTTCCCTTTTGAACACTGTCATGCGCGGCTCACAAAATTTTGGAGGAAAATGGGGGGTGCATCTTATAGTCCGAATGTTGTTGGGGGGGTATATATATATATATATATATATATATATATATATATATATATATATATATATATATATATACATATATATGTATACTGTGCTGGGGGGAGCGGTTGCGGCGGAGGAGCAGGGCACAGGAGGCAGCAGCCTCCTGCTGCAGCCTACACTGTCCCCGCTGCTAAAGAAAATGAATATTCACTGCTCCCCACGCCCATAGGTGTGGGGAGCACTGAATATTCATGCTCCTTAATAGCCGGCACACAGCGTAGCTGCAGCGCGGCTCCTGCTGCTGCCGGGCGATCGCATGTGCCCGCTGTTAAAGGGCATGAATATTCACGCCCATGGGCATGGAGAGGGGGTGAATATTCATGCCCTTTAATAGCGGGCACACACGATTGCCCGGCAGCAGCACGAGCCACGCTGCTGATACACTGTGTGCCACTATTAAGGAGCATGAATATTCAGTGCTCCCCACGCCTATGGGCGTGGGGAGCAGTGAATATTCATTTTCTTTAGCAGCGGGGACAGTGTAGGCTGCAGCAGGTGGCTGCTGCCTCCTGTGCCCTGCTCCTCCACCGCAACCACTCCCCCCAGCACAGTATATACAGTATAGACCAAAAGTTTGGACACACCTTCTCATTTAAAGATTTTTCTGTATTTTCATGACTATGAAAATTGCACATTCACACTGATGACATCAAAACTATGAATTACCACATGTGGAATTATATACTTAACAAAAAAGTGTGAAACAACTGAAAATATGTCTTATATTCTAGGTTCTTCAAAGTAGCCACCTTTTGCTTTGATGACTGCTTTGCACACTCTTGGCATTCTCTTGATGAGCTTCAAGATGTAGTCAACGGAAATGGTCTTCCAACAATCTTGAAGGAGTTCCCAGAGATGCTTAGCAGTTATTGGCCCTTTTGCCTTCACTCTGCGGTCCAGCTCACCTCAAACCATCTCGATTGAGTTCAGGTCTGGTGACTGTGGAGGCCAGGTCATCTGGCGTAGCCCCCCATCACTCTCCTTCTTGGTCAAATAGCCCTTACACAGCATGGAGGTGTGTTTGGGGTCATTGTCCTATTGAAAAATAAATGATGGTCCAACTAAACGCAAACCGGATGAAATAGCATGCCGCTGCAAGATGCTGTGGTAGCCATGCTGGTTCAGTATGCCTTCAATTTTGAATAAATCCCCAACAGTGTCACCAGTAGTGTTGAGCCACCCCCGTAGTGTTCGGGTTCGGTTCGGTTCGTCGAACACCGGGATGTTAGAGGAACTATTTGTCGAACTGTTCGTCGAACACCTTAGAACACCGTCGAACACCGTTAAAACCAATGGCAGGCAAACAAAAACACATAGAAAACACCTTCAAAGGTGTCCAAAAGCTGACAAACTGCTCAGAAGACGTTCTCTTTAAAAAAGCCGGCCGGCAATTCAGCAGCGGCATACACCGGTACCCGACAATTTAGACAAGAAGGAATAGAGCATCACACATAGATTAGATAGATAGAAACATGTCAGTCACATATATAAGAAGTACAGTGACAGTGTTGGTTACTGTACTTGTCATTTAGTGTAAAGGATTTATTAAAAAAAATATTAGTGTTTTCATGCACCGTATCTTTAAAAAAGCCGGCTGGCAATTCAGCAGCGGTACCCGACAATTTAGAACAGAAAGATAGAGCATCACACATAAATTAGATAGATATAAACATGTCAGTCACATATATAATAAGTACAGTGACAGTGTTGGTTACTGTACTTGTCATTTAGTGTTAAAATAAAGGATTTATTAAAAAAAAAATTGACGTGGGGTTCCCCGTAATTTTAGGCTCTAGCGGAGGTTAAGCAGACGGCTGGGGCAGATGTTTGAAGCCTGGGAAGGGGGTAATACCCATGGAGCTTCCCAGGCTACTAATATCAGCCCCCAGCTGAATACCTAGCCTTTACTAGCTATTAAAATGGGGGACCCCCCCAAAAAATGACGCGGGGTCCCCCCTATTTTAATAGCTAGCAAAGGCTAGGCAGACAGCTGGGGGCTGATATTAATAGCCCAGGAAGGGTGCCATGAATATTGGCCCCCTCCCAGGCTAGAAACACCAGCCATCAGCAGTCACAGAAATGGCGCATCCATAGGATGGGGTTGATGTCAGCTTATAATGCCAGCTGACATCAAGCCCAGGTTAGTAATGGAGAGGCGACTATAAGACACCCCCATTACTAACCCCATAGTCAAAGTTAAAAAAAAACACAAACACCAAGAATAAAGTCCTTTAATTGAAATAAACACACAATTTTTTATTGTTCTAAATTAAACCCTACTTACCATCACGCCCATTCCAGCTGAAGCCAACGATCTCCTACAATAAAAGTAAAATAATAAAGCAACATCATCCTTACCTTTCCATGGTTCCCAGGACAGCTTCAGCTCTGCTACATCGAGATGACAGGCTGGACCGCAGCAGAAAGCTGCCATCCAGCCTGTCATCCCGCAGACACTGAGAAGCGCAGGCTTGCTTGCGCTCCTCATTGTCTCGCTGTGACGGCATCCAGATGAGCCGAGTTCATGTCCAATGAACTCAGCTCACCTCATGCACGTCACTGACAGCGTGGGAAAATTCTCCTGCACTCAGCGCTTCAGCGTGAGAATTATCCCACGCTGTCAGTGACGTGCATGAGGTGAGCTCATGTCCAATGAACTCAGCTCACTTCATGCACGTCACTGACAGCGTGAGAAAATTCTCCTGCACTCAGCGCTTCAGCATGAGAATTTTCCCACGCTGTCAGTGACGTGCATGAGGTGAGTTCATGTCCAATGATCTCAGCTCACCTCATGCACGTCACTGACAGCGTCGGAAAATTCTCACGCTGAAGCGCTGAGTGCAGGAGAATTTTCTCACGCTGTCAGTGACGTGCCTGAGGTGAGCCGAGGTCATTGGACATGACCTCGGCTCATCTTTATGCCGTCACAGCGAGACACTGAGGAGCGCAAGCATGCCTGCGCTTCTCAGTGTGTGCGGCATGGCAAGCTGGATGGCAGCTTTCTGCTGCGATCCAGCCTGTCATGTGAATGTAGCAGAGCTGAAGCCGTCCTGGGAACCATGGAAAGGTAAGGATGATGTTGCTTTATTATTTTACTTTTATTGCAGGAGATCTTTGGCTTCAGCTGGAATGGGCGTGATGGTAAGTAGAGTTTAATTTAGAACAATAAAGAATTGTGTGTTTATTTCAATTAAAGGACTTTATTCTTGGTGTTTGTGTTTTTTTTTAACTTTGACTATGGGGTTAGTAATGGGGGTGTCTTATAGACGCCTCTCCATTACTAACCTGGGCTTGATGTCAGCTGGCATTATAAGCTGACATCAACCCCAGCCCTATTACCCCACTGCCGCCGCTACAGGGCAGTGGGAAGAGCGAGGCTAAGTGCCAGAATTGGCGCATCCTATGGATGCGCCATTTCTGAGGGGGCTGACGGCTGGAGTTTCTAGCCTGGGAGGGGGCCAATATTCATGGCACCCTTCCTGGGCTATTAATATCAGCCCCCAGCTGTCTGCCTAGCCTTTGCTAGCTATTAAAATAGGGGGGACCCCACGTCATTTTTTGGGGGGTCCCCCATTTTAGTAGCTAGTAAAGGCTAGGTATTCAGCTGGGGGCAGATATTAGTAGCCTGGGAAGCTCCGTGGGTATTACCCCCTTCCCAGGCTTCAAACATCTGCCCCAGCTGTCTGCTTAACCTCCGCTAGAGACTAAAATTATGGGGGACCCCACGCCATTTTTTTTTTAAATAAATCCTTTATTTTAACACTAAATGACAAGTACAGTAATCAACACTGTCACAGTACTTCATATATATGTGACTGACATGTTTCTATCTATCTAATCTGTGTGTGATTCTCTATTCCTTCTATTCTAAATTGTCGGCACCGATGCTGAATTGCCGGCCGGCTTTTTTAAAGAGACGGTGCATGAAAACACTATTATTTTTTTTAATAAATCCATTACACTAAATGACAAGTACAGTAAGCAACACTGTCACAGTACTTCATATATATGTGACTGACATGTTTCTATCTATCTAATCTATGTGTGAAGCTCTATTCTTTCTGTTCTAAATTGTCAGGTACCGGTGTATGCCGCTGCTGAATTGCCGGCTTTCCATGTTTCACTGTGAGCACTGTTCCCATCGATTTGGGCAATCACTGTAATGCCACAACCACCATGGCTGTGGCATTACAGTGAGTGGCTGACAATCCCTGCATGATTGGTGCTCTAAATAGCGCCAGACATGCAGGACACGCTTTTGGTGCACGAACAGTTATCGAACATAACCTCGAACAGCTGAATTTTTTGCAAATCGTTCGGGTTCGTCAAACAACTCGAACACCGCCCAAAACAGCTCGAATTTGAGATTGGCGAACAGTTCTAGTCGAACACCGCTCATCTCTAGTCACCAGCAAAGCACCCCCACACCATCACACCTCCTCCTCCATGCTTCACGGTGGGAACCAGGCATGTAGAGTCCATCCGTTCACCTTTTCTGCGTCGCACAAACACACGGTGGTTGGAACCAAAGATCTCAGATTTGGACTCATCAGACCAAAGCACAGATTTCCACTGGTCTAATGTCCATTCCTTGTGTTCTTTAGCCCAAACAAGTCTCTTCTGCTTGTTGCCTGTCCTTAGCAGTGGTTTCCTAGCAGCTATTTTACCATGAAGGCCTGCTGCACAAAGTCTCCTCTTAACAGTTGTTGTAGAGATGTGTCTGCTGCTAGAACTCTGTGTGGCATTGACCTGGTCTCTAATCTGAGCTGCTGTTAGCCTGCGATTTCTGAGGCTGGTGACTTGGATAAACTTATCCTCAGAAGCAGAGGTGACTCTTGGTCTTCCTTTCCTGGGTCGGTCCTCATGTGAACCAGTTTCTTTGTAGCGCTTGATGGTTTTTGCAACTGCACTTGGGGACACTTTCAAAGTTTGCCCAATTTTTCGGACTGAGTGACCTTCATTTCTTAAAGTAATGATGGCCACTCATTTTTCTTTACTTAGAATTTGTATTATGGCTAGAAAAAACAGCTAAAAGTCTATTCAGTAGGACTATCAGCTGTGTATCCACCTGACTTCTGCACAACACAACTGATGGTCCCAACCCCATTTATAAAGGTAAGATATCCCACTTATTAAACCTGACAGGGCACACCTGTAAAGTGAAAACCATTTCCGGTGACTACCTCTTGAAGCTCATCAAGAGAATGCCAAGAGTGTGCAAAGCAGTCATCAAAGTAAAAGGTGGCTACTTTGAAGAACCTAGAATATAAGACATATTTTCAGTTGTTTCACACTTTTTTGTTAAAGTATATAATTCCACATGTGTTAATTCATAGTTTTGATGCCTTCAGTGTGAATGTACAATTTTCATAGTCATGAAAATACAGAAAAATCTTTAAATGAGATGGTGTGTCCAAACTTTTGGTCTGTACTGTATATACCCCCCAGCAACATTCGGACTATAAGACGCACCCCCCATTTTCCTACAAAATTTTGGAGGAAAAAAGTGCGTCTTATAGTCCGATAAATGCGGTAATAATCAAATGGCTGTTCGCAGACAGGGTATAAAGTGATAATTCTCACTTATTTGATTGGTAAAGCAAAACAATATTAACAATATAAAAACTTAATAACATTGTAACTTACATCAATTTAATCAATATGCAATCCATTTGATACTTTGAATTATTGAAACCATCTTGTTAGATTAGGCCACCTATATTAGTATTATAGACCTTTCCCAAATGATCCCTCCATCCCACACTCTCTCCCCCTCCCTTAAATTAGGCGTAGTGGACCTAGGTTATCTTTAAGATCTTCAAGAATGTACCACGCTGTGGAAGTGAAGGGTTCCGCCACTTTCCTTTTTTCATCTAACGAGCAGCAATTTACAATAAACTGCTTCCATTTCGGAAGAAATTTGCCACCTGCGTCTCCTTATTGCTAAGGGCGTCCTGCTGCTCCACTCCCATAAAATGTTTAATTTGAGCTGTCAGCTCTTCAATGTGGGGGGTGTTGGGGTCTAGTCAATATTTAAGTAATTGTTTTTTTGCCAGGATAAGTAGGGTGTGGAGCAATTTCGGAGGGTTTCCCCTCTTCCCCTCAGTGTTCTCTGTGTTGTTCCAAAAATGTAACAAGGCTAGATAGGGGTAGAGACCCCAAATGGTGTTGATCATATCTAGTACTTGTCCCCAATATAAAACTGAGGCCGGGCATGACCATAGGCCGTGCATGAGGTCGGAGAGTGGAAGGTGGCATTTAGGGCAAGCTGTTAGCCTGTTTGAAAGCGGATCTTTTTTAGGTATGTTAAATGCATAGATGGCGCCATGCATGACTTTATATTGTGTTTCTCTCCATGAGTTGTTTCCAATATTTGAAGAAAGTATCTGGGTGAACTCCTAGTAGATTAGATCTCATTACAGAATAAAGGACAGATACTGAAGGGGTGCCCATTGGAGACAACAGAATAACATCCAACTCATTTTGAGAGACCTCAAAGCTCACATCTTTTAAAATGGCTATAATAGATAGTTTAATTTGTTCATATTGGAAAAAGTGTTGGGAAGGTGTATTGTATCTATCCAAACACTCGGTACATGTCATCCCTCTCTGCTCAGTTGGATGAAGAAGATGAGTACCCGCTATCTTTTGTACATACTCCCCACCAAGTTATAGTTCAGTGAAAAGCATATTTTTGACTAGTGGTCTCCCTAATTGAAGTCCTCAACATCTAGTCCTGGCCAACCAAAATCATCGGTAAAATGCGGCCTGCAAGAGCGTAGAGTCCTCACAGACTAATTCAAACTTCATGTAACGTGCCAGGGCATAAGAGACCAGTACCTCGCCCACGGCTACCGCCCCGCGCCCTGTTACAGTATAATTATAAAAGCAAATATATATTATACCATGAATATCAAATTCTACTCTACATAAATGAGTAATTAGCATCAATGTATAAGATACGGTGTCTAAAAGTTCAAATAGCAGTATATAATACAATAGTCATACTTTCCTACATTATACATAGAAGGTTAGGTCTCAGTGTCCCTCCATCCCTACGCGCGTTTTGTCCATTATACTCTACAACAGATATCACATACCCCTTTGATCAAGTCCAATGCATGTGTCCCTAAGCCATGAGACACCTTGGTTTTTATTTTTTGTATGTCATTTTACTAATAAATTTATTTAAAGGATTTACAGCTCACATTGTCCTGAAGCGTATACTGTTATATACATTGTGAGGCAGTGACTGGGATCGTATACGAGAGACGTTATATATCCCCCAGAATGTGTACAGAGACCTATTAAATCCATTGGAGTGCATTGCAGTCACAGACACAGCTGCGGCTGCAATGCAGGAATGAAGGTGAGCATTGACCTGGTCAGGCTATCTGGCTAAGGCATATTAAGTAAAACCCGGCAGGGCCTTTGTGTCACCCTGGCCTGGATGCCACAAGTATAATAAAAGCTGGAACTGGGGGCAGGGTTAGGGAGAACTGGATGACCTGTCTCAGTACTGAGACGTGTCCCGGAGCAGAGCAGGGACAGAAAGTTGTATTGCACCTAAGAGGAAGTGTGGCAGGAGGAGAGCCACAAGCCAGAGACAAGAGGCGAAGTGAGCCTGTCTTGGCAGATAAAGGACTTAATTTACCAGACTTTGGTGTCTGAGGCTGGGAGGATTCCACATTCTCCAGCAGATAACCAGTCCGCAGGGGACTGTATATTCCTTGGCCTAAGAAGCCTGAAGGCCCTGCCACAACAGAAGAGACCAGGAAAGTCATACCAGGCCGGGAGCAGAAAGGAACCCACGTTGCAGGCCATACAGACGAGAGTACACGGAGAGCTCGGAAACGTGGGCTGTTACCCTATAAGGAGGAGATAGCCAGAAGGAGCGCAGAAAGCACGGTAGGCTTACACCCTCACCCTGACCAGGGCCAATCTCCCAATTACTCTCAGACATCCAGGTCCCCTCCTAGCCGGGACTGTTTATGGGTCAGTTTACCTGTTTTAGTAAAGACCCTGGACTGCAACCTGTTGTCTGTGTGCTCCTTCGCGCCTCCAGCACTATCAGCACTGGGACTCTCACCACCATCACTCCCACGATCCACTACACTGCCCTGGGGCCGCACTCTTCCCGTGGGGAGTCACACCATCCCAGCTGCATACATCATCAGCCCCAGCGGTCTGCCTTGCAGCGGCGGTTCCTAATGACCGCAAATGCACGGGTGGCGTAGTCAGACATAATCAACAGCACATAACGGACTACCACTGGCCTGACCGCCCTGAGCCACGGAACCGGGTTGCCACTACTACTCCCATCATTCCCCTACTGCCCGGATCCAAGTGCCCCACGGCCCAGGGGGCGAGTCACCTTCATTTCTTGGAGGAGGCTACAGGAAGGCAGTGGGGCAGCCTCTTCCCTCCAACCCGGGTTTTCCAGTGGCTCTTGCCACAGGTCCTTTAAAAACCCTGCATTAAGGATTAGTGTTGTTCAAGGTTGGGACCTGCTAGGAGCACAGCAGGAAAGCTCGGCGGACCTGTGAGTAGCTGAGCCCACGCCTGGGGAGGATCTGCACCCGTCAGGCTCTGAACAGCCTGGAGCGACCATTGCCCCCGGTAACCGTTGTTATGGACTTGTGTTAACCCGGCTGCGAACCGGAGGACTTTCTGTTTACCTGTAAGTTTTGCTGAATAAAAGCTGCTTATGTTGGGCTTGCTTAGGTCACTGCCCCAGTTACTGCACGGTGTGAACACCGCCGCCTTACAGCTTGGTGGAGAATGTGGGCATTGTGACTGAGGCATACCCCACCGGCAGCTGCATGACCACAATCCGGCTGGCCATCTTTCAGCCCAATCCCATGGACAAAATGGAGGAGCTGTTAAGGCAATTGGTCCTCACGCAGCGGCAGGAGCAGTTCAAGCAGCAGGAGCAGCTCAAGCAGCAGCACACCAATGAGCTGATCGTGCAGCAGCTCACAGCTCTGCGGGAGACGCCGACAGCACCAGCCCCGGAACGTTGAGAGACCCGGGACAAGGTTCGTTCAGCATTGAGGAAGATGGGACCGGAGGACGATGTGGAAGCCTTCCTGTCCATCTATGAATGCACAGCAGAGAGGGAAAACCTTCCATCCAGCCAGTGGGCGGAAGTGGTGGCTCCGTTTTTGGTCGGCGATGCCCAAAAGGCTTACTTCGACCTCGGTCTGGAGGATGGCCAGGACTACCCGAGGCTCAAAGGTAAGATCCTTGCCCAACTGGGGGTCAATACATATGTGAGGGCTCAGCACATATTTTCATGGGCCTATGAGGAGACCCGACCAGCCCGGCCTCAGGCTTATGACCTTCTGCAGCTGGTAAAGAGGTGGCTCCAGCCTGAGACTTTGACTCCAATCCAGATGGTGGAGAGGGTGGCAATTGACCGGCTGGTGATGACTCTGCCTGCCGCTATCCAACGTTGGGTGGGGCAAGGGGACCCCGGAATCCTCGAGCAGGTGGTCAGCCTGATCGAGCGCTACTCGGCCACTCAGGACTTTATCTGGGACTCTGCCCCCTCGCGGCTGTCACGACGATCCCTGCCAACCCAGGAACCGGGAAAGGGGTCGCGTCCCTCTGCTAAGGACAGTCAGCACCGTACCCGTGCTGAAGGGGTACCCCAGAGTGAGAGTGGCGGGAGACCGGTTCCCTCCAAAACAGTCACAAGAGCTAACCGTGCCCCCGCCATTAGGTGCTGGCGGTGTCAGGGATCGGGACATGTGGCTGCTAATTGCCCCCTGACTATGGAGCCCATGGACTGCGGGTATAACCGCCGGGTCTCAATGTACGCCCTGACCATCTGCACTGCGAGTGCCAACGCCCCGGACAGTGAACCCCAACTGTGCCAGGTACTGGTTAATGGGTACCCCACAGAGGCCTTCCTAGACTCGGGGAGCCTAGTGACTTTGGTACATGGGTCACTGGTGGCAGGAGACAACCCCAGTGGACAGACAGTCGGGGTTGTGTATATCCATGGGGACCTCCGAGAGTACCCCACCGCGGAGGTAGTTTTGTCCACGTCATGTGGCGACATGAAACATGTGGTGGGGGTGGTAAAAACTCTTCCCTATGGGACTGTGTTGGGAAGAGACTTGCCCCTGTTCTGGACTCTGTGGAAAAACAAAATGCACTCTTCCCCGGTAAAATTTATTACGGGTGTTATACCTGAAGAACCCAAGTCAGGGGTACCTGCCATAGGGTGTCCAACCTAGGGACAGAGTGTGACCCCGACAGGTCTCCCCTAGAGGTGCTGGCAGGAGAGGTTGAGGAGATCCCATCGATCCCTGAGCTGGAAGTGTCCCGGGGCACGTTTGGGACAGCTCAGCTACAGGATCCCACCCTGACTCGGGCGGGGAAAAGCGTGTTAGAGGTAAATGGTGTAGCTCAACAGCCCGGCGCAGATACTGTGTTTCCACGCATGGTGGTCAACAGTGAGTTGCTCTATAGGGTAGACAATATCAGGGACGAGGTCGTGGAACAGTTAGTGGTTCCTCAGTCGTACCGTCGGGCGCTTCTGGTGATGGCACACACACACACACACACACACACACACACCTGCTGGGTGGACACTTAGGGGATAAAAAGACACAAGAGCGTATCTTGCAGCAGTTCTTTTGGCCGGGGATTTACGCGGAGGTCCAAAAGTACTGCGAATCTTGCCCCGAATGTCAGTTGACCATACCCACCGCAAGTTTCCGTAGCCCATTGGTATTTCTGCCAGTGATAGAGGTACCTTTTGAACAGATTGAAATGGACTTGGTAGGGCCCATTGTAAAATCCGCTCGTGGCCACCAACATATACTGGTGGTCGTCGACTATGCCACCCGATACCCGAAGGCTATACAGCTGCGCCACACCTCGGCTTAACTGATTGCACGGGAGATGTTTGCCATGTTCTGTCACCTTGGACTACCTAAGGAGATCCTGACGGATCAAGAGACCCCTTTTATGTCCAAGGTGACGAGGGAACTGTGCAAATTGCTAATAAAACATTTGCGCACCTCGGTTTACCACCCTCAAACCAACGGGCTAGTAGAACGGTTCAATAAAACCTTCAAGTCCATGTTAAAAAAGGTGGTTTCTAAGGACCTAAGGGATTGGGACATGTTGCGACCCTATTTGATGTTCGCCGTTCGTGAGGTACGCCAGGCTTCCACAGGGTTCTCTCCCTTTGAGTTACTGTACGGCAGACACCCTAGGGGTCTGTTGAACGTAGCCAAAGAGACGTGGGAACAAGAGCCGACTCCGCATAGGAGTATAATTGAACACTTGGCTAGTATGCAGGACCGGATTGCGGCGGTTATGCCTATCGTGAAAGAACATATGTTAGATGTCCAGGCAGCACAGAGGCGCACATATAATAAAAGAGCCACAGTCAGGTCTTTTAACAAGGGCTATCGGGTGTTAGTACTTGTACTCACAGCCGAGAGTAAGCTCATGGCCAAGTGGCAAGGGCCATATGAAGTTCGAGAAAAGGTGGGGGAGGTAAATTGCCGGGTGTATAAGCCCGGAAGGAGGAAACCGGAGTAGCTTTATCATGTAAACCTGCTAAAACCTTGGAAAGATCGAGAGTGTTTAATTACAGATGTCAATCCGGGCATGCCGCTAGAGAGTTTTCTACCTTTAGCCCAGGATGCGGCCGGGGGAGAGGTCAGGATAAGTGATACTCTCACTAAGCAGCAGCGATGGGAGGCTCGCTCGCTGGTGCAGCATAATACCGACGTGTTCTCAGAGCTACCGAATAGGACTACTGTTCTCCAACATGACATTGTCACCGAACCTGGGGTAAAAGTACGAATGAGACCGCACCGGGTACCCAAAGCCCGGAGGCAAGCCATCTTGGCTGAGGTAAAACAAATGCTCTAGTTAGGCGTCATCGAGGAATCACTGAGTGAGTGGGCTAGCCCCATCGTACTGATACCGAAACCAGACGGATCGTTACGCTTCTGTAACGATTTCCGGAAATTAAATGAAGTGTCGAAGTTTCACCTTTATCCAATGCCCAGGGTGGATGAGCTGATTGAGAGACTGGGGCAGGCCCAGTACTTTACCATGCTGGATCTCACCAAGGGTTACTGGCAGGTACCTCTCACGAAATCGGCGAAGGAAAAGACCGCCTTCATAACTCCGGAGGGTCTATATCACTATGTGGTCTTACCTTTTGGGTTACATGGGGCCCCGGCTACATTCCAGAGGCTGATGGACATAGTGCTCAAGCCTCATCAGGAGTACGCGTCTGCGTATCTAGATGATATTATCATCTTTAGCACCGACTGGCATACGCACCTATCCCAGGTACAAGCGGTGCTGGATTCTCTTAAAGCCACGGGGTTAACGGCAAACCCCCAAAAATGTGAGAAAGGGCTAGAGGAAGGCCGATATTTGGGGTGTGTGATTGGCCGAGGAGTTATCAAGCCCCAAATCAAGAAAGTTGAGGCCATTAAAAACTGGCCTAAACCGTTAAGTACAAAACAGATGAGATCGTTCCTTGGCATCCTTGGGTATTACCGCTGGTTTATAACTAATTTTGCTGGGAGAACGGCGGCCCTGACCGATCTCTTGAAAGGGAAAAAATAAAATAAAATCAGTAATGGTTCGGTGGAACCCTCAGGCAGAAGAAGCCTTTCAGTCCATGAAATTGGCCCTGTGTGGATAGCCGGTCCTCATCAGCCCCAACTTCAAGGAAACCTTCATTGTACAGACAGATGCCTCGGTGGTAGGCCTAGGGGCGGTATTGTCACAAAAATTGAATGGTGAAGAGCACCCGGTCACCTACTTGAGTAGAAAGCTTATCCCGGCAGAGAAAAACCTATAGCGTGGTAGAGAAGAGTGTTTGGCTATTAAGTGGGCCTTGGAATCACTACAATATTATTTACTCGGGCGTCAGTTCCGCTTCGTGATGGACCACTCACCCTTGGTATGAATGAGGAACGCCAAGGATAGGAATGCGCGAGTCACCAGGTGGTTCCTGTCACTGCAAAATTTCAGTTTCTCTGTAGAGCATCGCCCTGGGAAGTCGCAGGCAAACGCGGATGCTCTGTTCCGGGCACCATGTATGGTGACAAATGTTCAACCCCATAAGTTTGAACAGAGGGGGGGATATGTGAGGCAGTGATTGGAATCGTATACGAGGGGCATTATATATCCCCCAGAATGTGTACAGAGACCTATTAAACCCGTTGAGGTTGTGTCAAAGACACAGCTGCGGACGCAATTCAGGAAAGAGCATTGACCTGATCACGATATCTGGCTAAGGCAGACTAAGTAAAACCCGGCAGGGCCTTCGTTTCTTGGAGGAGGCTACAGGAAGGCAGTGGGGCGGTCTCCTCCCTCCAAAGAGGTTTTCCAGTGGCTCTTGCCACAGGTCCTTTAAAAACCCTGCATTAAGGATTAGTGTTGTTTAGCGTTGAGCGAGCATGCTCGACACTGCTCGGTACTCGCCCGAGCATCACGCTACTTGGGATGTTCGGCGAGCACCGAGCATTTCCGAGTTACTCGGGCGGGAGCTCAGGTCTCCGCCCTACATGTTTGGCGCTCTTTACAGAGCCAATGAACATGCAGGGATTGCCAGCCAGTCACTGTAATGCCGCAGCCATGTTGTTTGTGGGCATTACAGTGATTGGCTGACCGCACAGCGTCACCTCGAGTATTTAAAACCGGGCGCTGCCATCTTGGACACAGTCGCTCCGGATCAGACAGTGTAGGGACAGCGCTGCTGATTTAGGGAGAGATGTATCCTGCGAAATAGTTAGTGTAGGGTCTGTAAAGACTGCCAGATCAAACAAACAGTCCTTCTCAGGACTAATATCCATCCCAGATATCAGGCAGGCAGGCTGTATAGGAGACACAGTGGTTATACCAGCAAACACTGCATTACAGTCCTGTGTGCTCCTGTTGCTGAAATTGCTGTATTTAGCTCCTAGTCTCGGGGGCCAGGAAAAATCCTTTTTTCATCTAAATCCTCTTTTTTTTTTCCCTCCTTCACACTGTACAAATACCCGTCTTATTAACCTTTTGGTGCCCCCCCCCAAAAAAAAAGTGCGTCTCTGTATTATCCAGTTTTGGGCCATTTGTATCTAAAAAAAACAGTTTGAGTGTGTCGCTCACAGTTCAGCTGCAAATATATACATTTTAAAAAGTCTGGTATATCCCAGTAAATTATAACTGTGGTTTTGCTGTTCCACGGTAAAAAAATCTCCATTATCCTGCTTTTGGCATTTTTTGCCATGAAAAAAAAACTAATAGTGTCTCCCTGATTTTTCAGACACAAATATATCTGTTGAAAATAGTCTGGTGTAGGCCCGAGAAATACAAGTGTGGTTTTGCAATTCCACAGGTCAAATCTCTGTATTATTCTGCTTTTGCCATTTTTTGCCGTAAAGAAAAACAGTAGTAGTGTCTCCTGATTGTTCAGACACAAATATATCTGTTGAAAATAGTCAGGTATACACCAGTAAATTATAACTGTGGTTTTGCTGTTCCACGGTAAAAAATCTCTATTATCCTGCTTTTGGCATTTTTTGCCGTAAAGAAAAACAGTAGTAGTGTCTCCTGATTGTTCAGACACAAATATATCTGTTGAAAATAGTCAGGTGTAGGCCCAAGAAATACAAGTGTGGTTTTGCAGTTCCACGGGTCAAATCTCTGTATTATCCTGCTTTTTGCATTTTTTGCTGTAAAGAAAACAGTAGTGTCTCCTGATTGTTCAGACACAAATATATCTGTTGAAAATAGTCTGGTGTAGGCCCGAGAAATACAAGTGTGGTTTTGCAGTTCCACGGGTCAAATCTCTGTATTATCCACTTTTGGGCCATTTTTACCTAAAAAAAAATACAGTTTGAGTGTGTCGCTCACTGTTCAGCCGCAAATATATCTATTTAAAATTTTCTGGTATACCCCAGTAAACAATAACTGTGGTTTTGCCATTCCACGGTAAAAAATCTCTATTATTCAGCTTTTGGTATTTTTTCCGTAAAGAAAAACAGTAATAGTTTCTCCCTGAGTGTTCAGATTGTTTAAAAGAGTCGGGTGTAGGCCAGAGAAATAGAACTGTGGTTTTCCTCTTCCACAGTTCTAATCTACTTTTTATTACCCTTTTTCCATTGATAGTGCGAGTGTAAGCTATTTTACTTCATTTACAATGGGCAAGGCGCGTGGCAAGGGACGTGGAACTGGACGTTCTGGTGATGGTGCGTGCAGAGGACGGGGCCGTGGCCAAGGTGAAAATGTGCCACAACCAACAGCCACATCTTCTCGCTCCCAGTTCTTGACCGAATTACTAGGGAAGCACAGAACAACACCAGTATTGCGAACTGATCAGTGTGAACAGGTTATTAATTGGATAGCAGATAATACTTCCAGTTACCTGGGCACCACCACCTCCGGTCTGTCTTCCACACGGTCAACTCTTAGTAGCCGTGAGTCTCGACCGCATACTCCTCCTCACCCTGATGCTCCTTCCTCCCACCATGCCGAGTGTTGTTGACGCGCCCCCTGGGCCATATTCGTTAGTGGGAATATCCGGAGCCGGATCAGATGGGGGTTGTAGTCTTCCGAGTGGCTGTGACCCGGTCCGTGCCCAGGGTGTCAAACTGAGTTGTATGTGGCAGTCCTACAGATGTTATAAGTTCTTTATTGTCGACTACGCCACCCGTTGTGTTGCGGTCACTATGGCCGCCGCTGCAGCAGGGTCCGCTGAGGCTGATGGTGTAGGTGCAGCTTGTGATGGTATAACCCCCAACGGGTGGGGTATAGCCTCAGGGGATCAGGTGCAGAGGATGGGAGTTGTGGTGATGCAGTGTAGACGGCAATCAGAGACAGAGTCGGGTTATGCAGTTTAGGTTGTTTTACTCACTGCTGATGTTCTGGTCACTCCAGCTTCGAGTGACCTCCCGAGCCGTGCTGCGTCCACCAGGTTCTAGATCCAGCCAACTCCCAAATAAGTCCGGAGCGTGACCCTGAGCTCTCCTTCAGTCCTTTCTCTGGCCGTCCCCACTATTGATCCACCCAGGTCCAGCTCCCTCGGGCCTTCTGTTGGGAGACCCTTGGCCTTGGGTTCCCTGACCCTCCTCGTGGTATGCCTTCGTGGTGGATGTGGTGGGTGACCGTGGCAAACGCTGCCCACGGTCTCCGGTCTCTGGCTGGGGAGTGTTTTTACCCCCACCAGCTTGGGTTCCGGTACCCTGATGCCGACTCTTCACCCGGGGATTTAGTTTGGGGTCTTAGAGTCCTTTTCTTCTGTGCCTCTGAGTCTCTCTCTCTCTCCTCTCTCACTCTGGGTCTCTCTTCTCCTCTGCTCCTGACTTTCTCTCTGCAACTGACCCTGTTCTTAGTTGGTGCCCACCTTATATACACCCTCTATGTGTGAGCTCAGGTGACCAGCACCCAATGAGCTCCTATCTTTACTCAGGCTGCTCCCCCTATCTGCCCCTACACTACTTGGGATGTACCACCCCCCTCCCACTCCAGCCAGGAACAGACTCGGTCGTACCTGCACATTTCTAAGTGGGAGTACCGTCGGTCTGCTCCTCGGAAATGGGATGTGTGTAGTGCATGCAGCCTACCGAGCTCAGATCCACACTCCTTCCTTACCCGGGAGTGGAATATCACACCTCTGGATTGAGGTGCAATACCCCTGTAGCAGCCGAATCCTCAGGGTGCTACATTCCCCCCTGGTAAATCACAGCACGTCCTCGGGCTGTAAGACATAAACACCAAAACATACAAATTTTTATAAACATATAAAACATATAAAACATTATATAAATAACATATCTTAGCAGATAAAACTTTCTCGTCGTCTCAGGCTCCTCCTCCGGTCACTGTGCAACGTGTGACCGGGTAAAGTGCGACAGTCTCTAGGAAAATGGTCTTCCTATAAAACCGGTAGGGGGCGCTTTAGGACGCGCAACTATTTACAAGGGTATGGCCGCTCTCAGTCCTCGGCCAGTTAAGGAGGGGAAGGGAATGGCTGCTCACAGTCCTCAGCCTGTGGGATTAAGGGTAAACGGGTAAACAGTTCACTCAGCTGGTCCCAACGGGGACTATATTAGCACCAGCAACAGTTTCAGTTTATGGTGCCCCGACGGGCAACTATATACAGCACCTGCTTCGCTGTACTTAACAACGGCGTCCTCCTGCTCTTTCTTTATTGTTACCTTTGGCTCTAGTTTCAGACCCGTCCGGGTCCTCTTGTTCTTCCTCCTCACATCGCAGCTCTTCCTCCGTCAGGCGATGCACATGGAGGGCGTTGGGTCCTTTGGCACACTTGTGCCGGGTAAAGGTGACCTCGTCCCCGATATAAAGGTCACGACCTCTGTGCCCCTCCGGCAGATGAGACTCCACATCTCTGCGCGTGACAAAGACGTCGCCGGGGGTGTTGTGGTCTCTGATGAAGCCCCACCCATGCTGCATGTTGAACTTAATTACAGTCCCGGTGGTGCGGGGACTGTGCGCTGCACGGGGGTCCCTCCTGGTTCGGCTCTTCTGCTCGGCGCTCCTTATTTGGGCCTGTTGTTCCCGGACCCGCCTCTCTCTCCGCTCCCTCGCAAACTCCTCGAGCTGCTGTCGGCAGCACGCAGCACGCTCCGCTGCAGCTGCCCTGGTTTCTTGAGTGAACCCCATTAGGTCTTCTCCGGTGGGGTCCCACTCAAATTGGGTCTCTTCAAGCGGGGGCGAGATCCTTATCACGGGCTTCGGAGCCGGAATCAGGGGTGCACACATGGCCCCAACTCTCCTCTGGTGCTCCAGCTCATAATATTTCTGGGGCCAGATGAAAGGCTGCCCGTCCGGCCACGTGTGCTGGGCAAACAAGTCCTCTCCCAGACGCGGCACCCTTGGTTTTACGGGTGCGGGCGCGGTGGTGGTGGCGCCCGGGTTGCCCAGGCCTTGCGGCCAGGCCTGGGGCACCTGGAAGGTGAAGGGCACCGTTAGGACGGCAGCACCCTGGGCTACCTGGCCTTGCGGCCAGGCCGGAGGCTCCGCGGAGGTAGGGGGCGCTGTTGGTGATGCGACGCCCGGGAATTCTAGGCCCTGCGACCAGGCTGGTGTTACTTCCTGTTTTGCCACGCTCGGGGTCGGTGCGCATGGCGTCACAGGGGTCGCGGCGGCGGCTTCCGGTTGGGGCCTAGTCTGCGTCGGTGACATGGCGTTTTCGGGCACAGCAGGGGGACTTTCGGGCTCTGCGACGGGGAGCTGGGGCAGGTAAGCGGTGTCCCGGCTTGGGGTATAGACGTCCCCTTTACCTGCCTCCATGCATTCGGCTCCCTTCTCGGCGCCGTCTCCAGCCTTGGGTCCTCCCGCGCCATCCTCAGAGGCGGTCTGTCTCCTCATCTTGGCTGGCGTGCTCCGGGTCTTGGTTTGCTGAGCCATCTCTCGGCTCCACTCCGCCAATGTCTCTCGCTGTACCCGGGCCATCCTCCGTGCGAGGCCCTCCAGGGCAGTTTGTGCACACTCCCAGTCTCGGGGGAGCTGTGCAAGGACCTCCACTAGGCCTAGTGGGGTCGCGGTTTCCAGCAGGCTCCTGACCAACGGGTCGGTGCTGCTCTGCTCTTCTTCCAGCAGGCTCCTGGCCAGCGGGCCGGTGCTGCTCTGCTCTCTCGCCATCTCCGGGTGAGATTCTCTGCTACTCCTCTCCAGGCTTCCTGCCTCCGGGTGCGCTCGCTCTAGACTGCTCCAGACGGCACCCATCTTCGTTCTTTTCTTTCGTCTCCTCCCACCTCGAGGGCGGTCCCGGAGCCACTTGGTGATTGTCAGCTCCAGGGGCAGTTCTTTCTTGCTGACAGACACCTCTAGCATCACAGTCTCTGTTGGTGGGGGCGGTTTCCACTTTTGGCGCCATTTTCGGTCCTGGCCCACGATGGGAGGTGGCCTCTCGCCACCCTCTGGCACGCCCATAATGGCGTCCGCTCTTCCAAGGCGGGAAACCTTTGGAAATGGCGGGAATCGCTTCCCAGTGGCGGGAAACTCTGCAGATGGCGGGAAAACGCTGTTAATGGCGGACAACCGGCTGGAATCGACCTGTGATGGGGTCCGATGGCGGGGACCCTCCGGAACCGGCAGGAGACTTCTTTTTGAGGTAAACTCGTTCTTTTCTTCAGGCACGCAGTACCCGGGTGTTGCGGGCACGTAATCCTGCCGACTACGCCAAAGTTGACGCGCCCCCTGGGCCATATTCGTTAGTGGGAATATCCGGAGCCGGATCAGATGGGGGTTGTAGTCTTCCGAGTGGCTGTGACCCGGTCCGTGCCCAGAGTGTCAAACTGAGTTGTATGTGGCAGTCCTACAGATGTTATAAGTTCTTTATTGTCGACTACGCCACCCGTTGTGTTGCGGTCACTATGGCCGCCGCTGCAGCAGGGTCCGCTGAGGCTGATGGTGTAGGTGCAGCTTGTAATGGTATAACCCCCAACGGGTGGGGTATAGCCTCAGGGGATCAGGTGCAGAGGATGGGAGTTGTGGTGATGCAGTGTAGACGGCAATCAGAGACAGAGTCGGGTTATGCAGTTTAGGTTGTTTTACTCACTGCTGATGTTCTGGTCACTCCAGCTTCGAGTGACCTCCCGAGCCGTGCTGCGTCCACCAGGTTCTGGATCCAGCCAACTCCCAAATAAGTCCGGAGCGTGACCCTGAGCTCTCCTTCAGTCCTTTCTCTGGCCGTCCCCACTATTGATCCACCCAGGTCCAGCTCCCTCGGGCCTTCTGTTGGGAGACCCTTGGCCTTGGGTTCCCTGACCCTCCTCGTGGTATGCCTTCGTGGTGGATGTGGTGGGTGACCGTGGCAAACGCTGCCCACGGTCTCCGGTCTCTGGCTGGGGAGTGTTTTTACCCCCACCAGCTTGGGTTCCGGTACCCTGATGCCGACTCTTCACCCGGGGATTTAGTTTGGGGTCTTAGAGTCCTTTTCTTCTGTGCCTCTGAGTCTCTCTCTCTCTCCTCTCTCACTCTGGGTCTCTCTTCTCCTCTGCTCCTGACTTTCTCTCTGCAACTGACCCTGTTCTTAGTTGGTGCCCACCTTATATACACCCTCTATGTGTGAGCTCAGGTGACCAGCACCCAATGAGCTCCTATCTTTACTCAGGCTGCTCCCCCTATCTGCCCCTACACTACTTGGGATGTACCACCCCCCTCCCACTCCAGCCAGGAACAGACTCGGTCGTACCTGCACATTTCTAAGTGGGAGTACCGTCGGTCTGCTCCTCGGAAATGGGATGTGTGTAGTGCATGCAGCCTACCGAGCTCAGATCCACACTCCTTCCTTACCCGGGAGTGGAATATCACACCTCTGGATTGAGGTGCAATACCCCTGTAGCAGCCGAATCCTCAGGGTGCTACATTGTCAGACAGCAACTGATCCCACACTTGGACACTCTGAAGAGCTGTTCACTGGTCCATTTCCAGATTTGTTCCCCCCCGCCTGCTCCGGTTGAAGTGGTGGAATAGGAGATCCCATGTAGCGATGCCCAAATATTTGAACAGCCACAGCCACAGGAAGTCGACGCTGGCAATTTGTCACAAGAGGTGGATGATGACGAGACAATTGCCAGGAAGTGAGGAGGAGGATTGTGGTGCGCAAGTGGAAGAGGAGGAGGTGGTGGATGATCTAGTAACTGACCCAACATGGCAGGAGGACATGCAGAGCGAGGCCAGCAGCACACAGGGTGAGGGAGGCAGAGTACCCCAACAGACAGGAAAAAGCAGTGTGGTGGCCGTAACACCAACACGAGGGGCGTTGCCAGTACAACCTGTAGGTTTTCCAGAGTCTGGAATTTTTTTAAAGACTCTGCTGATAACCCAAAAAAGGCCATTTGTACCACCTGCCATGCCAGCATCAGCAGGGATGACAAAACTACCAGCCTGACCACCACCAGCATGATCAGGCACATGGCAGCAAAGCACCCGACTTTGTGGGGCGAACCCCAGGGTCCACGACCAGTGTCAGCGGGTGTCACCACTGCTTCTTCCACTGTTGTGCATGCAATAGAACCCCCTGTTGTGTGTGCAAGGCAATCCCCTGTCCACACTGCATGCAAAGATGCCGCCTCCTCTCAGTCTTCACTTGTTATGGCAGTTTCTCAAGAAACAGCATCAACATCCACTTCCACGTCCCACCGCAGCGTTCAATTGTCCATATCCCAGACCTTTGAATGAAAGCGGAAATTCGCAGCTAACACCCCACAAGCCACAGTCCTAAATTCGCACATTTCACGACTGCTTGCGTTGGAAATGCTGCCTTTTAGGCTGGTGGAGACGGAATCCTTCCGCAAACTTATGGCGATGGCCTTCCCTCGGTACTCGGTCCTCAGCCGACACTATTTTGCCCGGTGTGCCATCCCCGCACTACACAAGCACGTGTCCCAAAACATCTGCCGTGCCCTCAACAACGCAGTTACTGGGAGAGTCCACCTGACAACGGACACGTGGACAAGTACTTGTGGCCAGGGACGGTACATCTCCCTGACGGCACACTGGGTAAACATAGTGGAAGCCGGGACCCAGTCGGACCTTGGAACGGAACACATCCTCCCCACACCGAGGATTGCGGGCCCTATGTCAGTCAGAGTTGCCCCCATAGTGTACAGCTCCTGCGCATCCTCATCCTCCTCATGTTCAGCCTCCATCTCAGATATCACCACATCAGTTACAAGCTGGAAGCACTGCAGTACTGCCTCCGCCAAGTGGCAACAGGCTGTGCTGAAACTCATAAGCTTAGGTGAGAAACCTCACACTGCTTGTGAGTTGTGGACAGCTGTGAAAGAGCAGGCAGATATGTGGCTGAGACCGCTGAACCTACATCCAGGCATGGTCGTGTGTGACAATGGCTGTAACCTGGTGGCGGCTCTGAGGCGAGGCGAGATCACACATGTACCATGCCTGGCTTATGTGCTTAACCTCGTGATTCAGCGGTTTCTTAAACCGTACCCCGAGTTGCCAGATCTGCTCGTCAAAGTACGCCACCTGTCAGCTCATTTTCGCAAGTTGGCTACAGCTTCCGCCGCCCTTGCTGTGTTGCAGCAGCGTTTGCTGCTTCCGTCACACTGACTGGTGTGTGATGTCCCCACACATTGGAACTCTACCGTCCACATGTTGCAAAGGATTTGTGAGCAGAAGAGAGCAGTTGTGGAGTACCAGCTGCAACAAGGCCGTCGATATTCAGGTCAGACTCCACACATAAGACCTCAGGAGTGGACCTGGATGTCTGACACATGTACCATCTTGACAAACTGTGAGGAGTCCACCAAGATGGTGAGTGGCGATGACGCCATCATTAGCGTCAGCATTCCACTTGTCTGTCTTTTGCAACGCTCTCTGCAGAGAATTAAAGAGGAGGCATTGCAGCCAGAGTATGATGAGATGGATGAAGAAGCCGTAGCGGTCGATTACACACAGCCCAGCCTCATCTCATCCCAACTAGAGATGAGCGTTGTTCTACTCGAACTGTTCGCCAATCTCAAATTCGAGCTGTTTTGGGCGGTGTTCGAGCCGGTCGGCGAACACGAACAATTTGAGAAAAATTCGGCTGTTCGAGGTTATGTTCGATAACTGTTCGTGCACCAAAATCATAACTGGATTTTTTCTCAGTAATGATGAAAATTAATGTTAACACGCAGTTTGAGTGTACAGCGGGGCGGGGGGAGGGGCAGGGGATGGATCTCTGCAGGAACAATGAAGATCTCCATTTTTTTTTCTCTTTCCCGCATTTGCAGTGGGGAGGTGCAATCTGTCAGCCTATCAGCAGCGCACACACGGAGCGAAGTGCTTTTTTTCACACAAGCAAGGGCATGTGTGATTGGCAGTGTATGTCACATGTCCTTGCCCTATAAGACCAAGCCATTTTCCCCGTCGCCACCATTTTCTCACTGCTGCAGCTGCGTGTTAGACGGCACCGCTGTTGCTGTGTGCGCTATACCTTGTTAATTTCAAGCCAATTTTCGCACAAATATACAGATAGCTTGGGAGTAGGGAATAGTTGTGATTGCAGTCCTTTTAAGGACTAGGTTACAGCATTTCCTACGACTTTTATCAAGCAGGTCTGTGCTCTTAAATAGATAGATTGTGGGAGTAAAGACTAATTGTAATTGGAGTCCTTTTCAGGACTAGGTTACATCAGTTCCTATCAGTTTTTGCCAGGCAGGTCTGTGCCAGTGCTGTGCAAGTTTTTTTCACAGCATTTAGCTGAATCTAGCAAAGCTAATCCTTTTTGGCCTATTGCAGAGTGTGTTAGTCAGTGGAGTAGCCTATCTGTGTTGCAAGATATACCACCTGTGTATAGAATACCAATTTTTTTACTGCACCTAGTGAAGTAAAATCTTTTGGGCATAGCATCATTCTATTAGTCCATCTATACTGACCTCCATCAGGTTGCAAACTGAATATAATTTTTTTCTGCATCTAGCTCTGAAAAAATATTTGGGCTTCTAGCAGTGTGTGGGACTTGGTCTATTAGTCCATCTATACTGACCTCCATCAGGTTGCAAATTAAAAATAATTTTTTTCTTCATTTATCTCTGAAAAAATATTTGGGCTTCTAGCAGTGTGTGGGACTTGTTCTATTAGTCCATCTATACTGACCTCCATCAGGTTGCAAATTAAAAATAATTTTTTTCTGCATCTAGCTCTGAAAAAATATTTGGGCTTCTAGCAGTGTGTGGGACTTGGTCTATTAGTCCATCTATACTGACCTCCATCAGGTTGCAAATTAAAAATAATTTTTTTCTTCATTTATCTCTGAAAAAATATTTGGGCTTCTAGCAGTGTGTGGGACTTGTTCTATTAGTCCATCTATACTGACCTCCATCAGGTTGCAAATTAAAAATAATTTTTTTCTGCATCTAGCTCTGAAAAAATATTTGGGCTTCTAGCAGTGTGTGGGACTTGTTCTATTAGTCCATCTATACTGACCTCCATCAGGTTGCAAATTAAAAATAATTTTTTTCTGCATCTAGCTCTGAAAAAATATTTGGGCTTCTAGCAGTGTGTGGGACTTGGTCTATTAGTCCATCTATACTGACCTCCATCAGGTTGCAAATTAAAAATAATTTTTTTCTTCATTTATCTCTGAAAAAATATTTGGGCTTCTAGCAGTGTGTGGGACTTGTTCTATTAGTCCATCTATACTGACCTCCATCAGGTTGCAAATTAAAAATAATTTTTTTCTGCATCTAGCTCTGAAAAAATATTTGGGCTTCTAGCAGTGTGTGGGACTTGGTCTATTAGTCCATCTATACTGACCTCCATCAGGTTGCAAATTAAAAATAATTTTTTTCTTCATTTATCTCTGAAAAAATATTTGGGCTTCTAGCAGCGTGTGGGACTTGTTCTATTAGTTCATCTATACTGACCTCCATCAGGTTGCAAATTAAAAATATTTTTTTTCTGCATCTAGCTCTGAAAAAATATTTGGGCTTCTAGCAGTGTGTGGGACTTGGTCTATTAGTCCATCTATACTGACCTCCATCAGGTTGCAAATTAAAAATAATTTTTTTCTTCATTTAGCTCTGAAAAAATATTTGGGCTTCTAGCAGTGTGTGGGACTTGTTCTATTAGTCCTTCTATACTGACCTCCAGCAGGTTGCAAATTGAATATAATTTTTTTCTGCATCTAGCTCTGAAAAAATATTTGGGCTTCTAGCGGTGTGTGGGACTTGGTCTATTAGTCCATCTATACTGACCTCCATCAGGTTGCAAATTAAAAATAATTTTTTTCTGCATCTAGCTCTAAAAAAATATTTGGGCTTCTAGCAGTGTGTGGGACTTGGTCTATTAGTCCATCTATACTGACCTCCATCAGGTTGCAAATTAAAAATAATTTTTTTCTGCATCTAGCTCTGAAAAAATATTTGGGCTTCTAGCAGTGTGTGGGACTTGGTCTATTAGTCCATCTATACTGACCTCCATCAGGTTGCAAATTGAATAAAAAAATTTTCTGCATCTAGCTCTGAAAAAATATTTGGGCTTCTAGCGGTGTGTGGGACTTGGTCTATTAGTCCATCTATACTGACCTCCATCAGGTTGCAAATTAAAAATAATTTTTTTCTGCATCTAGCTCTGAAAAAATATTTGGGCTTCTAGCAGTGTGTGGGACTTGGTCTATTAGTCCATCTATACTGACCTCCATCAGGTTGCAAATTAAAAATAATTTTTTTCTTCATTTATCTCTGAAAAAATATTTGGGCTTCTAGCAGCGTGTGGGACTTGTTCTATTAGTTCATCTATACTGACCTCCATCAGGTTGCAAATTAAAAATAATTTTTTTCTGCATCTAGCTCTGAAAAAATATTTGGGCTTCTAGCAGTGTGTGGGACTTGGTCTATTAGTCCATCTATACTGACCTCCATCAGGTTGCAAATTAAAAATAATTTTTTTCTTCATTTAGCTCTGAAAAAATATTTGGGCTTCTAGCAGTGTGTGGGACTTGTTCTATTAGTCCTTCTATACTGACCTCCAGCAGGTTGCAAATTAAAAATATTTTTTTTCTGCATCTAGCTCTGAAAAAATATTTGGGCTTCTAGCAGTGTGTGGGACTTGGTCTATTAGTCGATCTATACTGACCTCCATCAGGTTGCAAATTGAATAAAAAAATTTTCTGCATCTAGCTCTGAAAAAATATTTGGGCTTCTAGCGGTGTGTGGGACTTGGTCTATTAGTCCATCTATACTGACCTCCATCAGGTTGCAAATTAAAAATAATTTTTTTCTGCATCTAACCCAGCCAATAGTTTTGGCCTAATACCACAGTTTGGCCACTCAGCTCTGCTCGGTTACCATCCATTGTTTTTTTGTGCAAACAACTCCAGAGTTGTGAATTAGTTAACCACCAAAATGAGTGGAAAAAGGCCTGCTGCTGGTGGAAAGGGGAATAGGCGTGTTGGGAAGGGGAAAAAAGGTTGTGTCCGTGGGGTAGGTGCAGAAGAAAGACCATCTTCCAGCCAAACTAAAATGTCTACTTCTTTTAGCGGACAATGTGATAAGATCCCTTTCTTACGGCCACGCCAATCGCTACAAATTCCAGATGAGGCACAAAAACAGCAGGTGCTTCAACGGATATCAAGTGCTCCTTTAAGTGGGCTCTCCTCCACATCAACTTCAACATCACAAATACTCCAGTCCTCAAAGGTGTCACCCAAATCGCACTTGCTTCCTCACAGCTCCCAAATCTCCAGCTGCCCATCTGAGTATGAGGTAGAACAGATGGTTGAGTCTGCAGAGCTGTTTACTCATACTATAGCCTGGGAATCAGAGGTCGACTCCAGCGCTTCTGTGAATCCAGACGAGGAAATGATCTGCACTGATGCCCAGAATCTTTATGAGTCGGATCCAGGACCAGACGCAGAAGGTTCTGACCATAATGTAGACCCTCATTCCCAAACTGTAACTCCTGTTGGTGGAGACAATGAGGAAGACGATGATAAGACTCAAATACCTGATTGGAGCGACAACTTTAGTTTTTTGTCAGGGCAGGAACAAGTTGGCTCTGAGGACGACGGGTGTGATAACGCACAGGGTGATGATGATGAGGTCGGAGATCCCACTTACTGTCAACCCACAGTCAGCCAAGAGATGAGGTCAGCAGAGGAGGTGGAGGAAGATGCTAGTGACGACGAGGTCAGGTTGCGCCTTCCTGGACAGAGACGTAGTACTGGAAACACGTCAACAACTGCATCCTCAAACACAACTCTGCCTCTCACCACAAGTCGTGGTGGCTCTTCAGGTCGCATGGGTGCTAAGCCTTGCATAGCCTGGGCATTTTTTCAGATCGATAAAGATGACCCAACTCGTGTTATCTGTAACATTTGTCAGCAAAAGCTAAGTAGAGGTCAAAAAATACATAGTTTGAGTACTTCATGCATGAACCGGCACATGGACATGAAGCATAAGTTGCAGTGGGAAGCTCAGTGTGCTACAATGCGGCCTAGCCGGCCGGGCCAACCACCGTCTGCCATATCTTGTGCATCCGCGGCCTCTTCATCCTCTGTGACTGGGGGGACAGCAGTCACACCTGTTTTGGGGCGCAGACCTGCCACCTCTTTACCCGCAACAGCCAGCGTGATTGGCAGGTCATCATTTTCTTTGGAGGTGGTAACACCAGCTGGTCTTGAGCGCTGTCCGACATCGATAGCACCACCTTTAGATCAAGGCAACCTAACATGTCCGCCTGCATCTTCCTCACAGACCGGCAGTTTGCCGGGGACACCCTTATCAACCCCGTCTAAGCACAATAGCCAGCCCTCGGTCCCTCAGATGTGGACAAGTAAAAGACCATTTCCTCCTAGCCATGAGAAAGCTAAGAGGTTGAATTTCACCATCTGCAAGCTCTTGGCTACAGAAATGCTGCCTTTCCGCCTGGTGGACACAGAGGATTTTCGAGACCTTATGTCCGTCGCAGTGCCCCAGTACCAGATGCCCAGTCGGCACTACTTCTCAAAGAAAGGTGTGCCTGCGCTCCACCAGCATGTCGCACACAACATCACCGCTTCTTTGAGAAACTCTGTGTGTGACAGGGTGCATTTCACCACAGACACTTGGACGAGTAGGCATGGACAGGGGCGTTACATGTCGCTGACTGGGCACTGGGTAACTATGGTGACAGCAGGACAAGGGGCTGCTGTCCAAGTCTTGCCGTCCCCACGAGTTGTGCGTCAATCCTCTTTATGTCAAAGTTCCTCCACTGCTTCTGCCTCCTCAACCTCCTCTCGGTCTTCCACCTGCACCCAAAGCCTGTCTGGTCATGCCACAAGCTTTCTAACTGCGCAGAAGGGATCCTGCACACCTCCTTACTATGCTGGCAGTAGGGCTCAACGTCATCAGGCGGTTTTTACATTGAAATGTCTGGGAAATGTGAGTCACACAGCTGAGGAGTTGTGGTCAGCTCTGGAGAACCAATTTCATGAATGGTTGTCTCCACTGGACCTGAAACCAGGGAAGGCCGTGTGCGACAATGCTGCAAACCTGGGTGCGGCCCTTCGCCAGGGCAATGTCACACACGTGCCTTGTATGACTCACGTGTTGAACCTGGTTGTCCAGCAATTTTTAGCCCACTATCCCAGACTAGATGGCCTTCTGCAGAGGGCACGGTCGCTGTGTGCTCACTTCCGCCGTTCGCATCCCGCAGCTCAGCGACTTACATCTCTACAGAAGTCGTTGGGCCTGCCACTTCACCGGCTAAAATGCGATGTGCCTACCCGGTGGAATTCAACTCTGCACATGTTGCAGCGACTGTGGCAGCACCGACAAGCCCTGGTGCAATACGTTCTGACGTGTAGCCTGGGCCAACGAGATTCAGAGGTGGGGCAAATCACGCTGGAGGAGTGGTCTCAGATCAGGGACCTATGCACCCTTCTGCACAGTTTTGAAATGGCGACGAAGATGTTTAGTGCTGACGATGCCATTATCAGCATGACTATTCCGGTGATTTACATGCTGGAGCACATGTTAAACAGAATTCGGAGTCAGGTGGTGGCACAAGAGGAGGTGGAGGAAGTAGAGGAGGAGGAGTTGTATGCGGAAGGGCTAACATCTGCAAGGTCCAGACGGTCGGCAGCACCAAGGCGGCAGGCATGTGAGGGTGGGGGAGATGATTTTACCAGGGCGCATGGTAGCAGCCAAACTAGTGAGGAAGGTGCAGGAGCCCAGGAAGAAGTGGAGGACGAACTGATGGAAGACTCATCAGATGAGGGAGACCTTGATCACATTTCTGTTGTGCGAGGTTGGGGGGAGAGGACAGAGGAAGGAAGCATGATTGTTACCTCGCCACCAACACAACAGGGACTTGGTGCTCCTGGATGCGCAACACACATGAGTGCCTTCTTGCTGCACTACCTGCAACATGACCCTCGAATTGTGAGAATTAGAAATAATCCTGACTACTGGGTTGCCACACTGTTAGATCCCCGGTACAAAAGTAAATTTGCAGAAATTATTCCTGCCATAGAAAGGGATGCACGCATGCAGGAGTATCAGCAGAGACTGTTGCAGAATCTTACATGTGCTTTTCCACAAAATACCAGTGGTGCACGTAGTGAATCTCACAGTTCCAACTTGCCAACCGTGGGACCGTCAAGTGTTCAGCACTCAAACCGTAACAGAACCACAGTATCTGCTGGTAACATCAATTTTGCGGAATCATTTCACCACTTTTTTAGCCCATCCTTTGCAAGGCCACAGGAGACAAGAAGTCTGACACATAGTCAACGCCTAGAGACGATGGTACAGGAGTATCTCCAAGTAAACATTGAAGCCACGACTGTGTCACTGGACCCTTGCTCTTTTTGGGCTTCCAATCTGGATAAATGGCCGGAGCTAGCCACTTACGCCTTGGAGATCTTGTCATGCCCCGCAGCCAGCGTTCTGTCTGAACGTGTGTTCAGCGCTGCTGGTGGTGTGCTGACAGATAAGCGCACGCGGCTCTCCACTGATCATGTAGACAGACTCACGTTCATAAAGATGAACAAATCATGGATCCGAAACGACTTTTCTACCCCTGTGTCATCCTGGGGAGAGTAAAAGCTTGATGATTGGTTAAAATCACCCTACCAACCGTTTTAAGCTTTCAAATTACTAATCATGTTTATCTGTATCTTGACTGGAAAATAATTTGGGCTTTGTAGCAGTGTGCAGCACTGATCCTATTAGGCCATCTATAATAAGCTTCACCAGATTTAAAATTAAAAATAATTTTTAGCTGCATCTAGCCCGGAAAATAATTTTGGGGCTCCGAGATGCGCAAGACACATAAGTGCCTTCTTGCTGCACTACCTGCAGCATGACCCTCATATTGTCAGAATTCGAAGTAATCATGACTACTGGGTTGCCACACTCTTAGATCCCCCAAACTTTTCGATCAACCTTTTCATTTTAATAAAGATCAAAAAAATGGTCATTTTTGAAATTATAAGCATTAGCAGGTTGTTAGAAACTGAAATCAAACAGTTTTCAACTCAAAACTTTATTCTAGGTGATGTTACATTTTCACATAGGACCCCTTGTTCGAAAGGAGCTTCTGAACTCTCTCGTCCATTGAATTTGTCAGGTTTTGGATGGTTTCTGCTTCAATTGTTTTGCATGAGGACAGAATACCCTCCCAGAGCTGTTGCTTAGATGTGAACTGCCTCCCACCATCATAGACACTCCTTTTAATGATGCTCCAAAGGTTCTGAATGGGGTAGAGGTCAGGGGAGCATGGGGGTCACACCATAAGTTTGTCCCCTTTTATGCCCATATCAGCCAGAGATGCAGATGTTTTATATGCAGCATGAGATGGTGCATTATCATGCAGAAAAATGATCTTGCTGTGAAATACACGGTTCTTCTTCTTGAACCATGGCAGGAAGTGCTGTTTGAGAAAATCCACATACATTATGGAGTTCATCTTTAGCGCCTTCAGGGATCCTAAAGGGGCCGACAATCTCTCTCCCCATGATTCCAGCCCAAAACATTACTCCACCTCCTCCTTGTTGGCGCTGTAGCCGTGTTTGCGTGGGGTGTCCATCAACCAGCCATCCTCCACTCCATTCATCTGGACCATCGAGCGCTGCACGGCACTCATCCGTGAACAAAACAGTTTTGAAATCAGTCTTCATGTAATGTTTGGCCCACTGGAGCCGTTTCTGCTTGTGTGAAGTGGATAGAGGAGGTCGACAGGATGGCGTATGCACAGCTGCAAACCTCTGAAGGACCCTGCATCTTGTTGTTCGGGGGACGTTGGAGGCACAAGCAGCTTCAAAAACTTGTCTGCTGCTATGACAAGGCTTTTTTGCCGCTGCTCTTTCAACCTGACGTAATTGCCTGTAGGAAAGAGTCCTCAATTTGCCCTTATCAGCACGCACACGTGTGTACTGTGAATCAGCTACATACTTCTTGATTGCCAAGACACTTCATCCTGATCATCGCACAATGTTGATTGTAGTCATGCCTTGACCTAAACACTCCACAATTTGTTGCTTCTCAGCAGCCGACACATCCTTTTTCTTTCCCATTTTGGCAGAAAATGTAGGCTGCTTAATAATGTGAGAGAGCCTTCTTAAGTAGTCTTGCCTTTCATTGGACACACCTGCCAAACTAATTAGCACAGGTGTCTGCAATTGCTTACAGTGATATAAAGAGCCCTGACACACATCACCATCAATGAGTTTAACTGACAAACAAACAAATTCTTCCCTTATCACTCCTAAACACTTTTTGCATAATAATTTGGAACGCGGTGTACATGTGCTTTTCCACAAAACACCAGTGGTTCACGTAGTGAATCTTACAGTTCTAACTTGCCAACCGTGGTCTGTATGGAATTGTTCAATAAAGGGCCCAAAATTAAGATAACATAGATGGGAGAGGTCTCTATGAATAGGAATTCCTAAGTATTTGATACCCTGTGAGGGCCAGGCAAAGGGAAAGTTGGACTGGATGGAATCCTATATGGATTTAGGGAGGGAGACATCGAGGGCCTCAGACTTCGCTGCATTGATTTTAAAATTTTACCATGTAACAAAGTGATCTATTTCAGCCATAACAGCATGGATGGATATATGTGATTGAGTGATATATACTAGGACATCATCAGCAAATAGAGAGCACTTGTACTCGGTGCCTCCCACCTCAATCCACCTAATATTGGGGTTATGGCGAATTGATGAGAGCAGGTGCTCCGTCACTAGGATGTATAAGAGAGGGGACAGAGGACATCCCTGCCTTGTCCCATTGGTGATTGTGAAAGGTGATGAAAATGTTCTGACGCACCCCCTGGGCCTTGGGACACCCGGAGCCGGACCCTTTTTGGTGGATGCTGGTGGTTGTAGTCTTCGTGGCGGCGATCCGGTTCCGTGGCTCAGGGCGGTCAAACCAGTGGCGGAACTATTTATGTGGTTTTGATGTTTAAATGTCCGACTACGCCACCCGTGGATTGCGGTCAGAGTGAACCGCCGCTACAGGGCAGACCGCTAAGGCTGGTGTTGTGGGTGCAGCAGAGCGTAGCATAACTCCCCACGGGAGGAGTATAGCCTCAGGGCAGTGTATGCGGAGGATGGGGGTGATGGTGCAGGGCAGCAGCAGTAATGACACGGAGTCAGTGATGCAGTTCAGGGCCTTTACTCACAGTTCTTATTATCCAGACCACGTCTGCAGGTAACGGCTGCCCACGTCGTACTGTGCTCACCAGGTGAGGGGCTCAGACAACTCCCAGATAACTTTGGAGCGCTTCACAGGACCCCCTTTGTGTGTCCTTTGTCTGGCCTTTCTTACCAACACTTCTGTCCGGCTGCCTCGGGCCTCCTCTTGGTAAACTTGGCGCCAGTTTCCCTGACCCTATGTGGTGCCTTCCTAGCGGGTGGAGCAAGGGGCTGCGCCACATAAAATGTCAGAGCCTCCGGTTTCTAGCTGAGGGTCGTTTCCTGCCTCCACTAGTTCGGGGACCGGTCTCCCCCTTTGGCCTGACCCCTCCACGCAGGTGGATTCGGGCGTGCGGTGGCGACTCGCCCGTCCGCACCCCTGGGATCCCTTCATTCCTCGTTCCTGGAGCCTTCTCCGCTCCTCTTCCTTCCTTCTCCCTCTTGCAGGCCTGGGCCTCTGTTACTAGGCCCGCCTCCGGAGCAGAGCTCATGCAGAGCCCCTGCTCCCTGCCACTTCTGCTCAGACTTCTCTGCACTGAACTAAGATGGTGCCCACCTTTTATACTCCCTTCTCAATGCACCCAGGAACTGCTTCCTCCCTGCTCCTGCACTACAGGGTTCCCCTTCCTCAGTGTTCCCTCCCCCCACTCCAGCCAGGGACAGGGACTGTCGTGCCCATCTCAGGGGCATATTGGTCGCCCTGCCCCACGGCAATGTGGTGTAATGCATGCAGGTGTCGGGTCCTGATCCACACTCCATCCTTACCTGAGAGTGAGATATCACACCTCTGGGTGAGGTGCAATACGTCTGTAGCAACCGAGCCCTCAGGGTGCTACAGTTCCATTTATCTTCAGCCTAGGTGACGTATTGCGATACAGGGCCGTGATTTTGGCTATAAAAGGGTCCCCTAGACCCCTACCCCAAGCTCTTTAAGAGAATCATATATGGCGTGCCAGGAGACTCTAAGGAATGCTTTCTCAGCATCCAACGAGAGTATCTAATTACAAATTTTTAACTGCATCTAGCCCAGGAAATACTTTGTGCCTAGTAGCAGTGTCTGCTAGTCAGCGGATTATCCCGGCTGTTAAGCAAGCTACACCACCTGTAGTTTAGACACTTAATTTTTTCAAAGGAAATGCTTCGGGACCATGGGATACTTAGTGAAGAGCATCAGGAGGCACCCCAAGGCATAGGGGCTGGGACTGGCAGTAGGATGCCTTGCGGTGGACAGCCGAGCTCGATCCTTATAAAAGCTTTTTAACTGCAGCAGCTTTAGTGGACGCTACTGGAGCTGGAATTACCGCGGCTGCTGGCATGAGACTTGCCCTCCAATAGATCCTTGTAAATGGATTTAAAGTGTATTCATTCAAATTAGAGAGACAATTTAAATTAAAAAGCTTAGAGCTGCCTCCACCACAGGGGGGCTCGCTCGACCCACCAGCGGACAGGCACCAGTATTGGGAGAGGGGGGCTGGCCGTCAGGGTTCACCGCGGCTCTGGCACAAACCCGGCGACACGGAGGTGGCACGGGCAGGAGCGGACTGGCCGTGTCGGCTTCTCACTTTTTGGATTTTAGAAGGGCATGACATGCCTATATCTGTGTCTCCCCCTCCTTTTACTCCTCCACCTCTTTTATTTTCGCATGACTATATGTACTTGTCACTTTTCCATGTGTTAGTTATGTCTTCTGAGCAGTTTGTCAGCTTTTGGACACCTTTGAAGGTGTTTTCTATGTGTTTCTATGTGTTTTTGTTTGCCTGCCATTGGTTTTAACGGTGTTCGAAGGTGTTCGACGAACAGTTCGACGAACAGTTCGGCGAACACACGGGTGTTCGACGAACCGAACCGAACTCGAACACTACGGGGGTGGCTCAACACTAATCCCAACGTGCATTGGGGGACAATGAGGGAGAGGAGGAGGAGGAGGAGGAAGAACAGGAGCTTGTATCATGCGCTGTAGACTGTAGTACCTGTACAAGTGTCATACCGTCGGTTCAGCGTGGGTGGCCTGAGGACAGGGGGGAGGAGGAGGAGGAGGAGGAGAGCATGGTCAGTCGTCATCTTGGTGAGGACACTGAAGTCTTGCCCGTTACCAGTCTGGCACGCATAGCAGACTTTATGTTATGCTGCCTTAACCGTGACCCTCGCATTGTCAAAATGTTGGGTGACCGTCATTACTGGTTGGTGACACTTTTAGACCCCCGCTACAAGGAGAACTTTCACTCTATTATTCCTGAGGTGGAGAGGTCTACAAAAATGGGGCAGTACCAGAAGGCCCTTGCTGCAGAACTGATAAAAAAATTCCCATCTGAACACGCTAGCGGCAGAGGTCACAGTTCGTTGACCAATCAAGGCGTACAGGTGAGAGAGACGCAACTCCAATCCAGCAGAGGCAGGGGAACATGGTCAACATTCTGGGACAGTTTTCTGAGACCCGCCCAGCTTACAGGTCCTGAGGCGCGGGGTACTCTCACAAGGAGTGGAAAGTTTCAAAAGATGGTGAGGGAGTACCTTGCCGACCGTACCAGCGTCCTCCGTGATTCCTCTGTGCCTTTTAATTATTGGGTATCCAAGCTGGACACTTGGAATGAACTCGCTCCGTATGCCTTGGAGGTCCTGGCCTGTCCTGCCGCTAGCGTGTTATCGGAGCGTGTTTTTAGTGCCGCTGGGGGAATTATAACTGATAAGCGCACTCGTCTGTCAACTGACTATGCTGATAAGCTGACCCTTATCAAAATGAACAAGGGCTGGGTTGGGCCAGACTTCTCATCACCACCAAATGACAGCAGAGTAACATAAAGTCAAATCCACTGTGTTATTTCGGGAGGTGTATTCACATGCACCGCTTCACACCCACACATGGGTATACGCTTCCTCATTTCGGCTGTTTTATGTTCTTCTCCTTATCCTCAGCCTCCACCACCACTATACCACCAGGGTGACCGTGGTCCGTTTTGCCATTATTGAAAGTTCCTCCGTCCTTATTTTGTCAGCTTTTGCTTGGAAGGCATAAGCAAAGACTGTGGGAGACCCACTCCCCAATAATGGGAATAATATTTTTAAGATGCTGTACTGTATGGCTCTTGTAAGGGGCATTAAAAGCGTCTTTTTAAGCTACTGGAATCTCCACCACTTTTCCGAGGGGCATTAAAAGCGTCTTGTTAAGCTACTGGGACCTCCACGTCTCTTCTGAGGGGCATTAAAAGCGTCTTGTTAAGCTACTGTGACCTCCACCACTTTTCCGAGGGGCATTAAAAGCGTCTTGTTAAGCTACTGGGACCTCCACTACTTTTCTGAGGGGCATTAAAACTGTCTTGTTAAGCTACTGGGACCTCAAACACTTTTCCGAGGGGCATTAAAAGAGTCTTGTTAAGCTACTGGAACCTCCACCACTTTTCCGAAGGGCATTAAAACCGTCTTGTTAAGCTACTGGGACCTCCACGTCTCTTCTGAGGGGCATTAAAAGAGTCTTGTTAAGCTACTGTGACCTCCACCACTTTTCCGAGGGGCATTAAAAGCGTCTTGTTAAGCTACTGGGACCTCCACTACTTTTCTGAGGGGCATTAAAACTGTCTTGTTAAGCTACTGGGACCTCAACCACTTTTCCGAGGGGCATTAAAACCGTCTTGTTAAGCTACTGGAACCTCCACCACTTTTCCGAAGGGCATTAAAACCGTCTTGTTAACCTACTGGCCCTACACGTCTCTTCTGAGGGGCATTAAAAGCGTCTTGTTAAGCTACTGGGACATCCACCACTTTTTCGAGTGGCATTAAAACCGTCTTGCTACGCTACTGGGACCTCCACCACATTTCCGAGGGGCATAAAACCATCTTGTTAAGCTACTGGGACCTCCACGTCTCTTCTGAGGGGCATTAAAAGCATCTTGTTAAGCTACTGTGACCTCCACCACTTTTCCGAGGGGCATTAAAAGCGTCTTGTTAAGCTACTGGGACCTCCACCACTTTTCCGAGGGGCATTAAAACCATCTTGTTAAGCTACTGGGACCTCCACGTCTCTTCTGAGGGGCATTAAAAGAGTCTTGTTAAGCTACTGGGACCTCCACCACTTTTCCGAGGGGCATTAAAACCATCTTGTTAAGCTACTGGAACCTCCACCACTTTTCCGAAGGACATTAAAACCATCTTGTTAACCTACTGGCCCTCCAAGTCTCTTCTGAGGGGCATTAAAAGAGTCTTGTTAAGCTACTGTGACCTCTACCACTATTCCGAGGGGCATTAAAAGCGTCTTGTTAAGCTACTGGGACCTCCACCACTTTTTCGAGTGGCATTAAAACCGTCTTGTTAATGTACTGGGACCTCCACCACATGTCCGAGGGCATTAAAACCATCTTGTTAAGTTACTGGGACCTCCACGTCTCTTCTGAGGGGCATTAAAAGCGTCTTGTTAAGCTACTGTGACCTCCACCACTTTTCCGAGGGGCATTAAAAGCGTCTTGTTAAGCTACTGGGACCTCCACCACTTTTTCGAGTGGCATTAAAACCGTCTTGTTAAGCTATTGGGACCTCCACCACATTTCCGAGGGGCATTAAAACCGTCTTGTTAAGCTACTGGGACCTTCAACACTTTTCCGAGGGGCATTAAAACCGTCTTGTTAAGCTACTGGGACCTCCACCACTTTTCCGAGGGGCATTAAAACCGTCCTGTTAAGCTACTGGAACCTCCACCACTTTTCCGAAGGGCATTAAAACCGTCTTAACCTACTGGCCCTACACGTCTCTTCTGAGGGGCATTAAAAGCGTCTTGTTAAGCTACTGGGACCTCCACCACTTTTTTGAGTGGCATTAAAACCGTCTTGTTACGCTACTGGGACCTCCACGTCTCTTCTGAGGGGCATTAAATGCATCTTGTTAAGCTACTGGGACCTCCACGTCTCTTCTGAGGGGCATTAAAAGCATCTTGTTAAGCTACTGGGACCTCCACCACTTTTCCGAGGGGCATTAAAAGCGTCTTGTTAAGCTACTGGGACCTCCACCACTTTTCCGAGGGGCATTAAAACCGTCTTGTTAAGCTACTGGGACCTCCACGTCTCTTCTGAGGGGCATTAAAAGAGTCTTGTTAAGCTACTGGGACCTCCACCACTTTTCCGAGGGGCATTAAAACCGTCTTGTTAAGCTACTGGAACCTCCACCACTTTTCCGAAGGGCATTAAAACCGTCTTGTTAACCTACTGGCCCTCCACGTCTCTTCTGAGGGGCATTAAAAGAGTCTTGTTAAGCTACTGTGACCTCTACCACTATTCCGAGGGGCATTAAAAGCATCTTGTTAAGCTACTGGGACCTCCACCACTTTTTCGAGAGGCATTAAAACCGTCTTGTTAAGCTACTGGGACCTCCACCATATTTCCGATAGGCATTAAAACCATCTTGTTAAGCTACTGGGACCTCCACGTCTCTTCTGGGGGCATTAAAAGCGTCTTGTTAAGCTACTGTGACCTCCACCACTTTTCCGAGGGGCATTAAAAGCGTCTTGTTAAGCTACTGGGACCTCCACCACTTTTCCGAGTGGTATTAAAACCGTCTTGTTAAGCTACTGGGACCTCCACCTCTTTTCCGAGGGGCATTAAAACCGTCTTGTTAAGCTACTGGGACCTCCACGTCTCTACTGAGGGGCATTAAAAGCATCTAGTTAAGCTACTGTGACCTCCACCACTTTTCCGAGGGGCATTAAAAGCATCTTGTTAAACCACTCTGAACTCCACAGCTCTTCCAAGGGGCATTGAAATGTTGTTTTTAATTAACTCTAACCTCCACGACTCTTCGAACGGGCATTGCATTTCCTCCTAATTTTTGGCAGCTTTTGCTTGGAAGGCATAAGCAAAGACTATGGGAGACACACTCCCCAATAATGGGAATAATGTTTGTAATATGCTGTACTGCATGGCTCTTGTAAGGGGAATTGCAAGTTCCTCCGTCCTAATTTTTGGCAGCTTTTGTTTGCAAGGCATAAGCAAATACTATGGGAGACCCACTCCCCAATAATGGGAATAATGTTTGTAATATGCTGTATTGCATGGCTCTTGTAAAGGGCATTGCAAGTTCCTCCATCCTAATTTTTGGCAGCTTTTGCTTGGAAGGCATAAGCAAAGACTATGGGAGACACACTCCCCAATAATGGGAATAATGTTTGTAATATGCTGTACTGCATGGCTCTTGTAAGGGGCATTGCAAGTTCCTCTGTCCTAATTTTTAGCAGCTTTTGCTTGGGAGGCATAAGCAAATACTATGGGAGACACACTCCCCAATAATGGGAATAATGTTTGTAATATGCTGTACTGCATGGCTCTTATAAAGGGCATTGCAAGTTTCTCCGTCCTAATTTTTGGCAGCTTTTGCTTGGAAGGCATAAGCAAAGACTATGGGAGACACACTCCCCAATAATGGGAATAATGTTTTTAAGATGCTGTACTGTATGGCTCTTGTAAGGAGCATTAAAACCGTCTTGTTAAGCTACTCGGACCTCCACCACTTTTCCGAGGGGCATTAAAAGCGTCTTGTTAAGCTACTGTGACCTCCATGTCTCTTCAAAGGGGCATTAAAAACGTCTTCTTAAGCCACTCTGAACGCCACAGCTCTTCCAAGGGGCATTGAAATGTTGTTTTTAATTACCTCTAACCTCCACGACTCTTCCAACGGGCATTGCATTTCCTCCTAATTTTAGCCAGCTTTAGCTTTTCAATGCAAAGGCGAAAACTAAGGGAGACCCACTCCCCAATAATGGGTAGAAGGTTTTTAGTACGCTGTAATCCACGTCTGTTTCAAGGGGCATTGCAGTTCCTCGTAATTTTTGGAAAGCCTTCCATTCACTGCTTAGGCCAACAGTGCACAGGAGACCCAGTTGCTATAACTGGAAAAAACTGTTTAGTTAAGGCCCTCTGACCTCCATGTCATTTCCAAGGGGCATTGGAGTGCCTCAAAATTTTTGGTAGGCATTGCACTCACTGTATGCCCTATAACTGTGTAGCCGAACCGCTCCTTTTGTTACAGAAACATATCCTACAAGACATATGTGGTTGACTGGCCTGATGTTGATGTGAATGGTCCCTGTTCCTCCTGCTCTTTCTCCTTTGCCACTGCCTCATCCATCATTTATCACCTGAAGCTTTGTTTCAACGGGAGTCATAGAACTGGGATAGTAGCAGGAAAACATCCAGCAATCCTCGGAGGAGCTAGGATATGCTCCAAAACGCTGACCACCTCAGGCCTAGCCGCTACTACATACATGCGCTTGCATTCCAAGAAAACAAAGCAGATGCTAACTTCTATTATCATCATCATGCTCCTCACCTTGGCTCTCTCAACTCCCCTGATGGAGAAGCCAGGGCGCACCGGACGAGTCTGGTTCTCTGGTGGGCTCGTCCAATGCTGCCCTAAAGCAGGCGGGGCTAAGAAAAGTGTGTGGGGGGGATGTTCCAAGGAGAAATAGGGGCGGCTGGGGACCGTTTATGGACACCCGGCCGCCCCCTGGCGGCTGGGGACCAAGTGTGGACACCCGGCGGCCGGGCGGATGGGGACTGAGTATGGATTCCAGGCCGCCAATGCAGCCATGACGTGGTGGCCAGATTCCGCCTCCACATGCCTTAAAAGGCCCAATTTCAAGTGCAAGCAAGCAGTATGGTATTGCAGCCTGGGGGTGGGTGGGTGCAGGCTGCATACTTGCGCTTGCATTGCAAGGAATGGGAGAGGTACAATTGAACACTGCCCTGGGACAAGGACTTGAATGGGGATAGTTGCAAGTCTGCAACGACAGGTGCAGGGTGGGAGGCATCTTCGCATGTACCATGAACAGGGGTTTGACTTGCACACACTACAGCGGAATAGGCTGTCCTTCCCACTAAATGCACTGGGGAGGGCACAGGTAATGTTTTGGTATGCGCGCTTAATCTTATGTATAAGGCACACCGGGACAAATAGGGGCGGCTGGGGACTGAGTATGGATACCTCGCTGCCGAAGCAGCCATGAGGTAGTGGCCAGCTTCGGCCTCCTCCAAACTAAAAGGCCCCATTTCAAGTGCAAGCTAGCAGTATGGCATTGCAGCCTGGGGGTGGGTGGGTGGCAGGCTGCACACTTACGCTTGCATTAAAAGAAAACTAAGCAGATGCTAACTTCTATCATCATCATCATGCTCCTCACCTTGGCACTCTCAACTCCCCTGATGGAGAAGCCAGGGCCCACCGGAGGAGTCTGGTTCTCTGGTGGGCTCGTCCAATGCTGCCCTAAAGCAGGCCGGGCTAAGAAAAGTGTGTGGGGGGATGCTCCAAGGAGAAATAGGGGAGGCTGGGGACCGTTTATGGACACCCGGCTGCCCCCAGGCGGCTGGGGACCGTGTGTGGACACCCGGCCGCGAGGCGGCTGGGGACCGAGTATGGACACCCGGCCGCCCCCTGGCAGCTGGGGACCGAGTGTGGACACCCGGCCGCCGGGCGGCTGGGGACTGAGTATGGACTCCAGGCCGTCAACGCAGCCATGACGTGGTGGCCAGATTCCGCCTCCACATGCCTAAAAGGCCCAATTTCAAGTGCAAGCAAGCAGTATGGTATTGCAGCCTGGGGGTGGGTGAGTCGTTGGCTGCATATTTGTGCTTGCATTGCAAGGAATGGGGGAGGTACAATTGAACACTGCCCTGGGACAAGGACTTGCACGGGGATAGTTGCAAGTCTGCATCTTCTGATGCGGCAAGGATGACTTCTGATGGGCACACTTTTAGGCAGTGACCTGGGTGTCAGAGATGCTTCCAGGGGTCTTCCCCATGCTGTTCCCATGTTTTTTCAGCACTGTATGCATGTGTCACACAGCACATGGCCAGATAAGGTTGTAAAATGTTAAAATGTTTCAGTTTCGTTTTTGAACGTTTTATTGTGAGCCCTTAAAAGTGGCTTAATACCTCTGACCACGTTGTTGACAGCAGTGACCTGGGGGTCAGAAATGCTTCCTGGGATGATCCCCCTGCTGTCCCCATGTCATTTGAGCACTGTCACTATCGTTTTGGGCACTTGTTTGGTTTTTAAATGCAAAAATGCTCGGGTCTCCCATAGACTAACATTGGGCTCATTGCTCGGGTCGAGCACCCGAGTATCACGGCGAGCTCAGCCCGAGCTTCGAGCACCCGGGCATTTTAGTGCTCGCTCAACACTAGTGTTGTTCAGTGTTGGGACCTGCTGGGAGGATAGAAGGAAAGCTCTGTGGGCCTGTGAGTAGCTGAATCCACGCCTGGGGAGGCTCTGCACCCGTCAGGCTCTGAAAGGCCCAGCGTGGCTGTTGCCCCCAGCAACTGTTGTTATGGACTTGTGTTAACCCGGCTGCGAACCCGAGGACTTTCTGTTTACCTGTAAGTTTTGCTGAATAAAAGCTGCTTATGTTGGACTTGCTTGAGTCACTGCCTCAGTTACTGCACGGTGTGAACACCGCCGCCTTACAACATATTTCAGGGAATTGATACAGAACTGTTTTAAGTGCAATCCTATTCATGACATCTATTTATGGATTTAAGGATGTTTTATAGATTGATTCTATTAAATTATACTTTTAGCCTATAAAAAAATAGGAGCATGATAGGAAGATGGTAATGTTGGAAATTGTTATCAGATACATGAATGAAACCGTGAAAATCTTTCTTTTGTGTGAAAGATTTTTTTGTCTTTATGTTACGACAAGGATAATCTAAACAATATGACCAATTGCAGCGGCCAACATAAACTAAAATGTGAATGGTTGCATCAACAGAAAGAGTGCTCATGAGCGGAATGAGCATTCTATGGGTGATCAATCATTCACCAACTTCTAACCAAGCTGTAACATGGCCACCTGTCACGCAAGGTGTGGGAAAGATTAAGTGCAACACAAAGGGAAGAGGGGGAGGAAGCCCAAACACTAGGGAAAGGGGGAGTGGAGACCCCTAGGCAGATCTAATATCACCCTGCCTACCGTACCATCCCTATATAGGCTCCACACCTATCGCCAAGCAGGACCCTAAACCCTGTTTGTCCCTAGAGCTTGGCTCTAGATAGGGAGGGGGAGGGGTGAGCACTGGTCAGGCCTCACTACAAACTAAAGACAACAAGGAAGACAAACAAAGGGGATAAACTTAGTTTGAGCAGACACCAGAGGGGAAACGCCTACTGTCCTCCAAGGGAACCAGAGAAGAAGTCAGCCAACAACTAGTGCTCCAAGTATGCACAAAGGTAAATAGAGGTATCATCTGCGGTTCCCTGCAGCAAAGTTTTTAACGCTCCTGCAAGGGTGTGTCAATTAACAGCAGGAGGGAGGTTGCCCCTGGGTCATAAAAGAAAAAGGATTAAGAAGGCATCTGCAATGCCAAGCGCAGTGACCTTCTACAGCCAGATCCAGAGCGACTGTCTATAACACCTGACACACGCATGACACAACAATTTATAGCTGGATCAACTAGTAATCTTGTGGATTGAGCAGTTTATTTTCACACATATTTAGGCATGGGGGAGATTGTCCGGCATTTCTTAATTCTGTGCTGTAGTCAGGAATCCAGAGAGATTATAAAAAAAAGATTATAGCTTCAACTTTGGAATTTGGAAAAGGTGGAAAACTTTATACGTACAACTATGTAACACAGAATGGCTGATGCTGCTTACTTATAATATTCAAGCGAGGATTCAACAAAGGCAAAACCTGCTCTCTCAGCTTCAGAAAATACTACTTTTACCAGTCTCTTCACCCACATTAGTTAAATAGCAAATCATTCTCACACCGACTTTCAGAGGCAAACTGGCAGCCAGAATTAAGCTGATAATGTTAACAGAATTCCTGCCGTACAGAATAAGATTTCAACAGTAATATAATTTATAAGTAGATAAATCACCTAAAAATATAATGCCATTGTGCCTGGCATGAGCAATCAGTAGACGGTGCACCATTACCAGAGCTTCAGCTGTTAATCTGGGTATTTAAAGGCGAGCGCAGAAGGGCTGCTCGCTCGTACAATGGACCTTGTAAGAAGGGACAAAACTGTATTCTAGAGACTCAGTACTGAAAATAGACATTGGTTATAAACACCCAAAGCTGATGTTTGTAAGGACATCAAACTTTAGGAACGTAAAGTAAGCACTAGTGATGAGCGCAAGTGCTCATTACTCGAGTTTGCCTAGGGTGCTCGGGTATGCACCGAGTATCGCGGGTGCTCGAGTGAGATGTTTGCGTCCCCGCAGCCGCATGTTTCTCGGCTGTTAGACAGCTATAAAACATGCGGGGATTGCCCTCAGTAAACTCTAGTAATGAGCACTTACGCTCATCACTAGTAAGCACTAAACAATATGAAGATAAAGTTGCTTCTAGCCACTGTTACACACCTGTCCCGGGTGTCCCGGACTCCGCTCCCATCTCCTAGGTCCGCTGCCATCTGTTGTGCTCCACATTGGTTTTGCAGGTCAATTACATCATCTCCATAGACCTATTTAAGGCCCATTAGCACACACATTAGCACCTGTGTCTTGGGATTGAGACTCTAGTATTCCTTATTTGGTTTGCTCTATTACCTGTACAGCTGTGTTTCAACTCACATCCATCCCTGCTGGTTCACCTCCATCTGTCCGTCTGCTCCCAAATTTCCAGTTAGTTCTAGTCCCCTTGTGTCCTCTAGAATCTGCACTAATGCCTGTGTTCGGTATGCCCACCCGGACCAGTGACATAGCAGAACCACCTCATCCGGAGAGCCCTTACAGCCATAAACATTAGAAAGCAGTCGGTCAAATGATGGCTCATGTGACAACAGTCTCTCTAGACTCCCCCATACGCAAGAATGCTTGGCTCAGATGAGCCTTCCTGTGTTCTCTATGGGAGCGTCACTGCCAGATTCCTGTATCAGCAGCTTATCTCCAAGGGGAACAAAAGGAAAGGTCATTGGAAATCCACCAGACTGGATTCATCGCTCCTCCGGCATCATATGACGTGGGTGAGTCGGGAGCCCTCCATACACATTAGATGGTTGGATGACCCCGGCTAAATCAGCAGTTTCATCCGACTTTTATCTACTGCGTGGAAGACTTTAAGTCAAACACTTAGCACCACAATCTAATTCCTATGGGCCGATTCACACATAATCTGTTAGCCCTTATGGAGGATACGTGCCATACAGTATGTACATTGATAACAACAATGCCATAAACAACGCATGTTCTGTATAATTGGAGGATGAGCCCTAAGAATCATTTCATGTTTGGGCTCAAGACCAACTATAATGTAGCCTAGCTTTAAAGGGTTATTTCCAATATTCAAAGTTATTACCTATTTGAAGGATTTGTAATACCATCTGAATAGGTGAGGTTCCAACTGCAGGGACCCCTCTAATGCTAAAAACAGGGTCTCTGAAACACTGACTGTATTCTGGTATCTCCAGCAGTCCCATAGAGAATCAATGGAGCAGTGGTGAGCATGCATGGCCATTGTTGATGCCCATAGTTGCTCTCGGTGGGGGTCTCAGCTAATTTTAAAGCAGATCTGTTGATAAATCTCATAATACAACCTGCATTCTTTATTAAATAGATCCTTTACACCTGATGAAGCTACAGTACTTACTCTGATAATCCATTCCAGAAGGTCTATATGATCCCTTTTGAAAGTTTTCCTGTCTGGTAGTAAAATGAGAATTGTATGTGTCCATGCTCCGTATTCTGTTTGTATGGATGTAGCACTCTGACGCCAATACACACATTTGACCTTCATGCCATGAGTTATTCTTCTGCTCTTCTCATAATAATCCTATCATTATATACATCTCAACGTGTAGACAGTCCGACATTAATTATCACACGCTGGCTGAAATATAGCAGCATCTATGAACACTTGTGGCTTACACTTTCAACGTGCCGCCATTCAGCTGAAACGACGCTACGCATGGCAGTACGGTACTCCGTAAATTCATACACTTTCCTGTTCTTGTTCATCTGGTGGACCGATTTCAACAAATATAATTAAACAAATTTGGCTCTAAATGTACCAATAACCTGCAATCTGAACCCTGCATATAGTCACCCTTGCGAGATAAGACAGAGGACAGTCTCTTTAAACACAAGGTAAAAGGACGCTACATGTACAAAAGATTTAAAAGGGTCAGGAAAACTTTTCTACTTTTTTTTCCCAAACACACTTGACTAGGGGGTTATGTAGGGTAACAGCAGCTCAGCTCCAATTGGAATCAGCTGCAATACCATATAAGACCTGTCGACAGGTGTGGCACTGTTTTTGAAAGAAATCTATCTTTTTTTTATAAATCCTGGACAGTTAATTTAATGTACATTTAAATGTATCATCAGAAATTAGCTAATATTGTAATTGGGGTTTGTGTGTTAAATTGCCATTTTTTTTGTACATATCACAATCTATATAAAAAAAAGAGAAATCTTGCAATTTTAGACTGCAACAATGTTTAGAATGCAACATTGTGTGTAATGATTTCCAATGGTGTTGCATTAAGATCTTGCGACAGAGTCGCATATGTTTCCAAATGTGTTGGATTTTCTTTTGCGTCGCACACGTCTCACCTGCCATAGACTACAATGCAAGTCACACACAACATGCGACTTATCTGCAACTCGGCCATAAAATCAAAGCTCAAGTCGTATAGATTGCAGAAATTGCTGTGGTGCAACGCGTCGCCATGTCGCCCCTGCCTTATAGCAATAGAGTAATGACTAGTGTTGAGCATTCCGATACTGAAATATCGGGTATCGGCCGATATTCGCGGTATCGGAATTCCGATACTTAATTCCGATACTATTGCAATATCGTATACCGGAATCGGAAGTTCCCATAATGCAATGAGACATTTTCATTTTATTCAGCCAATGAGGATCCTAAGAAGTGTGGGCACATCCTGTTAGGCATGTAGGCATCTTAACTAATGGCATGGCTGTGATTGGCTGCTGAAATGATGTCATGATGCACTATAAAAGCCACCGCCGCCATTTTGAGCTCACTCTGCTGTGAATTCAGTTAGGGATAGGACGCTGTTGTTCTGAGGGACAGTTTTAGCTACCTATTTGCTCTATACTGCTTTACCCAAGCTACTTTCTAAATCACTGTGCCTTGCAGTGCTAGTGCACAGTTCCCTGTGCTGTTCACCGCTATCTGCAAGGTCTGTGTGTGTGAGTGCAGCTCACCCTGTAGTGTGTGCTTCAGCCAAGTCTGGTTGTAGTGCACTCAGTGTGTGTCACTGCCTCATACATTGTCCTTTTTTGCCAATTCATAATTTTTCCTGATTTCTCCTATTAGTGTGGTGGTTCCATCTGTATTCAGCTAAATTGGTTCCAAACACACTATATAGGAGTAGATAGAGAAATTTTTTTCCGTCTTGCAGCACTAGTGCACAGTGCTCTGCATCTGTACTGTTCACCGCTGTCTGCAAGGTCTGGTGTGTGAGTGCAGCTCACCCTGTAGTGTGTGCTTCAACCCCGTCTGGTTGTAGTGCACTCAGTGTGTGTCACTGCCTCATACATTGTCCTTTATTGCCAATTCATAATTTTTCCTGATATCTCCTATTAGTGTGGTGGTTCCATCTGTATTCAGCTAAATTGGTTCCAAACACACTATATAGGAGTAGATAGAGAATTTTTTTTCCGTCTTGCAGCACTAGTGCACAGTGCTCTGCATCTGTACTGTTCACCGCTGTCTGCAAGGTCTGGTGTGTGAGTGCAGCTCACCCTGTAGTGTGTGCTTCAACCCCGTCTGGTTGTAGTGCACTCAGTGTGTGTCACTGCCTCATACATTGTCCTTTATTGCCAATTCATAATTTTTCCTGATATCTCCTATTAGTGTGGTGGTTCCATCCATATTCAGCTAAATTGATTCCAAACACACTATATAGGAGTAGATAGAGGAGCCTTTCTGCAGCATTGGGCCCTGCAGCCCCAGCCAGATTAGTATTAGCCTATTTTTTGCAGCCTCATCTATTGCATTGTAGGTTACCTTCCTACATTGTAATAGCTACAAAAAGTTTGTGATACTATCGTTATTACATCTTTAGGCACATCCAGTGTCTTTTTGTGACAAAAAAAACCTAAATAAAGTTCACCAAACACTCCACTTTACAGTTGTGTAGGCCACATTAGCTCATATTAAAGTCTAGTCCACACTTTATAAAATTAGTGTTTCTTATACCTGTTAGCAGCTGTTCAGGAATAAGCACACTAAGCCCTTAGTACTTTTCTGCCTATCTTTATCAGTCTACCAAGATGAAGAAGGCAGGGAGTAAGGCATGTGGTCGTGGTCGTGGGCGTGGGCGTGGAGTTTCTGCAGGGAGAGGACGTGAGGATTCTGTGCCTGCAGGGAGAGGACGTGGGGATTCTGTGCCTGCTGCGGGCACCAGTGACTCAGCATCCCCCAGTTTTACCAGGGAACAGTCCTTTATGCGCAGCTTTGTAGGAGCTAGCCGTACCCCACTGCTGCGCGAGGACCAAATTGAAGCCGTTGTCGGATGGATGGCAGCTAACGCATCGACTTCAATTAGTTCCAGATCCTCTCAGGTCCTGAGCACTGAAGAGCACCCATCTGTCTCTTCACCACCTGCCAAATTGCCCAGGCAGTCAGAGAGCCCTGGACAGGAGCCATCTCTACTTCTGTTCTCTGAATCTCTTGGCTTGGAAAGAGGGGGCCAGCCAAGCAGAATTCGAGAATTTGAAGAAGAGGTAGTATGCAGTGATGCGCAACCGTTTTGTCTCTCTGAATCTGAAGAGGCGGGTGGGCCAGTGCCTATGGTCAGCAGCACACCTCAGTACGCATCTGATGATGAGACTCAGGTGCCACTTTCTGGTGCGTACTGTGCTGTCGAGACTACCCAGGAGAAGCAGTTGTTTGAAGAGGGTGGTGTAGATGATGAGGTCCTTGACCCATCATGGCGTGAGGGACAGGAAGGTGGTGGGAGCAGCTCTGAGGAAGAGATTCCCCGAACGGCCCAAAAAGGAGGGAGAGGGAGGGGGCAGACTTGGTTGCCTGTAGCCTCCACTTCGGCACCCATTAGGAGCATGGCTCTTCCAAAATCCAAAGCGGGCGCTCCCAAGACTTGCAGTGCCTGGTCCTTTTTTGACACAGTTGCAGATGACATTTGCTTTGTCAAATGCAAGCTGTGTAATCAGAAGGTGAAAAGAGGGAAAAGTGTCAGCAACCTCAATACCACAAATATGTGGAAACATGTGCGGACCAAGCACGTGGTGGAGTTACACAAACACACTGAAGACCTAGGCCAACCTACAGCGCCACCTACCACCTCTTCAGCTCGTGTTGTAGCCTCTTCCTCCAGCTCACACACAGCTGGTTCGGCTTCCTCACAGGATCGCCATGGAAGAATCTCTGGCACTGTTGTACAGAGACACAGTGTAATTCCACCCACAGCACCACTTTCCCAGTCATCCTCACACTCCCAGGCCAGTCTACAGCCATCGTTAGCACAGGCATGGGAGAAAAGGCGCCCATACTCGGCAAACCACCCCCGAGCACAGGCTCTGAATGCTGGCATTGCTAAACTACTGGCCCTTGAAATGCTATCATTCAGGCTGGTGGAGACTGACACATTCCGTAACTTTATGGCATTGGCAGTCCCACAATACAACGTGCCCAGCCGCTTTTATTTCAGCAGGCAAGCCGTCCCTGCCCTGCAACATCATGTGGAGGGAAAAATTAAACATGCGCTACAAAACGCCGTCAGTAGCAAGGTCCACCTGACCACTGATGCGTGGACCAGTAAGCATGGACAGGGACGATACCTTTCCCTCACTGCCCATTGGGTAAATGTTGTGGAGCCGGGTTCAGATCTTGAGAGTGGCGCTGTACGTGTTCTGCCAACTCCAAGGATTGCAGGAATCCAGTCTGTACACATTGACTCCTCCTCATACTCCAGTTCCTCTGAATCAGCGCTGCAGGAGCCGTCACGGTCTACCTCCACATCGACCCGTGAACGGTTACCTGTTATGATGACCGATATGAGCACAGCCGTGGCCAAACGTCAACAGGCCGTATTAAAATTAATTTCTTTGGGGAATCGAAGCCACACAGCGCAGGAGCTCTGGAATGCCATCAAGCAGCAGAGTGACGTGTGGTTTGTGCCAGCGAATCTCCAGCCAGGCATGGTAGTGTGTGACAATGGCCGAAATCTGGTGGCAGCTCTGGGCCTAGGCAACCTCACTCACATCCCATGTCTGGCACATGTGCTCAACTTGGTCGTGCAGAGTTTTTTGAGGGACTATCCGGATCTTGATGCACTGCTTCACAAGGTCCGCATAGAGTGCGCTCACTTGCGGCGTTCCAGCAATGCAAGATCACGCATTGCAGCTCTGCAGCGCCGATTATGTCTTCCGGAACATCGCATCATATGTGACCTACCCACCAGGTGGAATTCAACGTTACATATGTTGGAGAGGTTGTGTGAGCAGCAGGCAGCAGTAATGGAGTACCAGCTGCAGCAGGCGCAAACAAGTCGCAGTGCGCGCCGTTCACACTTCACCACCACTGAGTGGGCCTCTATGAAGGACATTTGCCACGTTTTGCGTGCCTTCGATTATTCCACGCGGATGGCGAGTGCAGATGATGCACTAGTCAGCATGACTATCCCCCTTATCTGCCTGCTTGAAAAAACACTGCAAGCACTAAGGGACGAGGTTTTGGAAGAGGTGGAGGATGAGGAGTCACAAATGCCATCTGCTTCTCTACAGTCTGCGCAACGTGGTTCCTCACAAAGGCCTAGGCAGGGGACACTTTGTGAGGAGGATGAGGAGGAGTCAATGGATGAGGAAGACATCTGTCCAGAGGAGGGAGGTACACAATGCTCTAGTAGTCAGTATCTAGAGCGAGGGTGGGGTGATGCAGAGCAGGCAGAGATCACGCCTCAAGCAGGGGACAGCGTTTCTTGGCCAGTTGGCAGTCTGCAGCACATGGTTGATTTCATGCTGCAGTGCCTCAGAAACGACCGCCGCATCGCCCACATTCTCAACACGGCTGATTATTGGGTGTCCACCCTCCTAGATCCTCGCTACCGGGACAACTTACAAAGCCTCATAACACCATTGAACCGGGAGCGTAAAATGCGGGAGTACCAAGACGCACTGGTGCATTCCATCATGTTCTCCATTCCAACCGAGAGCAGTGCTGCTAGTGCTTTACAAAGCAGCTCAGTGCGTCGAGGCAGTGGAGGAAGCTCTGCACAAAGAGGGAGCAGAAGCAGCGCCTCAGCACAAGGCAAGACCAGTATGGCCGAAATGTGGCAAAGTTTTGTGTCCCCGCCGCCACAAATGTCTACACCATCACAGACAGCTCCAGTCAGCAGGAGGCAACGTTTCCGTCAGATGGTGACAGACTACATGTCTTGCCCTCTTAGTGTACTCCCAGACGGCTCTTCTCCCTTCAAGTTTTGGGTCTGTAAGCTGGATACATGGCCAGAGCTTAGTCAGTATGCACTGGAGGTGCTAGCTTGCCCTGCTGCTAGTGTATTATCGGAACGCGTCTTTAGTGCCGCAGGTGGTGTACTAACAGACCGTCGCATGCGACTATCCTCCGATAACGTTGACCGGCTTACTTTTCTCAAAATGAACAAGGCCTGGATCTCTCATGAATTTGCCAGTCCTCTTCCAGAATAAATAATTGGTTGGCAACAGTATCCAGGTCTCCTGTTCTGTTCATGTTTCTACCACCTGAACTGTAATCCCTGAGCTCCAACACCGCCAGTTGGCGCTCGGAAGTGCCGTCTGCACAGTCAACACTTGCTGCCGTGTTATTGGGGTTCAGTAACGTCAGCTGTTCTCCTGCTGTGCGGACGGCAATTTCTCCTGATTTGTCCACATCCACTGTACTACACATTTTAAAGTTGCTCCAATTACTCCTCTGGCTCCTCTGTTTTCATTCTTATCCCTGGGCTCCAGCACCGCCAGTTGGCGCTCGGAAGTGCTGTCTGCACAGTCAACACTTGCTACCATGTTATTGGGGTTCAGTAACGTCAGCTGTTCCCCTGCTGTGCGGACGGCAATTTCTCCTGCTCTGTCCACATTCTCACTACTACAGATTTTAAAGTTGCTCCAATTACACCTCTGGCTCCTCTGTTTTCATTCTTATCCCTGGGCTCCAGCACCGCCAGTTGGCGCTCGGAAGTGCCGTCTGCACAGTCAACACTTGCTGCGGTGTTATTGGGGTTCGGTAACGTCAGCTGTTCCCCTGCTGTGTTCACGGCAATTTCTCCTGCTCTGTCCATATTCACTGTGCTACTTATTTAAAACTTGCTCCAATTACACCTCTGGCTCCTCCGTTTTTAGTATTTACCCTGGGCTCCAACACCGCCAGTTGGCGCTCGGAAGTGCTGTCTGCACAGTCAACACTTGCTGCCGTGTTATTGGGGTTCAGTAACGTCAGCTGTTCTCCTGCTGTGCGGACGGCAATTTCTCCTGCTTTGTCCACATCCACTGTACTACACATTTTAAAGTTGCTCGAATTACACCTCTGGCTCCTCTGTTTTCATTCTTATCCCTGGGCTCCAGCACCGCCAGTTGGCGCTCGGAAGTGCCGTCTGCACAGTCAACACTTGCTGCCGTGTTATTGGGGTTCAGTAACGTCAGCTGTTCTCCTGCTGTGCGGACGGCAATTTCTCCAGCTTTGTCCACATCCACTGTACTACACATTTTAAAGTTGCTCGAATTACACCTCTGGCTCCTCTGTTTTCATTCTTATCCCTGGGCTCCAGCACCGCCAGTTGGCGCTCGGAAGTGCCGTCTGCACAGTCAACACTTGCTACCATGTTATTGGGGTTCAGTAACGTCAGCTGTTCCCCTGCTGTGTTCACGGCAATTTCTCCTGCTCTGTCCATATTCACTGTGCTACTTATTTAAAACTTGCTCCAATTACACCTCTGGCTCCTCCGTTTTTAGTATTTACCCTGGGCTCCAACACCGCCAGTTGGCGCTCGGAAGTGCTGTCTGCACAGTCAACACTTGCTGCCGTGTTATTGGGGTTCAGTAACGTCAGCTGTTCCCCTGCTGTGCGGACGGCAATTTCTCCTGCTCTGTCCACATTCTCACTACTACAGATTTTAAAGTTGCTCCAATTACACCTCTGGCTCCTCTGTTTTCATTCTTATCCCTGGGCTCCAGCACCGCCAGTTGGCGCTCGGAAGTGCTGTCTGCACAGTCAACACTTGCTACCATGTTATTGGGGTTCAGTAACGTCAGCTGTTCCCCTGCTGTGCGGACGGCAATTTCTCCTGCTCTGTCCACATTCTCACTACTACAGATTTTAAAGTTGCTCCAATTACACCTCTGGCTCCTCTGTTTTCATTCTTATCCCTGGGCTCCAGCACCGCCAGTTGGCGCTCGGAAGTGCCGTCTGCACAGTCAACACTTGCTGCGGTGTTATTGGGGTTCGGTAACGTCAGCTGTTCCCCTGCTGTGTTCACGGCAATTTCTCCTGCTCTGTCCATATTCACTGTGCTACTTATTTAAAACTTGCTCCAATTACACCTCTGGCTCCTCCGTTTTTAGTATTTACCCTGGGCTCCAACACCGCCAGTTGGCGCTCGGAAGTGCTGTCTGCACAGTCAACACTTGCTGCCGTGTTATTGGGGTTCAGTAACGTCAGCTGTTCTCCTGCTGTGCGGACGGCAATTTCTCCTGCTTTGTCCACATCCACTGTACTACACATTTTAAAGTTGCTCGAATTACACCTCTGGCTCCTCTGTTTTCATTCTTATCCCTGGGCTCCAGCACCGCCAGTTGGCGCTCGGAAGTGCCGTCTGCACAGTCAACACTTGCTGCGGTGTTATTGGGGTTCGGTAACGTCAGCTGTTCCCCTGCTGTGTTCACGGCAATTTCTCCTGCTCTGTCCATATTCACTGTGCTACTTATTTAAAACTTGCTCCAATTACACCTCTGGCTCCTCCGTTTTTAGTATTTACCCTGGGCTCCAATACCGCTAGTTGCTGCTCAGAAGTGCCGTCTGCACAGTCAACGCTTGCTCCAGTGTTATTGGGATTCAGTAACGTCAGCTGATCCCCAGCTGTGTGTCCGGCAAATTCTCCTGCTTTGTCCACATCCACTGTAGTACGGATTTAAAACCTCCTCCAAATACACCTCTGGCTCTTCTGTTTTTAGTATTTACCCTGGGCTCCAGCACCGCCAGCTGGTTCTCGGCAGTTCCATTGGCTCTTGTACCTTCTGCTACCCATCCGGGTTCCAGTACCGTCAGCTGGTTCTCGGCAGTGTCTTTGGCACGGGTACTCCCTCCTGCCCAGCCTGGTTCCAGCACGCCAGCTGTTTCCGGGTAGTGTCAACGTCACTTTGCCTCCAATGCGTTGTCCTGTCGTGTTGCGGTCGGGTTAGCCGACTCTATGGTGCCTGCAGTTTAGGTGACTCCTATGTGGGCTGCGGGATCTGGCAATGAAGGCTGGTTCCATAGTGCCAATAGGACAAGCACCCTCTGTAGGACTGTGGGTTTTGGTAACTGCGGCCGGCTCGCGGCCTTGAACTTTTTTTTTACATGGGTACCTTCTGCTACCCATCCGGGTTCCAGTACCGTCAGCTGGTTCTCGGCAGTGCCTTTGGATTAGGTGCCTCCTTCTCGGTATCCAAGTTCCACCAACGTCTGCTGGTCCTTGGTAGTGCTTTCTGGCACAGGTACCTCCTGCTTAGTAACCGAGTTCCAGTAACATCAGCTGGTCCTCGGTAGTTCCATTGGCTCTTGTACCTTCTGCTACCCATCCGGGTTCCAGTACCGTCAGCTGGTCCTCGGTAGTTCCATTTGCTCTTGTATCTTCTGCTACCCATCCGGGTTCCAGTACCGTCAGCTGGTCCTCGGTAGTTCCATTTGCTCTTGTATCTTCTGCTACCCATCCGGGTTCCAGTACCGTCAGCTGGTTCTCGGCAGTGCCTTTGGATTAGGTGCCTCCTTCTCGGTATCCAAGTTCCACCAACGTCTGCTGGTCCTTGGTAGTGCTTTCTGGCACAGGTACCTCCTGCTTAGTAACCGAGTTCCAGTAACATCAGCTGGTCCTCGGTAGTTCCATTGGCTCTTGTACCTTCTGCTACCCATCCGGGTTCCAGTACCGTCAGCTGGTCCTCGGTAGTTCCATTTGCTCTTGTATCTTCTGCTACCCATCCGGGTTCCAGTACCGTCAGCTGGTTCTCGGCAGTGCCTTTGGATTAGGTGCCTCCTTCTCGGTATCCAAGTTCCACCAACGTCTGCTGGTCCTTGGTAGTGCTTTCTGGCACAGGTACCTCCTGCTTAGTAACCGAGTTCCAGTAACATCAGCTGGTCCTCGGTAGTTCCATTGGCTCTTGTACCTTCTGCTACCCATCCGGGTTCCAGTACCGTCAGCTGGTCCTCGGTAGTTCCATTTGCTCTTGTATCTTCTGCTACCCATCCGGGTTCCAGTACCGTCAGCTGGTCCTCGGTAGTTCCATTTGCTCTTGTATCTTCTGCTACCCATCCGGGTTCCAGTACCGTCAGCTGGTTCTCGGCAGTGCCTTTGGATTAGGTGCCTCCTTCTCGGTATCCAAGTTCCACCAACGTCTGCTGGTCCTTGGTAGTGCTTTCTGGCACAGGTACCTCCTGCTTAGTAACCGAGTTCCAGTAACATCAGCTGGTCCTCGGTAGTTCCATTGGCTCTTGTACCTTCTGCTACCCATCCAGGTTCCAGTACCGTCAGCTGGTCCTCGGTAGTTCCATTTGCTCTTGTATCTTCTGCTACCCATCCGGGTTCCAGTACCGTCAGCTGGTTCTCGGCAGTGTCTTTGGCACGGGTACTCCCTCCTGCCCAGCCTGGTTCCAGGACGCCAGCTGTTTCCGGGTAGTGTCAACGTCACTTTGCCTCCAATGCGTTGTCCTGTCGTGTTGCGGTCGGGTTAGCCGACTCTATGGTGCCTGCAGTTTAGGTGACTCCTATGTGGGCTGCGGGATCTGGCAATGAAGGCTGGTTCCATAGTGCCAATAGGACAAGCACCCTCTGTAGGACTGTGGGTTTTGGTAACTGCGGCCGGCTCGCGGCCTTGAACTTTTTTTTTACATGGGTACCTTCTGCTACCCATCCGGGTTCCAGTACCATCAGCTGGTTCTCGGCAGTGCCTTTGGATTAGGTGCCTCCTTCTCGGTATCCAAGTTCCACCAACGTCTGCTGGTCCTTGGTAGTGCTTTCTGGCACAGGTACCTCCTGCTTAGTAACCGAGTTCCAGTAACATCAGCTGGTCCTCGGTAGTTCCATTGGCTCTTGTACCTTCTGCTACCCATCCGGGTTCCAGTACCGTCAGCTGGTCCTCGGTAGTTCCATTTGCTCTTGTATCTTCTGCTACCCATCCGGGTTCCAGTACCGTCAGCTGGTTCTCGGCAGTGTCTTTGGCACGGGTACTCCCTCCTGCCCAGCCTGGTTCCAGCACGCCAGCTGTTTCCGGGTAGTGTCAACGTCACTTTGCCTCCAATGCGTTGTCCTGTCGTGTTGCGGTCGGGTTAGCCGACTCTATGGTGCCTGCAGTTTAGGTGACTCCTATGTGGGCTGCGGGATCTGGCAATGAAGGCTGGTTCCATAGTGCCAATAGGACAAGCACCCTCTGTAGGACTGTGGGTTTTGGTAACTGCGGCCGGCTCGCGGCCTTGAACTTTTTTTTTACATGGGTACCTTCTGCTACCCATCCGGGTTCCAGTACCGTCAGCTGGTTCTCGGCAGTGCCTTTGGATTAGGTGCCTCCTTCTCGGTATCCAAGTTCCACCAACGTCTGCTGGTCCTTGGTAGTGCTTTCTGGCACAGGTACCTCCTGCTTAGTAACCGAGTTCCAGTAACATCAGCTGGTCCTCGGTAGTTCCATTGGCTCTTGTACCTTCTGCTACCCATCCGGGTTCCAGTACCGTCAGCTGGTCCTCGGTAGTTCCATTTGCTCTTGTATCTTCTGCTACCCATCCGGGTTCCAGTACCGTCAGCTGGTTCTCGGCAGTGTCTTTGGCACGGGTACTCCCTCCTGCCCAGCCTGGTTCCAGCACGCCAGCTGTTTCCGGGTAGTGTCAACGTCACTTTGCCTCCAATGCGTTGTCCTGTCGTGTTGCGGTCGGGTTAGCCGACTCTATGGTGCCTGCAGTTTAGGTGACTCCTATGTGGGCTGCGGGATCTGGCAATGAAGGCTGGTTCCATAGTGCCAATAGGACAAGCACCCTCTGTAGGACTGTGGGTTTTGGTAACTGCGGCCGGCTCGCGGCCTTGAACTTTTTTTTTACATGGGTACCTTCTGCTACCCATCCGGGTTCCAGTACCGTCAGCTGGTTCTCGGCAGTGCCTTTGGATTAGGTGCCTCCTTCTCGGTATCCAAGTTCCACCAACGTCTGCTGGTCCTTGGTAGTGCTTTCTGGCACAGGTACCTCCTGCTTAGTAACCGAGTTCCAGTAACATCAGCTGGTCCTCGGTAGTTCCATTGGCTCTTGTACCTTCTGCTATCCATCCGGGTTCCAGTACCGTCAGCTGGTCCTCGGTAGTTCCTCAGCTTTCTTGTACCTTCTGCTACATTTCCAAGTTCAAGCTTTTTGAAATGGTTCTTGGTAATCACTCTGGATCTCCCTGACGAGGACCCTGAAGACGAGGACCCTGAAGACCAACCCTAAGAAGACGAGGACCCCGAAGACAATGACCCTGAAGACGAGGACCCTGAAGACCACCCCGAAGAAGACGAGGACCCTGAAGACCACCCCGAAGAAGACGAGGACCCTGAAGACCACCCCGAAGAAGACGAGGACCCCGAAGACGAGGACCCAGAAGACCAACCCGAAGAAGACGAGGACCCCGAAGACGAGGACCCCCGAAGACGACGACCCTGAAGACCACCCCGAAGAAGACCAAGAAGATGACCCTGAAGAAGTTGACCAAGAAGACAAAGAAGAGAAGACAAGCACCAAGATACAGAAAAACAAGAGACAGAAAACCAAGAAGCAGAAATACAAGAAGCTGCAGAACAAAAAGCGGAAGAACATTAAGCATAAGACTAAAAATCAGAGCAAAAGATAATATCTAAATTATAAGCAGAAGATGACTAAGCAGTGTATGGGGGTGAGTCCGTTCCTCCTCGTGGTGCCCCTGGAAAAGACCTGCTGCTGCAGGCCAAACTGAACGCGGACAAATCCTGTTGTAAATCTTTTGTGACGGGCAGAACGAAAGGTGTAATGTCCAACCTTTTATAGATAACAACTACAGGAATGCCTGTCACAAATAAGAATATGATGAAGAAGAAGAATATGAAGAAGATGAAGAAGTAGAATATGAAGAATGTAAAAAAAAGAATAATACGAAGAAGGTGAAGAAGAAGAAGGTGAAGAAGAAGTGGATGAAAAAGATGCTGAGGATGATGAAGGAGAAAGTGTGGGAGAAGTAAAAAAGAAGGTGAAGAGCATGGAAGTAGTGAAACATAAATATCTGACAAAATATAAAAATACTTAACATAGTTAATATTTCCGTAACTCAGAACATAATAAAAAAATATTAATTCCTGCTATTCCATTTGACTGGGCTAAACCTCTATGCCTTTATTGTCTCCCCCACCTCCCCCAATACATTCTACATTATTCTTAGTTGTTTTCCTTCATGTAGAAATAACCTACAAGGAAAGAAAGGGTTTATTTTAATTCCGATATTTATGTCCCATTGACTTGCATTGGTTTCCGGTATCGGAATCGGCGATATCCGATACTTTTTCGGTATCGGTCCGATCCAATCCGATCCGATATTTCCCGATATCGGAAGGTATCGCTCAACACTAGTAATGACTGAATCACTCAGTATCCGGACCCATAAATGATCCGGAGAACAGATAAGTCAAAATAACCTACCATTGTGGGAGCACAGAGGGACGTGTTTACGGGTGGGGTCAGTATGGAGAATGCACAATGCTTTGTTCAGATTCAGCAAGAAGTGTTAATTTAAACATTGTCCAAATCAAGCTGCTAAACTTCTGGACAATGTGAAAATGCGATGCAGTGCAAATTAGGAATAATGCAAGCATCTTAAAAAGTTAACGTAAAAGTAACATTTGAAGCTCAGTGAACCAGTGAAATCTGCTGCAGTACATACTTTCATTTTCCACTTGACTTTTCTAAGCTAATAGAACAGATTAGGTTCCACCTTGTGTTATAAACCCTCAGCATGTTGCAGGATTGTGTCTCCTCTGAAAGTCATGTCCCCGGTCATTGTGTAACTGCACGAGGTATCGATACAACGAATCGTGATATTTACACATTTCCAAAATATCGCAGACAACTCGCAATCTCAGACGTTACTTAGCTTTTTATTTATTTCCACTGGTCTGTGCAGTGATTTATTGCTCCTTTTCCTACATGGTGTCAACTTATTCTGAGAGGGCTCGCTCACAGGAGTATATATCACGGCCGAGTGTTAGTCAGTGTTTTATCGGATGGCACTTGGACCAATGTTACACTATGGGGGAATGCAGATCTGTTATATAATCAGACACTCCCCTTGAGAAAGCACGCTAAGCAAAACGCGCGTCGGGGCCGTTGCGGCGGTGCCTTGTGAACATGGGTAAGTGATGAGGGTATGTCCCTTTACTTGCATCGTACCTTTTGTGGTCGGATTGTATCTGTTTAGGTCAGATTATGTATTAATGTGCCAGATTGACGGTGATCATAGTTCTTGATATAGATATAGGCAGAAATCAAAACACCTTAAACCAGAATCTATTGAGCACAAATGCCACTTCCTGTATTGTTCAACTTGACAATCCTCTTTTGTACTACCTTGTTATGTGCCATTTTTTGTACTCGTATGGCATATGTTTTTAATGTTGTCTCAATAAAAATTATTAGTTTTATGTCCATTTGTTCTAAGTGGTTTCTTTGGATAGTTAATATCCAGGTGTAGGCTGTTATATAATCACAGCATGCAGCAAGTGGCTCTGTAATTCGAGTCACGCGCACCCTACAAGTCTATGGGTGCGTGGGAAACACCGGACTGCACTCGGATGTCATCCAAATGCAGTCCAACATCCGCAGACTCAGACAAAGGAGAAGATGGAGTGATGGAGAGATGAAATTAATTTCTTCATCTTCTCCGCACCTGAGCTACAATTCTCCCATGCAAGACAATCAGATCACACTAAGATGACGCTCGGCTAAAACGCTGACAGAGTTTGAGCCGAGTGTCATTAGCACAATTGAGCCAATTCTCTCGCATGAGAGAATCATCACTCGTGTGACCCCTGCCTGACCCTGTAGAAAGAATTTGCCTAGTGAGCTCACAATTTAATAATCCCATCTCAATCCCAGATTTAGGGTCTGGCCAGACAGTGCGGCCGCAGCATGTATGAAGCTTCGTTCACCTGCGGCTGGTTAACGGACGTACGAGTGTGAAACATAATCGTCCAGTAATTGGCCATAGCGGTGGATGGAGTTTCAGCTTCATGTGGTCAGCCCCGCTGTCTGACTGTAGCCATGTACACTGTAGCCAATTTACCTATTGCTAAAACACAGGGGTCATCCCAACCCTGGACCAGTCTTCAATCACAGGACAATAAAACTTTCATGCTCCTTATCTATGAACTGCTCCAATATTTACGCCAACAACTCTTTCTCCCCCCTCCCATACTCATAATTCTGCTTTACGTCACTTGTCTCATCTATTGCATTATTCTTGTGCCCTGCTCTGTATAAATATGTGATTCTTCAGATTTTGTGTTATACTATGCCTGATGAAGACCTGAGTAGTCTCGAAAGCTTGCAATTTGTTACCATATTTTCAGTTAGCCATTAAAAGGTATCAACCACTGAGGACTCTCAAATCTTAATATTTTTCTATCTACAGGCGAACACGGTACAAAGATATATCTTTTTCCTGTATTAAAACATAGGGAACATATTAACTACGGGAATATGTTGCTTGATTAAAGTCCAGGACCCGACTGCTGCAAGGCAACAGTGCTAATCACAGTCACCATGTTTAGATTTGCTTGGGCCTTTTCTCCATCATCTCTCGATGCTATGCAGTGCAGAATCACACTTTATGGGAATGACTTTTTACAGAACTACAGGGCTTGTGTGACATTAATATGAAGATAACTCTAGAGGGCAGGATCATGTTGCAACTTACCACATTAGCAACGAGGCATGTTCATCACTGACGTTTTGCACTTCAGGTCTGGATGGATGAACTATGGACATCTTGCTAATACACATGCCATATAGGTGTAACGTGGTGCAGGACGGTAACCGTGGGCGAGGTACTTCGTCGCTTACACCCCAAGATGTTACATGAAGATGAGGGTCCTGGCTGGGTGTGTGGACTTGTGCTATGGGGGTGCTACGCCCTTGCAGTTCGCATGTTGCCGGTGACTTTGTCTGGCCAGGACCAGACGTTGAATAGTTCAATGTGGGAAACCACCACTCAAAAATAAAGTCTTTTACTAAACAGTAACTTGGTGGGAACTATGTACAGTAGATAGCGGCTGCACGTTTCCTTTAACACATGGAGCATCTTCAACATCTTCACATACATTCTCCTTGTCCTTCTCCGAATAACTCTCACTCTGTCCTATATCTTCACCATTACCCGGCTCAGTACTACAGTCCACTAAGAATAGCATTTGAATCACATAAAACATATCTAGATTTCTTTTTTTTTTCTACATTTATGATCAAATTTTCCTTCTAAACACAAATATTAATAGCCATAGCGTGTATATATATATCGGATAGGAGTCTCCAATGAATTATGCCGGTCTTAAAGTCAGTTTCTGTACTTGGACACATTGAATTATATATATATATATATATATATATATATTTTTTTTTTTGGCAATGGTGTGAGTACATCATTTTCAAACCTGACGGATCACCTCGGCTCCGCTCTTTTGTTATTCACCCATCAGACAGAGAAAATAAAAAGCCAATGTCCATTGTGCGTCTCAAAGTGCTGCTGACTATGCCGGTTAATTATCTTCTCAGAATTTGGCACCTGTCTATTTCCAGGCTTTTCAATTCTTATTTTTTATCCTTAAACAGCGGGACACAGCTTTTAAGCCTAAGTAAGCTTGAGCCATATCAAAACCAAGTCCTGGGGTTTCATAAATGAAAGACGGTGGTAATGGAACCCCTTATACCTCCAATATAAAGTCCATAGTATAATCTCTGTGCAAATCTACAGAAATTATACCAGGCTAATGAATATTTCCAAAGGAAAACATGACTATAGACCAGTGGGAACTAAGTAGCAAAAGATATTTTTGGCCGTGAAAAGCTTCCAGTCTAATAATCGTTATGGTGTACTTCTACAACCTAAAAAAGACATAACGACTTGCTGCCATCTTTCAAAATGAAGGTGAAATGTTCTACTAAAATCAAGCATTTTGCATTTCACAAAGCCGTCATTAAAAATCACTCACATCATGTTCCCTTTTTTTTGGGGGGAGGGGGCTTTTTTATAAAATAAACTGACTTATCTGCTAAGAGCCATGACCTTCAGAAAAATGGTACATTCAAGGAAACATACAAATCCTGAAATATTAAATTCACACTAGCTGAGAACAAAACCGAAGAGGAAGCCAAGAAGTCTCCAAAGAATAGAAAAAGGTTCTCGAATTCATTTGTAACCTTTAGATAATAGATTTGAGTGGACGCATCTATAGTGGTCAACTACAGAAAAGTGACCACCATAGTGAGATGGATATCTAGATTGTAGAATATAGACATATTGTAATAGGATCATTAGTTAAATCCAGCTTCATAATTTACTGAACCCACCAAAATACAGCAGTTTGCCTATTTTTTTTCATCCATTTTTCAAATCACTATTATTCCAAAAGTTTCTGGGATTCATTTTGCAGCCGGTGAGGACCAAGAAAATGCATAGACGTGTGATTTCCAGGATGCTCCAATTAAGGAATTAAGATCACGTTTATTTATACAGTTCAGGAATATGGGCGCTCCATATATAAATTTAGACGTTTCTTACATGATAGGAAATAGCAAAATACATAAGTGCCTGATAAGTAAAGACACTCCTTGCATCCACCCGGCGCAGTCACATCCCTCAGCAGTTCTTTCTTTCAGTCAGTTCTCGTGAGAGTTACCACACCCTATGAGATTTTGGCAGACCTGAAGACATTTGCTCCTTTCTTACTCTGAGGTTGGGGTCACACGAGCGTATATATTCTCTCATCTGAGAAAATCAGGTCCATTATGCAAACGACACTCTGATCACACTCTGAGCATTGTGTGCTCCAATTCTCTCGGATGAGAAGATGGAGAAAAAAATTCCCCATCTTCTAAGTTCTGTCAGTCCATGACATATAATGTTTTCTACGGACTCATAGACTTGCATGGCCGAGTGCGATCCGAATATCCGATCAAACCTGGGCATTGTAGCATTGGCGTCTCTGCCCCCTGACAGGCAGAGACGCCGTCCTTCTCACCGCCGCGCTCCCCGCCCGGCGTTCTCCAGCGCTCCTCTTTCTGCTGCTGCCGACGCGCGCAGCTTCCCGGGCACGGTGCTTAGGGCGCGGGCACGCTCCCTCCCTCTTAAAGGGGCCGCGCGCGCTGCCCTAAGGAGTCCCCGGCCAATTGCCGGAGGTCCTCCCATATTTAAGGCACCTCCTCCAAAATGGAGGTGCCCAAGCAATAGTTGATGCACAGTGTACTTACCTCTGCTTCAGCCCTCAGGTCCCGCTGCTTGCCTGACTACTAGTCCTGCCCGCCAGCCTGACTACTCTTCAGCCCGACAGTCTGTCTTCCGTTCAGTCCGCCAGTCTGTCTATGGGCTCTGCCTGCCTGCTTACCTGGAAACACCTGCCCGCTACCTGCCCGTCACTTGCCGTGACCACCAGACAGCCTACATAGAGGCTCTTGCCTGTCACTTACCATGACCACCTGTCAGCCTACCTGGAGGCTCCTGCCCATCACTTGCCGTGACCACCTATCAGCCTACCTGGAGGCTCCTGCCCGTCACTTGCCGTGACCACCTGTCAGCCTACCTGGAGGCTCCTGCCCGTCACTTGCCGTGACCACCTGTCAGCCTACCTGGAGGCTCCTGCCCGTCACTTGCCGTGACCACCTGTCAGCCTATCTGGAAGCTCCTGCCCGTCACTTGCAGTGACCACCTGTCAGCCTACCTGGAGGCTCCTGCCCGTCACTTGCCGTGACCACCTGACAGCTTACCTAGAGGCTCCTGCCTGTCACCTACCGTGTCTGCCAGTCCATCCACCCGGATCACTCGTCAGCCTGCCTGCTGTGCCCATCTGCAATATCGGTCAGTCCCTGCCATCTGTACCGTGGGAGTCATCTGCTCCCTTACAAGGTCGTCCACAGATTAGCACCTGGTCCCTCTGCTCGGATCCTCCCTGGTCAAGGAGTCGTTAGCCGCCGTACGACCTAGGTCGCTCCGAGTTGATACCTAGTTACGCCCCTCTGGGTCCCTCCTTCAACCGCAGCACAGAGGTTCCACCATCCGGATCCGTAACAAGCATGCTGTGATTTTTTTTTGTGACAGACTCTGACCGAGAAAAAATATCAGACATGCGCACAGCCCCATACACTAACATTGGTCCGAGTGCGATCCAATGTTTTGTCGAATTGCAGTAGGACCGAAAATACGATCATCTGCACGAACATTATGGAGCTTTGCTTCACATTGCTTCTAGGTGAGAATACTGCACCCCACAGAGATAGATTGTCCCTTAATGTCTGTAGTACAGAAACATTGGCACTTTGCATGCCACTGTACAGGCTCTGTGCCATAAGCAGGAGGCTACATTATTTTGTATAGATTATTTCTTCCCATTGATTTAAGTAGGACAGAAAAAAAACTATAATTCCAATCTGCCAGGATCAGTTTCAATAAAAAAACATATGGGATAGACTTTAAGTGTGTTTTAGGGCACTATTAAAGCTGTGGGTATTGGAAATGAATCAAATTGTTCGGGGTAGTGCATTCCAGAGAAGTGGTGCACCTGGTGAGAAGTCTTGGAGATGGGAGTGGGAGGTTCGGATTATTGAGGATGCTAGTGTGGCACCCCACGGGTCTGGTTACCACAGTAATAGAAATATTACGTCTGAGAGCAAGTGGGAGGTTTCCTGGTCAGGAGCCCTTAAACATGCAACACCTCCTGTCCCAGGCCAGATAGGGGAGGAACCTGCCCTATATAAACTGGATCTGGGGCGGGGTTAGTCAGACAGAGCCTGAGGAGCGGAGGCTATCAGAAGGCCCCAAGTCACCAGCCATACGGGTGAGCACCACACGGTATACTCAGGGACGTGGGCTACTTCCACTCGCTTACAGCAAGGTAGTCAGGAAGAGTGCAGATAGACGGGGAGGCCTACAACTCCACCTGGCCAGGGGAACTCCTGCTTGCTCGCAGACTGACCAGGCCCCTTATGCTAGCCAGTACTCCCGGGAGGGTCTGCCTTAATATCATCAGTAAAGACCCTGAACTGCACTGCAAAGACTCTGAGTCGTTCCTGCTTTCTCACCGCATACAGCACTACTAGTACTGGGACGCCCGTGCACCATCACTCCCATCATCCACATTTCCTGCCCTGAGGCCATACTCTTCCCGTGGGGAGTTATTCCATCTTTAGCTGCGCACACCACACCAGCCTCAGCGGACTGCCTCGCAGCGGCGGTACACCCTGACCGCAATCCACGGGTGGCGTAGTCGGACATTAAACCACAAAAACCCTATAAAGACTGCCACTGGTTTGACCACCCTGAGCCACAGGACCGGGTCGCCGCCATGGAGACTACAACCCCCAGAGACCCGGCTCCGGGTATCCCACACACGTGCACACACGGCCCAGGGGGCGCGTCAACTTTGGCGTAGTCGGCAGGATTTTGTGCCCGCAACCACCGGGTACTGCGTGCCTTCAAAAGACTGTCATACCTGCCGTGGTGAAGGTTCCCTCCATCTTCAGAAGTTTCCCGCCATCTTCAGAAGTTTCCCGCCATCCGCAGTCGTTTTCCCGCCATCGGACGCCATCTTTGGGACGCTGCGCGGGAAGAAGAGGGGTGTGGACGCCGAAAGCGCGCGAGACCCGAAACTCGGCCCCACGCACCGACGCTGCGCAAGGTCCTGGAAGGGAGAGAGAGCGACGCTGATGTCACCAGGACGCGACGCAAGGTCCTCGTCCGGAGCAGCACCAGCGGAGCCGCAGCCTACAGAAGAGAATCGTCGGAAAGTAGGCCACACTTAACTAGGGGGGAGGAAGATGACGGACACGGAGGGACCCTCTACCACCAGCGCGGCCACTGCCGCAGTAATGCCATTTACAATGCCTTACATCCCCGGAGCGGCCTGGCTGCCCCAATACTCAGGGGAGTCGCAAACCCTAAGCGACTTTAAAGAGAGACTGTACAGCCTATTTAAGGTATACCCCCTGACGGAGGGCCAGAAAGTGAGCATATTGATAGGCCAGCTAACCGGCGCAGCCCAGCGTGAAGTAAAGTCCTGGTCAGTCCGGGACAAGGAGACCGTAAAGGAGATCTTAGCCCGTCTGAAGGACACTTTTGATACCCGCACCTCAGCCGAGATCAAAATGAGATTTTTTGGGTGCAAGCAGCGGGCCCAAGACAGTATAAGAGACTATGCTTTGAGTTTGCAAGAGGCCCTGGGAGCCATTAAACAGGCAGACCCTGACAGTGTGCGGAATGCAGATGAACTGTTAACTGAGCAATTCATTGAGGGTCTGCTGTCCAACGCCCACCGAACCCAGTTGCGTGCAATGGCCTTGCAGAACCCTGGTTTAGACTTTGCAAAGTTCAAGGACAGGGCCATCCGGGTACTCAGAGAACCGGCACCAGGTAGCGCTGTAACCCACCGGCGCCCTGCTGTTACCTATCATCAAGCGGCGGCGCCCTTGTCTGCAGAGCCTGTAGGAGCTGGTGCGCAGGCTTTGGACAACAACCCGGCTACAGACCTGCACCATCAGGTCCAAGAGCTAACTAAAAGCGTAGCCGCGCTAACCCGAACTGTGCAGTCTTTACAGGTCTCTCCTCCAGGAAGGATCAAGCTGGCCACCAGTCCGGAGGACGTACCGTGGCACCGACAGAGGAGGATCCCATCGTCCAGAGGAAGACCCAGCGACAGATACAACGAGGATGGACAACCCATCTGCCGCCGCTGCAATCAACCCGGACATATGGCAAGGTACTGTTATTTAAACGGGCACAACCTGGGGCAGAGGGCCAACCCCCAGGCATAAGATCATCAAGCCCATCAAACTGGCGTGATAAATACGTAGGGGGACGTCCGGTCTTGCCTGTGGTACTGGATGGCATTCCTATGAGTGCCCTACTAGACACTGGGTCACAGGTGACTACCATCCCGTACGTGCTCTTTAAGCGGTACTGGAATGACTCGGACATAACCCGCTACCCAGATGACTACCTGAGTATCATCGCCAGCAATGGTCAGCCCGTGCCGCAGGTGGGGTTCAAAGAGGTGACCATTAAGATCGGTAAAGTCGAACTAGCGGCACAAGGACTGATTATTGTGGACATTGACCGTCATGAGAGTCACCCTAGAATAGCCTTGGGAACTAACGTGATTGAAAATTGTCTTGCAGAGATGATTCTCATTTTACAGCAGGTTGCCAAGAACACCAGTTCCAGCCAGCAGCGTGTCCTCCAAAAAGAGATCCGGGCACTGATGAAACGGCAACAGGTGGAATTATCTGGTGGTGAGATTGGTAGCGTGAGAATGTGTGACCCGTTCCCTATTGCCATGCCCCCGAAAAGTGAGATGATGATCTGATGCCGGGCAGCTATTGGTCTAAGAGGTAGAGACTACCAAGCAATGGTAGAGCCCGTCTACTCAGACAGTAGGCCCACCATTTTGACAGCACGGGGAGTGGTCGATATACGCCATGGGAGGGTACCTGTCCGCATCGTAAATATCGGGGAGAGAGAAGTACACCTGCCCCGGTATGCCACGCTAGCCAAATTGTTCACCATAAACCAAAATTCTGTAAAGGCCGTAGAACCCTTGCCTCCATCTCAACCAGAGGAAGGTAACGGCTCTAAGAAACAAATGGAGGACTGGTGTCAGCAACTGCATTTGGGTACTGACTCCACTCCCTCACACCAAAAACAGGGAGTCTACCGGGTGGTTCAGGAGTACGAAAGAGTCTTTAGTAAACACCCGCTAGACTTCGGGCGAGTAAAGGGGGTAGAGCATCACATCCCCACAGGAGACCATCCACCGATAAAGGAAAGATACCGACCTGTACCCCCTGCACACTATCAGCATGCAAAGGGGATGTTGCGGGACATGAAGGAGGCTGGTGTAATCAGGGACAGCTGTAGCCCCTGGGCAGCTCCACTAGTTCTAGTGAAAAAGAAGGACAACACCATGAGAATGTGTGTAGACTACAGAAAGGTCAACCGTATCACACACAAAGATGCGTACCCGTTACCTAGAATAGAAGAATCTTTAGCTGCATTAAAATCTGCTAACTTCTTCTCCACTTTGGATCTTACTAGCGGGTACTGGCAGGTTCCTGAAGCAGAGGCGGACAAGGAGAAGACTGCATTCACCACCCCGATGGGTCTCAGCGAATTCAACTGTATGCCGTTCGAGCTCTGCAACGCACCAGGAACCTTCCAGCGGTTGATGGAATGCTGTCTGGGACACCGGAATTTCGAGACGGTCCTGTTATACCTGGACGATGTCATCGTTTATTCCAAAACCTACGAGGACCATTTGAAACACCTGGCAGAAGTGTTTGACGCCCTGGCAAGCTACGGCCTAAAGGTGAAACCATCCATTTGTCACCTGCTGAAACCAAAGGTGCAGTACCTGGGACACGTGGTGAGTGCTGACGGAGTGGCTCCCGACCCCGATAAGATCACCGTGATTAAAGACTGGCCAAGACCCTCCAGCATAAAGGAAGTGCGGCAGTTTCTCAGGTTGGCAGGCTACTACCGAAGATTCATTCCCGGTTTCACCAAATTGGCAGCTCCTATGCAGGACCTCCTGATAGGTCAATCCAGGAAGGCCAAAAACCAGAAGCCGCCCTTCAGGTGGGAAAAGCTGGAAGAGGAGTCCTTCCGCCAGCTGAAGATGGCCCTCACGGGGGATGAAATCCTGACGTACCCTGACTACAGCCAGCCCTTTATCCTCCACACGGACGCGAGCAACATCGGGCTAGGAGCCGTACTGTCCCAGATCCAGCAGGGGAAAGAACGGGTAATCGCTTACGCCAGCCGAAAACTAAGGCCCACGGAGAGAAACCCTGAGAATTATAGCTCATTCAAGCTAGAGTTCCTGGCAGTGGTGTGGGCAGTGACCGAACGTTTCAAGCATTACCTTGCCTCTTCCAAGTTCACCGTGTACACGGATAACAACCCGTTTACACACCTGGACACTGCAAGACTTGGTGCCCTGGAGCAGAGATGGATGGCCCGCCTGTCCAACTATGAATTCACCATCAAATACCGGGCGGGACGCTCAAATGCCAACGCGGATGCCCTGTCCAGAATGCCAAACTTACCGGACGTAGGGGAAGATCCAGAAGAACTGGAAGAAGTCGAACTCCCTGCGTTCCACTGTCATGGGATTACCCTGTATTCCCATCGTGTAAGGGACAGGCGCTCTGCCACGTTCAATCCCTTACCCCACTACAGCTGGGCGGAGACACAGGACAGTGATCCCGCAGTCCGTCTGGTGAAGGAAATGCTGGCACAGGCTGATGCCCGTCTTGACCCAGACGCTCCGGAGGAGAGCAAGCAACTGTGGAAGGAGAAAAGTAGACTGTTTCTTTACAAGGAGAAGCTGTGCCGGAGAATGGTCAACTCTAGAACACATGAGCTGACTTGGCAGGTAGTGGTCCCAAGACGAGACGCGGCTATGGTTCTGGAGGCATACCATGACGGAGCAGGACACTTCGGATGGAAGAAGCTGGAGTTCCTGTTGCGTGGACGGTTCTACTGGGTAGGCATGAGAGGAGCCATCGAGAGGTGGTGTTGAGACTGTGGCCCGTGCAACCTAAGAAGGAAGGACCGCGCCAGCCAGAAGACTCCCCTGCAGCCCATCATCACCAGACAGCCACTGGAACTGGTAGCCCTGGACCATGTGAAACTGGCTCCAAGCAAATCTGGGTACGTCTATGCCCTCACCATCGTAGACCACTACTCCCGGTTCTGGGTGGTGGTCCCTGTCAAGGACTTAACGGCTCATACAGCAGCTAGAGCCTTCCAGCAGCACTTCTGCCGTCCACACGGGTATCCGGAGCAAGTGCTGACGGACCAAGGACCAGTCTTCGAAGCGGAGGTCTTCCAAGAGTTCTGCAATCTGTATGGCTGCAGGAAGATAAGAACAACGCCCTATCACCCTCAGACCAACGGATTATGTGAGAAAATGAACCAGGTGGTGATAGACTTGCTAAAAACGTTGCCCCTGGAAGAACGCAGTCTGTGGCCTGAAAAACTGCCTGATCTGGTGGACTTGTATAATCACATCCCCGTAGGTTCCAACAACTGTACCCCGGCTTACCTAATGAGAGCAAGACCTGGTAAGCTGCCTATTGACCTGGATATGGGAGTCCTGACACCTGAGGACACCTCGCCAGAGGCAGACTGGCATACAGAACGGCAGCAGCAGTATCGGAAAGTACAGGAGAGCGTCGAGCGGAGTCTATCTGAAGCAAGAGAAAGGCAAGAGAAGACTTATAACCAGCATGCTCCCGCTGTTCCCCTGGTACCTGGAGAGCAGGTCTTGAAGAGAAAGAGGCGGCTCCACAAGTTGGACGACCAGTGGGAGAAGGACCTGTACACAGTACTGCCTTCAAGTCATGATAACCCAAAAGTCTGTGTAATCCGTAAGGATGGAGGAGAGACCACAGCCATTGTCTCCAGAGACCACCTGAAAAAGTGTCCCGAGCAGCTGCAAAGCCCTGAAGAAGATCAAGAGAACCCTCAACCCGCAGAGGAAAGGGAAGAAATGATCAGTACCATACTCGGAGACTTTCCCCGGTCCTGGACTCAAATCAACAACGCAGTCGTGGTACCCGTCCTCACCTTTCTCCAGCCTGCCCCTCTAGGGCCTACAGAAGAACAGGTAGTGTCAGAAGAGCAGCCGGCCCAGGAGGCAGAAGAATCCATACCAGCAGGCCAGCAGAATCAACCCTCTGCTAGTAGTGAGCCTGCCGTGCCCCTAGTAAGCCAAAGAGTACGCAGAAAGCTGCCAGGCCTACCCGCAACACCTTCTACACCCTGTAGTGCAGAACCAGATAGTGGGTTACGTAGGTGCACCAGGAGCACTAGAGGACAGATGCCCGCTCGCTGGAGAGTCTAATGCCAAGTCTAAATTTACCTGTAAACTGCAAATGTTGAAAAAGGTTTATGTTTTTGTTGCCTGTTCATTGATTATGTTTCTCTAGTTACCCTGCAGGTTTATTTGGACTGACAGGTTATGGACGCTGAGTAACCGGAACTACATTGTAGATAGTTGCACCTTGGTGCCTCTTGCGAAGATGGCCGCAGAAGAGAAAAACCTGTCTGGCGTGGCCTCCTTGTGACCCAAAGTAGCTAGCCTGAGCCTTGCAGCCACGCCCAGGGCCAATGTTTGGGGTTTGCTTTGGACAGGTCCCCTACCCTGTTCCAAGACTTCACCTTGTTGGGTGACATGGACACCCGGTTACGGACACGCCGTGACCTCTAAAGACTAAAGCTTCTTGTACATATGTTGTTGTATTATTGTTTATACCCTGTATTTGTGTTTTCTTAAAAATGTGTTTAGTCCCGGAGTACTAAAATTTACTAGGGGGGAATGTGGCACCCCAGGGGTCTGGTTACCACAGTAATAGAAATATTACATCTGAGAGCAAGTGGGAGGTTTCCTGGTCAGGAGCCCTTAAACATGCAACACCTCCTGTCCCAGGCCAGATAGGGGAGGAACCTGCCCTATATAAACTGGATCTGGGGCGGGGTTAGTCAGACAGAGCCTGGAGTGAAGTTCCAGACACAGGGCACAAGACAGCTAGGAGCTCTGTAGGAGCAGGAGCTGAGTGCCAGGGACTGGAAGCAGATATTGCTCGTCCTGGCTGAAGAGACTACGACCGGACAACGGAGTCCGAGGCTGTGGGAACCTCTAAGTCCAGCAGCAGAAACCAGCCGGCAGGGGATTCCAGGTCCTCTGGTCATAGAAGCCCGGAGGCTCAGTCACAAGGAAGGGACCAGCACCGCCATCGAGGAGCGGAGGCTATCAGAAGGCCCCAAGTCACCAGCCATACGGGTGAGCACCACACGGTATACTCAGGGACGTGGGCTACTTCCACTCGCTTACAGCAAGGTAGCCAGGAAGAGTGCAGATAGACGGTGAGGCCTACAACTCCACCTGGCCAGGGGAACTCCTGCTTGCTCGCAGACTGACCAGGCCCCTTATGCTAGCCAGTACTCCCGGGAGGGTCTGCCTTAATATCATCAGTAAAGACCCTGAACTGCACTGCAAAGACTCTGAGTCGTTCCTGCTTTCTCACCGCATACAGCACTACTAGTACTGGGACGCCCGTGCACCATCACTCCCATCATCCACATTCCCTGCCCTGAGGCCATACTCTTCCCGTGGGGAGTTATCCCATCTTTAGCTGCGCACACCACACCAGCCTCAGCGGACTGCCTCGCAGCGGCGGTACACCCTGACCGCAATCCACGGGTGGCGTAGTCGGACATTAAACCACAAAACCCCTATAAAGACTGCCACTGGTTTGACCACCCTGAGCCATGGGACCGGGTCGCCGCCACGGAGACTACAACCCCCAGAGACCCGGCTCCGGGTATCCCACACACGTGCACACACGGCCCAGGGGGCGCGTCACTAGTCTCTGTTAGTCTCAGGTCATTAGTGGAATGGAGGGCACGGGTAGGATGACAGAGATGAGAGAGGAGATATTGGGCGGTGCAGAACTGTGCAGAGCTTTGTGGGCGAGAGTGATAAGTTTATATAGGACTCTGTAGAGGATGGGTAACCAGTGCAGTGGCTGACACAGGGTGGAGGCATCGGTGTAGCGGTTGGAGAGGAATATGATCTTGGTTGCTGCATTCAGGATGGATTGGAGACGGCACTTTAGTAAGGGGGAGACAGATTAGTAGAAAGTTGAAGTAGTCCAGAAGAGAAACAGAAAGAGTTTTTACAGAACCAAAGGTAAGAAAATAATTCTAGAGATATTTTTGAGGCGCGAGCGATCAGATGTAGAGTGTTAAGTAAAGATCGGAGTCAAATATAACCCCAAGACATAACGCATGCTGCTGGGGAGTTATGGTAGAACCACACACAGAAATGGCAATACTGGATTTGGGAAGGTTAGTGGAGGGAGGAAACACAAGGAGTTCAGTTTTTGACATATTCAGTTTTAGGTAGAGGGACTCTATATCAGCTAAAAAGAGACCAAAAGAGTGTCCTTTCTACATCTGTGGTGGTGGTGGTGGTATGCATTGCCATACCTTTTTTTCAATGTTATATAAAGAAGCCGCATGCTCTGCTTTCCTAGAAAGAGGGCTGCGTAAAAAAAAACATGAATGAAGCATACATTCATTTTTACAACTGGAGTCAATGGGAATATACAGTACCTATATAGTGGCATACAATCTTTGCCTGACGAGAGTCTCTGAAGAAGGTGAACAAAGCCTGACAAAGTGATAAGTTGTGTTGGAAATATCCAAATCACTTATTCAGAATCTTCCAACTCTTCCATTCATCTCTATGAAGGGTACAGCACATTTGGGGTGCATTTGGTGCCCCTCGGCTACTTCAGAGGTCACAGATTTTGGACCCTACCAAAATTTTGATCAAACCAAGTTTGGCAAATTTACCCTTTCTCTTAGTTTATAGATTACGATGTAGCAAATCATGAATACGGGAAGGCTGATCCCTTGCCAGAATATTGAAGATTAGTTCATTAATAGGTTCGGTAACTGATCATGCGTCAGCATAATAATAGCAGCTAACAGATATCCTGACTGCAAAGTACTGTTAAGTAGCAACTTGCAAATCACTGGAAGATGCATGTCAAACTGAGAGATGACAGAGTTAAGAGAAAGCATTCTTCATCCATTCGATTAGCACAACACATTTAGAATATGCCGCAGTGCATATAATGGTATGTATTGTCTTATAAATCCCGCTCATCATTCATTAGCGCTCAGATGGGGAGAGAAAAATTGTATACACCTTTGGTGAAGTTCACCTCCAGATTAAATGAATGAATTATATGGAAGGATAGCATCTGAGCAATTCAAAACGGCATATTAGCTGTATTTAAAAAAGCATTTCATTTATAATGTGAAACAATACCTTGGATAATCTATTGTGAGCGATGCCGTATTTATCAGCCTCGCTCGCAAAACTGATTAACTGACATTCAAAGTTGACGGCAAATTAGGTTTTTCTCAGATGCAGAAAAATGAGTGAAAGCGGCATCAAATCTCTAATTAAAAAGGGCCCAGGTTCACTTAGTAGTGCGTTAGTCCTCTTAATTATCTATCCGCGGTACGCAAGGCTCATGGTGGAGGTAGCAGGTTTTTAATTGTGTTTGGCCTAAGGCTTGTATCGTGGCACATATGGGTGTCATGATGCTGGCTGTACGCGTCACAATAATTTACGCGCCATAGTCAGAGAAAAAAAAAAAATGATATTACAGAGGGACCAGATTGTAAAGGCGATTTAATTCACTTTGGGGATAAAGTTGGTTAAGTGTTATAAATTGAGCTTGTAAACTATTCTACAGCTTCACTTTGGTGGCCCTGATCCTTTGTTCGGATGGATTCATTATTGGAGAACCTTCTATTAGATCACAGATGTGATATCCTAGATCCTGTGTTCGAATGGTAGTGAAGAGCGGACCCGTGAAAGTTCGGTTTCTGAAACCCGACCCAAACTTTATTCCAAAGTTCAGTTTGGATACCAGAACTGAACCCGACCTTGAACCAGAACCTCATTGAAAATAATGGGGACCTGAACTTTTGATCTTGGAAAATAGTCTCTCTTTCTCTCTCCTTCCCCCGGAACTATGAACATTGCAACGGACTTCCTAGAGAAGTCCACGTTCAGCATTTAGCACCGGACACTAACTGTGCGGTACAATCCCCAAGAAGGTTGAGTTCTGGTTCGCTCATCTCTAACCCTTTGTCTTAAGACTATAGTTGGTGAGAATCGTTTCGCAGGACTCGATGCATCAGCCATGTCAGTAATCTGTGGCGAGAACCCTGAGGACCACCTTTTACCTGCCCGCATCCACGGTGCTTCTTGTGATTAGCTGGCCTGGCATGACGTCACATGTACGTCATGCAAGGACGATGACATCGCGTCAGGGTGGCTAATCAAAGTGATGATGTTGCGCCAGTCAGGTAGAAGATGTTCCTCAGGCGTCATTTCCAGTGGCCACAGATCACTGACGTGGCTGATGGAGCAGGTTCTGCAAGTCGATCCGCACCAACTCTACTCAGGACCTTGATTCTGTCCCCTATGTTAGGCCCATGATTCGTTATTAGCATAAAGATTTTAACTATGTCGTCCGCAGTGTATTTAGTCACCTAATAAAGATGACTGCATGCTCGTGAAGCTGGACTCCCTTTTTCCTTCTTCTAATGGAACCCCTGTATTAAGTAATGGATTTCACCTTCTAATAGATCCCTTTTGTGTGGACCTTAACTCTGCGTCCCTCCGGATCTCTTGACGTAAATATTCATCTTGTGTCCTGGTGGACCTCATTTTGGTATTTTGTTCTGATTCATCCCCTGTCATGTGATCTGCAGATACATTAAAAAAATGGGACAGTGGGATCCCGTGATCTGATGAATCTCTTGCCATGGGTATATGGACGATAGACTGGAAAACATATTCTAAGTGGAGTTATCCTTTGTTTTACATATATTGTGACAGTTCACTGTCTTGACAAATATTCCCCCCCCCCCCCATTAATACCAATAAAATAGGTTTTAAATTTGATTTCTTTTGCTAATAAAAAAGGGGCATTGTTATATTAAACTTAAATAGTGGCTATTGGGGTTATCTTGAGTAACCTTTGGGTTATGTTCAGAACTGATCACAAGGGTGACAGTGTCAACGGTCCAACCAAAGTTCACAATAATGTCCTTGGAGTTGGTTTCTTCTTCACTTTGAACACCAGGTGCCCTTTTACGGTGTACAATCTTGCTTCAGTATCCAGTCGTTATTGGCTTAACTGTTTGCAGTGAATTCTTTAAAATCCTCTTCGCTGGACCTTGAGGGTGGCACTTTGCTTTTCTAGGTGTGTCGGTTCAGTAAATAGGTTTCGCCTAAGCTCTTCAGGGGCATGTACCTCTCCAATAAGACTGCGCAGGAACAAATCTGTCCATCCACTTCCTGTCTGGACCAAATCTCCTTGTCCTAAACAAGTATCTGGTGCCCTCTGCTGTACGATACAATCATATATAAGGCAGAAGAGACCTTAGATCTCTGTAAGTGACCGTTCGTCTCAAGAATCTATCCAAATTGTAATATGGATGCCCAGAATATATAAGGCAAAACCATAATATAAGTACACGTTTCTGATATTACAGAGTATAATAGCGTAATAAATGTTATTTTTTTCCTATTAAAATCACAATATTTTCATAATTTTTTTTTTTTTTATTGCACTTCAAAGCAGAAACCCATGAGGTCAGTAAAGATGGAGAACTGTAGGTTGTCACAGAGAGTGTGGGCTGTTTATTTAACACGAGGGGATGAACTATTCTATTTTCTACCCCGAGAGTTTATTTTACTGTATAATTATGCTGCAGCCTCGCACCAGTTCCTTCTCCGCATCCCACTCTCGCTTTTAGTAGCTGAACAGCTGGGGAGTAATCATATATACGTTTAATGTATGTACTGCTCATGATTATATATTTACTTATGGAAACAAAACAAAAAAAAACCCTTAGCTTCTTTTACTACTGAAAAGGAACAAAGTGCTGGTATTTCGGATAAAGAAAAAAATCTATATCATGAGCTCTAAGATATGTGTAAAGGCGCACGCTGAATAAAAAAGGCAGATGCCAAAAAATCCAGGATTTTTATTGTTCGGGTAGTTATTAGTTACACATGTATTGTTATTTGCACAAAGCAACAGAAAAAGACAATGCTACATATAATACTGTATCTTATATAGGAGAAAGTAACAGGGATCGGCGGTGATTATAAAAGAATAAGTATAGAGAGCTTATAGTATAAGTGGCAATACTTTTATTTGAGAAAACAAATCAGTATCTTTATCTACACAGTATTTCAGGGTTCATTTACTGATTTTTCAGACGATAACGGGATTGAAATTTGTATTCTTGATGCACAAGTCTAGTAAATATTTCAGATTATTGTTTTAGATTTCAGTTTTTAATGTCATTTATAGAAAATCAATTTTTTTTTTTTAAATCTCTTTCTCATATCCATCTAACATAACAAGAGAAGGCAGCACTCGTGTGCAAAAAAAAAGACATGTTTATAAGCCGAAACGTTGGTGCGCTGCCTCCCCTTGTTTTGCTGGCAATTGTTATTTGGAAATCCTTTCTTTCTGCATCTAATATCAATCTATAGATCTAGGAATCCGTCAGCACTGAAGGAGAGGAAGAAGGAGAGGAAGAAGGAGAGGAAGAAGGAGAGGAAGAAGGAGAGGAAGAAGGAGAGGAAGAAGGAAAGGAAGAAGGAAAGGAAGAAGGAAAGGAAGAAGGAAAGGAAGAAGGAAAGAAAGAAGGACGGAAGCAAAGAAGGAAAGAAAGAAAGGAGAAAAGAAGGAAAGAAAGAAGGAAGGAAGCAAAGAAGGAAAGAAAGGAGAAAAGAAAGAAAGAAGGAAAGAGAAGGAAAGAAAGAAGCAAACAAGGAAAGAAAGAAGCAAAGAAGGAAAGGAAGGAGAAAAGAAGGAAAGTAAGAAGGAAAGAAAGAAGGAAGGAAGCAAAGAAGGAAAGAAAGGAGAAAAGAAGGAAAGGGAGGAAGAAAGAAAGAAGGAAAGAGAAGGAAAGAAAGAAGCAAACAAGGAAAGAAAGAAAGGAGAAAAGAAGGAAAGAAAGGAGAAAAGAAGGAAAGAAAGGAGAAAAGAAGAAAAGAAAGAAGGAAATGGAGGAAGAAAGAAGGAAAGAAAGAAGGAAGCAAAGAAAGAAGGAAAGAAAGGAGAAAATAAGGAAAGGGAGGAAGAAGAAAGGAAAGAAAGAAAGAAGGAAAGAAAGGAGGAAGGAAAGAAAGGAGGAAGGAAAGAAAGGAGGAAGGAAAGAATGAAAGAAAGGAGAAAAGAAGGAAAGGGAGGAAGAAAGAAGAAAAGAAAGAAGGAAAGAAAAAGGAAAGAGAGAAAGAAGGAAAGAAAGAAAGATGGAAGGAAAGAAAGAAAGACAGAAAGGAGAAAATAAGGAAAGAAAGAAGGAAAGGGAGGAAGAAAGAAGGAAAGAAAGAAAGGAGGAAAGAAGGAAAAAAAGAAGGAAAGAAAGAAGGAAGGAAAGTAAGACGGAAAGGGAGGAAGAAAGACAGAAAGAAGGAAAGAAAGAAGGAAAGAAGGAAGCAAAGAAGGAAAGAAAAAAAGAAAAAAAAGAAGGAAAGAAAGAACTAAAAATGATGTGAATTATTGGCCCATGTGAGTCGTGGCACGTTATGTTTTTGGCTTTGTCAAGCCTTGAGAAAAGCTCAGTTGTTCACGAGCCAAAACTTTGCCACGCCGCTTATGGGAGAATAAGTGACATCTTTTTGGCATCTGAATTGTTTAAAGTGCGGTCTACAATTTTTGGATTCCATACTGCATACATTTTTGGGCTACAACTTGTGGGCTTGCATCAATTACTAAATTGGACTTGTGTTGCTTTTTTCTTTTCTTTTTAAATCTCTCTTTCATATCTATATTTCCTTCCTAATTATATCTCTCTATCAATCTACCTAATCTCTCTTTCATGTCTCTCTCTAATATCTATCCACCTCTCTCCAATAGTTCTCTATCCATCTATCACTTTTATTTTCTCATATCTACCAATCTCTATCTCTCTCACTTCTATTATCTGGATATCATTTATCCGTCTCATATCTATTTAATATCCATCTCACATCATATGATGGACACATAAGAGAGATCTAGAATTGAAATAGGTCTGAGATAAATGGACAGATAATTGTGTTTGTCACCCATCCTCCTGGACCTTACATTTCCAGATACTGTGTTACACAACATACACAAGAAATGTAGACGCCGGAAATACAAAAATAATATATATCCATCTAATAAATCAATTTGATCTATCTTGATACTTCTATATAAAAAGAAAATATAATCAGAAGATGAATGTTGAAACCTGCTCCTTTGCTATTTTTTCTTCTCGCTCCGTCTTGGCTGTGTAATCGGTAATGGCAGAATGGTTTTTTATGTGATTTTATTTTGTTTTGTTCCTTCATTTTTGCTCGCTTGACAACTTGTCACTGGCCCCATCACTGCCACAGTGACTGTCCTTGGAACCCGACCTCTGTGGCTTTCTGTGCCAAGTGCTCATGCTGTCTTCGTTTCACTTCAACCATTTGTGACAGGGAGCAAGCGGATCCTAACAGCCAGTCTTGGCACCTGTGACACTCTGGGATTACACAGGTAAATCAGCGTATTGCGTGTTGTCTCCGGGCTAACAACTGCAAGAAGATACATGACATCTCCAAAAGCAAGATCCTACATTCGCATATTCGAGAGCCTCATCATGATTGTACAAGCAGATGGCCAAGATTGCGTTCCCTCTGCATCGCCGCGGAAAATGATCCGACGCCGCACGCCTGATAAAATACAGTGTTCTTTTTAGTGCCTTAATTGCAGACATTGTTCTAAAAAAAAAAAGTAAAGATGTACGTCCAAAAACAATTGTTTTACTGCAACCGCGTTGCCACTTTGTGCGCGTTGATTATACTGCAGCAAGGTAAGCAGGGCAATGGCGACGTACAAACAAGGCCTTGCGTTTAATCACTTGTACGCTTTCCAGATTCCACTTTATATAAAAGGAGCATGAAGGTAGAGTAGTGTCCAAGTATTTTTCTTTCTTGCCTAATTGTCACGCTGGGTGAGGGAAGGACCAAGTGGACAGCGATGGGAAAAGGGGGGAAGCCCAATAACTAGGGAAAGGGAGAGTGGAGACCCCTAGGCAAATCTTACAACACCCTGACTCCTCTATCGTCCCTAAATAGGTTCTGCCAAGCAGGAAACCTAATCCCTAACTAACCCTAGAGCTAGGCCCTAGGTAGGGAGGGGACGGGGTGAGCACTAGTCAGCCCCCACTGCAAATAAAGACAAACAAGGGAAACGCTTATCTTGAGAAGACTCCAGAGAGAAGACGACAACGATCCACCAAGAAACTCCAAGAAGAAACTAGCTGATGGCTAGTACTCTAGGCCTGAGCAGGAGAAAATAGTTCTATCACCGGTGACTCTCTGGAGACACTGAGGGTTATTAAATATCAAGCAAGGGTGTGTCAATTAGCAGCAGAAGGTGGAGTTCACTGCTGGGTTCTAGAGAGAGAAGCATACCACTACACTACAGAGATGAAAGGATCAAGAAAGTGTCTGCAAAGCCAAAGTGCAGTGACCGGATCCAGAACGACTGTCTGTCAAACCTGATACACCAGTGACACTAATTTTCCAATCTTTGGAACCGCTATTCACTAATAGAAATTCTTAGTAACGAACACGTCACAAGTCTTAAGCAGTCATGCACGATCCTCGGTGTGCGGGCACCAAGATCATCACAAGATAAGAGTTTGCGTAGATTCTCAACAGTGTATGTAAAAGTAAAAAAGTAATGGCCGTCGTAAAGAGCGCAATCCTTTATTAAGCCTCAAAGGCTCAAACATTATCGCCTATAATAAAATAAAAAATGGTGGAGGGAGAAATGGACTGTATGTAGAAGATGCCAGGGCCTTCATCGTCTCCATCGTCTGATCTCCTCTGCTGTGATTGTGGATTTTTGTTTCAGATGTTGCTATAAATAAGGAGACGCTGAGTCACCGAGTTTCCTTAGATTGCTAGATCATTACTTCTGGACTGATGGGATGAAGTGAGGAGTCAATGAAAGAGTAACTTTTAATAGCTCCGATGGCATTTGTAGCTGAATCTTTACTTATGGCCTTTTGTAAAAACAAAGTAATTGTCACACCAGGGTAAAAGTCAAGACGAGAGGTCTGGGACAATGTGTTGTGTTAAATTTAGTAAATATAAAAAGGGTTGGCTTCCAATTAGGAGAAAAAATGAAATGTATACTGTATATAGAGGTTTTATCAGTCATTGTACAGAAGGAGGAGGAGGTGAGCTGTGACGTCATGTATTGTGAATGGTGGATCCTGTGTTATCTACTGTATATAGAGGTGTTATCTGCCATAGTACAGGAGGAGGAGGTGAGCTGTGACATCACTCATTAGGAATGGTGGATCCGGTGTTATCTACTGTATATAGAGGTGTTATCAGTGATTGTACAGTAGGAGGAGGTGAGCTGTGACATCACCTATTGTGAATGGTGGATCCTGTGTTGTCTACTGTATATAGAGGTATTATCAGTCATTGTACAAGAGGAGGAGGTGAGCTGTGACATCGTCTATTATAAATGGTGGATCCTGTGTTATCAGCTGTATATAGAGGTGTTATCAGTGATTGTACAGGAGGAGGAGGTGAGCTGTGACATCTATTGTGAAAGGTGGATTTTGTGTTATCAGCTGTATATAGAGGTGTTATCAGTGATTGTACATGAGGAGGAGGTGAGCTGTGACATCACCTATTGTGAATGGTGGATCCTGTGTTATCTATTGTATATAGAGGTGTTATCAGTCATTGTACATGAGGAGGAGGTGAGCTGTGACATCACCTATTGTGAATGGTGGATCCTGTGTCATCAGCTGTATATAGAGGTGTTATCAGTGATTGTACAGGAGGAGGAGGTGAGCTGTGACATCACCTATTATGAATGGTGGATCCTGTGTTATCAGCTGTATATAGAGGTGAAAGGTCATCTATACAGAACAGGAAGCGTGAGTCTGTTAGACTAAGGGCCAGTGTTAAAATTGCAAAATTTCATATGATTTTTTTTTTTAATACTGATGTGGAAAATTAGCATTATTTTTTTTTTAAGATCTATTTCACATACATCCTTTAATACAACTTCAAACACCAAAAGGAGACGAAACACTCCTGCATGATTGGATAGTAGTTGCTCTGTAGCCTTTGCAGGAGGTTTTGGCATGCTGAACTCTTCAGTTCATAAAACAGTTGTGAGATGCAGGTTCTGCTGTCATTTTCTAATATTGCTCATATATAAAATGCAAAAATAAAAAAAATAAAAGGACAGCAAAAAAAGGACCTGCTTGAACTTCATGAATCGCTGTGCGTTTACAGATATTATTCAGAAAATATTCTTCAGGATCCGCAGACTTCACATATCAGACGGAGGCGTCATGTCCCTCTTTGTCAGTGTGTCACGTCACACAAAGTAATGTGCCATGTCAGTGTAACGGGCTGGGACACGTCAACCTCGTCAGGCTTGCGAGTTTCAAAAAGACACAGTTCACTGGAAAACACAGGTTTCTAAGTGCCCTGGGGGCTTAAAACCATCCATTTAATACATGTGACAGTGTCTCAAGCATTTTCTTATTGTAAAAGGTGAGACTTAGGGATACAGTGGTCACCGGTTACTATAAAGGAACAAAAGATACATACCAACACATGTATTATTCATGGAAAACTTGTCATTACATACATGAAATATTTGGAAACTTAATTTCTTAAACTTCCATAAGTATATAAGTATAATTTTTCAATTTATTCTGAATTATTTATTTTTTTTCTTTGCAGGAAATCTATCCGACATCTCGTTACATGGATAGAGGAAGCTTCTCAGTATAAATGACATTGTACGCCTGGTCATAGACTGAAAGCTCATGGATGTGCATCTAAAAAGCATCAAAACCAGATGAAAAATAGATGAGAGAGTCATACAAAAATATTCTCTCTTCTGAATAGGTCAGGAAGGCTCCATACCCGTATTGCCAAAGCTTTGGCTTCCTCAGGGGTTATGAAAAATCTACAGCCAAACTCAGCAAAAGCTTGGAGAATCGGGTGTCCCGGGATTGACTTTTAACAATAAATGTAAATTATGTTGAATCAGCTTTTATTGATATTGTCAAAAGGAGAACGATAAGCATTAAAACAAAACAGACACAAGAAACCCCAAAGAGGAGCAAATGTAATAGGTTACAGAGTGAGATAAAATAAAAAAAGAAGCAAGAAACTAGGTAACACCAAATCCAACGTCAAGTAAGGCAAGAAACAGTGGTTTGCTGAGAAGAAGTATCGAACAACTGCCCCTCACTCCGGGCAATCCAAAAGAAATATAGAGAGAGAAGGGAGAAAAAGGAAAAAAGAAGAGAAGAGGAAGAAGAGCGAGGAGAGGGAATGTCTAGAATGACGAGAGGGGATTATTACAAAGGTCTTGAAATTCTTGAGAATCCTGAGACATTAGCCATGACTGCCAAGTATCCCGGAGATTGTCATGGTTCATGGTGTCGTTTGCTTCCATTTCTTCAACCCTCATTAAAGCATTAAGCTCCTGAATCCATGCAACCGTTGTAGGTACTACAGCAGATTTCTAGTGTCCAGGGATAACAACATGTGCTATTGGAGTAAATAGAGAATATACAATGCACCAAAAAGGTTTCAGTTCGGACCGTCCCTCCATACGTGCAACATGGTATCCACCTTCATCCCGCATCTTCGAAATTCCTTCGAAACAGAAGGAAAAATATTGTATACAAGTGCTGATAACCATCAAAGGTGATTTTTGTGATTGAGAAACAAATGTATGTCAGTTATCCTGCGAAGAGGATACACCTAGTTCTATTTCCCATGATATCATAAATTTTGGGTAGCCAGGAGTCCCTTACTCCAACAAAAGATTGTCGGGTCCTGGCAAGTTACGGATAGGAGGTGTCTTCTGGAGAAAAAGTGACTCTAGAGCAGTGTTTCCCAAACCCCATCCTCACGGCCCCCCACAGGTCATATTTTCAGGATCTCCTTAGAATTGCACAGTTGAGAGAATTCCTGATGCCTTGATGATACTTCAATCACCTGTGCAATACTAAGGAGATCCTGAAAACATGACCTGTGGGGGGCCGTGAGAATGGGTATGGGAAACACTGATCTAGAGGATTAACTGGAGCAGTAAAATGAGAATCCGTGCTGATCGAGTTGACGAAGAAAGTTGTAAGTAAAATATCCAGCACAAGGAAAGCTCCAGGTGATTCAGTTAATAATGTAAAAAGTATAATCTCACATTATCCCTGGTAACAGATCATTGTTTGTTGCAACAGTTGAAGCCACTGGTAGAATGAGAGATCTGGGTTTTTGGGGTAAAAAAGATCACGAGTCCCTCACCCCAAAAAAATCAAAACTTTGAGAGTGCTTGTCACAATGTAAAATAGGGTTTGCAACAAAGAAACCTCTAACTTCTCAAGAGGAAATACTTCCGAATTGGGCTACATTTGTCATGTAACACATAGTCTCACAGTCACACGACCAGAAAATGTGTGGACTTGTATGTGACTTACTTCCTGGGACAATTTTACTTGTACAATTTGGCTGTAAAAATGCTAAACCTAAGACATTTTTCCAAGGAAATTGAAGTTACACAACTTACATTGAAATCTATGCTGGCAAAGTTGCATGGGACTTGTGACAAAACTTCAGCGGATTTGTTGTGTTGCGATCACGTAAACTATTAAATGCCATGATGGATTGCGATTTTATAGAGCAAGACCAAAGTCACTGTGTAGCCCCAGCCTTAATGCATTACATGATTATCTTGACTAAGGTGGCTTAAAAGGTCACATTCAGTTTGCAACTCAGCAGAGTGCATGTTGGCACCGTTGCTTGCTAAATGCAATGGAGGGATACTCACTTCCTCAAGTAACAGAATGAAAGCAAACAAGGGGTTTACCAGCAGTAGGTCCACCACCATGTTCATGGAAGGCACAGGTGCCAGGACATGATATTCCACAGGTAATCTTTTGTATTTATGGCACAAGGCTTTTCCACATATGGCCCTAATTCTAAATATCCAATTTGGAGTAAAAACTTCTTGTCCATTTAGGTCTCATGGGGCAGAGTGCACTGGTTATCCACATATGAAAGGATAAATTACGGCAACTGTTTCCTTCGCAGACTTGTATTTTTCACAGGATTAGAGAAAAGAGGTGGTTATAAGAGCCCATTAAAATTAAAGGGATCATTGTGTCTGAAGAAAAATGCTTTCTGTCCAAATCTCAGTCATTCATTTAGTTACCGTAATTTTACCTGAAATTTGCTGCCACACATCGGGAACCATTTAATACCGAGAATAGGACATTATGCGTCAACCTCATATTCAACTTACTAAACACAGTGATAAATTGTAATGGTTTAATTCACTCCCCGTATTCATACCAGGATAAAACTAAATTACACCTCTTGTCATCATTAACAAAAATTCATCTCAGTCCTTCATTTGAAAAGCACTAGAGTTAATGAATGATTATTGAGCCATGGCACTGGGATGAGTGAATAGTGGATTATTCTTAGGTCACATAAAGCCTGATGTTAGGTGCCAGGATCGGGGGATGACCAGAAGATAAAGCAGTATGTAGGGTTAACTGCACTTCTATGTAAAACAGAGATACAGTAATGCCTTGTACTGCTACATCTACACTAGATCCATATGAAGTGGGGAATTCAGCTCCTTTTTTAACAATTTCATCTTTAGAAATCACTGGACACATTCATTTTAATAACTGTATGAATAAAGTGGGTCCAGATATGGGGATACCACCCCTAACATCCAACCATAGAAGAAAGTCAGCACTGATACCAGGCATAACAATATTAAAAATCATGTATAGGACTAACCCAATGGCACCGCTGTCAGTTTGGTGTCTTCATGAACTGGTGATTTTTTTTTAACCTTTTCTCCACCCTTTCTGACCACCATAACTTTTTGATGCTTACGCTGGCTCAGTGGTGTGAGCGCTGTAGGTCTAAATAACTTTCTGACCACTTTTTATTCAATTTTTTTCGGTGGGCAATGTGATCAAAAAATGCCGTGGGACGGAAATAATGTGCCAAAATCATGTATAGGACTAACCCAATGGCACCGCTGTCAGTTTGGTGTCTTCATGAACTGGTGATTTTTTTTTTACCTTTTCTCCACCCTTTCTGACCGCCATAACTTTTTTGATGTTTACGCTGGCTCAGTGGTGTGAGCGCTGTAGGTCTAAATAACTTTCTGACCACTTTTTATTCAATTTTTTTCGGTGGGCAATGTGACCAAAAAAATGCCGTGGGACGGAAATAATGTGCCAATTTTATAGCTTGGATCATTGTAGACACAGCGATAGCAATTTGATTTTTTTCATGGTTTATTTTTTTCAATAATTAAGGACTTGATAAGGGAAAAGGCAATCCGATCGTAAATATTAAACTCTATAATGTGCAGCGGACACTCGTTGTGAATGACATGCAAGGATTAAAGGGGATGTACATTATTTTTTGCAAAGAAAAATTAAATCTTGCAACTGATCCCAATATAAAAATATCCAATCGTTTTTGGGTCTCCAGATCCTATGCAGACTTATGTGTCTCCAGGGAAACAAATGTATACCATTGCTTTGTAGTCTAATCCTGCATTGATTTTACAGTATTTAGGCATGGAGACACATAGGAATTGTAGACACAATGATAGGGGATAAAGACTTGCTTCATTTTTTTTTTTAAACGCATTATTTGGTCTTCATTTTAATATGTTTAAATTATCTTATTAATTGGGTAAAATGCAAAGTAAGGTACTTGTAAAAACAAGAAACTTTGTATTTTATCCTTTATTTAAATTTTTCTGTTTCTCAAGAACGCAAGTACTTTTTATTCTATTTTTATTTGTATTGTTCGTTGCCTAAGTGACTGGCCACCTCTGCAGTCTTGGAGGTGGTCGGTTTCCTTAGAAGAAGTGCACGCTTGCATGTTCCATGCTTTGGAGTCTGTAAGCGCTGCTCTGAAGCTACCAGCCTCAGTTCCCCTGCGCTTCTCCCATGCTGCCGATGTAAAGCTGCGTCTGCTCGCAGAATGGGAGAACGTTCGGGTCGGACCAGTGGCGCGATCGTGCTGCTGGTTCAAACTGTCAATCTTCAGGAGTGCACCGCCACTGCCAACTAGGAAGAGAAGCGGTGGGCTACAGGCAAAAGAAAATTATACAACCCCCTAAAATAGCCAGGGATAGGCATTTTCTGGTTTATGTCGTTTCTGGGTCCTAAATCCCTTTTGAGAAAAACTTTTAAAGCGTGACATAGTTAGAGCAGAGTTCGAGTAATTTTCCTTGAATCAAACTCATTAATTACATCTATTGTAGGTCTCTATTTCATAGGTCAAACCAAGATGTTTAAGAGTGCAGTCAAGTAAGAATGAAGAATTCACGCCTCACTCCTAGACATCATCTGATGAAAGGTCCACCTCCGCCTGCGTGCAGTAAAGGGGGCCCCTTTAAAGCCGCCATGACACTACATCTCCGTTACACCACGCAGTAAGAAGTCTATTTCTTCTCTTAAAATGGCTAAATATTTTGTCATTCAGTCAGCGCGTTGTACGTGTCCCTGCACCTGAGAATATTGAACCTAAAACACATTAACTCGAATTCACTAACTCAGATTTTATATCCCAGAACCTTTATTGCTTCTCTGCACTTTCAAAAACTATGGCTATTCTCCGACAATTAATTAAGGATTTTAAAGTCAGCTTATTCATAGTAGGGCAATTAAAACTGACAGGGCCAAGTGTGTCTCACTCCCCACAAAGCACTTTGAAAATTTGCCTCACTTACTTAAAAGTCTAACAAGTCAAATGCACAATTGAGAAATTAGCCGACATAAGGACGGAGCGGGTGATCTTGGGAATGCAGCGAGCAGGTGGGATGGATGAGAAGGGGAAGAGGACAGGATTCTCTCTAAAATGATGGGATTAACCACCATCCAATTATATAGTGATACCCTACTCGGTGATGAGTATATTGAAGACGTTCGCGGCCATCTAAAGTGCAATCTGTTACACAATAGGAATTTTTCGATAGTCAATTAAAAAAAAAATCAAATATGGGATGGACACGTAAGGTTTGACATGGAGCTAATTCTACTCTTATTTCTACAGGTATCATAGTGCTGATTTTTGCAGTTAGGGCTTGTTTGGTAAACTGACCATAAACCGTATGTCCCGTCCCCCCATGTGGATGAATTAAGGTGAATAGTGGATTAATTTATTCTCCACTAATAATCATCTGCTTGCATCATAGTGATAAATTTTGAAAGACAGACCCACGTAACGGGCCATAAAATCTAACTGGTGGGGGATCAAAGGGATCCAAAAAAAATGGGAATGGTCAGTCATTATTAATGTAAGCTGGTTTCCGTACCGCCTATTGATTGGTGACCAAACCAAGTACATAGAAAGCAGATGACTCGCCCACTGGGCAATGTGTGGGGGAATACCCGGAGCCGGGTCTCTGTGTAATTCTGGGGGTTTGTAGTCTCCGTGGCGGCGACCCGGTTCCGTGGCTCAGGGTGGTCAAACCAGTGGCGGATCTGTTTATTTGGTTTTTAATGTTTAAATGTCCGACTACGCCACCCGTGGATTGCGGTCACTGAGAACCGCTGCTGCGGGGCAGACCGCTGAGGCTGATGTTGTGTGCGCAGGAGAGGGTAGTATAACTCCCCACGGGAGGAGTATAGCCTCAGGGCAGTGAGTGCAGATGATGGGGGTGATGGTGCGCAGGAGCAACAGTAATGACTCAGAGTCCAGTGATGCAGTCCAGGGTCTTTACTCACAGTTTTACACTCCAAGCCACTTCTGCAGGTAATGGCTGCCCACGTTGTACTGTGCTCACCAGGTGAGGGGCTCAGCCAACTCCCAGGTATCTTTGGAATGCTTTTCAGGACCCCCTTCGTGTGTCCTTTCTCTGGCCTGTCGTACCCCACAATTGACCACGTTTCTGTCCAGCTGCCTCGGGCCTTGGCGGGCAAACGTATGTTCCGTTTCCCTGGGTCCTATATGGTGCCTTCCTAACGGGTGTAGTGAGGGGCCGTAACACGTGCAATGCCACAGCCTCCGGTTACTAGCTGAGGGTAGTTGCTCTCCTCCACTAGATGAGGGATCCGGTTCCCTTTCTTGGCCTGACCCCCCTACTCTGGTAGCGGCGGGCGTACGGTGGCGACTGGCCGGTCCGCATCCCTGGGGTCCCTTCACTCCACTCCTGGAGCCTCCTCCGCTCCTCTCCTCTTCTTTCTTCTCCTCCAGGCCCAGGCCTTGTGTCTTGGCCGCCCGCGGAGCAGAGCTCATACAGAGCCCCTGCTCCCTGTCTTCTCCTCTCTGACTGAACTGAACACTCCTCTAAGATGGTGCCCACCTTATATATCTTCTACCCAGTGCACCCAGGATCTACTCTCCCCACCCACACACTACCGGGTTCCCCCTTTCTAGGTGTTCCCTCCCCCCACTCCAGCCAGGGATCAGGGACAGTTGTGCTCACTCTTGGGAGCATTGTCGCCCTGTCCCCCGGAAATGTGGTGTAGTGCATGTGGGTGTTAGGGTCCTGAGCCATACTCCATCCTTACCTGGAAGTGAGATATCACACCCCTGGGTGAGATGCAATACCTCTGTAGCGACCGAACCCTCGGGGCGCTACACAGACACTTCCCTTTTCAGGATTGATGAGGCTCCTGATTGATCTGCATTTTGTGCCATATACAGTAGATATGTCATCAGCCTAACTCCACTCAATAGGTGACAAATACTAGATTGGGAAAGATGCCATCGTGGGGACCCCACAAGTCATCAGAGCAAGTTTCTACCTGGTATTCCCTGGCTGCAAGACTGCGGCCAGGAGAAATTGGATGAAGTGGCAAGTCGTGCATGTACTCTGCTATCTTTCCTAGACTTGAATGGAGCAGAAGAGCGCATGCCCTACCATTCTGATTAATCCCTCCTGGCTGCAATCTCATGGCAAGTCCCTCATTGTGGCGATCACTTGGGGAACCACACCGATCTAGCAGTGATCCCCTTTCCAACAGTTAGGTTAAAACTTGTTTACAAAGGAATACCCCTTTGAGGGTCCTCACTTCACAAACCATTGTTTTATGAATAGTCATAAAAATGTAACCTGTTAATTAAGGCTGGGTTCGTAAAACCTTATGAAAAATTGCACCAGTCAAAATTACGGACTCGATTGGCACCGCTAGCTTGAACGTATCGTGGAACGGTGCAGGAGCTGCTTTCTATTGCATGCACCATTCTGGTCCAAACAACAGACCAGGGTAGTGCATATTGTGACTTTTCCATTTAGATCATTGGTCCATGTAGAAAACTGACCATGTGTACAAACGCATTGGCTACGAATGGTGCATCTTTGGTCCATCATGCACACAAATAGCACTTTAATTTGAATGAAGCCTTACTAGTGGAAAATCTGGCCTAAAAATGGACGCTACAAAACAAAATACAATGGAAATAATAGACAACTGCATAGAAATCATAACTGATTCTTCACATCCCATGGGTTTATTGGAAACTCGGCTTCAACATTTACAAGTCAGCACATCCTAAGAGACGCGAGGCTGCTGTGATTAACACCAGAACCCTGGGAGAAATGAGATACGGGGTTTTCGTTACAAGGGGAATTTCGGTTTGTAGGATTTTATGATGGAATTGTAGCTATTTCCTGTTTGGTTCCATCTTTACAAGTCACAGATGTCAAATCATGTGGCCTTCGCTATTCATCAAATAATCTAGTCTTTGAATAGATAGGCACTATCAGCAATCTGGTATTGATCTCCCCTCGCTGCAGCCATTGTTCATCTGAGTACCAAGAATGGCAGCTAGAATTAATGAATGAAGTGGGATGGTGCATAACAATTCACCTTAGAAACAACTTTCCTGAAGTTCTCTCCAGTCTATGAAGCCCCAAAGTTTATTATCAGGGAGAGAAATCTGTCGTGGAACTTAGTGAAGTTTCCTTAGTGTTCTGCTGTTGTCTTTTAGTTCCTCGTCCTGCTTGATACCTTGGACTATAGGACATGATTAGTGCAGTGCAGTAAATGACTCTCAAACAGAGATCTTGAATATGGTGAAGCATAAAATATGTTATAAATTAGCAGAATATTTCATTATACAGAGGAGTATCTCATTTTGTAAAGACAATAGATTCTAGTTATTTTACTTTGTGTATTCTGGGGTACCACAAGACTCTATCCTGGCCTCAGTGTTGTTCAACATTTTTATAAATGATTTAGATAAGAGAGCTGAAGGTAAACTAATCAAATTTGCAGATAATGCAAAGCTAAGAGGAATAGCTAACACTAGAGAAGACAGAGAAAGGATTCAGAAGGATCTAGAGAAGCCTGAACAATTGGCAGTGACTAATAGAAGAGTATTTATTAGGGAGAAATGCAAGATTCTACATCTGGGCAAGAAAAACAAAAATGACATCTGCAGAATGGGAGGAATAGAACTAAGCAACAGCACGTGTGAAAAGACTTGGGTATACTAATAGATCACAGACTACACATGAGTCAACAGTGTGATGCAGCAGAAAAAAAGGCAAACACAGTTCTGGGATGTATTAAGAGAAGCAAATTATGTGTAGTAATTATCCCCCTCTATTCCTCATTGGTTAGACCTCATCTGAAATACTGTGTCCAGTTCTGGGCAACACATTTTAAAAAAAGACATCGAAAAACTGGAACAAATTCAGAGAAGAGCGACCAGGATGGTGAGCGGACTGCAAACTATGTCCTACGAGGAACAGTTAAAGGATCTGGGAATGTTTAGCTTGCAAAAAAAAAAGACTGAGAGGAGACTTAATAACGGTCTCAAAATTTCTGCAGGGCTGTCACAGTGTAGAGGGATCATCCCTATTCTCATTTGCCCATGGAAATACGAGAAGCAACAGAACAAAACTTAAAAGGAGAAGATACAGATTAGATATTGGAAAAAACTTTTTGACAGTGATGGTGATCAATGAGTGGAACAGGCGGCAACGAGAGGTGGTGAGCTCTCCTTCAACTGAAGTCTTCACACAGAGGTTAGACAGACATCTGTCTGAGATGGTTTAGTGAATCCTGCATTGAGCAGGGGGTTGGACACGATGACCCCAGAAGTCCCCTCCAACTCTAATATTCTAGGATTCTATGGTGTCTGCTTTTATGAAAATTTGGGAAAAATGGCTCAGTGATACCAGCACGGTCCTCTAATAAAGCGACTCTGTTGTAACAATTCAGACCACGTAATGTTACAGAGCGGGGTCACCAAGTGCTGAGGTGCATAGTGCATAAAAGTCCCCAATGCTCTGCTGAGTCCAGTCTTCCTCTGCTTTTAAGATCAGCACAAAAACTGCGCCCCCGCTAGTAGCTTCATGACCGAGCAGCTGTACATCACCAAGCATAATGCTGAGCGTCGGATGCAGTGGTGTAAGGCTGCCACTTCTGGACTCTGGAGGAAATGTATTCTGTGCAGTGACGGATCGCACTTCTCCTTTCTGGCATCTGATGGACGAGTCTGGGTTTGGTGATCCCAGGAGGACGTTACCCCCTGACTGCATTGTGCCCGCTGGAGGAGGATAATGCTAAGGGCTTGTTATCAGGGTTCGGCCTCGGCTCATTCGTTCCAGTGAAGGGAACCCTTCACACTTCAGCTTACCAAAGAATTTTGGATAATTGTATGCATCTAACTTTGTAGGAACAGTTTGGGGAAGACCCTTTTCTGTTCACCATGACTGTGCCCAGTACAAAAGGTGCATAAGGACCTGGCTGGGTAAGTTTGGTGTGGAAAGAACATGACCGGCCGCACAGAGCCCATCCAACATCATTGGGATGAACCTGAATGAAGATTGTGATCCTGGCCCTCTCCTCCAACGTTAGTGTCTGATCCTACAAATGCTCTTTGGGATAGATGTAAAGTGGGAGGTCAGAAAATCTCCTTAGGAGAAATATTGAGGGGGTACAATACTTTTGTTCATATAGTCTAAATGGGAGGGGGGGGTTCAATCTTTGTAATCAAGGTGACCACAGAGAACATAAATGTGACAATCTCTGCTGTAGTTTATAATACAGCACAGTTCATATTCCTCATAAAATATGACCATATTAATGCACAACCATCTTTTCCATTGGAATACAGTAACTAATCCCAAATATAGTGACGCTAGATATAGCTGGGTGGTGGTTGCAGGTTGTGCACCCCTGTCCTAAAAGGACATAACTTTACAACAAGTACCCTGGAGCTGCTCCTATTCAATAAATATAGACTTGGGGTAATATCTGATGAAGCAATGTTCTGCATTTCATAACCCCTCTAAAAGTCTATGCTTACCCCTGGGTCTACCACTATACTTTGCTGTAGGACAGTGCCACCCACTGGTCAAATTATCATAAGAACACCAGTCAGCCCAATTTATAAATAATGAATAGGATGCAGTAATATTTCCAAGTACGAGTTGCAATGTTTATATAATTTCTATAATCTTTTTTTTTTCTGGGACGATTTCCCTTTAAGAGGATGGGGTTTCAGTTATTATTAATTGGGGATTATGACTATGCATAGATTATAAATGGTAAAAGTGTATAGTGTAATGAATGCAATATATACATACAATATTTCTTTCGGTGTCCATTTATTGCCAGTGCTGGCACTTTTTGACTGCTCTACGCAGCCCCAGTGGTCTCCAGCATTTCACCTCTGTATAATGCTGAGACGTCTGAAACTCCCAATCACGCTGCTTGGTGTTGTTCTTAATCAAGAAGAAAGACGTCGTTAATCTCATTATCACCCTGTCAACACTTTGTGTCACGAAGTTAACAGGCAGCTTACTTGTGCTGAGTCAATCAGGAAAAAAACAGAGTACGGTACAAGAATGGACTTCTTCTCTCCTGATCTGATACCCAAATATACCAGGAACCCCCCACACCTGACAAACTTTACACTGGAGTATTAAAGACTGATAACTATGTTTTTGGATTAGAGTTAAAACTATCCCCTATCTGTAAGCATAACTTTATCACTGGGGGGGGGAGGTCTAGCTGCCGGGAGTGGGGGTGCACATACTTGAGCTACGCTCCATTCATCAGCTATGGCAGACCTGAGAAAACTGCGGCCCACTGGCCACATCCGGCCCTCTGGCTGTTCCAGTCTGGCCCACGGACCGAGACAGCCAAAGCTCACACCGTATATATGGAGGTTATGTAGGGTTCACACTGCATATATGGAGTCTGTATAGGGGCTCATACTGTGTATAGGAGGCTATGTGAGGGCTCATACTGTATAAAGGAGGCTATATGGGGGCTCATTGTATATAGAAGGATATGTGGGGGATCATACTGTGTATAAGAGGCTATGTGGGGGCTCGTATTGTATATTGGAAGCTATGTGGGGGCTCATACCATATATAGGAGGCTATGTGGGGGCTCATACTGTATATAGGAAGCTGTGTGGGGGTTAATATAGAATATAGGGGGCTATGTGGGACTCTTACTATATATTGGAAGCTATGTGGGGGTTCATAATATATATAGGAGGCTATGTGGGGGCTCATACTGTATATTGGAGGCTATGTGGGGCTCATACTGTATATAGAAGGTTATGTGGGGCCCTTACTATATATTGGAGGCTATGTGGGGGCTCGTACCATGTATTGGAAGCTATGTGGGGACTCATACTGTATATAAGAGGCTATGTGGGTGCTCATACTGTATATAGGAAGCTATATGGGGGCTAATATTGTATATAGGAGGCTATGTGGGGCCCTTACTGTATATTGGAGGCTATGTGGGGGGATCATACTCTGCTCCATTCAAGCAGTGAATCAGAGACCCCCCAAAAGAATGTAGCTGGCAGCACTCGCTGTATGGGACGCACATCTCTAGTTACCAAGGAACCCACTCGGAAATATCACAGCCAACGAAATCAATGCAGACAGCGTCCACTCCAGGGTGATAGTGAATTTTTTTTTTTTACTTTATTCCACCATAAACAACACAACGTTTCGACTCCAAAGAGTCAGAGACCCATCACCGGCAATCTTGTGGATAGGGGATAACAAGTTAGTTTGGGAATAACCCTTTAACTACAATCTATGCAATATAATCTGAACCAGAACATGCTCCCTTTATCTAATAACATCTCATGTCTGAACAGATCTGAAACCACTATGTTTTCATCATATAACACAGAAGTTCAAGGGCTCACACCGCCTCTCAATCACCTCTCCTCATCTATTCAGGAGTGCTGATCGGGCATAGGGATAATTCACATCTCTGTGTAACCAAGTGGGCGAAGTTCAAAACTGCTTTTTGAATGTATGACATGGAGCTTGTAAAGAACCAGAGAAGTCGCGGGATGAGTTAAGGAATTGATAGGAAACAATAACCCTTTCCCCTTGATATTGACAAGCTCAGTTCTGTTTGGGGTATTACTGTATATTCATTCGCTTATGTAGTCCCCACTGTTGGAAAATCTGGCAGTGTCCGAAAATGCATCTGCCAGACCAGATAACAGCTGATTGTGGGGGTGGCGACTGTTGGATCCCTACTGATCTGATATTCATGACCAATCTGGTGGATCAGATATCAATATGTAAGTCCTGGATTACCATGTTAAAGGGGTTGTGTGGCCTTAGTCTACAAGTCTGCAGTCACTCTATGCGACTGCAGGCTTGTGAATCCTCACATTGTGCGCACCGAGAGTATGTGATTTGCATACATGTGGTCACATGCAGACTAGACGTGCACGGCCTCACTCAATGCAAGTGTATTGAGTGAGGCCAGTCACGTCTAGTCAGAATGTGGCCGGAAGTATACAAATCGCACTCTTGTAGTCACATGACGGCCCACTCCTGGAGAATCCTCATAGTGCACAGTGTGTGCAATGTGAAGAGTGATCGCAGACTTGTACCCAAAGACCGGACAACCCCTTTAAATGAATTTCTTGATGCAATGTTGTAAGGAGAACCGTCAAGGTTCTGGCAACTGAAGCCCTGTGATGATCAGCTGATGATTAGTTCAATGAAGTAACATAGTAACATAGTTTTTAAGGTTGAAGGAAGACTAAATCCATCTAGTTCAACCCATAGCCTAACATGTATGCTAATTTGCATACCCTTTTCCCATGGAGCATTTTCTGGCCAGTAAATCTCCCAACCCAGTGGGAAACATAACCCCCTCTTTCCAAGACAAATAGGCAACTTCACGGTATGTAATCACATCAAGCCCACCATGGAGAAAGTCAGGCTTCTTCAAGGCTAATAGAGGGTTTATAGACTGAAGAGGACAGTCTATATAGCCTAGAAAACATCCATGCAGTAAGAGTGGTAGCGCCATGATTTCATCCATGGAGGAGCAAGTGGGGCATTTTTTTTGAGATCGGGCAAAGCAAAGAACAACTTCATATATTGGACCGACTCCAAATGCCATTCGACATGACTATGGTAACTGTTGGCTCTCAGAATCCCCCACTATGGGGATGGTGTACGAATAGTCCGGTACGAATAGTCACACTATTAATATGACCTCCTCCTGCTGAGCATAAATGAGAGAACACTTTGTTAGGTATCTGACAGCTTAGGCTAGAGGTATCAGGGAGGTCTATAAATAACGTCTGATCACCTCCATTTTATAAAACTCATTTCCCAGGCAGCCGAAGACCACAAGAATCTCCTGCAAAATTCCCTTTCACGCTCTCTCCAGCGGAGCTGCTAGTGTCAGGCGCGACAGATTTATATCCCATTCATTCACAGGAACAAAAACGCTGCCATGGCTGGTCATGGTGCAGGCAGTAGCAGTTAGTTCGGATGATAACGGTGGCAATACCTCTCCGATCCTTTCTGTTCTACGCTATAATTGTAATAAATGCCCATTTGCTTGTGTGCGGAGAACAATGGCGCACATTACGCAGTCTTGTAGCACCGATATGTATACAAAATTGCAGCCAGCGTCTGTTCAGCGTAACTCAAACTTTGCCTGCTGATAAATCAGGTCTTATTGTTTGACCAGTCGGCCAGCAATAAGTAAGTACACAGGCGTCTTTCCTCTGTACGCTGGAGACATATGGCGGGGGAAACAGTTGTAATTATGTCCATAGCGAGAAAAGAAACATTAGCCACCTGAGTGCTAAAGGGAAGAAGGATGCAACATTTGTTATGGGGGGCAGGAGAGAAAGAGCTGCTTTTTTTTTGGAGACTGTACTAGTATTAGGCTGCAGCAGTTCCTAATCCCTTCCAGCAGAGGGCTCTACTGTGAATGTGCATACAATAAGAAGGCGATGCAACAATGTATCCTGCTCAGTTCTGTACAACAGGGGCAAGAAAATAACAAAATACATAACATAAATAATGGTTAGGGCGGATGTGAAATAACTAAAAAAGGAGAGAAATAGCTCAATATACTGTTTACTGTGCCTCAGATGTATGTTAGAGGAGAAGCAGAATACCGATCACAACATTTCAGGATTCATTTTTTATGATAAGCTCCTACAGTCCTTACTTTTCACTTATTTCATTATCCCAAATTTAGAGTTTTACTGCTTTATCTGATGTGTCGATTTATAATTTATTATATTGCAATAATCCACAAGACGTAGCATTGGTGCGTTGAAACCATAACACACACCCACAGAGCGAGAAAGCCTGCAGTTTTTAGGTGTGAATGGCGCATAAGACATGGGGGGCCTGATTCATCAAAGCTTTTAAGCCAGAAAAGTGGCAACACTTTTGTAAAACGTAGAGTTCCGGAAAAAAAAGTTGTGACTTTTGCCGTTTTCACACTAGTGTGAATTAGCTCTGCCAAAATGGACAAAGCTGGGGAGGGGCCGGGTATGGGTATGGCCACATCGTTCATCCAATTCATTAAATTGTACCCTAGAAATATTACTCCAGTCCCTGGCTGGAGTAGCATTTCTGGTGCGGTGCACATGCCATAGTGAAGGTGCACCAAATTCATTAAGTGGGAGCCCCTCTTAATGAATTTGGCGCCTTGTATTTTAAGATTGGCGTAGTAAGAGAATGAACTACATCTGTCTTAAATAATTGGCCCAATAGTACTTTAACAGCTATTCAGTACTTTCAATTCTCTCCTCCGTCCCCCAGCGCCTCCTCCCTCTCCACTCATCTCAGCTGAAGACTTTACCTCATTCTTCAAGCAGAAAATTGACAACATAAGGCAAAGCTTTTGCCATAAGTTTCCACAGACCTTCCTCACAACTACTCAACTCAACTCCTCCAAAACCAGCTTCTCCGCCATCACGGAAGATCAACTTTTCTCTTTACTCTCCATGTCACATCTCACCACCTGTGAACTTGACCCAATCCCATCCCATCTCATCCCTAACCTTAACACAGTCTTCATCCCAACCCTAACCCACCTCTTCAACCTGTCACTAACAACTGGTGTCTTCCCCTCATGCTTCAAACATGCCTCTATCACATCCATCCTCCAAAAGCCATCCCTTGACCCATCCTCTCTGTCTAGCTATCGCCCCATATCACTTCTCCCCTATGCCTCAAAACTACTGTAACAACACGTCCATCTTGAGCTGTCCTCCCACCTCTCCTCCTGCTCCCTCTTCGACCGCCTACAATTTGGCTTCCAACCACACCATTCTACTGAAACTGCCGTGAAGTTATCAACGACCTACTAACTGCCAAATCCAAACGGCACTACTCTGTCCTCCTCCTGGACCTGTCATCTGCCTTCGTCACAGTAGACCATTCCCTCTTACTACAGACTCTCATCTCTCTGCATCACAGACTTAGCCCTATCTTGGATCTCCTCATACCTAACAGACAGGACATTCAGTGTCTCCCACTCACACACCACCTTCTCATCTCCCCCCCTATCTGATGCTGTCCCCCAAGGCTCAGTTCTAGGACCCCTGCTTTTCTCCATCTACACCTTCGGCCTTGGACAGCTCAGAGTCTCACAGCTTTCAGTATCACCTCTATGCTGATGACACACAGATCTACCTCTCTGGACCTGATATCTCCTCCTTACTAACCAGAATCCCACAATGTCTGTCCGCTATTTCATCCTTCTTCTCTGCTAGATTTCTAAAACTTAACATGAATAAAACAGAATTCATCATATTTCCACCATCTTATTCATCCCCCCAACTGACCTATCTATCAATCAAAGTCTGTGACTGCCCACTCTTCCCAGTCCCGCAAGCTTGCTGCCTCGTGGTAACCCTGGACTCTGATCTCCCCTTCAAACCTCAGATCCAAGCCCTTTCCACTTCCTGCCGACTGCAACTCAAAAATATTTCCCTGATCCGCACATTCCTCAACCATGAATCTGCAAAAACACCAACGCATGTCCTCATCATCTCCCGCCTCGACTACTGCAACCTCCTGCTCTGTGGCCTCTCTTCTACCACTCTCGCATCCCTGCAATCTATCCTAAACTCTGCTGCCCGACTAATCCACTTATCCCCACGCTATTCCCCGGCCTCTCCTCTCTGTCAATCCCTTCACTGGCTTCCCCATTCCCCAGAGACTCCAGTTCAAAACCCTAACCATGACATAAAGAGCCATCCACAACCTGTCTCCTCCATACATCTGTGACCTGGTCTCCTGGTACATACCTGCACGCAACCTCCGATCCTCCCAAGATCTCCTTCTCTACTCCCCTCTTATCTCCTCTTCCCACAATCGCATACAAGATTTCTCCCGCGCATCCCCCCTTCTCTGGAACTCTATACCCCAACACATCAGACTCTCGCCTAAAGTGGAAACCTTCAAAAGAAACCTGAAGACCTACCTCTTCCGACAAGCCTACAACCTGCAGTAACCAGAGCTCCACCATACCACTGCACGACCAGCTCTACCCTCACCTACTGTATCCTCACCCATCCCTTGTAGACTGAGTCCTCGCAGGCAGGGTCCTCGCTCCACCATACCGCTCCACGACCAGCTCTACCCTCACCTACTATATCCTCACCCATCCCTTGTAGACAGTGAGCCCTCGCGGGCAGGGTCTTCGCTCCTCCTGTACCAGTCGCTGACTCGTTTTTGTTCAAATTATTGTACTTGTTGTTTGCTATATATACCCATTTTAAACATGTAAAGTGCCATGGAATTAATGGCGCTATAATAATAGTGTGCAAAGTATTTACAAAGGTATTTAATGCAAATTGGAGTGTCATAAAGATGTCATTTCTGTGTTTCCTATAACCTCATGGATGGTATTGTGTCTCAGGGTATGTGCCCACGATGCGGAACAGCTGCCATTTTTTTTTCACATGCGGACTTTCCTCATAGAGGTTAGGTCTAATGGGGAAAGCCCGCATGCGGACCCGCAAGAGAAATTGACATGCTGCGGTCTGGAAAGATGCTCCACATGTTAGTTTCTGCGGGTGTGCCGCAGACGCATAGTGGACATGGGATTTCTACAAATACCATCCACTATGCTGTAACATCTGGCCTCTGCGGGTTTGATGCTGCATAAGTTCACAGCGTCAAACCCGCAGCGGCTCCGGATCTTGGGCACAAAGCCTCAGGGGTCTTTGAATCACTGATATCAATCTAAAACACCTTAGTTTACCAGATGCCCAATTAAAGGAAAACTATTTAAGAAGGACGTCCTACATTATTAAGCAGCCACAGGTTTCAAGCAATATGGGAAAGAAAAAGGATCTCTGCTGTTGAAAACCGATCAATAATGCAATGCCTTGGACAAGATATAAAAACAGATATTTCATGAAAACTTAAGCGTGATTATCGTACTGTGAAGAGATTTATGGCTGATCCACAGCACAGACTGGTTTGTGCAGATAAAGGCATAATGAGAAAGGTTTCTGCCAGCCAAATTCACCAGATTAAGACAGTAGCTGCTAGAATCCCATTACAAAGCAGCAAACACGTAGTTGAAGCTGCTGGTGCCTCTTGAATCCTGCAAACCTCAGGGTGTAGGGTCCTCCAAAGGCTGCAGTTGTGTATAAATCTATTATTTGGCCGCCCCTAAACAGCATTGACAAGCAGAAAAGGTTGCAGTGGCCCAGACGTACATGAAGACTAATTTTAAAATAGCCTACTGATGAGTGCCGTGCAACCTGGATGATCCAGATGACCACCATGTTCCAGCACGGCTACGACCTCACTAATGAGGTGGCGGAGTCATGTTTTGGTCTGGAATCATGGGGGGAGAGCTGGTCGCCCCTTTAGGGTCCCTGAGGGTGTGAAAATTACCTTGGCAAAGTATATAGAGATTCTGACTGACCACTTTCTTCCATGGTACAAAAAAAAGAACGACACCATCCGTAGCAAAGTCATCTTCATGCTGACAATGCCCCATCTCATGATGCAAAGAAACATTTTCAGTTCTTTACAACCTACGGTATACAATGTTTGGAAACTCTGTTGTTCATAACAAATTTGGAACAGTGCATTATGAGGTTTTTACAGAAAAATACCGTCATCATTGGGAGGTTTGTTCAATAAAATGCGAGTTGATGATTTGAACATTATACTGACTCATTTGCTTCGACGATTTAGGAAGGAGAGAGAGAAGAAGGAAGGAGAGATACCAACACATGTCCCAAATACCTGCTACTATGTGTTGGTATCACAAAAAAAAATCAAATAAAAAACAATCAAGTTTGTGGGTGAGGCGTCAAAAAATGTGGAAAAGATCATCGGGTATAAATACTTTTACAAGGCACTATATATCACTATAAGGAACAAATGAAAAAAAAATCACACTCGCTAACTAGGTCTAATATTAGACTCCTACTTGCTGTTCTTCATATGGACATTAGCAGAAATAGACTGACCCAGTCCCCATATAGAAGTGATATCTGAGCATGGCCTTATGTGGACAAAGATACAAGAGGAGGAGGTGAGCTGTGACATCACCTATTGTGAATGGTGGATCCGGTGTTATCTACTGTATATAGAGGTGTTATCAGTTATTGTACAGGAGGAGGAGGAGGTGAGCTGTGACATGACATATTGTGAATGGTGGATCCTGTGTTATCTACTATATATAGAGGTGCTATCAGTCATTGTACAGGAGGAGGAGGAGAGCTGTGACATCACCTATTGTGAATGGTAGATCCGGTGTTATCTACTGTATATGGAGGTGTTATCAGTCATTGTACAGGAGGAGGAGGTGAGCTGTGACATTACCTATTGTGAATGGTGTATACTGTGTTATCTACTGTATATAGAGGTGTTATCAGTCATTGTACAGGAGGAGGTGAGCTGTGACATCACCTATTGTGAATGGTGGATCCTGTGTTATCTACTGTCTATAGAGGTGTTATCAGTCATTGTACAGGAGGAAGAGGTGTGCTGTGACATCACCTATTGTGAATGGTAGATCCTGCGTTATCTACCGTATATAGAGGTGTTATCAGTCATTGTACAGGAGGAGGAGGAGGTGAGCTGTGACATCACCTATTGTGAATGGTGGATCCTGTGTTATCTACTGTATATAGAGGTGTTATCAGTCATTGTACAGGAGGAGGTGAGCTGTGACATCACCTATTGTGAATGGTGGATCCTGTGTTATCTACTGTCTATAGAGGTGTTATCAGTCATTGTACAGGAGGAAGAGGTGAGCTGTGACATCACCTATTGTGAATGGTAGATCCTGCGTTATCTACCGTATATAGAGGTGTTATCAATCATTGTACAGGAGGAGGAGGAGGTGAGCTGTGACATCACCTATTGTGAATGGTGGATCCTGTGTTATCTACTGTATATAGAGGTGTTATCAGTCATTGTACAGGAGGAGGTGAGCTGTGACATCACCTATTGTGAATGGTGGATCCTGTGTTATCTACTGTCAATAGAGGTGTTATCAGTCATTGTACAGGAGGAAGAGGTGAGCTGTGACATCACCTATTGTGAATGGTGGATCCTGTGTTATCTACTGTATATAGAGGTGTTATCAGTCATTGTACAGGAGGAGGAGGAGGTGAGCTGTGACATCACCTATTGTGAATGGTGGATCCTGTGTTATCTACTGTATATAGAGGTGTTATCAGTCATTGTACAGGAGGAGGAGGTGAGCTGTGACATCACCTATTGTGAATGGTGGATCCTGTGTTATCTACCGTATATATAGAGGTGTTATCAGTCATTCTACAGGAGGAGGAGGTGAGCTGTGACATCACCTATTGTGAATGGTGGATCCTGTGTTATCTACTGTATATAGAGGTATCAGTCATTGTACAGGAGGAGGAGGTGAGCTGTGACATCACCTATTGTGAATGGTGGATCCTGTATTATCTACTGTCTATAGAGGTGTCATCAGTCATTGTACAGGAGGAGGAGGAGGTGAGCTGTGACATCACCTATTGTGAATGGTGGATCCGGTGTTATCTACTGTATATAGAGGTGTTATCAGTTATTGTACAGGAGGAGGAGGAGGTGAGCTGTGACATCACCTATTGTGAATGGTGGATCCTGTGTTATCTACTGTATATAGAGGTGTTATCAGTCATTGTACAAGAGGAGGAGGAGAGCTGTGACATCACCTATTGTGAATGGTGGATCCTGTGTTATCTACTGTATATAGAGGTGTTATCAGTCATTGTACAGGAGGAGGAGGTGAGCTGTGACATCACCTATTGTGAATGGTGGATCCTGTGTTATCTACTGTATATAGAGGTGTTATCAGTCATTGTACAAGAGGAGGAGGAGAGCTGTGACATCACCTATTGTGAATGGTGGATCTTGTGTTATCTACTGTATATAGAGGTGTTATCAGTCATTGTACAGGAGGAGGAGGTGAGCTGTGACATCACCTATTGTGAATGGTGGATCCTGTGTTATCTACTGTATATAGAGGTGTTATCAGTCATTGTACAGGAGGAGGTGAGCTGTCACATCACCTATTGTGAATGGTGGATCCTGTGTTCTCTACTGTATATAGGGGTGTTATCAGTCATTGTACTGGAGGAGGAGGTGAGCTGTCACATCACCTATTGTGAATGGTGGATCCTGTGTTATCTACTGTATATAGAGGTGTTATCAGTCATTGTACAGGAGGAGGAGGTGAGCTGTGACATCACCTATTGTGAATGGTGGATCCTGTGTTATCTACTGTATATAGAGGTGTTATCAGTCATTGTACAGGAGGAGGAGGTGAGCTGTGACATCACCTATTGTGAATGGTGGATCCTGTGTTATCTACTGTATATAGAGGTGTTATCAGTCATTGTACAAGAGGAGGAGGAGAGCTGTGACATCACCTATTGTGAATGGTGGATCCTGTGTTATCTACTGTATATAGAGGTGTTATCAGTCATTGTACAGGAGGAGGAGGTGAGCTGTGACATCACCTATTGTGAATGGTGGATCCTGTGTTATCTACTGTATATAGAGGTGTTATCAGTCATTGTACAAGAGGAGGAGGAGAGCTGTGACATCACCTATTGTGAATGGTGGATCTTGTGTTATCTACTGTATATAGAGGTGTTATCAGTCATTGTACAGGAGGAGGAGGTGAGCTGTGACATCACCTATTGTGAATGGTGGATCCTGTGTTATCTACTGTATATAGAGGTGTTATCAGTCATTGTACAGGAGGAGGTGAGCTGTCACATCACCTATTGTGAATGGTGGATCCTGTGTTCTCTACTGTATATAGGGGTGTTATCAGTCATTGTACTGGAGGAGGAGGTGAGCTGTCACATCACCTATTGTGAATGGTGGATCCTGTGTTATCTACTGTATATAGAGGTGTTATCAGTCATTGTACAGGAGGAGGAGGTGAGCTGTGACATCACCTATTGTGAATGGTGGATCCTGTGTTATCTACTGTATATAGAGGTGTTATCAGTCATTGTACAGGAGGAGGAGGTGAGCTGTGACATCACCTATTGTGAATGGTGGATCCTGTGTTATCTACTGTATATAGAGGTGTTATCAGTCATTGTACAGGAGGAGGAGGTGAGCTGTGACATCACCTATTGTGAATGGTGGATCCTGTGTTATCTACTGTATATAGAGGTGTTATCAGTTATTGTACAGGAGGAGGAGGAGGTGAGCTGTGACATCACCTATTGTGAATGGTGGATCCTGTGTTATCTACTGTATATAGAGGTGTTATCAGTCATTGTACAGGAGGAGGAGGAGAGCTGTGACATCACCTATTGTGAATGGTGGATCCTGTGTTATCTACTGTATATAGAGGTGTTATCAGTCATTGTACAGGAGGAGGAGGAGGTGAGCTGTGACATCACCTATTGTGAATGGTGGATCTTGTGTTATCTACTGTATATAGAGGTGTTATCAGTCATTGTACAGGAGGAGGAGGTGAGCTGTGACATCACCTATTGTGAATGGTGGATCCTGTGTTATCTACTGTATATAGAGGTGTTATCAGTCATTGTACAGGAGGAGGTGAGCTGTCACATCACCTATTGTGAATGGTGGATCCTGTGTTCTCTACTGTATATAGGGGTGTTATCAGTCATTGTACTGGAGGAGGAGGTGAGCTGTCACATCACCTATTGTGAATGGTGGATCCTGTGTTATCTACTGTATATAGAGGTGTTATCAGTCATTGTACAGGAGGAGGAGGTGAGCTGTGACATCACCTATTGTGAATGGTGGATTCTGTGTTATCTAATGTCTATAGAGGTGTTATCAGTCATTGTACAGGAGGAAGAGGTGAGCTGTGACATCACCTATTGTGAATGGTAGATCCTGCGTTATCTACCGTATATAGAGGTGTTATCAGTCATTGTACAGGAGGAGGAGGTGAGCTGTGACATCACCTATTGTGAATGGTGGATCCTGTGTTATCTACTGTATATAGAGGTGTTATCGGTCATTGTACAGGAGGAGGTGAGCTGTGACATCACCTATTGTGAATGGTGGATCCTGTGTTATCTACTGTCTATAGAGGTGTTATCAGTCATTGTACAGTAGGAAAAGGTGAGCTGTGACATCACCTATTGTGAATGGTGGATCCTGTGTTATCTACTGTATATAGAGGTGTTATCAGTCATTGTACAGGAGGAGGAGGAGGTGAGCTGTGACATCACCTATTGTGAATGGTGGATCCTGTGTTATCTACTGTATATAGAGGTGTTATCAGTCATTGTACAGGAGGAGGAGGTGAGCTGTGACATCACCTATTATGAATGGTGGATCCTGTGTTATCTACTGTATATAGAGGTATCAGTCATTGTACAGGAGGAGGAGGTGAGCTGTGACATCACCTATTGTGAATGGTGGATCCTGTGTTATCTACTGTCTATAGAGGTGTCATCAGTCATTGTACAGGAGGAGGAGGAGGTGAGCTGTGACATCACCTATTGTGAATGGTGGATCCGGTGTTATCTACTGTATATAGAGGTGTCATCAGTTATTGTACAGGAGGAGGAGGAGGTGAGCTGTGACATCACCTATTGTGAATGGTGGATCCTGTGTTATCTACTGTATATAGAGGTGTTATCAGTCATTGTACAGGAGGAGAGCTGTGACATCACCTATTGTGAATGGTGGATCCTGTGTTATCTACTGTATATAGAGATGTTATCAGTCATTGTACAGGAGGAGGAGGAGGTGAGCTGTGACATCACCTATTGTGAATGGTGGATCTTGTGTTATCTACTGTATATAGAGGTGTTATCAGTCATTGTACAGGAGGAGGAGGTGAGCTGTGACATCACCTATTGTGAATGGTGGATCCTGTGTTATCTACTGTATATAGAGGTGTTATCAGTCATTGTACAGGAGGAGGTGAGCTGTCACATCACCTATTGTGAATGGTGGATCCTGTGTTCTCTACTGTATATAGGGGTGTTATCAGTCATTGTACTGGAGGAGGAGGTGAGCTGTCACATCACCTATTGTGAATGGTGGATCCTGTGTTATCTACTGCATATAGAGGTGTTATCAGTCATTGTACAGGAGGAGGAGGTGAGCTGTGACATCACCTATTGTGAATGGTGGATCCTGTGTTATCTACTGTATATAGAGGTGTTATCAGTCATTGTACAGGAGGAGGAGGTGAGCTGTGACATCACCTATTGTGAATGGTGGATCCTGTGTTATCTACTGTATATAGAGGTGTTATCAGTCATTGTACAGGAGGAGGAGGAGGTGAGCTGTGACATCACCTATTGTGAATGGTGGATCCGGTGTTATCTACTGTATATAGAGGTGTTATCAGTTATTGTACAGGAGGAGGAGGAGGTGAGCTGTGACATCACCTATTGTGAATGGTGGATCCTGTTTTATCTACTGTATATAGAGGTGTTATCAGTCATTGTACAGGAGGAGAGCTGTGACATCACCTATTGTGAATGGTGGATCCTGTGTTATCTACTGTATATAGAGGTGTTATCAGTCATTGTACAGGAGGAGGAGGAGGTGAGCTGTGACATCACCTATTGTGAATGGTGGATCTTGTGTTATCTACTGTATATAGAGGTGTTATCAGTCATTGTACAGGAGGAGGTGAGCTGTGACGTCACCTATTGTGAATGGTGGATCCTGTGTTATCTACTGTATATAGAGGTGTTATCAGTCATTGTACAGGAGGAGGTGGAGGTGAGCTGTGACTTCACCTATTGTGAATGGTGGATCCTGTGTTATCTACTGTATATAGAGGTGTCATCAGTCATTGTAGAGGAGGAGGAGGTGAGCTGTGACATCACCTATTGTGAATGGTGGATCCTGTGTTATCTACTGTATATAGAGGTGTCATCAGTCATTGTACAGGAGGAGTAGTACAGCAATAAACAGTTGAAGGGAACGAAGAAATACACCAGTGCCGTGGCCCCATAATTTTCATGATTGTTGGGATTACAGAGATTAGACTCACTCCAATCACACAGTGATTATACACCTTAGTGATATGCCATCAATTTATGACATGAGAAAACCCCTTTCGGCTTTTTCACGTTGTGGTCATATAGTATTTTTGGGGGGTAACGTGTACAGGAGATCTTTTTCTAGGGATTCTAAACATGATTGCATTATGCTATGTCATTCACACATTCTGCTTTTATCAGTAAATAAAAAAAATTTGCAATTTCCATTTGCAAATTTGACCGTGGAAACAGCCCTATAACCCCGGCCATTAAGCTGCTAATCGGATCTGATAAACAACCGGAGGCATCAAGGGCTGTCATTTTGCTGAATCCAGATCATCAGTCAAGCTGCAGAACGTCCATCATCTTATTTTTTCTTCTGCTCCAGGTCTACTAGGCCCTTTAACCGAAACCTTGCAGAGCCAGCTGATAGACATCAGGTTCCTGGGTGTAAATGTTCCATCTGGCTGCCTTTTAGCACAGAGATCGAGTTAGTGTATGTAAAACCATTCATCTGCCTTTTAGCAATGAGACGATGATGGTAAAAGAAAAAAAAAAAGTAGTCTGGGAGACTGAGTGCAAATCAGTGGGACGGCGAGGATCAGGGCGAGCTGACAGGTCGGTATTAATTGAATATAAACACAGACACAATGTTAGCTGAATGACAGATCCAGCTTAGCCCATTCATTCACTCATCTTGTCTAAGCATTCAGCAGTCTGCACATAATGGACACTTGCTTTAAACATTCATAGCTAATGAGAAATAATACTTTTCCTGGCAGACGATAACCAGCCAGGGGAGCGTAAGCACTTGAGCAAGGGTTTGTCCTACTGGTCTCGCCCGATGATGGGCGACTATTATACTCGGCAGAGCACTATCCCTGACACCGAGCTTCCACCTACTTCCAGGAATGACTAACAGCTTTATGTTAAATTGTAATGTGTATCAATAACCTGTACATCATCTATACATAATTATATATATCGTATATGGACAAAAGTATAGGGTCTCCTACACATGACACCTACAAAAGCTTTTATGACCTCCCATTACACATCCATAGCCATTAAAGCACCAGTCCGGAGTGGTGCTACTAACGTAAGGTCCCTGCACCTATTATTATACTCATCTTCAGCTTTTCCCAGCGCCGCTCCATTCCCGCAGCACCATCTTGTGACTTCGACTTCTGACTGACCAGTCACAAACTATGAGAGTCTTGTTCTGGTTCTCAAACACAAGGGATGTCAAACTCAAACACACAGAGGGCAAAAATTAAAAACTTGGACAAAGTCGTGGGCCAACCATATAATATAATGGGACCCACACAGTCCTCCATACAGAATAATGAGCCCCACATGTAGCATCAGCGTCTCTGCCTCCTGCTGGGCAGAGACGCCGTTCCCCTCACTGCCACGGCCCAGGTCTGGCGTCTTCCTGCTCCCCTGCTGCTGTGGCACGCACTGCGCGCAGCTTCTCGGGCACTGTGCTTAGGGCGCGTGCTCGCTCCCTCCCTCTTAAAGGGGCTGTGCGCGCTGTCCTATAGAGTCCCCAGCCAATGGCCGGAGGACTTCCCCTATATAAAGCACCTCCTCCAAAATGGAGGTGCCTGTGCAAGGTTGTTGCTCCGTGTGCTAAACACTTGCTCCAGCCCTCAGGTCCCACTGCCTGTCAGTTCTGCCTGCCAGTCTGTCTGTCAGTCCAGCCCGCCAGCCTATCTAACAGTTCTGTTCTCCAGTCTGTCTACAGTTGTGCCCGCCAGCCTGCTTACCTGGAGCACCTGTCTATTACCTGTTGTGCCCTCCAGCCAGCCTACCTGGAGCACCTGCCTGTAACATGACGTGCCCGCCAGTCTGCCTACCCGAAGCACCTGCCAGTTACCTGCTGTGCCCGCCTGCTTGCCTACCCAGAGCAGCCGTCTGGCTATCTGCCGAACCAGCCTGCTTATCTACCCGGACCACCCGTCAGCCTTCCTGCTGTGCTCATCTGCTGTGCCGGTTGGTTCCTGCCATCTGACCCGTGGGAGTCACCGGCTCTCACACAAGGTCAGTCCCAGAGTGGCACCTGGTCCACTTGCCCGGTCCCTCCCTGGTTCACGGAGTCGACTAAGCCGCTGTGTGACCTTGGTCAGGCCGAGTAGGCACTTAGTCACGCCCCTCTGGTCCCTCCTTGCACCGAAGCACAGAGGTTCCACCACCCGGACCCGTAACAGTTTGCACGGGCCATGGAACCCGGTGGCCCCCAGGCTCCTTTGCTCTCTGACCTGCACCAGGAGGTCTCACGTCAGAGATCCCAACAGGAGACTATCCTGTCCTATCTGCGGACTGTCAACTCCCGCCTGGACACGCTGTCCACCCCATCTGTGTCCGTCTCTTGCCGAGCGGCACCCGCTCCGGCGGCACCTCAACCCAGTGGCGCTGTAGCACCCAGCTCTGGAACCCGGCTTTCTGCGCCTCCACGTTTTGGTGGTGACCCCGTCTTATGTCGGGGCTTCTTAAATCAGTGCACGCTGCACTTTGAACTCCTGGCACATCAGTTCACCTCCGACCGGGCCAAGGTGGCGTTCATCATGTCTCACCTTACCGGGGAGGCATTGGCATGGCTAAACCCTCTGTGGGAAAGAGGGGATCCCCTGGTGTCCGATCTTCTGACTTTTCTCGCTGCCTTCCGGAAGGTCTTTGATGAGCCCGGACGAAAATCTTCTACTGCCTCCTCACTTCTTCGTCTCCGCCAAGGGAGTCTCACCGCGGGCCAGTATGCCATACATTTCCGAACCCTCGCATCTGAGCTTGCCTGGAACAACGAGGCCCTGGTGTCCACCTTCTGGGAGGGTCTTACCGGACGGATCAAGGATGAGCTAGCCGGTCGTGACATCCCTTCCACCCTGGACGACCTGGTGTCATTAGCTACCCGGATTGACATCCGTTTTCTGGAACGTACTAAGGAGACTACCCGGTAGAGAAGATTTCCGCGTCTCGCTCCTGTATTCCAAAGTCCAGCCTCGCAACCAGCAATTCCCCGGGCATGTTCGCCTGAGCCTATGCAAATTGACCAAACCAAGATGGTCAAGTCTCGCCTGGAGACATGCCGAGCCAATGGGAGTTGCTTCTACTGTGGCAGTAAAGAGCATCTGATCCGTTCCTGCCCGGTGAGGTCGGGAAACTCCAGTGTCTAGGACCGCTCGGAGAGGTCGTCCTAGGCAAGAGTAAATCCTCTCCGTCCTTGACTCTGTCTGTTTCTATTTCCAGTGGTGAGACCCGCTTCTTCGAGACTACCCATCTGGATTCCAGAGCTGCTGGGAATCTCATTCAACAGGCTGTTGTGGAGCAGTATCAGATTCCTACCGTATGTCTGGCTGAATTGGCGGTTGCCTCCGTGGATGGGAGGCTTCTTCCGGAGACCATCTTGCTCGTCACAGAGCCTGTAACCCTTCAGGTGGGAATGCTGCACTCGGAGAAAATCTCCTTTCATGTGCTGTCCGGTCTCTCTCACCCCCTCTTGCTTGGTCTACCCTGGTTACAAAGACATGAGCCCATCCTGAATTGGAGATCTGGTGAAGTCCTCCGTTGGGGTCAGGAATGTCATGAATCCTGTCTGGTTCTGGTTCATCCAGCTCGACCCCCGTCTACTCCGGCTAATCTACCTGGTCTGACGGCACCCTACTGGTCCTATGCGGACGTCTTCGACAAAAAGGAAGCAGAGACACTACCACCTCATAGGCTGTATGATTGCCCCATCGACCTGGTACCTGGTGCGTCTCCTCCCCGCGGGCGTATCTACCCCTTGTCACTGGCTGAGACCCGGGCCATGTCTGAGTACATAGAAGAGAATCTTGCTAGGGGATTTATCCAGAAATCCACCTCTCCGGCTGGAGCAGGATTCTTCTTCGTCAAGAAGAAAGACGGCTCTCTACGTCCCTGTATCGATTACAGGGGCCTTAACCAGATTACCATGAAAAATAAGTACCCCCTGCCTCTCATCTCGGAGCTGTTCGACTGCATTAAAGGTGCGAAGATCTTCACCAAGCTCGATCTTCGTGGGGCGTACAATTTGGTCTGGATCCGCCAGGGAGAAGAGTGGAAGACGGCATTCAACACCCGGGACGGTCACTACGAATACCGCGTGATGCCCTTTGGTCTCTGTAATGCTCCTGCAGTCTTCCAGGAGCTGGTTAACGACATCTTCCGTGATCTCCTGTATTCTCGCATGGTGGTGTACCTGGACGATATCTTAGTCTTCTCTCCGGATCTGCCCTCACACCGGAGGGATGTTCGTCAGGTTCTGCTAAGGCTCCGGCAGAATCGCCTATACGCTAAATTCGAGTAATGCCTCTGTGAGCAGACCTCCCTACCGTTCCTGGGCTCTATCATCTCCGAGACTGGTCTGCGGATGGATCCCGAGAAGGTCTCTGCCGTCTTAAAGTGGCCCCGAACGGAGGGGTTGAAGGCGATTCAGCGATTCCTGGGCTTCGCAAATTATTACCGACTCTCCATTCCTCATTTCTCCTCCCGGACTGCTCCCATCTCCGCGTTCACCCGTAAAGGAGCAAATCCCAGGGAATGGACTCCCGAAGCGGAGGAGGCCTTCGTCTTCTTAAAACAAGCCTTCTCCTCCGCCCCTGTGCTACACCGTCCGGACTGCAACAAGCAGTTCTTCCTGGAGGTTGATGCATCCTCCTCCAGAGCCGGAGCAGTGCTCACCCTGAAATCCTCGTCCGGGAGAATAATAACCTGCGGCTTCTTCTCCAAGCTCTTCCCCTCATCCAAGCGCAACTACTCCATTGGAGATCGTGAGCTGCTGGCCATCAAATTAGCGCTTGAAGAGTGACGCAACTTGCTGGAGGGGGCTCTGCACCCAGTGGTCATCTACACTGACCACAAAAACCTAGCTTATTTACAGAACGCCCAAAGACTAAATCCGTGTCAGGCCAGATTGTCACTATTCTTTGCCCGATTCTGCTTCACTCTGCACTACCGCCCGGCGGACAAGAACATTAAGGCTGACGCTCTATCCCGCTCATTCCTGTCTTCCGACCAGGGGGAGGAGCCTCTACATACCATTGACCCCTCCAAAGTAATAACTGTGGCTCCGTTTGACCTGTCTCATCTTCCACCCAGTAAGACCTTTAAATCAAAAAAGGGGGTCAATGAATTGTCACTTCCCAAAATTCAACATCAACCAACGACTCAAGCCAAATCAGCTCAGTTTTAAGGAAGATATAAATACAATTATTTAAAATTAATTCATTTTTATTTCCAATAATTTGTTAAAATTAGTTTTCATTAAATATAAAAAACAGGTACTTTCAAAATCATAAAGTTCGATCCCAGTCACAAACTTCTATTAACATAGTATATTGTCTCTTTAAATACATAATGCCAAAAATTCATATAAAAAAAAAAATTGCTTCTACTCCATTTCTATTGCACTCATCCCCTAATAACATGCTGAGGAAATATATTTTCCTTTGGTATAAATTCAATCACCTTACTCAAAAATATATACTGTAAGGTGCAAATACAATAATGAAAACTTATCTAAATATAACTGTATTGAATATACAAATAGATGAGTATTCATACTTTCAAACAAGGTGATGTCGGAAAAAGGAACTAAAACTAACAGCAAGTAAGTCATTTCATGATTAAAGTATTTTCCAGACAAAGTAACATCCAAAACTAGCATGGAGAAATAAAACTAGCAGTAGTTGATCATCTCATGATAAAGTGCTGTGCTTGTGGAGATAGAATCAGTTAGAGTTCACATATAAGAGGCATGGTGATTTAAATGAGAGTACTTACATAACTCAATGTCTGACTCCTGCGGATGAGACTGTGATCTACCCCGACGACGCCGTTTCGCCTTGGGCTTCTTCAATAAGGGGCGTTAGTAGATGTTTATGATGTACCGTTTATATACTATTCTCACCAGCTGTACATAATCTGTTCAATCAATCAGAGCGGTTACGGCGCATGCGTTGGTTACTTAGATGCCCAATGAGCAAAAAGGGACTTCCGGAATCACTGCGCCTGGAACGCATGCAGTGTCTATTGCACAGGACCGGAAGTCACGCGCGCATGCGAACTCTCTGTTGGAAGTCCCCATATAGTGGTGGCGGAGTTTAAAGGGGGCGTGCCAATGTACCGGAGTTAAACAGGAGAATCTAAACTCATGAATATTCTCCACAATTACATGATATATGTATCTAAAATAATATTGGTTGAAGAATATCTATCATTGATTGCTATAAACTTGTAATTATGAGTGCAAAATGATGTGAATAAAATATGTGTGAATGAATGTGAACGATACACTATGATAAAATAGTGAATGTATGTGCATGATATAGTGAATGGGTGTAAAAAGCCGCCAAAATAAAAATGAACTTAACAAAATTATATGTGTAGCGTGTGATGTGATGATAGTGGTGTGCTGTGTAAAAATGTGTATGGAAAATATATATGTAATGGGGCATAGGATGCATCTTATACAAACCATGTGTCTTATAGGAGGGGTACACCCCACATCCCAAAACAAATGGATTATAAATAGGGGATGCATTTCATGTATCCTGAAGGGATACTTTTCCTTTTATATCAATATACCCCACATCCCAAAGGAGGTAGGCTATAAATGGAGAATCAGAAAGAGCATAATATGCCCTATACTAAAGCATCTCTAGTGAAGCGTGTAATATTTTATAAATAAATAAATATATATAAATTTTTAACAAATTATTGGAAATAAAAATGAATTAATTTTAAATAATTGTATTTATATCTTCCTTAAAACTGAGCTGATTTGGCTTGAGTTGCCAGTAAGACCTTTGTAGCGGTTTCGGATCGGAAGAAGGTCCTACTCTGGGGCCATTCATCCAAACTAGCCGGTCATGCTGGCCAGAGCAAGACCTTTCAGCTCATCGCCCGACATTACTGGTGGCCTTCCCTGCACAAGGATGCTGCGGACTTCGTCGCGGCTTGCTCCTCCTGTGCCCGTAACAAGGTTCCCAGGCACCTTCCATCCGGCCGTCTCCTTCCTCTTCCCGTGCCTTCCGCTTTGTGGCAACAAAATGCAATGGACTTCATTAAGGAGCTCCCTGATTCTGCCGGTTGTACTGTCATTTGGGTGGTCGCTGAAAGCTTTTCTAAAATGGCCCACTTCATCCCTCTGCCTGGTCTTCCGTCTGCATCTGTGCTGGCTAAGGACTTCATCCATCACGTCTTCACGGCCTACCCCTCCACATTGTGTCTGATCGCGGGGTTCAGTTCACTTCGCGCTTCTGGAGATCTACGTGCAAGCTGCTGGAGGTCTCCTTGGATTTCTCCTCTGCTTATCATCCTCAATCCAATGGTCAAGTGAAACGTATCAACAAGATACTTACCAGCTTTCTTCGGCACTTTGTCAACGCTCACCATAACGATTGGGTTGAGCTCCTGCCGTCGGCCGAGTTCTCTTATAACAACCATGAGAGCGAGTCTATTTCTAAATCCCCGTTCTTTGTTGTCTACGGTCAACACCCCTGGATTCCGTTTCCCGTCTCCTCTTCAGTGGACAATCCTGCCACGGAGTCTCTTGTCAGCGAAATTTCAGCCATTTGGGAAGACACTAGATCTGCACTTCTTCAGTCCTCCGAGCGGATGAAGAGACATTCTGATAAGAGACGTCTGGATCCGCCTCAATTCCGTCCGGGAAACTAGGTATAGCTTTCCTCCAAATATGTTCGTCTTAAGATACCTTCCTATAAGTTGGGTCCGCGGTTCATCGGTCCGTTCGAGGTTCTGAACCAAATCAATCCTGTGGCTTACAAGCTGAAACTCCTGGTCACCTTTCATGTATCCCTCCTTAAACCTGTTGTCCTTAATTCTTTCTCTGTCGATCCAGGTACCGCTCCAGCTCCAGTCTCCGCTGAGGACGTCTTTGAGGTAGAAAACATTTTGGCCACCAAGAGGGTAAGAGGAAAGACTTTCTTTCTTGTGGATTGGAAGGGGTTTGGCCCTGAGGAGAGGTCTTGGGAACCCAGGGAGAACATTCATGCCCCTCAACGTCTTAAAAAATTTCTCACGGGCCTAAAGAAGAGGGGGCGTAAAGGGGGGGTACTGTAGCATCGGCGTTTCTGCCTCCTGCCGGGCAGAGACGCCGTTCCCCTCACTGCCGCGGCCCAGGTCTGGCGTCTTCCTGCTCCTCTGCTGCTGTGGCGCGCACCAGGAGCAGCTTCCCGGGCACTGTGCTTAGTGTGCGTGTGACGTGCCCCCTGGGCCGTGTGTGTTTAGGGGAATACCCGGAGCAGAGTCTCTGTGTAACGCTGGGGGTTGTAGTCTCCGTGGCAGCGACCCGGTTCCGTGGCTCAGGGCGGTCAAACCAGTGGCGGATCTGTTTCTTTGGGTTTTAACGTTTAAATGTCCGACTACGCCACCCGTGGATTGCGGTCACTGAGAACCGCCGCTGCGGGGCAGACCGCTGAGGCTGATGTTGTGTGCGCAGCAGAGGGTAGTATAACTCCCCACGGGAGGAGTATAGCCTCAGGGCAGTGTATGCGGAGGATGGGGGTGATGGTGCGCGGGAGCAACAGTAATGACTCAGAGTCCAGTGATGCAGTCCAAGGTCTTTACTCACAGTTTTACACTCCAAGCCACTTCTGCAGATGATGGCTGCCACGTCGTGCTGTGCTCGCCAGGTGAGGGGCTCGGCCAACTCCCAGGCACCTTTGGAATACTTTTCAGGACCCCCTTCGTGTGTCCTTTCTCTGGCCTGTCGTACCCCACAAGTGACCACGTTTCTGTCCAGCTGCCTCGGGCCTTGGCGGGCAAACGTATGTTCCGTTCCCCTGGGTCCTATGTGGTGCCTTCCTAACGTGTGTAGTGAGGGGCCGTGCACGTACAATGTCACGGCCTCCGGTTACTAGCTGAGGGTAGCTGCTCTCCTCCACTAGATGAGGGATCCGGTTCCCTTTCTTGGCCTGACCCCCCTACTCTGGTAGCGGCGGGCGTGCGGTGGCGGCTGGCCGGTCCGCACCCCTGGGGTCCCTTCAGTCTTCTCTTAGAGCTTCCTCCATCCTTCTTCCTTCCTTCTCCTTCTGTTTCCTCCCTCCAGGCTCAGGCCTTAAGATTTGGCCTGCCTGCGGAGCAGAGCCCATGCAGTGCCTCTGCTCACAGCCTCCTTCTCTCTCTGCTCTCTCCCACTTTCTACTCCTCTCTCTAAGATGGTGCCCACCATATATACTCCTCTATACAGTGCACCCGGGATCTACTATCCCCACCCACACACTACCGGGTTCCCCCTTTCTAGGTGTTCCCTCCCCCCACTCCAGCCAGGGACAGTTATGCTCACACCCGGGAGCATTGTCGGCCAGTCCCCCGGAAATGTGGTGTAGTGCATGTGGGTGTTAGGGACCTGAGCCATACTCCATCCTTACCTGGAAGTGAGATATCACACCCCTGGGTGAGATGCAATACCTCTGTAGCGACCGAACCCTCGGGGCGCTACACGTGCACGCTCCCTCCCTCTTAAAGGGGCCCCGCGCGCCGTCCTATAGAGTCCCCGGCCAATGGGCGCCATATAGTCCTCCATACAGAATAATGGGCCCCACATAATCCTCCATACAGTATAATGGACCCACATAATCCTGCATACAGTATAATGGACCACATAATCCTGCATACAGAATAATGGGCCCCACATAATCCTCCATACAGAATAATGGGCCCCACATAGTCCTCCATACAGAAAAATGGCCCCACATAGTCCTCCATACAGTATAATGGACCCACATATTCCTCCCTCCATACAGTATAATGGGCCCCACATAGTCCTCCATACAGAAAAATGGCCCCACATAGTCCTCCATACAGTATAATGGACCCACATATTCCTCCCTCCATACAGTATAATGGGCCCCACATAGTCCTCCATACAGAATAATGGACCCCACATAGTCATCCATACAGAATAATGGCCCCACATAGTCCTCCATACAGAATAATGGGCCCCACATAGTCCTCCATACAGAATAATGGGCCCCACATAGTCCTCCATACAGAATAATTGCCCCACATAGTCCTCCATACAGAATAATGGCCCCACATAGTCCTCCATACAGTATAATGGACCCACATAGTCCCCAAACTGTTCCCTGAGGCTACAATTGTCATATGCTGAATTATTAAGATTTCCCTTCACTGGAACTAAGGATCCAAAGCCTGAAAAACATGCCTGTACCATTATCCCTTCTCCACCAAACTGCACAGCTAGCACAATACAGTCAGGCAGATACAGAAGTGTGATCCGTCTCTGCACAGAACACGTTTCCTCCAGAGTCCAGTGTCGGTGGCTTTACACCACTCCATCCGAAGCTCGGCCTTGTGCTTGGTGATGTAAGGCTGCATGCAGTAGCTCGGCCATGAAGCTCTCAGCAGGGGCGCAGTTATTGTGCTGATGTTAATACCAAAGGAGGTTTGGATTGCAGTTATGGAGTCAGCAGAGCAGTGATGACTTTTCTGTATTTTACATGGTCTGAATTGTTATGATGGTGGCGTCCTATTACAGGACCAAGCCGGAATTCACTAAGTTCTTTGCCTCAAGCTTTTCCATCACAAATGTTTGTAAAGGCAGACTGCATGGTGAGGGGCTGGATGTTATACACCAGGGTGCCATACAAGGTATGGGAAGAACCCAGGGAAAAGGGGGGAAGCCCAGCAACTAGGGAAAGGGAGAGTGGAAACCCCTAGGCAGATCTAACAACACCCTGACTCCCCTATCATCCCTAAATAGGATACCCTGGCGCTGGCTGATCCTAGAGCTAGGCCCTAGGTAGGGAGGAGTGAGCACTAGTCAGCCCCACTGCAACTAAAGGCCCACATAGTCCTCCATACAGAATAATGGGCCCACATAGTCCTCCATACAGAAAAATGGGCCCCACATAGTCCTCCATACAGAATAATGGGCCCCACATAGTCCTCCATACAGAATAATGGGCCCCACATAGTCCTCCATACAGAATAATGGGCCCCACATAGTCCTCCATACAGTATAATGGGCCCCACATAGTCCTCCATACAGTATAATGGCCCCACATAGTCCTCCATACAGTATAATGGCCCCACATAGTCCTCCATACAGTATAATGGCCCCACATAGTCCTCCATACAGTATAATGGCCCCACATAGTCCACCATACAGAATAATGGCCCCACATAGTCATCCATACAGTATAATGGCCCCACATAGTCCTCCATACAGTATAATGGCCGCACATAGTCCTCCATGCAGTATAATGGGTTCCACATAGTCCTCAATACAGAATAATGGGCTCCCACCTAGTCTTCCATACAGTGTAATGGCCCCACATAGTCCTACATACAGTATAATGGCCCCACATAGTCCTCCATACAGAATGATGGGCCCCACATAGTCCTCAATACAGAATAATGGGCTCCCACATAGTCTTCCATACAGTGTAATGGGCCCACGTAGTCCCCCATACTGTAAAATGGGCCCACATAGTCCTCCATATTGAATAATGGGCCCACATAGTCCTCCATACAGAATAATGGGCCCACATAGTCCTCCATACAGTATGATGGGCCCCACATAGTCCTCCATACAGTATAATGGGCCCCACATAGACCTCCATACAGTATAATGAGCCCCATATAGTCCTCCATACAGAATAATGGCCCCACATAATCCTCCATACAGAATAATGGGCCCCACATAGTCCTCCATCCAGAATAATGGGCCCCACATAGTCCTCCATACAGAATAATGGCCCCACATAGTCCTCCATCCAGAATAATGGGCCCACATAGTCCTCCATACAGAATAATGGCCCCACATAGTCCTCCATACAGAATAATGGGCCCCATATAGTCCTCCATACAGAATAATGGGCCCACATAGTCCTCCATACAGTATAATGGGCCCCACATAGTCCTCCATACAGAATAATGGCCCCACATAGTCCTCCATACAGTATAATGGCCTCACATAGTCCTCCATTCAGAATAATGGCCCCACATAGTCCTTCATACAGAATAATGGGCCCCACATAGTCCTCAATGCAGAATAATGGGCTCCCACATAGTCTTCCATACAGTGTAATGGGCCCCACATAGTCCTCCATACAGTATAATGAATCCCACATAATCCTGTATACAGAATAATGGGCCCCACATAGTCCTCCATACAGAATAATGGGCCCACATAGTCCTCCATACAGTATAATGGGCCCCACATAGTCCTCCATACAGAATAATGGCCCCACATAGTCCTCCATACAGTATAATGGCCTCACATAGTCCTCCATTCAGAATAATGGCCCCACATAGTCCTTCATACAGAATAATGGGCCCCACATAGTCCTCAATACAGAATAATGGGCTCCCACATAGTCCTCCATACAGAATAATGGCCCCACATAGTCCTCCATAGAGAATAATGGCCCCACATAGTCCTCCATACAGTGTAATGGGCCCCACATAGTCCTCCATACAGTATAATGAATCCCACATAATCCTGTATACAGAATAATGGGCCCCACATAGTCCTCCATACAGAATAATGGCCCCACATAGTCCTCCATACAGAATAATGGGCCCACATAGTCCTCCATACAGAATAATGGGCCCACATAGTCCTCCATACAGAATAATGGGCCCCACATAGTCCTCCATACAGTGTAATGGGCCCCACATAGTCCTCCATACAGAATAATGGGCCCCACATAGTCCTCAATACAGAATAATGGGCTCCCACATAGTCCTCCATACAGAATAATGGGCCCACATAGCCCTCCATACAGTATAATGGGCCCCACATAGTCCTCCATACAGAATAATGGGCCCCACATAGTCTTCCATACAGTGTAATGGGCCCCACATAGTCCTCCATACAGTATGATGGGCCCCACATAGTCCTCCATACAGTATAATGGGCCCCACATAGACCTCCATACAGTATAATGAGCCCCACATAATCCTCCATACAGAATAATGGGCCCCACATAGTCCTCCATCCAGAATAATGGGCCCCACATAGTCCTCCATACAGAATAATGGCCCCACATAGTCCTCCATACAGAATAATGGGCCCCATATAGTCCTCCATACAGAATAATGGGCGCCATATAGTCCTCCATACAGAATAATGGGCGCCATATAGTCCTCCATACAGTATAATAACCCCACATAGTCCTCCATACAGAATAATAGGCCCACATAGTCCTCCATACAGAATAATGGGCCCACATAGTCCTCCCTGCAGAATAATGGGCCCCACATAGTCCTCCATACAGAATAATGGGCCCCACATAGTCCTCCATACAGAATAATGGGCCCACATAATCCTGCATACAGAATAATGGGCCCCACATAGTCCTCCATACAGTATAATTGCCCCACATAGTCATCCATACAGAATAATGGGCCCCACATAGTCCTCCATACAGTATAATTGCCCCACATAGTCATCCATACAGAATAATGGGCCCCACATAGTCCTCTATATAGTATAATGGGCCCCACATAGTCCTCCATACAGAATAATGGGCCCCACATAGTCCTCCATACAGAATAATGGGCGTCATATAGTCCTCCATACAGTATAATAACCCCACATAGTCCTCCATACAGAATAATAGGCCCACATAGTCCTCCATACAGAATAATGGGCCCACATAGTCCTCCATACAGAATAATGGGCCCCACATAGTCCTCCATACAGAATAATGGGCCCACATAATCCTGCATACAGAATAATGGGCCCCACATAGTCCTCCATACAGTATAATTGCCCCACATAGTCCTCCATACAGAATAATGGGCCCCACATAGTCCTCCATACAGTATAATTGCCCCACATAGTCCTCCATACAGAATAATGGGCCCACATAATCCTGCATACAGAATAATGGGCCCCACATAGTCCTCCATACAGTATAATTGCCCCACATAGTCATCCATACAGTATAATGGGCCCCACATAGTCCTCTATATAGTATAATGGGCCCCACATAGTCCTCCATACAGAATAATGGGCCCCACATAGTCCTCCATACAGTATAATTGCCCCACATAGTCCTCCATACAGAATAATGGGCACCACATAGTCCTCCATACAGTATAATTGCCCCACATAGTCCTCCATACAGAATAAGGGGCCCCACATAGTCCTCCATACAGTATAATGGGGCCCCACATAGTCCTCCATACAGAATAATGGGCCCACATAGTCCTCCATACAGAATAATGGGCCCCACATAGTCCTCCATACAGTATAATTGCCCCACATAGTTCTCCATACAGTATAATGGGGCCCCACATAGTCCTCCATACAGTATAATGGGGCCCCACATAGTCCTCCATACAGAATAATGGGCCCACATAGTTCTCCATACAGAATAATGGGCCCCATATAGTCCTCCATACAGAATAATGGGCCCCATATAGTCCTCCATACAGACTAATGGGCCCCACATAGTCCTCCATACAGAATAATGGGCCCCACATAGGGGTGGCAGTTCTGGTGTCACGGGCCAAATATAATCACCCTGCGGGCCAGAGTTTGACATGTATGTCATAGATTTACACCGAAAAGTGACCTCCGGCAAACACTGGAGTGATCCAGCAGGTCACAAACCTCTGGAGACTGACAGGAGTGGTGTGGATAAAAGATGAAGACTGCAGCTGGTGAGTATAAGACTAGGGGCAGGGACCTAACATTAGTAGCACCACTTCAGCTCTGCAATAAAATAAGACACTGGAGTGGTGCTTTAATATGGAGTCGGTACCTCTGCAGCTATAACAGCTCCAACTCTTCTGGGAAAAATTTCTACAAAATGTTGTAGGTGTCTGGTGGAATTTTTACCCCTTCATCCGGTAGAGCATTTGTGAGGCCAAACACTGATATTGAGGAGAGGCCGATCTACTTCATCTTAAAGGTGTTGGATGGGGTAGATTTCCAGGCTCTGTGCGGCTGGTCATGTTCTTCTTTCTCCATGTCTTTATGGACCTTTTGCCCTGGGCATAGTCAAAGAGAACAGAAAAGAGTCTTCCCCAAACTGTTCCCTGAGGCTACAATTGTCCATACAGAATAATGGCCCCACATAGTCCTCCATACAGTATAATGGACCCACATAGTCCCCAAACTGTTCCCTGAGGCTACAATTGTCCAAAATGTCATATGCTGAATTATTAAGATTTCCCTTCACTGGAACTAAGGAGCCAAAGCCTGAAAAACATGCCTGTACCATTATCCCTTCTCCACCAAACGGCACAGCTGGCACAATACAGTCAGGCAGATACAGAAGTGTGATCCGTCTCTGCACAGAACACGTTTCCTCCAGAGTCCAGTGTCGGTGGCTTTACACCACTCCATCCGAAGCTCGGCCTTGTGCTTGGTGATGTAAGGCTGCATGCAGTAGCTCGGCCATGAAGCTCTCAGCAGGGGCGCAGTTATTGTGCTGATGTTAATACCAAAGGAGGTTTGGATTGCAGTTATGGAGTCAGCAGAGCAGTGATGACTTTTCTGTATTTTACATGGTCTGACTTGTTATGATGGTGGCGTCCTATTACAGGACCAAGCCGGAATTCACTAAGTTCTTTGCCTCAAGCTTTTCCATCACAAATGTTTGTAAAGGCAGACTGCATGGCGAGGGGCTGGATGTTATACACCAGGGTGTCATACAAGGTATGGGAAAAACCCAGGGAAAAGGGGGGGAAGCCCAGCAACTAGGGAAAGGGAGAGTGGAAACCCCTAGGCAGATCTAACAACACCCTGACTCCCCTATCATCCCTAAATAGGTTCTGCACCTATCGCCGAGCAGGATACCCTGGCGCTGGCTGATCCTAGAGCTAGGCCCTAGGTAGGGAGGCGTGAGCACTAGTCAGCCCCACTGCAACTAAAGGCAAACAAGGGAAACATACACTTAGCTTAGAGAAAACACCAGAGAGATCACGACTACAATCCACAAAGGAACTCCAAGAAGAATCAAGCCGACTGCTAGAACTCCAGACCTGAACAGAGTAATTTACTCTCATCACCAGCAATTCTCTGGAGCAACTGAGTGTATTTAAAGATCCAGCAAGGGTGTGTTAATTAGCAGCAGAAGGTGGAGATCACCGCTGGGTTCTAGAGCGGGAGGAATGAAGAAGGTGTCTGCAAGGCCAAACGCAGCGACGTTCTACAGCCGGATCCTGAATGACTGTCTGTTAAATCTGACACACCCGTGACACAGGGGCAATGGGACTGAATGATTAAACTGAATTCAATACTATTGTCCATATAGCGGTATAAAGCCTTACATGTTATTTATAGCGACATTAACCATGCTGGTATAACCTTGCATCTTCTTGTATATAATTATACTGTATATATACAGCAGGTATTAAATAGCCATGAAGAGTTTAGATATCCATATAAATCAGGCAGGGAATGCAATATCGTATATATTTCCAATCTCTTCTATATATTTCACATCATCACAGGCCGCTATGAAGCGCTTTCAGTGTTAATGATTCCACTCACCTTCCACTCATCAATGACCCCCTTCTTCCTTTTAAAACGTTATCAACGCCGTGTCCTCTGATATCGCGCAAATACGGCAAAGTGAGGATTAACAGAGAGGCAAACTGCCCATAAATTGGACATTTTCATATTATCAAAGAAAGCGAGTACGGATTGCTAATTTATAGCTTAAAAATCAATTACATTACAAGAGCAGGATATTTCCTAAGCATAATGGATTAGAAATTAGGCTGCAAATAAAAAAAAGTATGCGGACCTGTCCTCACCGGCGGGGGGGGGGGGAAACTTGAAGGGCAAGAAAAAAACGAGATTGGCAGGAAGAGATGGAGACGTGGCAACTTCTAAACTTTTACCGGTGCCGGGATTTGTCTGGCTTTTTTCTTTTTTTTTTTTCTGGCATAGAGGCGAAGAAGTAAAATGACAGCGTTTTGATACAGCTGTGAGAGAATGAACTTTAATACATTCAAAATAGCAAAGAGAATTTATAATGGAGATAAAATCCAGAATTATGCTTATCATTCTTCTCCGCAGAAGGGTACACCAGAGACACGTGTGACTGCATATCTATCAGAATCTTGTGTACAATTTTTTAAGTTTTCATTAAAACATTATAGCACGGTAGTATCTCAAAGCAACATAAGATTTTATATAGCAAAACGGGGCGGCAGACCTTGAATTACCCGATTCCCCTACTTATGGGATGTGGACGAGAATTTTTAAAGAGGCTTTTGGTATGCAGAAATTTGCTGAGTGATTTTTTTTTTTTCTTCCTTTTGCATTCAGAATATAACACAAATAGCCCGTACCATCAGTGCAAGGTTCAGCAACCCATTATAATGCTCCATAAACCACTTGTGAATCCATCCCAGTAATAAAATCAGAATACATTCCCATGGTTGATGTCGCAAGTGCCGGTGTTTATGGTAATCGTTCGTATTAGGATATGAGAATTTTTTTTCGTGTATTTTTTTTTTTTTTTCTTGTTTGCATCTCACTAACCTAGAAAACTTTTGAGATGACTGTTTGTAACTTACACCCAAGGAAACGTTATTCCGCCATCCTATTTTTAACCCTTGAAATACAGCTCTAGTTTTTGGGAGATTTGCTAAAATTTGATTCACGGCGTCGCGGCTGTAATACGCGGCGGAAAAAGTGCTCTCGTGTGTGAACAGACTCTTTATTGGTGGCGTTGTCAAATCTAAAAGGAGATCTAGAAACCATACGATCTGGAATGTGAACAATGCCTCAGAATACACCCAAAAAATACTGAACAAAATTCTAAAAATACCGCATGCGGCTTAAAAAAAAATGCAACAAAAAAAGTGTAAATTGTTCGTAATGGAAGCCTTATGGACTTGGGGCCGTTGTTCAGCTGTAAAATAAATTTGGAGCCAAATCGGATGCCTCCCTGATGGTATTACATGATGGGTAAGTATCTGCTAATATTTCTCAGCAATGAGGACACAATTTGTTTAAATACATCTCCATTAGTGTTGAGCGCGTATGTCTCAATAACCCTTTGGCGTGCTCGGCATTTCTTTTAATTTTGCCGTGGATGCAAGTGTCACATGCAGGGATTGCCTGTCAAACAGGCAATCCCTGCATGTGTCACAGCTGTCTAACAGCCATGAGTCTTGCAGCCGGGGAAAAAGTAAAAGAAATGCCGAGCGCACCAAAATACTCGGCGAGCACCCGAGAGGGTTAATGAGACATACTCGCACAACACTAATCCCCATACTTGTAGGACCCTCCACCAAGCTTCAGTGTTCCTGCAGACCCTCATTCAGCCCTTCTTCAGCCGTTCAGTGGACAGACTGCTTTGTGTCATAGCCAAATATCTCACATTTTGACTCATCAGTCCAGGGCACAAGCTGACATTTTTCTGCATCGTGATTCTTATGTTTTTGTGCTCAGTTGAGTCGCTCGGTCTTGTTTCCACGTAGAAGGTTTGGCTTTTGGCTGCAATTCTTTCATGAAAACCATTTCTGGTCAGATTTCTCTGAACAATAGATGGGCGTAGTTGGGTCCCGCTAGTTGCTGACAGTTCTGAGTTGATGGCACTGCTGGACATCTTCTGAAGAAACCATGATCTGTCTTTCATCTGATTCACTAAGTTTCCTTGGCCAACCACTGTGTTTACTGTCCTCAACGCTGCCCACTTCTAGGTTTCCTCAATGCAAAGAAATACAAGCAGATACTTATTCATCATGTTATACCATCACGGAGGTATCTAAATGGCTCAAAATTTATTCTGCAGCCGAACAACGACCCCCAACATCCAGCCAATGTCATTAAGAACAAGGAGTTCTGGAAGTGATAATCCAGACCCAAAGAGCTCTGATCTCTTGTCATCCAATCTCTTTGGGATCATATGAAGGATCTGTACAAGCCTCATACACAGAAGATCTGGGGTCAGTTCTCCATGATGTTTGGAACAACCCCTTGCGGAGATCCTCCATAACCTGTGTACAAGTGACGAGAAGAAGTGATGAAGGCAAAGGGCGGTCACCAAATATTGATGGGATTTAGCTTTCTCTTTTGTTCATTTACCTTGCATTTTGCACCTGTGCTGCCCCCCGCCTTTATCGTGGCAGATCTGCCGAATCCTGTTTTGCATTTGTGTCTGGCTGCCATTTCTCTTTTACGGTGATGTATTTATGATAGCAGTCTTATTTTGTAGCATTTTCCAATATATATATATATATTATATACACACATATAAATGCATTTTGAAAATACGTCCCCGTATGGGAAAATGCAGACACCTGACATCTACTACACCGTCTCAGAGTTTTATTCTTGGGCTTGTATACCCATCATATTTCATGTACATTTTTGCTGTTCTCAGATCTCGCTCATTATACGGATATTAAACCAAAGGGTTAAAACGAAGCCTTGTGCGGTGTTAGACAACGTATGTGGCAGGATGGATGTTGTTCCCTGGGCTGTCACGGATAATCAGTATGTAACCTTTATGCCTTCATATTTTATCAAGAGAAATTCCCAGGCCTGCTCTCAAGATGCTGGATCCCTGCTGAGCTTGTCTTACGGATATGTGTCTTTGTATGGGATCTATTTTACATGGGAAATAACAGAGAACTGCTACTATATTCATAATCTCTGGGGTTGTGACTGTCGGCTCTCCATCTTATCGCAATCCCCTGCAGCTCTGATGGTGAGCTCTGGGGGGCAGTATTTCCAAGTAGAGGTAGGTTCAACGGCATTTATTTTATGTTATATTGCTCTGGTGCTGTACAGAAAATGTATTCATTCACATTTATTAATGTCCCTGTGGAGCTTACAATCTAATTTGTGCACCACAAAGACTAATGCACACTATGGTAAATGGGATAGCGACATGACTTAACCATGCTTTTTTTTGGGAGGAGGGGTAGATCAATAAACAATGGGGTTTAGAGTTCATACAAATGAGAATTAGATCCATCAGCCTAATTAAGTAGTAGTAATAAGAGACGTTGGGTTTCCTTCCTGGGTATTCAAGAATTCTTAAGTAAATACCTTTAGAATATTGATACAGGTCATCTACATCAAGTCTTTGGATGTTGTCAGAGATTGTTCTCCTGGGATGGCTGAAAACTACTGCGGGCTTGGAGCAGTCTAAAGTGGGGTGCAGAATCTAGGGTTTCCCCCTTAAAGGAGGGTTGACTTGGAGATGTTGCGTTCCCAGAACAGGTTGTGCAATCATTAAACGTGGGTGGAAGAGTGCAGTCAGAGAGTAGTACTGTCACGCAAGGTGAGGGAAGGAACAAGAGCCCAACAACTAGGGAAAGGGGGAGTGGAGACCCCTAGGTATATCTAATATTACCCTGACTACCCTATTGTCCCTATATAGGTTCTGCACCTAACGCCGAGCAGGAAACCTAATCCCTGAATGTCCGTAGAGCTAGGCCCTAGATAGGGAAGGGACGGGGTGAACACTAGTCAGGCCCCACTGGAACTAAAGACAACAACGTAAACAAACAAAGGGGATGCACTTAGATTGAGAAGACACCAGAGAGATAATGCCAACTGTCCTCCAAGGGAAGTCCAAGAAGAAACTAGCCGACTACTAGTACTCCAGGCATATATAGAGGAACATAGAACTACCACCAGTGACTCTCTGGAGACACAGAGTTTTTAACTACCAAGCAAGAGTGTGTCAATCAGCAGCAGAAGATGGAAGTCGCTGCTGGGTCCTAAAGAAAGAAGGAAATCACTACAGAGATGAGAGGATCAAGAAGGCCTCTTCAATGCCAAGAGCAGTGACCTTCTACAGCCGGATCCAGAGCAACTGTCTGTCACACCTGATACACCCGTGACAAGTACTATTACAACCAGATGTAGAGACCAAAAGAACAGTGAAGATGAGGAGGCTTAGTACTACAAGTTGTATAAGTGGTAACCTAACAGCTAAGCAGAAGCAAGGTCAGGGCAAGGTCATACCCAAGATCAGGCAAGAGTTCAACTAAGGATACAAGGTGTACATAGCAGAGGATTAGGGCAGAAAAATGTCAAACCTAAATGCAATGGAGCGGACTCCAGAGAGCAATCCAATAAACAAGTACTAAGTCCAGAGAGCACCCTAAGCACAAGCTCAAGATAAAGACACAAAGGGCCAACAGAGTAATGATGGACGAACCTTATTTCGGAAGGACCAGCCTATCAGTCAACCAGCTTATTTGTATAGGGGCCTTACAATTTTGGCATTGGATTATTCTGCTCTTTCTATAAAAAAAATCATGGAAATCTGGGAGTATCAGCATCTTTACAACAGAGTGCAGCACACTGATGACTTATATAACTTGTCCAGCGTACTTATAGGTGGAGGAGCAGAGATGTACTAATCCGAGTTCGGCGTTCGTACCCAACAGTTACTGTCCGGTGCTAAATGCCGAACACGGACTTTCCCCGGAAGTCCATAGCAATATTCGATAGAGAGACAGAGACACAGAGAGCGAGAGTTTTTTTTTTTCCTTTCCCAGTTCGGGTAACCTTTATTTTCAATGGACAAAAAAGACTGACCGTCACTTCCAAAACAAGAAATAGGTGTGAACAGGTGCTTACTAGGAGCAGCCATCTCCATATACAACTAACAAATAAAGTAGCACTCTGCAACGCTAAGTATGCGAACATGAAATATATGAAATATTAAATTGCATTACTGCTCTAGAAAATAGAAATAATTGAGAAATCTTAGAGCATAAATTGGCCAATTCATTGTGTACCTGGTAGCCACGGTAAGGCGTTTCTCATTGGTAGGTTCCTGGTAATTTCTCAATTATTTCTATTTTCTAGAGCAGTAATGCAATTCAAATTTTGTATATTTCATGTTCGCATACTTAGCGTTACAGAGTGCTACTTTGTTATTTATTTTCAATGGGGTTTGGGTTCTGGTTGAAGTTCGGGTACCCAAACAGAACTTTCAAATAAAGTTCAGGTGGGGTACCAGAAAAGGAACTTCCACCGGTCTGCCCAATCCTATTGAGGAGTAGAGCTGTTCACACAGATTAACCAAGGCTAGGGTCACCCGACCGTATTCTCCACATCTGAGGAAAACGGACTGATTATTTTGATCAGTTTTTCTCTCCCTCTGAAGAGGGGAAAAAAAAAAATTCTCCACCGTCTCCATTCTGTCAGTCCGTGAAAATTAGACCGCACTCGGTTGTCTTCCGAGTGCAATCCAATTTTTTTCACGGACCCATAGACTTGCACTGTAGAGAAACCAAGTGCAAAAAATATTACGAAGACACTTCTTCTATAAGGTCCTGCTGCATTGCATTGGTATAGTGAAAAGTTCTTCCAACCATTTCTATCTTTCAAGAACTTCCACTACTGTCTGCTTGTATAATTTATATTCTTCTTGTGTTGTTCTACCCTTTTTTCCCCAGTTACTCTCTGTTGATGACTTGGTGTAGATCGCCAATGTGTGAGCATTTGGGTTCTTAAACCGAATGCATTTAATGATGTGCCATTGTGCCAAGAAGCTGTCATGCACAGTGTAGGAAAGACTAAGTGCAACACAAAGGGATGAGGGGGAGGGAGCCCAGACACTAGGGAAAGGGGGAGTGGAGACCCTTAGGCTGATATAATATCACCCTGTCTTCCCTACTGTCCCTATTGTAGCATCGGCGTCTCTGCCCCTTGCTAGGCAGAGACGCCGTCCCTCTAACCTCCCCGCTCCTGGCGCGGCGTCCTCTAGCGCTTCTCTCCCCGCTGCTTCCGGCACGCGCTCCTTCCCCAGCTGTGTGCTTAGGGCGCGCGCGCGCTCCCCCTCTCTTAAAGGGACCGCGCGCGCCATCCTAAGGAGTCCCCGGCCAATTGCCGGAGGACCTCCCATATATAAGGCACCTCCTCCAAAATGGAGGTGCCCGAGCAAAGTTGTTTGCACTGTGTCTGATCTGTGCTTCAGCCCTCAGGTCCCGCTGCTAGCCTGACTTCTCATCCTGCCTGCCAGCCTATTATCTGCCCGTTACCTGCCAGCATGCTCACCTGGAGCGCTCACCTGTTACCAGCCGGTTACCTGCCTTGGCTATCTGTCCGCTCACCTGGGAGCATCCGCCTGCCTTGTCTGTCAGACCGCTCACCTGGGAGCGCCCACCAGTTACCTGCCAGTTACCCGCCTCGTCTGTCTGCCCGCTCACCTGGGAGCACCTGCCTGTTTCCTGCCAGCCTGCCTGGAGACCCTGCCGTCACTTGCTGTGACCACCTTCCTGGTAAACCTAAAGACTGCTACTTGCCCTGCTTTCTCGAACTGTGACCACCTGTCTGCTACCAGAGACTTCCGCCTGCTTGCCGTGTCCATCCGCCATACCAGTCAGTCCCAGCCATCTGACCCGTGGGAGCCACCTGCTCTCTTACAAGGTCGTCCCCAGAGTAGCACCTGGTCCCTCAGCCCGGATCCTCCCTGGTCACGGTGTCGTTTGCTGCCGTACGACCAGGGTCGGTTCGGGTGGATACTTAGTCACGCCTCTCTGGGTCCCTCCTTGCACCTCGGCACAGAGGTTCCACCACCCGGACCCGTAACACCTATGTTAGTTCCTTACCAATCGGTGAACTGGAAACCTAAGCCCTGTAAATCCCTAGAGCTAGGCCTTGGATAGGGAAGGGGGGAAGATGAGGACTGGTCAGTCCCCACTATAAACTAAAGCCAACAGGGGAGACAAACACGGGGGGGGGGGGACTTAGCTTGAGCCAACTTCAGAGAGATTACATCAAACGTCCTCCAAAGCACCAGAGAGGAAGTAAGCCGACTGCAATAACTCCAAGCCTTTACAAGGGAACATGTGAATATCACCGGCCCCTCCCTGCAGCAAACTGAAAGTATTTAAACACCCAGGCCAGGGTGTCAATCAGAGCCAGAGGGAGGTAGCCGCTGGGTCCTAAAGTAAGACAGATTTAAGGAGGCGTCAGTAATGCCAAACGAAGTGATCTTCTGCAGCCAGTTGCAGAGCGACTGTCTGTCACATCTGGAACACCCGTGACAGAAGCATACTTGATTGCTCAGACCCTTAGTTCTGCAGAAAGTGTGGCTCCAAATCCTGGAACGCCCTTCCATTTTCTCTTTTATGTCTAATTTTTCGGTGATTTTTTTTTTAACCAATTTTCTACTATCTTTCGTTAATCAGATTTTTATAAAAATGTATTTAAATGAATAATGTACTGGATACACGTATAGAGAACCTTAAAAAACAAAACCTGCAAAAATCATACACTTTTAACGTATAGCATGTTTTTTTTTTTACCCTACAGACGAGAAAAATAATATTGCGAACGCAGCGGTGTATCCAGTTCCTTTCATATTGGAAATAAGATTTATATAAACACATATTCTAGAAAATTCTCACAAATATAATAGCCCTTAATCATAAAGCATAAACCACCTCTGGTGACCTTATAAAACCAATGTCTGATGCAATACCCTGCTTTTATGACCAAAATCAACTACAAATTTCTAATGGTGATAATAAAAAAAAAAAAACATAGTGACAATTATATTGACCTCATATCAGAAAAGCTAAAACAAGTTGTATTACTCCGAATCATGTTGTTATACATTTAATCAGATCTATTCCCAGCGGGGTGTAATAAATGGACCTGGCTGTGGATATAGATCACCGTAAATAAGTGTGCAGGTCCCTGTAAGGGAACAAGGGATATTTTACCCCCCCGTGGGAGACGTGGCTGACCGGTAATAGACATGGGGGCCACCGGCGAGTCATTCATAGCTACACAACATGTAATATTAAATGAAAGAGAGCAGATGGGCTTATTCCAACCGTAATCTTGCAGCAAGTAATGTGTTATATTATCCATTAATCCAAAGCCTATTTTGATGCCGTTCACAGGGTGACATATCAGCTGACATGAAGTGACCCCTATGGTCTTTAAGTAAGGAGCAGTAAAAGGATCTTGATAGCGGCTGCTACGTTGAGAGTAGATAAAGCAGTCTTCTAAAGCCAGTGCCATGTAATTCCACTTAAATGCAGTCAAGTCCTATTGAAGCGGCAGCGGATCTATAAGCCATCCTCAGGCTGATTTCCTCTCCAGTGCTGAGCTGACAGCCGCCTGCGCTTTTTTTCCTGGGAAATGAGCAGGATTTCTCAAGGCTGCAACGGATATCTGTCAAAGCTGAACCTGATTAATCCCAGCGATCTGCACCCCACTAAACCCCAGTCTTTAGAGGTCCCCAATGGTGTAACATGTAACACGTCTTACGTGTTTTTTTAATTATATATTCAGATTCACAGTGGGGATATTAGTTAACTAAGCTGAGAGCGCAAATGTAAAAACTCATGATTATAATTAATAAAAGATAACATTTAACCAATCTGAGAACATTAAAGGGTTATTCTCCCCAAAAAATCAGGGGATAACTTGCTGATCGCTGGGGGTCTGACCGTTAGGACCCCTTGCGATCCCGAGATCAGGGCTCTGATACTCTGAGAATTGGGCTTGTAGCTGTCGTGATTACACCCCTCGGTGTGTCTGGGATGCAGTTACTGGCAGGTCAGCTGTCCAATCAGGTGCAGGGGCGTGCTGAAGCGGTCAGTACTTTGATTGACAGTTCAGTCGCCCAGTCTGGTGCAGGGGCGTGCTGAGCTGTCAGTGTTTTGATTGACAGCGGGTCATCCAATCTGATACTGGGAGGTGTTGGCCTGCCTTCAGCTGTTCCCCGTCCCAGGTGACTGCCCAGCTACTTAGCTGGGCTGTCAGTCCCAGACCTCTGTCAGACGTAGATTCGGCTCTTTGTGGTTTGTTTCTCTGTGCCCTGTGCTTTGCTTGTGGGTGTTTTTGCTGCCTGACCTTGGACCTTGTTCTGACTATCCATTTTGCCTAACCCCTCTCTACTCTGATCCATTATCCTCCTGGTATTTTCACCTCGGACTCCTTGATTATACTGACTCACGGCTTATCCATGAGGAGTGACTCAGCGTCACAGTAGCTTTAGTCCTAAATCGAGTGGATATGAGCAATGTCTGGCCTCCGCTCCTTGGACTGGCTAAAATAGCTGCGTGCTGTACTCGGCAGTCCCATAAACAATGGATAAAGCGGAGGTAGAGTATGCGCACCTCCACTGCACTCAAGACTGTGCTGCTGAGTCCCGTTCTTGGGGTTCCCAATCTTGATCTCGGGATAAAAAGGGTTCCCTACAGTCACACCCCTGGCCATCAGCAAGGCATAGCCTATCCCATGGATAGGGATAACTGGATTAATTTTTAAACAACCCTTTCAATAATAGTGGATGTTTATTAGGCAGACTCTGTTAAGCAGGGGATGCTTCTGAAACTGGAGTGAAATGTTGCCGGTCTAGGGGGTTTGAAAGCTTGCTGAAGTCATACCTTTGGTAGCGTGGGTTGTTGGAGGGGTGTAAGTTAAATTCACTTTATATTTTGCTTTTGACTCCAAAATTAATTAATTTGCAAAAAAATCATCAAATTTCTTGTACTCAACAAAATCTTTGCTCTTTAGGACAGAACTTGAACTTATAAAGAAAAATTACATTCCCTGCAGTTTCCCTAAAATGAATAGCCACAGGCTTACAATATTTAATTATTTTAATTGCCTATTCTACCATTGGGAGAAATTTAGAGATCCACAAGAGATCCATAAGCGCCTTTAGCAGAATATGGGTCAGGGACAACTATCCCCTTACAATATGATGCAGCTTTGAATTGTTAGAACCACTGATGTAAATGCCGTAAGAGTTCGGACTTCTATCTCAAGTTGCCCTTTAACTACCAGGACAACTTTTGAAGAATACCAAACTTTTACCGGAATGACAGCCCTGGTATATGCATTAAGTTGAGTAAACTTTTTCTTGCAGGCAATTTATGCTCATGTCATTGTGTGCATTTGTAACCTGACCTGTTCTCAGCTGATTTTTGACCATTGATGTGGTCTTAGTTAAATGTATAGGGGAACATAGAACCTGTAAAAGCCAAACAGTGCAAAATTGTTTAATAAACTGATATTTTTAGGCCCAAATACACGCATTTAGTTAAAAAAAAAAGAAAAGTGAACAACCTTTTTTCATTTAGATCATAACAGTGTGTCGTCAGGGACCCTAGATTAGGTTCATGGAGATTCATTCTTCATTTTTGTTGCTAAAGTAAGAAATATTAACCCTGCGTTTAACATGATCCATACTGTAGGTCATTTAATAAAAATGGAAAGGTGGGGGGGTCATACGGGGAAAGATATAAAAATAATTCTAATCCTTGATACAAAATAAATCTCCTCCTATTTAATGGCAATGTCCAGCAATAAAAAAAAAGTCATTAATGAGGGAGAATTTCAATTTTTCATGGCTTATAAAAAGCTTTTTACAAAAAAAAAATTCACTACTCATACTGCTTGTGAATTCCAGACTGACCTTGGAAGAAAAAAAAAAAAAGTCACTTTTCTCCCTTGCGCCTCAGTTTATCCAACTGTAAATTGAGTCATATTAGCAGTTGGTAGATGTCACAGCCAGGCAACATATTGTGTAATTTGCTCTGCAGATCATTGCCAGCCAGTCCTCCGGATAAAGGCTTTCTTATTACAGGCATATTAGCCCAGGCTAGGAGAACTTGTGGTGGACCACAGTACGATTGCAACAGATGTGTCCAGATAAAGGGGCCATATTTCCACGTTGCATCACCGGACATATAGAAGTCAATTTACTGTGAATTATCGACTTGGGTTCAATTTTCTTTATGTGCAAAAAATTACAGCGAGGAACACAAGGGATCTAAGGAGGAAGAAAAAAAAACTACTCTCTCCGCAAAGGTTTATTTTAAGGAGCGGGAAGAAAGTTGTCAATCACAGAAAGAAAAAAAAAATACAAAGCCGCCTACTCCTATCTAACGATCCCCACATTGTTTTAGCTCATTTACAGATTTTCCAATCTATACAATATAATGGATCAATTTCACTATATTCGCTAAAAGATATAAACATGGCAATGGCCGGCGAAACCCAAGAAATTATTTGCTCTTGTGCCAGTATTTCTGACAACCACTACTGCAACTCAGCAGAATTGTGCACAGACGAGTGGTCACTTCCTTTCCCCAGAAAATTATTGCAATTACACAGGTTTTGTTACACACACGTTTATTTCCTTTTTGTGTATTGGACAACACAAAAAAACTGAAAGAAAAAAATGGAAAATTGGACAAAATTTTCACAAAAAAACAAACAAACATGGTTCGGACAAAATTGTTGGCACCCTCGACTTAACCCCTTAATGACCGGACCATTTTCTGTTTTTGCATTTTTGTTTTTCGCTCCCCTTTTTCCCAGAGCCATAACTTTTTTTTTTTTTCGTCAATATGGCCATGTGAGGGCTTATTTTTTGCAGGACGAGTTCTACTTCTGAACTGCATCACTGTTTTTACCATACCGTGTACTGGAAATCGGGAAAAAAAATCCAAGTGCGGTGAAATTGCAAAAAAAGTGCAATTCCCCAGTTGTTTTTTTTTTTTTTTACCATGTTTACTGAATGCTAAAACTGACCTGCCATTATGATTCTCCAGGTCATTACAAGTTCGTAGACACCAAACATGTATAGGTTCTTTTTTATTTAAGCGGTGAAAAAAAAGAAAGAAAAATTTTGCTAAAAAAAAGGTGCCATTTTCCGAGACTCGTAAGGCCTCCATTTTTGGGATCTGGGGCCGAGTGAGGGCTTATTTTTTGCAGACTGAGCTGATGTTCTTATTGATACCATTTTGGGGTAGATCCGATGTTTTTATCGCCCGTTATTGCAATGTTGCGGCAGCCAAAAAAACGTAATTCTGGAGTTTAGAATTTTTTCTCGTTACGCCGTTTACCGATCGGATTAATTCTTTTTTTGTATTGAAAGATCCAGCGATTTTTTTTTATGGCTTTATTTTGAATGGGGGGAAAGGGGGTTGATTTAAAATTTTATATCTTTTGCTGAGAAGGTGTGTCCAAACTTTTGGTCTGTACTGTATATACACCTTCTCATTTAAAGATTTTTCTGTATTTTCATGACTATGAAAATTGTACATTCACACTGAAGGCATCAAAACTATGAATTAACACATGTGGAATTATATACAGTGGTGGCCAAAAGTATTGGCACCCCTGCAATTCTGTCAGATAATACTCAGTTTCTTCCTGAAAATGATTGCAATCATTTCACACAAAACTCCAAAAATGGGCCAGACAAAAGTATTGGCACCCTCAGCCTAATACTTGGTTGCACAACCTTTAGCCAAAATAACTGCGAACAACAGCTTCCGGTAACCATCAATGAGTTTCTTACCATGCTCTGCTGGAATTGTAGACCATTCTTCTTTGGCAAACTGCTCCAGGTCCCTGATATTTGAAGGGTGCCTTCTCCAAACTGCCATTTTGAGATCTCTCCACAGGTGTTCTATGGGATTCAAGTCTGGACTCATTGCTGGCCACCTTAGAAGTCTCCAGTGCTTTCTCTCAAACCATTTTATAGTGCTTTTGGAAGTGTGTTTTGGGTCATTGTCCTGCTGGAAGACCCATGACCTCTGAGGGATACCCAGCTTTCTCACACTGGGCCCTACATTATGCTGCAAAATTTGTTGGTAGTCTTCAGACTTCATAATGCCATGCACACAGTCAAGCAGTCCAGTGCCAGAGGCAACCCCAAAACATCAGGGAACCTCCGCCATGTTTGACTGTAGGGACCGTGTTCTTTTCTTTGAATGCCTCTTTTTTTTTCCTGTACACTCTATGTTGATGCTTTTTCCCAAAAATCTCTAATTTTGTCTCATCTGACCAGAGAACATTCTTCCAAAACGTTTTAGGCTTTCTCAGGTAAGTTTTGGCAAACTCCAGCCTGGCTTTTTTATGTCTCGGGGTAAGAAGTGGGGTCTTCCTAGGTATCCTACCATACAGTCCCTTTTCATTCAGACGTCGACGGATAGTACGGGTTGACACTGTTGTACCCTCGGACTGCAGGGCAGCTTGAACTTGTTTGGATGTTAGTCGAGGTTCTTTATCCACCATCCGCACAATCTTGCGTTGAAATCTCTCGTCAATTTTTCTTTTCCGTCCACATCTAGGGAGGTTAGCCACAGTGCCATGGGCTTTACACTTCTTGATGACACTGCGCACGGAAGACACAGGAACATTCAGGTCTTTGGAGATGGACTTGTAGCCTTGAGATTGCTCATGCTTCCTCACAATTTGGTTTCTCAAGTCCTCAGACAGTTCTTTGGTCTTCTTTCTTTTCTCCATGCTCAATGTGGTACACACAAGGACACAGGACAGAGGTTGAGTCACTTTAATCCATGTTAACTGGCTGCAAGTGTGATTTAGTTATTGCCAACACGTGTGCAAACAGGTAAGTTACAGGTGCTGTTAATTACACGAATTAGAGAAGCATCACATGATTTTTCAAAGGGTGCCAATACTTTTGTCCACCCCCTTTTTTAGGTTTGGTGTGGAATTATATCCAATTTGGCTTTAGGACAATTCTTTTTGTGTTTTTTTCATTGAAGACAAATTAAATGAAGATAATAATACCAAAGAATTTGTGATTGCAATCATTTTCAGGAAAAAACTGAGTATTATCTGACAGAATTGCAGGGGTGCCAATACTTTTGGCCAGCACTGTACTTAACAAAAAAGTGTGAAACAACTGAAAATATGTCTTATATTTTAACAGCAGCTCAGATTAGAGACCAGGTCAATGCCACACAGAGTTCTAGCAGCAGACACATCTCTACAACAACTGTTAAGAGGAGACTTTGTGCAGCAGGCCTTCATGGTAAAATAGCTGCTAGGAAACCACTGCTAAGGACAGGCAACAAGCAGAAGAGACTTGTTTGGGCTAAAGAACACAAGGAATGGACATTAGACCAGTGGAAATCTGTGCTTTGGTCTGATGAGTCCAAATTTGAGATCTTTGGTTCCAACCACCATGTCTTTGTGCGACGCAGAAAAGGTGAACGGATGGACTCTACATGCCTGGTTCCCACCGTGAAGCATGGAGGAGGAGGTGTGATGGTGTGGGGGGGCTTTGCTGGTGACACTGTTGGGGATTTATTCAAAATTGAAGGCATACTGAACCAGCATGGCTACCACAGCATCTTGCAGCGGCATGCTATTCCATCCGGTTTGCGTTTAGTTGGACCATCATTTATTTTTCAACAGGACAATGACCCCAAACACCTCCAGGCTGTGTAAGGGCTATTTGACCAAGGAGGAGAGTGATGGGGTGCTACGCCAGATGACCTGGCCTCCACAGTCACCAGACCTGAACCCAATCGAGATGGTTTGGGGTGAGCTGGACCGCAGAGTGAAGGCAAAAGGGCCAACAAGTGCTAAGCATCTCTGGGAACTCCTTCAAGATTGTTGGAAGACCATTTCCGGTGACTACCTCTTGAAGCTCATCAAGAGAATGCCAAGAGTGTGCAAAGCAGTCATCAAAGCAAAAGGTGGCTACTGTGAAGAGCCTAGAATATAAGACATATTTTCAGTTGTTTCACACTTTTTTGTTAAGTATATAATTCCACATGTGGTAATTCATAGTTTTGATGCCTTCAGTGTGAATGTACAATTTTCATAGTCATGAAAATACAGAAAAATCTTTAAATGAGAAGGTGTGTCCAAACTTTGGTCTGTAATGTATATATATATACACACATACATACATAATGTAATATCTAATATTCTAGAGTTTTATGGTAAACATTTATAGACTATTATATTTTACATTAATTTAATATCAGAAGTGAATGGAATAATTTGCTATTTATCTGACATCATTGAAACAATGTACATTAAATATTAACTTCGGACCTTAAAAAAAAAAAAAAAAAAAAAAAAAGAGGAGGACAGATTGCCAGAATTTAACCCACTCTCCTCAGCCCCTTTGAGCACATATTTAATTGCCTACCAACCTAAGAGAAGACAGCTGAAGATGAAGTGACCACGGCTCTCGGCACAGACCCCATTGGAGGGTTCCATGGTTATTAAAATGTTCATTGCTCATATTAGGAATGGAGCAGGTCACGCATCCATAATTATCACTGACAATATTTAACATCAGGAAAAAAAAAACAGCCACAAGTGAAGCAATATTACGTCTCTCAATCTCATTTATCTTTATCGCTTATTGCCCCTCTGTGGTCAACATACTGTGAGCTTGGTGGACGTTTAATTATGAGCACATCAAAAATGCGGCTGACAAGGCAGAAGCTGGGAGCCGGGGCTCCTGGGATGAGGGCTGGAGTATGGAAAATGGTCAGAAACACTTTCTGGATACATCGGTGGAATTTGCTACGCTCGCTGATAAAGAACGTAAGATTAAAATCCCAAAATATATGTTATTTTATAACGAGAGATATTACCAGACTTATGATGAGAACCAAATGAGCGAGTATTCTCCACTCTAACCCATGACATCCATCCATGCCGCTCACATCGATGATGGATAGGGAGCAAATCTGGGAAAATTGAATTTTTCGTTTTTTTGCACAAATTTCTTAAAGTTGATATCCCTCCCGTATTTTTTCATCAGGGAAATATATCAAAAAACTTTACTCATCAGATATCTTTTTTGTTTGTTTGTTTTAAAAAAAGAAGTGGCGAAAGAAATATGCAAGTGTCCTTCCTTATTACATTGTAAGAAAATATTTATACCCCCAAACACCTGTTCCCCCTGAATAGTGGGGTCCTCGCCATTCTATGGCATATCTGTTACCAATATAAATATCTAGTGGCAGGCTAAACCCCTAATCATCTGTTAATAAAGAATTCAAACACATTTCTAGTAAAATTTGTATATCAATTTCTTTCCAATCCTAGAGGGACTGTGCACAATTTTTTATTAAATGGGTCCATAGTGGTCTTAAAATAAAAAAAGCAAAGAGACAGGGGACACGGGCAGCACAGAAGTCTTGTGACATACCATTCAGATCGAGGAAGCAAAGAGACAGGGGACACGGGCAGCACAGAAGTCTTGTGACATACCATTCAGATCGAGGAAGCAAAGAGACTGGGGACACGGGCAGCACAGCAGTCTTGTGGCATACCATTCAGATCGAGGAAGCAAAGAGACTGGAGGGGGACACGGGCAGCACAGCAGTCTTGTGGCATACCCTTCGGATAGCGGAAGCAAAGAGACTGGAGGGGGACACGGGCAGCACAGCAGTCTTGTGACATACCATTCAGATCGAGGAAGCAAAGAGACTGGAGGGGGACACAGGCAGCACAGTAGTCTTGTGGCATACCCTTCGGATCGAGGAAGCAAAGAGACTTGGGACACGGGCAGCACAGTAGTCTGGTGACATGCCATTCAGATCGAGGAAGGAAAGAGACTGGGGACACGGGCAGCACAGTAGTCTTGTGGCATACCCTTCGGATCGAGGAAGCAAAGAGACTGGAGGGGGACACGGGCAGCACAGCAGTTTTGTGGCATACCCTTCGGATCGAGGAAGCAAAGAGATTTGGGACACGGGCAGCACAATAGTCTTGTGACATACCCTTCGGATTGAGGAAGCAAAGAGACTGGAGGGGGAAATGGGCAGCACAATAGTCTTGTGACATACCCTTCGGATCGAGGAAGCAAAGAGACTGGAGGGGGAAATGGGCAGCACAATAGTCTTGTGACATACCCTTCAGATCGAGGAAGCAAAGAGACTGGAGGGGGACACGGGCAGCAATTCTAAGGAATGGCAGGGTCTAGTAGGAGAGTATATACACGTTGTTTTATGTTAGGATCACCAAGGGCCCATCTTTGAAATAATAAAAGAGTACAATCCTTTTAAGATCTGTATGTTGCCACTGAAGGAAGACAGCTCAAACAAGAAGATAAAACTCCCATTATTATTTATGTTCTCCATAAAACATGAATGGTGTAAGAAACCGTAGGTCATTATTCAGATGTTTTCTTTAATGTGATTGTTTGGACATCACGTATGGATATAATTAATCAAAAGGACAATTGGATATGGGACCCTTTTTTATTTCAAGTGTTCTTTCACTGTGGGGTTCATGACTGCATATCCAAACATATGGAGCATGTGTGAACAAGCTCTAACATTAGTAGAGATATCAGTGGTGTGTCAGCTTGTATTATGGCATGTAAACATATGCTGTAAGCAGTAAAAGTAATAAAAACCAAGGGAAGGTTGCCCTTTAGGGATTTATAAAAAAGCAAAAGATAACTAAAGTCCATGCACATATACTATTTATATAGTATATATTAGGGACACGTCTCCACTGTCACCAATAAAAACATTAGGATTCCGATATATGTAAAGGAACATTTCATGTAGTTCTAATTTATACATTTTATGTGTTTGTATTCAGAATGTAAGTTTTGGCACGTACAGTATGTAGTGATTTTTTTTTTCTCTTATTTGAGCATCAGTATTATTTCCACACTCTCCATATTGATATTTCACTATTTATCTGCAGAAATATCCTATACTATATATACTAAATATCCTATACTATCAATGTGCATGTGCACATTACATATATACTGTACGTTAGCCAATATACAGACATATATACAGCATTCTGCTGTTGCATAGTGTTTATATATACTATAGACTAGTCTATCGGCCGTGGTGTACATGTATATTCATCTAATACTATAGGAGTGCTGGCCTGTCCAATATGTTTGTGCATTGGCGGTTGTGACTATGTTGCGCTAGATGAGGAGAGGACCGCATGTACAACAATGGGTAAAGGGGGGGAGCCCAACAACTAGGGAAAGGGAGAGTGGAGACCCCTAGGCAAATCTTACATCACCCTGACTCCCCTACCGTCCCTAAATAGGTTCCGCACCTATTTCCTAGCAGGATAACTAATCCCCATCTGTCCCTAGAGCTAGGCCCTATGTAGGGAGGGGAAGGGGTGAGCACTAGTCAGCCCCCACTGCAACTAAAGACAAACAAGGAAAACAGACAAGGGGATACACTTAGCTTGAGAAGACACCAGAGAGAAGACGACAATAATCCACGAAGAAACTCCAAGAAGAAACTAGCCGACTGCTAGTACTCCAGGCCTGAGCAGGGGAAAATAGTTCTATCACCGGCGACTCTCTGTAGACAATGAGGGTTTTTACATATCAAGCAAGGGTGTGTCAATTACCAGCAGAAGATGGAGATCACTGCTGGGTTCTAGCGAGAGAAGGATACCACTACACTACAGAGATGAAAGGATCAAGAAGGTGTCTGTAAAGCCAAGTGCAGTGACCTTCTACAGCCGGATCCAAAATGACTGTCTGTCAAACCTGATACACCCGTGACAGGCTACCGCTGGCATCGTGCACCCTTAACCACCTAACTTTCCCAGAGTTTTTTTTTTTAAAAGCTGAATGCTATTTTTTCCCCAGTTTATTTGAGGCCTGGTTAGGTACATAGAGAGGGGAGTCAATAGAGTTGTGGTCCATCCAATGAGGTCGCCTTGTCGCTGCTGGATGACACAGTTTAGATCAAAATTGTTAACCAAATACATCACTTATCTGCATGGAAATAGTGGAATTCATGTATTCATTAATTTTAGAGGGCTGATGTATAAAATAGTGCTTATATATATTGCAAATTGCCTCTTCAGAGAGGAAGAAGACTAGAACTCGATAGTGCCACCTGTTAGAAGCAGCGATCCTACAAGTAACTATCGACCCTTTAATGAGTCTTGCAATATGACTTAGGATAAAAGCCAAATTAGAATCTTAATTTGCAGACATGGTGTTTTGGGGTATAGCCCCTCATCAGTGCAAAGCATGAGAACGGATTTGGCTAGGTGAGAGGCACTGGACTGAGGTCTAAAGGGGTAGCTTTTCTCCTTACGGAGAGTGACATACCAGCTCTGGCATGCCAATGTCATGCTAGGTATGGGAAGAACCCAAGGTATGATGATGGGAAAAGGAGGGAAGCCCAGCAACTAGGGAAAGGGGGAGTGGAGACCCCTAAGCATCTCTAAAAAGACCCTGACTCTCCTATCGTCCCCAAATAGGTTTCGCACCTATCGCCGAGCAGGATACCTTAGCCCTCGCTGAGCCTAGAGCTAGGCCCTAGGTAGGGAGGGGTGAGCACTAGTCAGCCCCACTGCAACTGAAGACAAACAAGGGAAACAGACAAGGGGATACACTTAGCCTTGAGAAGACCTCAGAGAGATCACGACTACAATCCACAAAGGAACTCCAAGGAGAATCCAGCCGACCGCCAGAACTCCAGACCTGAACAGAGGATTTTATGCTATCACCAGCAACTCTCTGGATAAACTGATGGTATTTAAAGATCCAGCAAGGGCTTGTTAATTAGCAGCAGCAGGTGGAGATCACCGCTGGGTCCTAGAGAGGGAGGGATGATTAAAGGATCAAGAAGGTGTCAGCAAGGCCAAGCGCAGCAACCTTCTACAAATGGATCCAGAATGACTGTCTGTCGAACCTGAAACACCCGTGACAGCCAATTCCCAGAAGGGCATTGCAATGCGAATAAGCCTCCTCATATTGGCATGCCAGGGCCGGTATGTCACTCTCCAAAGGAGAAAAGTTAACTATATATATTGCACAATTTATCTTGATACTATACCAGACTTTTGCTGGAAGCTTTACGATACTTTAGGTTCTGATCACAATTCTAGTTTTTGTCCGTTTTATGACGCTTCCGTTCCTATTCGATTTAATGGATCCTGTTCTAGATCATTTTATTTCTGTTTTTTTTGCCCAAAACGAATTAAAAAATGGAAATGACTACTTGACATGTTATCAAAGCCTCATCTGGACTGTACACAAAACTTAAAGGGGATGTCCACTGTTGGACAAATACTTCTTAATCGCTCCATGGCCCATCGTAAAATAAAAATGCTTAATACGGTACTCACTTCCTGGAGTGGCGCCATTCTAGAAATGTTGGCTTTGCAATTCCTGGCGGTTACATGACATTTGCATGTTACATCACCGCTGCAGCTGATCAGTGGCCGCTGATTGTCAATGTGATGTGACCTGTGCGACCAATGTCAAGTGACTGTGCCAACATCGCTAGAAGGCAAGCATTTTTATTTTGTGATGGAGACTGGAGCGATAATGAAGGGGTCGTCCAATATCGGACTACCCTTTTAAGCTGGATGCTGTGTGACACTATATGAGGTTTTTACTCGATGTTTTGCATTAAATTGGTCACCCAGGGGCTAAAGTAAATCTGAAAACAGCCCAGACCTAGACCATACATTGGTTTTACCTTTAATTAAATAGTCATGATAATAAACTAACCCTATTGGAAAAATATATTAATTTTAGTTGTTCCAACATGGCAACATGAATAAACCAATATCTTGTACAATAAATTCCTGGCAGACTGACTCCTGTATTTCTTATCTCATTTCATAATAAATGCGAATAGTGTAGAAGCTTTTTATACGGTGCACTAATTAAGGGACAAGAAGCTAATAATCACTTTCTTTCAGCAAGAAGTCTCAGGAAGGTAAATGTATTGATCACATACCGCAAGCAGTTCGGAGCGTACATTTAACCCCCTCCTCCCTGACAGCGGCTGCTGATGCATGCATTGACAGCAATGACTGCGGTCGATTTAACATGTGGTTCGTTTTAAACTGTCGGTCAAGTGCATTTTTAATTAGTAATTTTGCGAATAATATTGCATTCAGAATGGAGCAAAATTCCTTTAATCCGGCATAAATTTGAAAGAGATTGGTACTGCTTTATCGAATATTTTGGATTACTGGATAGACTCACAGATTGACAAGCAATGGAAAAACTGAATGGAAAGACTGACAGTAGCGCTGACATTAAAGTACCAGCTGCACTAAGCAATACCAGCAGATGACCAGGCTAGTACCAGGGGTGTCTAGGGCGGGTACAAGCGGAAGACGAAGTAAGAAGACACATAAGATCCAATTGAGGGTTGTAATAAAAATAACAATAATAAACACGGACAGGTAATGGGAGCTACAGAGATAGAATAAATGAAGGACTGGCTATTAAACGTTAATGCCACTGATCCTCATGGGTGGTGAGGTGAATTGTGAAAGCCATATCTTGGGCACCAAGAGAGATTTCCCGACCATGGCGAAACTTCCAATGGACTTCATCATATAGTCAACTTTTTCCGGCTACATGGTACCCAAACTCAAGTGCCGAAAAAGGTTGACTCCTTTATGAATGCTAGTTATAACAGTACCAGTATTGTGAGGCTGGTCCTACAAGGCGACATGAGCTTGCAACATAGTGCCACATTGTGGAATGGCATTTAATGACCATTAATTGGAATTTAATGTATGCCATGAGTCAGTGGTTGTCAACTCCAGTCCTCAACACCCACCAACAGATCATGTTTTCAGGATTTCCTTAGTATTGCACAGATAATATAATTCCATCACCTGTGCAATACTATGGAAATCCTGAAAACATGATCTGTTGGTGGGTCTTGAGGGCTGGAGTTGAGAACCACTGCCATAAGTGATCTGTCTGCAATTTGCCCTTTTGTATTTACAGCCTAGTAGCAACCTTGAAACAGTCAAGCGACAGAAAGTTACGGACAAAGGACAAGTTGCACAAATATTTTTGGCTAGACTAAATGTTCATGTACACTTAATCTGCCAGAATAAACGGGCTGCCAATCACCTGATGAACTAGTAAAACACTCGTTTGTTGGGAGAAATTATTTTTATGCTTGCTTAAAAATCATTGTTCTCGGCAGCACATCATCTTGTGTAGACAGGACATATTCTGTCGAGTATAAGGATAGTCCATGCACACAGGACGATCGTATTAAATATCGTTCTGTGTGGATGGAAGTGTGGTCGGCCGGGCTAAACAGGCTAATAAATTACCTCCGATAGCTGATATATAGCCGATCACTGGTCACTTAATAGCTGCAAGTCAGGTGGTCTAAAATCACCCTCAGGGAGTGTAATGCACACGCCCGGACTGACTGGCGTGTGCGTGTATATGTAGTGATTCCACTGGACCGTACCGGAGAGTGAATGTCTGGAGGGGCGTAACTAAGTATCCACCCGATCCGACCAAGGTCGCACGACGGCATACGACGCCAGTGCACCAAGGAGGAACCGAGCAGAGGGACCATGTGCTTCTCCAGGTCAGACCCCGGACACGGCTGTTGACCCACACCGGGGAATACAGGAACAGGCAGGTTAGGCTGGCACACAGACTGGTGGGTATAGGCAGACACGGCTGGTATACAGACGGGTGGATTCTGGTAAACACGACTGGTATGCAGGCAGGGAGGTACTGGCAGGTACGACAGGTTGGAGCACAGAGTGGATAGGAACAGAACCGCAGATGCGGTGGACAAACACAGCAGAGTGAGGCCGCCCAGAGCGGTGAGCAAGAGCAGGGCAAGACGAGACCGCCTAGAGCGGTGAGAAAGAGTGGAGCAGGACGAGACTGCCGGAGCAGAGAGCAAAGGGTCAGAGCAGAGCGAGACTGCCGGAGCAGCGAGCAAAGGGTCAGAGCAGAGCGAGACTGCCGGAGCAGCGAGCAAAGGGTCAGAGCAGAGCAAAAACCGCAAGAGCGGTGAGCAAGGCAGAGCAGAGCGGAGCGGAAACCGCAAGAGCGGTGAGCAAGGCAGAGCAGTCTAGACCCGCCGGAGCGGTGAGCAAGGCAGAGGAGGCTAGAACCGCCGGAGTGGTGAGCAAGGCAGAGCAGGCTAGAACCACCGGAGCGGTGAGCAAGGCAGAGCAGGCTAGAACCGCCGGAGTGGTGAGCAAGGCAGAGCAGGCTAGAACCGCCGGAGCAGTGAGCAAGGCAGAGCAGAGGGGACAGGGCTCTGTTCACACAGAACAGACAGGAAGGGGAAGGTAGAACCAGAAACACACAAGATACTAGCAATGAAGTAGCGAGTGGACACTAAACTCACAAACGGAAGTACAGCAACAACGAGTAGGAGTTAGGAGCAGGTTCAGACTCTGCAGAAAAAGGGAAGGTATGAACATAGAGAAAAACAGGAGACGGGTTAGGAGACAGTTCAGACAGGAACTGTTACTGCAACAAATACAAGAGCGAGCAAAGGTAAAGCCAAGTGCTGGTTCAGACAATGCAGGAGAAAGGGAAGGTACGGACATAGAGAGAAACGGGAAGCAGGTAGGAGACAGTTCAGACAGGAACTGTACTGAAACAAATACAGGAACGAGTCTGGGTATGCGGCCCCTAGAGGGCGGGATGAACAGGCTAAGAGCGTGTTCACACGGGCCTGGAAATACAGCCTCCAGGAAGGCAGACAGACAGCTGGCAAGAGTGCACAGACAGGACACAGTTCAGACACGAGAACTGATACCGTAAGGCAGGAAACATAGACAGGATCTGGCACATCAGTGACAAGAAGCCAACTGACAGAACAAGATGCTCAGGCATGGATTCCAAGGAGGAGCTGGTTTAAATACCAGGTGACAGACAGCAATAGGCTGAGGACGCATTAGGGGTGTGTCTGCAGCAACTACAAGAAACAGGAAGTTCGGCGGGCGTCGCCCTAAACAGCCAGAGCAGAGCAAAGCAGACAGTATGGAAAGAAGCCAGAGTGGCAGTCTGGACTGGAAATCAAGTGCGCGCTCTTGTACAGTGGGAGATGGACCACTATGCAAGTACACCACCAGGTATGTTACAGTACCCCCCCTTACGCCCCCTCTTCTTCAGGCCTGCCAGAATCTTCCACAGGGAATTTGAGGGCCAATCCCTCTCTTCAAGGAGATTACTTCAACTGTCCACAGGAAGAGACAAAACTGGTCTCATTTGGGTAGCTAGGATGCTACCTCCTATCCAGCCATCCTCAGCACCAGACGAAACGGGTGGAATACCAGGAACAGCACACAAGGAAGTCTCTCTCCACTTATTATCAGGTAGCACCCCATAGGGTTCAGGAGACAACTGGAAGTCCTCCACCGGGTTGGAGGGGTGCAGAGACTCAGGGGTAGCCTCTGCTTCGGGGTACATCTTGTCAAGCTCACAGGATGAAATGGTCGAGGTATCAGGTACAAGGTGTTGAAAAGTCACTGTCCCTTTGTTATCTGGTGGTACCCCGGAGGATTCAGGAAACAACTGGAGGTCCTCTGCCTGGTCGGAGGGGTGTAGAGACTAGGGGATAACCTCTGCTTCGGAGTACACTAGGTCGGACTCACTGGACGAAGCGGGCGAGGTATCAGGTACAGAGTATAGGAAAGTCTCTGTCCATTCGCTACCAGGTAGCACCCCGAAGGGTTCAGGAGACAACTGGAGGTCCTCCGCCTGGTCGGAGGGGTGTAGAGACTCGGGGGTAACCTCTGCTTCGGAGTACACTAGGTCGGACTCACTGGACGAAGCGGGCGAGGTATCAGGTGCAGAGTATAGGAAAGTCTCTGTCCATTCGCTACCAGGTAGCACCCCGAAGGGTTCAGGAGACAACTGGAGGTCCTCCGCCTGGTCGGAGGGGTGTAGAGACTCGGGGGTAACCTCTGCTTCGGAGTACACTAGGTCGGACTCACTGGACGAAGCGGGCGAGGTATTAGGTGCAGAGTATAGGAAAGTCTATGTCCATTCGCTACCAGGTAGCACCCCGAAGGGTTCAGGAGACAACAGGAGGTCCTCCGCCTGGTCGGAGGGGTGTAGAGACTCGGGGGTAACTACCGCTTTGAGGTACCCTTTGTCAAGCTCACAGGACGGAGCAGACGAAGTATCGGGTACCGGGTGTAGGGAAGTCTCTCTCCATTTGTCATCAAGTGGTATCCCGGAGGATTCAGGAGGCAACAGGGGGTCCTCCAACAGGTTGTAGAGGTGCACAGACTCGGAGGTAATCACTGCTTCGGAGTACCCTTGGACAGGCTCACTGGTTATAGTGGGTGAAGTATCAGATACCAGGTGCAGGAAGTCCTCCTGTGTGGATTCTGGGTGGGCAGCAGTCACTTCGGGCAGGAGAACTGGTGCGCTACCCACGCACATTACCCGTCGGGGCTGCTCCGGGATACTGGGAAGTGAAGCTTCAGCAGGGACTTCAAGGTTGGGGTCAGGAGGTCTTTGGGAGGACAGACCCTGGCGTGACGGCTTGCCTCTACGCCTAGCATGTCTGGACTGCCTCTTGAGATTGGGAGAAGTATTCCAGAGAGTGTAGTCATCCTGTGTGGATTCTGCGTGGGCAGTAGTCTCTTTGGGCAGGAGGACTAGTGCGCTACCCACACACAATACCCATCGGGGCTGCTTCGGGATATTGGGAAGTGAAGCTTCAGCAGGGGCTTCCGGGTTAGGGTCATTGAAGACCATTAGAAAGGCCACCAGGAAGGCCTGCAGGTTCAGGACGATAGGATCCTGTGCTTCCCATAGGGGGGTGATCCATTTCAAGGCATCACCCGCTAGGTAAGACATCATGAATCCCACCTTAACCTGATTGGTGGGAATATAAAGAGGGTAGAACTTGAAGTGTAGCATGCATTGCTCCACAAATGCACGACTCTGTCTTGGATCCCCATAGTTCCGTGGCGGATCTGCAGGAACGAGTGCAGAAAGCTCCATCTGGACGGGTGCGTAATTCGCCTGGAACTCAGCTAGTAGCGAAAAGAAAAAAAAAAATTTCTTCTAGATGCCCGTATTCGCTGGAAAACGTCTCAGAGAGCGAAGGCTGTGGGGCTCAACGGGAACCATGGCCTGAGCATGCTGTAATGCACACGCCCGGACTGACTGGCGTGTGCGTGTATATGTAGTGATTACACTGGACCGTACCGGAGAGTGAATGCCTGGAGGGGCGTAACTAAGTATCCACCCGATCCGACCAAGGTCGCACGATGGCATACGACGCCAGTGCACCAAGGAGGAACCGAGCAGAGGGACCAGGTGCTACTCCAGGTCAGACACCGGACACGGCTGTTGACCCACACCGGGGAATACAGGAACAGGCAGGTTAGGCTGGCACACAGACTGGTGGGTATAGGCAGACACGGTTGGTATGCAGGCGGGTGGATTCTGGTAAGCACGACTGGTATGCAGGCAGGGAGGTACTGGCAGGTACGACTGGTTGGAGCACAGAGTGGATAGGACCCAGTACAGACTGGGACTCAGGAACAGAACCGCAGATGCGGTGGACAAACACAGCAGAGTGAGACCGCCCAGAGCGGTGAGCAAGAGCAGGGCTAGACGAGACCGCCTAGAGCGGTGAGCAAGAGTGGAGCAGGACGAGACTGCCCGAGCAGCGAGCAAAGGGTCAGAGCAGAGCGAGACTGCCGGAACAGTGAGCAAAGGGTCAGAGCAGAGCGAGACTGCCGGAGCAGCGAGCAAAGGGTCAGAGCAGAGCGAGACTGCCGGAGCAGCGAGCAAAGGGTCAGAGCAGAGCGAGACTGCCGGAGCAGCGAGCAAAGGGTCAGAGCAGAGCGAGACTGCCGGAGCAGCGAGCAAAGGGTCAGAGCAGAGCGAGATTGCTGGAGCAGCGAGCAAAGGGTCAGAGCAGAGCGAGACTGCCGGAGCAGAGAGCAAAGGGTCAGAGCAGAGCGAGACTGGCGGAGCAGCGAGCAAAGGGTCAGAGCAGAGCGAAAACCGCAAGAGCGGTGAGCAAGGCAGAGCAGAGCGGAAACCGCAAGAGCAGTGAGCAAGGCAGAGCAGGCTAGAACCGCCGGAGCGGTGAGCAAGGCAGAGCAGGCTAGAACCGCCGGAGCGGTGAGCAAGGCAGAGCAGGCTAGAACCGCCGGAGAGGTGAGCAAGGCAGAGCAGGCTAGAACCGCCGGAGCGGTGAGTAAGGCAGAGCAGGCTAGAACCGCCGGAGCGGTGAGCAAGGCAGAGCAGAGGGGACAGGGCTCTGTTCACACAGAACAGACAGGAAGGGGAAGGCAGAACCAGAAACACACAAGATACTAGCAATGAAGTAGCGAGTGGACACTAAACTCACAAACGGAAGTACAGTGACAACGAGTAGGAGTTAGGAGCAGGTTCAGACTCTGCAGAAAAAGGGAAGGTGCGGACATAGAGAAAAACAGGAGACGGGTTAGGAGACAGTTCAGACAGGAACTGTTACTGCAACAAATACAGGAACGAGCCAAGGTAAAGCCAAGTGCTGGTTCAGACAATGCAGGAGAAAGGGAAGGTACGGACATAGAGAGAAACGGGAAGCAGGTAGGAGACAGTTCAGACAGGAACTGTACTGCAACAAATACAGGAACGAGTCTGGGTATGCGGCCACTAGAGGGCGGGACGAACAGGCTAAGAGCGTGTTCACATGGGCCTGGAAATACAGCCTCCAGGAAAGGCAGAAAGACAGCTGACTAGAGCGCACAGACAGGACACAGTTCAAACACGAGAACTGATACCGTAAGGCAGGAAACATAGACAGGATCTGGCACATCAGTGACAAGAAGCCAACTGACAGAACAAGATGCTCAGGCATGGATTCCAAGGAGGAGCTGGTTTAAATACCAGGTGACAGACAGCAATAGGCTGAGGACGCATTAGGGGTGAGTCTGCAGCAACTACAAGAAACAGGAAGTCGGCGGGCGTCGACCTAAACAGCCAGAGCAGAGCAAAGCAGACAGTATGGAAAGAAGCCAGAGTGGCAGTCTGGACTGGAAATCAAGTGCGCGCTCTTGCACAGTGGGAGATGGACCACTATGCAAGGACGCCGCCAGGTATGTTACAGGGAGCAGTCATCCAGCTGTTTTAATTGGACAGAGATCGGACCACAATGCACGGACTGGTCGGTGGTTCTCTCAGCCTGAGCATGACCACTTCATATATTTCTATGCAGCCATTACGCTCAGGTCAGGAGAGCCTCCGGCCAGTCCGAGCACTGTGGTCCGATTTATACGGCTGTCTGAATGTGCCCTAAGCTTCATTCACACTTCATGGTGAGCGTCTGACTAATAGAGAAAAACAGATTGACATTCTTTCAGGTATCATCCTAGTTGTTTCCAATTTTTAAAAAAAAAAATTCGCTGAAAAGCCTTGCTTGCTTCCAAATCAATAAAAGACCCCTAAAAGGTCATGCTTTATCCATATTTATCACTATGCAACAGATCTATGAGATACGGATGCAAAATAGAAGCAAATCAAAAGGCTTCCAATTTGCATCCGTCACGTGGATCCCCATAGACGTTAATGGCAGATAGGACATGCTCCGAGTCACACGGATCTTACTCTCAAACCCCTGATTTCAACAGATGTGTGAATACATCCATTCTACTTTATGGGGCCGGGAGCTGTCGGAGAAATAAATCAGGCAGCATTTGGACGTGTCACACAGTTGTGTGAATGCAACCTAAGGGTCAGTGCTGTGTAAAATTTTTGGATCTTGGACCTTATCTTCTGGTCTTTTACCCAGAAAGTATAAAGACATAGACAACTTGGATAAACAGGGTGAGGATGTAGTGTTCTAGTGTTGAGCACCCCCGTAGTGTTCGAGTTCGGTTCGGATCTTCGAACACCCGTGTGTTCGCCGAACTGTTCGTCGAACTGTTCGTCGAACACCTTCGAACACCGTTAAAACCAATGGCAGGCAAACAAAAACACATAGAAACACATAGAAAACACCTTCAAAGGTGTCCAAAAGCTGACAAACTGCTCAGAAGACACAACTAACACATGGAAAAGTGGCAAGTACATGTAGTCATGCGAAAAGAAAAGAGGTGGAGGAGTAAAAGGAGGGGGAGACACAGATATAGGCATGTCATGCCCTTCTAAAATCCAAAAAGTGAGAAGCCGACACGTTCAGTCCGCTCCTGCCCGTGCCACCTCCGTGTCGCCGGGTTTGTGCCAGAGCCGCAGTGAACCCTGACGGCCAGCCCCCCTCTTCCAATACTGGTGCCTGTCCGCTGGTGGGTCGAGCGAGCCCCCCTGTGGTGGAGGCAGCTCTAAGCTTTTTAATTTAAATTGTCTCTCTAATTTGAATGAATACACTTTAAATCCATTTACAAGGATCTATTGGAGGGCAAGTCTCATGCCAGCAGCCACGTAATTCCAGCTCCAGTAGCATCCACTAAAGCTGCTGCAGTTAAAAAGCTTTTATAAGGATCGAGCTCGGCTGTCCACCGCAAGGCATCCTACTGCCAGTCCCAGCCCCTATGCCTTGGGGTGCCTCCTGATGCTCTTCACTGAGTATCCCGTGGTCCCGAAGCATTTCCTTTGAAAAAATTAAGTGTCCAAACTACAGGAGGTGTAGCTTGCTTAACGGCCGGGATAATCCGCTGACTAGCAGACACTGCTACTAGGCACAAAGTATTTCCTGGGCTAGATGCAGTTAAAAATTTGTAATTAGATACTCTCGTTGGATGCTGAGAAAGCATTCCATAGAGTCTCCTGGCACGCCATATATTATTCTCTTAAAAAGCTAGGGGTAGGGGTCTAGGGGACCCTTTTATAGCCAAAATCACGGCCCTGTATCACAATACGTCACCTAGGCTGAAGATAAATGGAACTGTAGCACCCTGAGGGCTTGGTTGCTACAGAGGTATTGCACCTCACCCAGAGGTGTGATATCTCACTCTCAGGTAAGGATGGAGTGTGGATCAGGACCCGACACCTGCATGCATTACACCACATTGCCGTGGGGCAGGCGACCAATATGCCTCTGAGATGGGCACGACAGTCCCTGTCCCTGGCTGGAGTGGGGGGAGGGAACACTGAGGAAGGGGAACCCTGTAGTGCAGGAGCAGGGAGGAAGCAGTTCCTGGGTGCATTGAGAAGGGAGTATAAAAGGTGGGCACCATATTAGTTCAGTGCAGAGAAGTCTGAGCAGAAGTGGCAGGGAGCAGGGGCTCTGCATGAGCTCTGCTCCGGAGGCGGGCCTAGTAACAGAGGCCCAGGCCTGGAAGAGGGAGAAGAAAGGAAGAGGAGCGGAGAAGGCTCCAGGAAAGAGGAATGAAGGGATCCCAGGGGTGCGGAAGGGCGAGTCGCCACCGCACGCCCGAATCCACCTGCGTGGAGGGGTCAGGCCAAAGGGGGAGACCGGTCCCCGAAACTAGTGGAGGCAGGAAACGACCCTCAGCTAGAAACCGGAGGCTCTGACATTTTATGTGGCGCAGCCCCTCGCTACACCCGCTAGGAAGGCACCACATAGGGTCAGGGAAACTGGCGCCAAGTTTACCAAGAGGAGGCCCGAGGCAGCCGGACAGAAGGGTTGGTAAGAAAGGCCAGACAAAGGACACACAAAGGGGGTCCTGTGAAGCGCTCCAAAGTTATCTGGGAGTTGTCTGAGCCCCTCACCTGGTGAGCACAGTACGACGTGGGCAGCCGTTACCTGCAGACGTGGTCTGGATAATAAGAACTGTGAGTAAAGGCCCTGGACTGCATCACTGACTCCGTGTCGTTACTGCTGCTGCCCTGCACCATCACCCCCATCCTCCGCATACACTGCCCTGAGGCTATACTCCTCCCGTGGGGAGTTATGCTACGCTCTCCTGCACCCACAACACCAGCCTCAGCGGTCTGCCCTGCAGCGGCGGTTCACTCTGACCGCAATCCACGGGTGGCGTAGTCGGACATTTAAACATCAAAACCACATAAATAGTTCCGCCACTGGTTTGACCACCCTGAGCCACGGAACCGGGTCGCCGCCACGAAGACTACAACCACCAGCATCCACCAAAAAGGGTCCGGCTCCGGGTGTCCCAAGGCCCAGGGGGTGCATCAGAACATTTTCATCACCTTTCACAATCACCAATGGGACAAGGCAGGGATGTCCTCTGTCCCCTCTCTTATACATCCTAGTGACGGAGCACCTGCTCTCATCAATTCGCCATAACCCCAATATTAGGTGGATTGAGGTGGGAGGCACCGAGTACAAGTGCTCTCTATTTGCTGATGATGTCCTAGTATATATCACTCAATCACATATATCCATCCCTGCTGTTATGGCTGAAATAGATCACTTTGTTACATGGTCAAATTTTAAAATCAATGCAGCGAAGTCTGAGGCCCTCGATGTCTCCCTCCCCAAATCCATATAGGATTCCATCCAGTCCAACTTTCCCTTTGCCTGGCCCTCACAGGGTATCAAATACTTAGGAATTCCTATTCATAGAGACCTCTCCCATCTATGTTATCTTAATTTTGGGCCCTTTATTGAACAACTCCATACAGACCACGGTTGGCAAGTTAGAACTGTAAGATTCACTACGTGAACCACTGGTGTTTTGTGGAAAAGCACATGTACACTGTGTTCCAAATTATTGTGCAAAAAGTGTTTAGGAGTGATAAGGGAAGAATTTGTTTGTTTGTCAGTTAAACTCATTGATGGTGATGTGTGTCAGGGCTCTTTATATCACTGTAAGCAATTGCAGACACCTGTGCTAATTAGTTTGGCAGGTGTGTCCAATGAAAGGCAAGACTACTTAAGAAGGCTGTCTCACAATATTAAGCAGCCTACATTTTCTGCCAAAATGGGAAAGAAAAAGGATGTGTCGGCTGCTGAGAAGCAACAAATTGTGGAGTGTTTAGGTCAAGGCATGACTACAATCAACATTGTGCGATGATCAGGATGAAGTGTCTTGGCAATCAAGAAGTATGTAGCTGATTCACAGTACACACGTGTGCATGCTGATAAGGGCAAATTGAGGACTCTTTCCTACAGGCAATTACGTCAGGTTAAAAGAGCAGCGGCAAAAAAGCCTTGTCATAGCAGCAGACAAGTTTTTGAAGCTGCTGGTGCCTCCAACGTCCCCCGAACAACAAGATGCAGGGTCCTTCAGAGGTTTGCAGCTGTGCATACGCCATCCTGTCGACCTCCTCTATCCACTTCACACAAGCAGAAACGGCTCCAGTGGGCCAAACATTACATGAAGACTGATTTCAAAACTGTTTTGTTCACGGATGAGTGCCGTGCAGCGCTCAATGGTCCAGATGGATGGAGTGGAGGATGGCTGGTTGATGGACACCCCACGCAAACACGGCTACAGCGCCAACAAGGAGGAGGTGGAGTAATGTTTTGGGCTGGAATCATGGGGAGAGAGATTGTCGGCCCCTTTAGGATCCCTGAAGGCGCTAAAGATGAACTCCATAATGTATGTGGATTTTCTCAAACAGCACTTCCTGCCATGGTTCAAGAAGAAGAACCGTGTATTTCACAGCAAGATCATTTTTTTGCATGATAATGCACCATCAAATGCTGCACATAAAACATCTGCATCTCTGGCTGATATGGGCATAAAAGGGGACAAACTTATGGTGTGACCCCCATGCTCCCCTGACCTCTACCCCATTCAGAACCTCTGGAGCATCATCAAAAGGAGTGTCTATGATGGCGGGAGGCAGTTCACATCTAAGCAACAGCTCTGGGAGGGTATTCTGTCCTCATTCAAAACAATTGAAGCAGAAACCATCCAAAACCTGACAAATTCAATGGACGAGAGAGTTCAGAAGCTCCTTTCGAACAAGGGGTCCTATGTGAAAATGTAACATCACCTAGAATAAAGTTTTGAGTTGAAAACTGTTTGATTTCAGTTTCTAACAACCTGCTAATGCTTATAATTTCAAAAATGACCATTTTTTTGGTCTTTATTAAAATGAAAAGGTTGATCGAAAAGTTTGGGGGATCTAAGAGTGTGGCAACCCAGTAGTCATGATTACTTCGAATTCTGACAATATGAGGGTCATGTTGCAGGTAGTGCAGCAAGAAGGCACTTATGTGTCTTGCGCATCTCGGAGCCCCAAAATTATTTTCCGGGCTAGATGCAGCAAAAAATTATTATTAATTTTAAATCTGGTGGAGCTTAGTATAGATGGCCTAATAGGATCAGTGCTGCACACTGCTACAAAGCCCAAATTATTTTCCAGCCAAGATACAGATAAACATGATTAGTAATTTGAAAGCTTAAAACGGTTGGTAGGGTGATTTTAACCAATCATCAAGCTTTTACTCTCCCCAGGATGACACAGGGGTAGAAAAGTCGTTTCGGATCCATGATTTGTTCATCTTTATGAACGTGAGTCTGTCTACATTATCAGTGGAGAGCCGCGTGCGCTTATCTGTCAGCACACCACCAGCAGCGCTGAACACACGTTCAGACAGAACGCTGGCTGCGGGGCATGACAAGATCTCCAAGGCGTAAGTGGCTAGCTCCGGCCATTTATCCAGATTGGAAGCCCAAAAAGAGCAAGGGTCCAGTGACACAGTCATGGCTTCAATGTTTACTTGGAGATACTCCTGTACCATCGTCTCTAGGCGTTGACTATGTGTCAGACTTCTTGTCTCCTGTGGCCTTGCAAAGGATGGGCTAAAAAAGTGGTGAAATGATTCCGCAAAATTGATGTTACCAGCAGATACTGTGGTTCTGTTACGGTTTGAGTGCTGAACACTCGACGGTCCCACGGTTGGCAAGTTGGAACTGTGAGATTCACTACGTGCACTACTGGTGTTTTGTGGAAAAGCACATGTAAGATTCTGCAACAGTCTCTGCTGATACTCCTGCATGCGTGCATCCCTTTCTATGGCAGGAATAATTTCTGCAAATTTACTTTTGTACCGGGGATCTAACAGTGTGGCAACCCAGTAGTCAGGATTATTTCTAAATCTCACAATTCGAGGGTCATGTTGCAGGTAGTGCAGCAAGAAGGCACTCATGTGTGTTGCGCATCCAGGAGCACCAAGTCCCTGTTGTGTTGGTGGCGAGGTAACAATCATGCTTCCTTCCTCTGTCCTCTCCCCCCAACCTCGCACAACAGAAATGTGATCAAGGTCTCCCTCATCTGATGAGTCTTCTATCAGTTCGTCCTCCACTTCTTCCTGGGCTCCTGCACCTTCCTCACTAGTTTGGCTGCTACCATGCGCCCTGGTAAAACCATCTCCCTCACCCTCACATGCCTGCCGCCTTGGTGCTGCCGACCGTCTGGACCTTGCAGATGTTAGCCCTTCCTCATACAACTCCTCCTCCTCTACTTCCTCCACCTCCTCTTGTGCCACCACCTGACTCCGAATTCTGTTTAACATGTGCTCCAGCATGTAAATCACCGGAATAGTCATGCTGATAATGGCATCGTCAGCACTAAACATCTTCGTCGCCATTTCAAAACTGTGCAGAAGGGTGCATAGGTCCCTGATCTGAGACCACTCCTCCAGCATGATTTGCCCCACCTCTGGATCTCGTTGGCCCAGGCTATACGTCAGAACGTATTGCACCAGGGCTTGTCGGTGCTGCCACAGTCGCTGCAACATGTGCAGAGTTGAATTCCACCAGGTAGGCACATCGCATTTTAGCCGGTGAAGTGGCAGGCCCAACGACTTCTGTAGAGATGCAAGTCGCTGAGCTGCGGGATGTGAACGGCGGAAGTGAGCACACAGCGACCGTGCCCTCTGCAGAAGGCCATCTAGTCTGGGATAGTGGGCTAAAAATTGCTGGACAACCAGGTTCAACACGTGAGCCATACAAGGCACGTGTGTGACATTGCCCCGGCGAAGGGCAGCACCCAGGTTTGCAGCATTGTCGCACACGACCTTCCCTGGTTTCAGGTCCAGTGGAGACAACCATTCATGAAATTGGTTCTCCAGAGCTGACCACAACTCCTCAGCTGTGTGACTCACATTTCCCAGACATTTCAAAGTAAAAACCGCCTGATGACGTTGAGCCCTACTGCCAGCATAGTAAGGAGGTGTGCAGGATCCCTTCTGCGCAGTTAGAAAGCTTGTGGCATGACCAGACAGGCTTTGGGTGCAGGTGGAAGACCGAGAGGAGGTTGAGGAGGCAGAAGCAGTGGAGGAACTTTGACATAAAGAGGATTGACGCACAACTCGTGGGGACGGCAAGACTTGGACAGCAGCCCCTTGTCCTGCTGTCACCATAGTTACCCAGTGCCCAGTCAGCGACATGTAACGCCCCTGTCCATGCCTACTCATCCAAGTGTCTGTGGTGAAATGCACCCTGTCACACACAGAGTTTCTCAAAGAAGCGGTGATGTTGTGTGCGACATGCTGGTGGAGCGCAGGCACACCGTTCTTTGAGAAGTAGTGCCGACTGGGCATCTGGTACTGGGGCACTGCGACGGACATAAGGTCTTGAAAATCCTCTGTGTCCACCAGGCGGAAAGGCAGCATTTCTGTAGCCAAGAGCTTGCAGATGGTGAAATTCAACCTCTTAGCTTTCTCATGGCTAGGAGGAAATGGTCTTTTACTTGTCCACATCTGAGGGACCGAGGGCTGGCTATTGTGCTTAGACGGGGTTGATAAGGGTGTCCCCGGCAAACTGCCGGTCGGTGAGGAAGATGCAGGCGGACATGTTAGGTTGCCTTGATCCAAAGGTGGTGCTATCGATGTCGGACAGTGCTCAACACCAGCTGGTGTTACCACCTCCAAAGAAAATGATGACCTGCCAATCACGCTGGCTGTTGCGGGTAAAGAGGTGGCAGGTCTGCGCCCCAAAACAGGTGTGACTGCTGTCCCCCCAGTCACAGAGGATGAAGAGGCCGCGGATGCACAAGATATGGCAGACGGTGGTTGGCCCGGCCGGCTAGGCCGCATTGTAGCACACTGAGCTTCCCACTGCAACTTATGCTTCATGTCCATGTGCCGGTTCATGCATGAAGTACTCAAACTATGTATTTTTTGGCCTCTACTTAGCTTTTGCTGACAAATGTTACAGATAACACGAGTTGGGTCATCTTTATCGATCTGAAAAAATGCCCAGGCTATGCAAGGCTTAGCACCCATGCGACCTGAAGAGCCACCACGACTTGTGGTGAGAGGCAGAGTTGTGTTTGAGGATGCAGTTGTTGACGTGCTTCCAGTACTACGTCTCTGTCCAGGAAGGCACAACCTGACCTCGTCGTCACTAGGATCTTCCTCCACCTCCTCTGCTGACCTCATCTCTTGGCTGACTGTGGGTTGACAGTAAGTGGGATCTCCAACCTCATCATCATCACCCTGTGCGTTATCACACCCGTCGTCCTCAGAGCCAACCTGTTCCTGCCCTGACAAAAAACTAAAGTTGTCGCTCCAATCAGGTATTTGAGTCTCATCATCGTCTTCCTCATTGTCTCCACCAACAGGAGTTACAGTTTGGGAATGAGGGTCTACATTATGGTCAGAACCTTCTGCGTCTGGTCCTGGATCCGACTCATAAAGATTCTGGGCATCAGTGCAGATCATTTCCTCGTCTGGATTCACAGAAGCGCTGGAGTCGACCTCTGATTCCCAGGCTATAGTATGAGTAAACAGCTCTGCAGACTCAACCATCTGTTCTACCTCATACTCAGACGGGCAGCTGGAGATTTGGGAGCTGTGAGGAAGCAAGTGCGATTGGGGTGACACCTTTGAGGACTGGAGTATTTGTGATGTTGAAGTTGATGTGGAGGAGAGCCCACTTAAAGGAGCACTTGATATCCGTTGAAGCACCTGCTGTTTTTGTGCCTCATCTGGAATTTGTAGCGATTGGCATGGCCGTAAGAAAGGGATCTTATCACATTATCCGCTAAAAGAAGTAGACATTTTAGTTTGGCTGGAAGATGGTCTTTCTTCTGCAGATGTTACTGTTGCTTTAACACCTACCCCACGGACACAACCTTTTTTCCCCTTCCCAACACGCCTATTCCACTTTCCACCAGCAGCAGGCCTTTTTCCACTCATTTTGGTGGTTAACTAATTCACAACTCTGGAGTTGTTTGCACAAAAAAACAATGGATGGGAACCGAGCAGAGCTGAGTGGCCAAACTGTGGTATTAGGCCAAAACTATTGGCTGGGTTAGATGCAGAAAAAAATTATATTCAATTTGCAACCTGATGGAGGTCAGTATAGATGGACTAATAGAACAAGTCCCACACACAGCTAGAAGCCCAAATATTTTTTCAGAGGTAGATGCAGAAAAAAAATATATTCAGTTTGCAACCTGATGGAGGTCAGTATAGATTGACTAATAGAGAAAGTCCCACACACAGCTAGAAGCCCAAATATTTTTTCAGAGCTAGATGCAGAAAAAAATTATATTCAGTTTGCAACCTGATGGAGGTCAGTATAGATGGACTAATAGAACAAGTCCCACACACAGCTAGAAGCCCAAATATTTTTTCAGAGGTAGATGCAGATAAAAATTATTTTTAATTTGCAACCTGATGGAGGTCAGTATAGATGGACTAATAGAGAAAGTCCCACACACTGCTAGAAGGCCAAATATTTTTTCAGAGCTAGATGCAGATATAAATTATTTTTAATTTGCAACCTGATGGAGGTCAGTATAGATGGACTAATAGAGAAAGTCCCACACACTGCTAGAAGGCCAAATATTTTTTCAGAGCTAGATGCAGAAAAAAATTATATTCAGTTTGCAACCTGATGGAGGTCAGTATAGATGGACTAATAGAACAAGTCCCACACACAGCTAGAAGCCCAAATATTTTTTCAGAGGTAGATGCAGATAAAAATTATTTTTAATTTGCAGCCTGATGGAGGTCAGTATAGATGGACTAATAGAGAAAGTCCCACACACTGCTAGAAGGCCAAATATTTTTTCAGAGCTAGATGCAGACAAAAAATTATTTTTAATTTGCAACCTGATGGAGGTCAGTATAGATGGACTAATAGAACAAGTCCCACACACTGCTAGAAGGCCAAATATTTTTTCAGAGCTAGATGCAGATAAAAATTATTTTTAATTTGCAACCTGATGGAGGTCAGTATAGATGGACTAATAGAACAAGTCCCACACACCGCTAGAAGCCCAAATATTTTTTCAGAGCCAGATGCAGAAAAAAATTATATTCAATTTGCAACCTGATGGAGGTCAGTATAGATGGACTAATAGAATGATGCTATGCCCAAAAGATTTTACTTCACTAGGTGCAGTAAAAAAATTGGTATTCTATACACAGGTGGTATATCTTGCAACACAGATAGGCTACTCCACTGACTAACACACTCTGCAATAGGCCAAAAAGGATTAGCTTTGCTAGATTCAGCCAAATGCTGTGAAAAAAACTTGCACAGCACTGGCACAGACCTGCCTGGCAAAAACTGATAGGAACTGATGTAACCTAGTCCTGAAAAGGACTCCAATTACAATTAGTCTTTACTCCCACAATCTATCTATTTAAGAGCACAGACCTGCCTGATAAAAGTCGTAGGAAATGCTGTAACCTAGTCCTTAAAAGGACTGCAATCACAACTATTCGCTACTCCCAAGCTATCTGTAGATTTGTGCGAAAATTGGCTTGAAATTAACAAGGTATAGCGCACACAGCAACAGCGGTGCCGTCTAACACGCAGCTGCAGCAGTGAGAAAATGGTGGCGACGGGGAAAATGGCTTGGTCTTATAGGGCAAGGACATGTGACATACACTGCCAATCACACATGCCCTTGCTTGTGTGAAAAAAAGCACTTCGCTCCGTGTGTGCGCTGCTGATAGGCTGACAGATTGCACCTCCCCACTGCAAATGCGGGAAAGAGAAAAAATAATGGAGATCTTCATTGTTCCTGCAGATTCATCCCCTGCCCCTCCCCCCGCCCCGCTGTACACTCAAACTGCGTATTAACATTAATTTTCATCATTACTGAGAAAAAATCCAGTTATGATTTTGGTGCACGAACAGTTATCGAACATAACCTCGAACAGCCGAATTTTTCTCAAATCGTTCGTGTTCGCCGAACGGCTCGAACACCGCCCAAAACAGCTCGAATTTGAGATTGGCGAACAGTTCGAGTCGAACAACGCTCATCTCTAATCACTACAGCTACTGAGGCCTACATCCAACAGAATCAGTATTAAATATCACACATTATAGGAATTGCATATAATTATTTTCAGCTTCACAACTATTTCATATACAGTTAAAAAAAAATAATACTATTGCTTCCTTTTCTAGTTTTACAGATTGATCATTTTCCGTATAATTCCACGACACAACACAATCTAGGATTCTTTTGTTGTTCTTTGTGTGAAAAATGGGTTGGGGAGGAACGATCATATTCCCATACCGGGAAGAAACAAAAGTGTATGCAAAAAAATGATAAGCAATGTCATGTCTCACAGCAAATGTCCTCGGAGCTGCTGAGACCTGGAATTGTCGAGCTCCTCAGCAGATCAGGAACACGGAGAGACAATGAGTATAATCATGCTCCTCAGTGCAATGAAAACGCTTTGGAGAGAAAGCTGAGGAGTACCCATCACGTTGGCAGATAAATCTTACCCACAATTATTCATTCCTAGCCTCTTGACATGTAGATTAATGAGTTTGATAACCAAGGCTTCCAACACGTAGATTCAACCCTGTTTCACCAGCTTCCCTTGCTTTTCCCTAACTGCGAATTACACCTTGGCCATGTTTTAAAGAAAGAAAAGGAAAATTAATGAATGAGTTTGCAGTGGTCATCAACATTTTCGCAACTAAAGATCGGGATCCAAAACATTTGTGAACAGGTGCAAGGTGGGAAGGAAATTTGTCAGGATAATATTGGGAATTGTCCAGAAGATAAAGAATACATAGTGGTCATACAAAGTAAAGGAAGTCGCCAGTCTTTGATATGTATAGAATTGCAAAACCATTTGACATAACATATCATACACCTGTCCTATGCATTCAGGGAAGTATCCTTGCAGGTATCTGCCGATACAATGTCATCAGAGCCGCTCACCTTCCTACACCGAAGAGAGAGGAGCCGGACAACACTGTTAACCTTATATTCACAGGTCATACCATGAAAAGAGGCTAAAAAGGTCATAGGAAGAGGAAGCAAAAACATATAAGACCCTGGTTGTATGGCCGGGTTCAGACCAGCATATGTGAAAATGTCCATTTTTCATCCATACTGCCATCGGTATATCCGTGGTGATATAAAGAAAGATGAAAGAGGAAACAAGGGGCGCAGAGTCTAAGTGTAGATGAATATATGCATTTGCCACAACAATTTTTGTTTTTTTTTGCACTCACCCTTTAGATGTCTTGTATTTTCACTCAAATGATCTGTATAGTGGATCAGCTCTTTGCAATCCTCCGGTCTGCAGCACAAATGCGGGAACTATGTTAGCTCTGGTATAAGGCTTGCATGTTGGATATTGTAGTGGAGAGAAGATTTCCCTTTTTCGGCGCTTCCAAAGGATAAGGATGGTTACAGATGAATTCTTTTTCTCAAAATCAGATTTATTCGGACACTATACTAAGAACAAACAACGCGTTTCTGCCAACAATGGCCTTCAACCGGCAGTGCAAACGCGTTGTTTGTTCTTAGTATAGTGTCCGAATAAATCTGATTTTGAGAAAAATAATTCATCTGTAACCATCCTTATCCTCTGGAAGCGCCGAAAAAGGGAAATCTTCTCTCCCTCACAATATCAGTATATCCGTGTTTTACATCCGTATGCCATCCAGTCTTTAAGTCAACAATTTAATACATAGTAAAAGGCCATATACAGTATTCTATGGTAATAACTGCACTGGATTCGTAAAAAAATAGATGGTGTCCGTATGGCATCGGTTTTTTAATGCACCCATTAAAGGGAATCTGTCACCCCCTGGCACTTACAGTTGAAACCAGAAGTTTCCATACACTATATAAAAAGACACATCTGCATGTTTTTCTCAATATCTGACATGAAATCAGGAGAAATCTTTCCCGTTTTAGGACAATTAGGATTACCATCATTTTTAATATTTGCTAAATGCCAGAATAATGAGAGAGAATCTTTTAAGGCATTACAGTATACAGTATACAGACAGGACAGCAGGGGATCACAGCTGATTATTACTTTGAAGTAAAACATTGTTTAAAAACAGGCAGAGAAACTCACAAAAAGAATCATTTGCGATCCTGTGTTGTAATGTCTGTATACTCTTTTGCGTCCTCCCCTGCCCCGGAGATGTGGTATGATCAGACCATGTCCCTGTACGGTCAGACACGGCCATTACACAGTACACGGCAGGGACACATTTATAAGATTATCTCAGCACAGGAACATTTTATTTAAACACATTCAATTGCGGAACTTATTATTATTCAGAGATCTGTTGATTAAAATGAACTTTTGCTTGTGGGAAAATCCCTTTAATTATGTTGTCTCTTGTAAACTGTTGTAACCATCAAGCTGGTTTCCTACCTAAAAGACTTTAACCATTAAGCTTGTTGCTTAGTACTTCAAAGTACTGCATCCTTCTACTATTTAATATGCATGGTGATTGCCCCTAATTAGCCCACGGTCCATTCACAGACCTGTCATTTTAATATTACAATCTAGGCTGTCCTGAAAACTTGAACCCAGGCATATAAAAGATGGGCTAAACAATGAAAAGGTGTTCACATGTGGGGGGCTGCTACAGCTGGAAGTGATTCATACCATTTCTCCTACCCTCAAGGAAACAGAAGAATAACGTTAGATGGAAATGTTTAGGTATTTTTGTTATTTCTTCATTTTTATAACTTTTTTGCTTATTTGTGTGTCACTTTATTGTCATCTTTTAATACCTTTTCTTGTAAGCACTGCATTTTTTATATTAAAGCATAAAACTGTAATAATCTTGGTCCCTGTATGCTCTAAAGAATACAAAGACTTTCAAAGAGTGTATGGCCTTTTGACTGTCAGACAGTAGTATACAGTCATGGCCGAAAATGTTGGCACCCTTGAAATTGTTCCAGAAAATGAAGTATGTTTTGTTATACTCATGTTTGTTTCCTTTGTATGTATTGGAACACTACAAAAAAAAAAAAAGAGGAAAAAAAGCAAATTGTACCTAATTTCAGAAAAAAGGGCCAGAAAAAATGTTGGCACCTTTCCAAAATTGTAGGTAAACAACTTTGTTTAAAGCATGTGATGCTCATTCAAACTCACCTGTGGCAAGTAACAGGTGTGGGCAATAGGAAAATCACATCTTGAACCAGATAAAAAGGGGAGAAGTTGACTCAATCTTTGCATTGTGTGTCTGTGTGTGCCACACTAAGCATGGAGAACAGAGCAGTCTGAGGACTTGAGAACCAAAATTGTTGAGAAAAATCAACAATCTCAAGATTACAAGTCTATTACTAGAGATCTTTATGTTCCTTTGTCTATTGTGTTCAACATAATCAAGAAGTTTACAACCCATGGCACTGTAGCTAATCTCCCTGGTCGTGAACGTCAGAAAGGTTGCAAAGCAGGATAGTCTGGATGGTGGATAAGCAGCCCAATCACATTCCAAAGAAATTCAAGCTGTCCTGCAGGCTCAGGGTGCATCAGTGTCAGCGCAAACTATCCATCGACCGTTGAATGAAATGAAACGCTATGGCAGGAAACCCAGGAGGACCGCACTGCTGACACAGAGACATAAAAAAGCTAGACTGTAGTTTGTCAAAATGTATGTGAGAAATTCAAAATCCTTCTGGGAAAGCTTCTTGTGGATAGATGAGACCAAGATAGAGCTTTTTGGTAAAGCACATCATTCTACTGTTTACCAAAAATGGAATGAGGCTTGCAAAGAAAAGAACACAGTACCTACAGTCAAATATGGTGAAGGTTCAAAGATGTTTTGGGGTTGTTTTGCTGCCTCTGGCACTGGGGGCCTTTACTGTGTGCAAGGCATCATGAAATCTGAAGATCACAAAAGGATTTTTGGTGGCAATGTAGTGCCCAGTGTCAGAAAGCTGGGCTTGCGTCCTAGGTCATGGGTCTTCCAGCAGGACAATGACACCAAACATACTTCAAGAAGCCCCCAGAAATGAATGGAAACAAAGCACTGGAGAGTTCTGAAGTGGCCACAATGTGTCCGGATCTAAATCTCATTGAACACCTGTGGAGAGATCTTAAAATTGCTGTTGGGAGAAGGTGCCTTCACATATGAGAGACCTGGAGCAATTTGCAAAAAAAAGAGTTATCCAAAATCCCAGCTGAGAGGTGTAAGAACCTTGTTGATGGTTATAGGAAGCGATTGATCGCAGCTATTTATTCCAAAGGGTGCAACCAAATATTAAGCTGAGGGTGCCAACAATTTTGTCTGGACAATTTTTGGGGTTTAGTGTAAAATGATGTCAAGTTATCCTTTTTTTAACTGTTTTTTTTGTGTTGTTCCAATACACACAAAAGGAAATAAACATGTGCAACTGCAATAATTTTCTGGGATAAATACTTTTTTCTGGGGTGCCAGCACTTTCGGCCATGACTGATATTTCAGGGACTCATCACCCCATATGTTTGATGAGTGGTGGCAGCGTGCTGTGTATCTGGGGTGTGTGAACTGTGTTGGGGTGGGATGTATTCCAGAAGTGGGGTGCAAGATTGAATGAGAGGAGAGAGATACATTACTCCTTACAGTCACAGCCTACGTCACGTAATCATATTTAAAGAGGCACTCCACCAACTACCCACAACCACTCATTAATCCTGGTGCCACTGTACAATCTCCTGGTTTATGATGAAGACCCTTTAGAGGAGGCTGTAGAGGGGATGTGAGTCCACAATGTACCTGACTAACAAAGACATCTCACTATTTACTTATGGTACACAACTATTTTTTGCTAGAGACCACTAGATGTCCTAAAACAGACAGCAGAAATGGCAATTTAAAGATCCCTTTAAAAGGACAAAGGACATTTAATAATTAAGATCAGACAAACCGTAGAGCAAAATGTCGCAGTTCAGAAAGTCACAAAGAAATAACTAAGAAAAAAAAAACAACAACAAACAGAAGACAAGAAAACGCTTTCCAGAAGATTCATATATTATACGGTTACAAAAATAATAGTTTTGAAGCAAAATAAATGAGGAAAGGGCAATAGTTTATTACTGCTCCAGCTAGCCTAGCACAGCAGAAAATGTTTCTTCTTGATTAGTAAGCAGCTTTAAGTTCTTACAGGCGGTAGGCGCTTTATTGTACACCTGGACAGGAGCCGTCCTGGGCAGCTGTTGTGATGCTCCGCTTTTTATTTCTTGTGTTGCAAAGCGATGTGTAGAGTTTGGCAGATTATACATTAGAGAGATGGGTTTGGATCTTTAAATGAGCTCTTTACATGCAGCGCTGAATGTCAGCCATTATTTTGTATTTGCTGATGACACCATATTATGAGCGAGAGCAGAATTATTGATACGATAAAAAAAATCTTAGTTTTGACCGTTTTAGTCAAGGGCGTCTAAAATCGAAAGAGAGATGTCTTGTGACCTGGAAAATGTGACCTTGAATCGAACATCAGCGAGGAGGATACATGTATGGCACTTACCAGGATGATGGGGTCAATCACATTTTCTGTTGCTTTAATACATAGGTAATAATTGCAGGTGAGTCTGCACGGTAGCTAATAGAGACGCTCAGAGAAATTGCATTGGATTCACACATCCGTGTTCATAGACTTCTTGACCTGACAGGTTCATAGACATTTATGAGGCTGTTGAGTTTGAATCAAGAGACCCACAGCCGGGTCCGTGCATAGTGACTTGCACCGCAAAACACAGATTTGTTAAGCTGTCCTAAGGGTTATCCTGAACAAACATTTCCAAAGCATAGATGATAAACATGTGCATTGGGAGGCCACGGTGGGTGGTAGGAGACCATCTTCTTGGACTGCCACCAATCCTGAAGAAAGGGGTCTAGAATTGCCCCAATGAAATTGAGCAGTAATCCCTTTAATCATTCTTTATACGGCTGCTGGGGATGGCCGAGTACAGTATCCAACAGCACCATGGAGAATGACTAGAGCAGTGATGCATATGTGCTCCATTGTGAACTTAAGCATCTGTCCCCTGATGACGCCAGTTAGGCGAAACATGTCTTGGAGGCTTTAATTTTGGATTTTATGATAAGGCATAGGCAGTGTTAACATGAGATAGGTGGTCCGCAGCCACCAATACATGACAATGAGAATTGGTCAGATAACCACACAGTGGAAAAGCAATATTGCAGACTACAATATCTGACCCCACTCTGCTGCCTGTACCTATGCAAATATTTTAATACTTATTATCCTTGCAAGAGTTATATATACTTTAATAAAAGTTAAGTTTTAAGGGCTTTAGTTTGGGGTTCTAGTTGCCAACTAGGCAAAATGTTGTTAATGTTATTACCCCTACGCTGTCTTTTAGGTTGAACAGTGTTGGTCCATTGTGAACTGTTCTCAGGATCGGTGGAGGTTTCAGTGGTCGGATCCATCCTACAAAGACTGTTCAGTTTAGAAAAAAGAAAAGAGAAATTGGGTCTTGTGACCAAATATGAGGCAGTTAACTCAAGTCAGGATGCCCAGTGGTCGGGTCGAGATTTTCCATCCAAGCACAGACCTATAAAATTTGTTAGTGGGGAATGTCCAGAATACAAAATCCTTTTAAAACGGGGTTTTGGCCATGTGATGGCCTGGTGACCACATTGTAATGATCTCATAAGGATGGCACATCATAGTGACCAAAAACTACCAGTAAAATCAATGGTAGGTACTAACAAAGGACTAATCTAAAAAAAAATTTTTTTTATAGGGGGTGTAATTTCTTAATTTATTTTTATTTTTTACCATTTCAAAACTTTTATAGGATTATTTTTTAAATCCATTTTTTCAAAAAATTCAACCTCGACTTTTCCAATGGTTCCGCTTACATTCCCATTCTAGCACTAGAAGATTTAGTGCTCATTCCCAGGTCTGTGTCGTTTCTTCTAAAAAAAAAAAAACAATGGAGCATCTCGAAACGGGAGTCTTGAAACCAAGCAGCTAAAATGCGGCAGCCATCTTGAAGTTGAGACTAAACAAATCCTTTATGGACCGCAAGAATCCGGAAGAGGAAAACAAAGAAGACAAAAAAGATAATGTATCTATAGGCGGAGGTGCCCTTCAGGGAAATGTATTGAATGAATGTCTTTTAAACCGCTTTGTAAATATCCTATTGCCTGACTGCCATTACGACCATGAAACGATAATGAGGCATGAAAGAAATATATTTCCATTTTCCGATGGCAACATTAGTCCTTCATAAGCAAAGTGAAATATTTATTAGTCAAATGTGCTTTATCTTTGCTGGAGATAGAAAAAAAAAAAAATGAACAAAAACTGTTTATAATAAAAACAGATTGAATGCAGAGGTAAAATCTGGTTGGCTGATTTTATTGCTTATTATTAAATCCTGGCAAAACAATTATTTTTTTCTTTTCATTAGGAAGACACCCAAATTAAAACTATGCCCCGGAGCCGTAATGTTTACAGTAGTGATTAAAACCGGGATACTGAGATGCATTGGGAGATTTGACATCGGTATAATCCAATTAATTCACATTGTTCAATCTTTCACTGACAAATATTTTTACAATGATATTTTCGCAACAAAGACTTGTGTGTGTGAGAGGTATCAGCAAAAATACATCTTAGCTGGGATGAACCCGCCACAATAGGCAGCCTGTTACATTGTATTTGAAGACATGTGATACAAACATTAAGATACGCTTAATTATAGTAATTATTGCAGGAAATATTCTTCATTGCATTACGCCGAATTGAGGTGTGTGTAGTTTACATTTCATTAAAAAGCTTACCGTCACCAACAAACCTGGCATTAAAGTATCTTCTTAATTCACATTACACCAAGCCTTCATATAGAGATACTGCTCACTTTTGTGTGTGGGTAGCTGCAGTAATTTACTACAGTGTCTGGATGTGTTGACTCTTGATCCATCGTGGTCATCATCGTTACAGTACCGCGGCTCCTGCTGAAGGATGTCATGGCCATTTATTGCTGGAAATTGGAGCTTAAAAGGGAATGTTCAGGTTTTAACAATCCGTATTTAGATCTAACATTCTGTGCTGATTAATTTCTTATAGGGCTCGTGCAGACCACCGTAAAAAAATCGGATGAGTGCTATCCGTCGTTTCGATGTTATTCCATGTCTAATTTTTTCCTCGGTTCAAGGAGAAAAAAAAAGTCGCAGCAAGCATAATCGGAAAGCACTCGGCCATTCAAGTCTATGAGTCAGTTAAAAAAAAAAAATCGGACTGCACTCGGATGCATGTTTATAATATGCTTCATTATGATCTTATTTTGTTTTCTTCACTCTTGAACATTAGGTTGTAGTGCTGTTTTAATGCCCAGTTCATGCTCCATTAGAAGTGGTTTTCAACTTGCTGCTCAGCAAAGATCTGTACGCTATCGTCAAACATCATGTATGGGATTTTCCCTGTCTGAGCTTCTTTGTCCCCACCCCATGATCTGTACGCGATCATCAAACCGTCGTGTATGGGATTTCCCTGTCTGAGCTTCTTTTTCCCCACCCCATGATCTGTACGCTATCGTCAAACCGTCGTGTATGGAATTTTCCCTGTCTGAACTTCTTTTTCCCCACCCCATGATCTGTACGCGATCATCAAACCATCGTGTATGGGATTTTCCCTGTTTGAGCTTCTTTTTCCCCACCTCATGATCTATACGCGATCATCAAACCGTCGTGTATGGGATTTTCCCTGTTTGAGCTTCTTTTTCCCCACCCCATGATCTGTATGCTATTGTCAAACCGTCGTGTATGGGATTTTCCCTGTCTGACCTTCTTCTTCCCCACCCCGTGATCTGTACGCTATTGTCAAACCGTCGTGTATGGGATTTTCCCTGTCTGACCTTCTTCTTCCCCACCCGGTGATCTGTACGCTATTGTCAAACCGTCGTGTATGGGATTTTCCCTGTCTGAGCTTCTTTTTCCCCATTCCACTTCTCAGAATAATTCCCGTACTTTGAACATAGTGTACAGATCTTTGCTCAGCAGCTTTTAAAGGAGCATGAACCAAGCAGTAAAACAACACAATGATTGGGAGTGTAATGAAGTATTTTACAAAAGTTCAGAAGTTTGTTTTTATTACATTTTTTTTCTCCAGGCTTTGCAAAGTTTGGTTACTCTTTAAGATACCTTTGTGATAGAATAATAGCGGATAGACTTAGATGTACCTTATAAAATTCTGCCTGCCATCATCATCATCCTCCTCTGATATTTATTTCTTATGTTGGCCAGCGATGTGCAGAGGTTTTTTAACATTACAAAGATGGGATAGATCTTCAAATGAGCTCTTTACGTGCAGTGCTGAATGTTGACCATTATTTTATACTAGATGGTGGCCTGATTCTAACGCATCGGGTATGCTAGAATATGTATGCGGCCGACCGGGCGCGACTAATCAGCGAAGCAGTGTTTAAATGGGTTGTGCACTACTTTAAATTCAGGACAGCGGTGTTTTAAATTTCGCGCCAATATCGCGTTAGTGAGGACCGGGGAGCGGCGCTGCCTGTGCGGGTACTTCCGCTGCGAGCATCTCCCGGCTGCAACGCCGCTGACCTCCATGCGGCTACCATCAGGAGATCAGCAGCTAGGGCCACTGATCTCCCGACGGCAAGTGTGAAGGGAGGACCGGCGAGCGGCGCCACCTAGGCCGCCGGTCGGGGTACTTCAGATGCGAGAAGCCAGGAGATGACTGGCTAGCGCCGGTCATCTCCCAGCTGCATCGCCGCCAGAGGGGGCTAGTAAGCACCAGGTGCTGCCCCTACTGGAAGTTGAGAGACTGGGGAACCAAAAGATATAGGAACCAGTTAGTGGGTGAGGGTGGAGGATTCACATTTTAGTGACACCTTAAATTTCATATTTAATACACAGCCATTTTGGTTCTGGGTTCTTTGATCGTTCTTTGAACGTGATCTCCCTCCCTGAGCGTGGATCCCGTGTGGACCTGCAGAGGATGGAGACACGGCCCTCGTACCCTGGCCTTGGGTCGAGGGGCTGGTTGCAGATAATGTATGTCTCAGCCCGGTCAAGGACCATGACCAAGAAGGCCCGGAGCTTAGGAGTGTAGCTCCACCGCAAATGGATCCCGGGAGGATGCAGACGGAGCGGTATTCGCCACCTGTCCTCGCCAACCTGATCTATTCAGAGGGATTCCGGCTGCAAGAGGGGTACCGGCCCCCGACACCTGACCTTGCTACTCTATGTCCTGGTCAGGGAAGCCCGGTAGGCCCTGAGGATCCCACCGGGTAACGGTAGGAGCGGAGCTGCCACCCGTACCCTTTTTCTGAGTGAAGTTCAGAGGGAGACCCGGCCTAATTACACACACTCAGACAGGAAAGGACCCGGTCTGGAGTCTAGGAACACTTTGGTGCGGGGTCCTGATTGAACACTGGACTTACTCGGAGGTTGTCGGACCCCCTCGTCTCTGGTGACCGCAGAACTCCGCGAGGAGCAGGGAGAAGCCTTCCTACTGCCATCTCCATCGTGAGTAAACACCCTGGAAGTTAACCCCTATGGCCTCCGGACTCTTTATTCTGCATTACACTGCACTACACAGCACCAGTCCTTCTAGACTACAACCCCCTCCATCCTGCCTCCCTGCCCTGAGGCCCTGCTCCGCCTGTGGGGAGTAGTAACAACGACGGCTGCCACAACATCCTGCCTCAGCGGACTACAGCAGCGCTGGTGGCCTTCACCAGATGCCACAGGTGGCGTAGTCGAGATCAGCCACTCAACCCGGATAAGCCCGTACCATCCTTTTTAATGTGACGGCCTCGGCACGGAGTGGGTCCGGGCCACAGCTGCACCCCATCTACAACATCAGGACCCGGCACTGAGTCCCCCATCTCCCAGGGTAGGGCTTTCGAGTGTCACACATATATAGTAGATTTGTTATTATGAGTGAGAACAGAGTTATTGATATGATTAAAATCTTAGTTTTGACTGTTTAGCAAAGGGCATGTGAAAGTGAGATGTCCTGTGACCAATACCAAAAATATACTTGTCCAATCTCACAATACCTGTAAACACACCAAAGTCTTGCTGTCCTTATTACTGGCAGCCAGTTACAGATACTTTTGGTGCACATACCAGTCTGATGTGTCTAGGAACTGTCCCGATTCTCATATGCTGTAACTTTATAAAGTTTAAAATGAAAGAATAAAACACTGCTAATGACACTCACGCAAAACTCCCCTTGCCCTTCTGGCATTGTAGCTAAAAATTAATCAAAAACATATAAATAGTGGAAAACAAAAAAAATGACACAAAAAAGACTAACAACTAGATAGTGAAATCTTTTTCTCCATTAAGTATGTATTTATACTCTGTAGCTTGCCATCCATTTCCTCAGAATCAAATCTTTGTTAAAAAAAAATAAAAATAATAAAAATAATTAATTTGTGACGCGATTTTTTGAGACCCATAACTTTTTAACTTTTCCATTGATGAAGCTATGCAATGGCATGGTTTTTTTGCATAATGTGCTGTAGTTTTTATTGCTATAATTTTGAGTTATATATAACATTTTCATTCCATTTTTTGTGAGATAAGAGATGACACAAATACACAAAGTTTTCACTTTTTTTTTCTTTTGTTACCGTGTTTTACTTCTTTTTGTCACTGTACAGGTAATTAACTTTATATTTTCATGGATCAGACTTTTTAGGACGCAAAGATACCAAATAGGTTGTAACATCCCTGGCGGCGTGCTTGCATAGTGCACCACCTCCCACTATGCAAGACCGCAATCTTACCTGTCAGTCCAGACTGGAAATCTTGCTCTAGTTCATGCTGTGTGCTTGTCTCTTGGCTGACTGCTTAGGGCGGCGGCCTGGTTACTTCCTGATTCTTATAGCTGTTGTGGGCGCACCCCTAATGCGTCTCCAGCCTATTGCTGTGAGTCACTGGATATTTAAACCCCCTCCACCCAGTAGGAGGTGCCTGAGCAACACTAATTTCAGTGTGCTCCTTGTCTCTGAAGTTGCCAGGTCTAGTTCTGTTTCTTGTCTGTTCTGCTATCTCTGGGGGCTGTATTCCCAGACCTGTTATCTGTGACTTCTAGCCTGTTTCCGCCATTCTGGGGGCCGTAAACCCAGACTCGCTCTTGTTTCTCGTTTGCAGTGTCAGTTCCTGTCTGAACACTCTCCTAGCCTGTTTGTCTCTGTGCCCGTACTTTCCCTTTTCCTGCAGTCTCTGTACCTGCACCTAACTCCTACTCGTTGTCTCTGTACTTCTGTTTGTGAGTTTAGAGTCCACTCGCTACTTCATCGCAAGTACCTTGTGTGCATCTGGTTCTGTTCATCCCTTCCAGTCTGTTCCGTGTGAACAGAGCCCTGTCCTCTCTGCTCTGCCTTGCTCACCGCTCCGGCGGTTCCTCTCTGCTCTGCCTTGCTCACCGCTCCGGCGGTTCCTCTCTGCTCTGCCTTGCTCACCGCTCCGGCGGTTCCACTCTGCTCTGCCTTGCTCACCGCTCCGGCGGTTTCTCTCTGCTCCGCCTTGTCCACCGCTCCGGCGGTTTTGCCCTGCTCTGCCTTGCTCACCGCTCCGGCGGTTCCTCTCTGCTCTGCCTTGCTCACCGCTCCGGCGGTTCCTCTCTGCTCCGCCTTGTCCACCGCTCCGGCGGTTTCGCCCTGCTCTGCCTTGCTCACCGCTCTGGTGGTTCCTCTCTGCTCTGCCTTGTCCACTGCTCCGGCGGTTTCGCTCTGCTCTGCCTTGCTCACCGCTCCGGCGGTTCCTTCTTGCTCTGCCTGGCTCACCGCTCCGGCGGTACCTCTCTGCTCTGCCTTGCTCACCGCTCCGGTGGTTCCTCTCTGCTCTGCCTTGTCCACCACTCCGGCGGTTTCGCCCTGCTCTGCCTTGCTCACTGCTCCGGCGGTTCCTCCCCGCTCTGCCTTGCTCACCGCTCCGGCGGTTTCGCTCTGCTCTGCCTTGTCCACCAAACCTGCGGTTTCGTCCTGATCTGCTTGCTCACCGCTCCGGCGGTATCTCTCTGCTCTGTCTTGCCCACCGCTCCAGCGGTTCATCTCTGCTCTGCTTGTCTACTGCATCTGCGGTTCTGTTCCTGAATCCCAGTCTGTACTGGACCCTATCCAGCCTGGGCTCCAACCTGCTAGTGCCTCCTTGTCTGCACTCCAGCCGTGCTTGCCAGTACCCCCCACCGTCTGCATACCAGTCGTGCTTGCCAGTATCCTCCTGTCTGCACTCCAGCCGTGCCTGCCAATACCCACCTGTCTGTGTGACAGCCTAACCTGCCTGTTCCTGTATTCCCCGGTGTGGGTCAACAGCTGTGACCGGGGTCTGACCTGGAGTCGCACCTGGTCCCTCTGCTCGGTTCCTCCTAGGTCCACGGAGTCGACTAAGCCGCCGTGCGACCATGGTCGTATCGGGTTGATACTTAGTTACGCCCCTCCAGGCACTCCTCGGTTCATGGTACAGTGGGATCACTAATCACACTCACGCCAGTCAGTCCGGGCGCGAACATAACATAGGTTTACTTTTTATTTTAATTTTTAGGATTAGGAAAACGGGTAATTCAAACTATTAATTGCAGATACAATATAGGGTAGTACAGTGCAGCTCACCATTATTGGCACTCCTTCATTTTTTTCATAGACTGTACAATATCTTCAGAAATAAATGGAAATGTACCAGAGTTATATCCTCAGATTTTTTTTAATTAGTGGTCCAATACAATAATAAAACATTGTTTTTCAACTTCCATGTTGCAATTTCAAAGAAGAAACAGAATAAACAGCATGTGCAGCAATAAAGGCACCTCCTAATTAATACTTGGTTGCACACCCTTTGGCATTGCTGGCAGCCTCCACACGTTTCTTGTCGCCATCTATAAGCTTCTTGCTCTTCTCAGCTGTAGTTTTCTCCCACTCTTCCTTTGCAGTTTGTTCAGGCTCTTGAATGTTTCCAGGGTTCTTTTTCCCAATGGCAGATTTCAGCTCATCCCAAAGATTGGGATTGAGGTCAGGACTTATTGCTGGCCATTTTAAAACAGTCCATTTTCTCTTTTTCAACCATTCCCGGGGTACTTTTGGATGTGTGCTTTGGGTCATTGTCTTGCTGGAGGACCCATGATCTTTGACTCAAACCAAGTTTTCTTATACTGGGTAGGACATTTTGCTCTAAAATCTCTTGATAATTCTCTAATTTCATGATTCCTGTGATACGGTCAAGGCCTCCAATACCGGATGCAGCAAGCAACGCCACAGAATTATGGATCCTCCACCATGCTTTACTGTTGATAAGGTGTTCTTTTCTTTATAAGCTTCATTGTGCCGTATGAAAACAAACTCTTGCTTTGCATTGCCAAAAAGCTCTATTTTTGTTTCATGTGTCCACAGAACATTTTCCCAGAAGGATTGTGGTTTGTCAAGGTACTCTGGCAAAGATCAGTCATTCCTTTTTATGTCTTTTCTTCAGCAATGGTTTCTTCCTTAGCCTTCACCCATAAAGCTCTGCTTGGTTTAGTGTGCCGCATATGGTACTTGTTGAAACCATGACCCCAGAATGTTCCAGGTTGGCATTCAGGTCTTTGGATGTTTAACGTGGTGTTTCTTCCACCATTCGTGCCAACCTTCGAAGACATCTCTTGTCAATTTTCCTCTTTCCCCCGCGTCCTGGGAGGTTCTTGACGGCTCCATGCTTGGGAAACTTCTTAATAACATTGCGCACTGTGGGAACTGGAATACCAAGGTCTTTGGAGAAGGCCTTAAACCCTTTGGAAGTCTTGTGTTTGCTAATAATAGCAGTTCTGATGTCCTCAGACAGCTCCTTTGTCTTCACCATTGTGACAAAGAAACAGAGCCTACCATGTCGCTTTTTAAAACATCATTCATTGGCTAAATCATGTCTATTTTGTGATTTACCACAGGCGAGTCAAAATGTGTTTCCATTCTAAATCAAAGTAAAGGGTGCCAATAGCAGTGACACAGCAAGCTTTAGGTTTTTCTATTTTTCCACCACTGATCCAATCTCTGCGTTTGGCTGCAGTGATGACATCACAACAACAGCGCACATCTAATCACTGATCTCTGCAGTTTGTGTGATCTACATCGACAGAGATGATAAGCTCAGTGATTGGCTGCAGCGGTGATATGTGCTGTAGTTGTGATATCGCTGCTGCAGTCAAAGCACTGAAGCTAAAGCAGTGATGGAGAGGTAGGGCTAGACCCAGGGAAGATCAGCGTCAATTGATTTTATTATTTTTACACGAGCGCAGGCCTATAGAGAGGAGAAAAGTGAACGTGGAAAACCCCTTTAAAGGCCAGAATTGTGCTCTAAGGTTGCCATTCCCTTTAAGAACGGCACTGAAAATGTTTAATTTTTTTTTTTTTTTTTTTTTTTTTTTAACATGAAGTGGGATCAAAGACAAAAGGCATACAGCAGGACATTTTGATATAAATAATGAAATATATTATATTCAGATTAAAAATAGAAAAAAAAATGTTCATATCTGGTAGAGAAGACCTGTATTATCTCTGCTAATAAACACAGCAAAAGCGGCTTTTGTTACAGGAGAGCAATATTTCTTGATGAATAGACTAATATCTGCTGTACGTCGGGTTTGACAGCATTATATGTAAATATCCGTGTAATTAATAAGGTGGTTTCTGGGAGTCCCCACACCCTCCGACGATGTTCTGGGATGCTGATTGTGTTTCTCAGACGTTTGATGAGAGAGAGAGAGAGAGAGAGAGAGAGAGAGCGAAAAAAAAGAAAAAAGAAATGGAGAACAGCAGATAGACCTGCGTTTGAGTTTGTGACCTTTCTTTCACCTTATCGAAGACGATGCATAAAGGGCTCATTTACAATACAAGACCCAGATAGCATTCACTTATCCCAAAAAAAAAAAAAAAGAAAGAAAGGAAAAAAAAGAAGGGATCTTTGAAGTGCATGAAAAATTAGATATTCAACTGACCACAATCAATTCTGAAACACTGCACAAAATTAATTACAGTTTTGCATCAGAGGCAAGACTGGTGATTCCAGACAGCCAATGTCATTTTTCTTTAGTGCTACATAACACAAGGCGTTTAAAAGGCTCGATCCGTTCCCACCCTCGAGTCTAAGGCCGATCGCACTCTGAACTACAAATGATTAACTCCAAATTATTCAAGAGATTACAGACATTTCAACCTGAATAAAATTTGCAGCCAGTCACGGCGACTACTGAAGGACGGATCGGGGGGCTGTTTATCAAAATCTAGTCACTGTGTAACTTGACAGAGCCCAGATAAATGGCTTTGTAATCTTACTGTGCTATGAAAACCCCAGCCTGCATATTCCACTCCTCTAATTTCTATCTGTTTTTAATTGCTTGCTCGGAATTTGCATTTTTCGACAATTGACATTGAGGATTTATGGCGCTCTCATGACTTGTCCTATAGATAGGGGCCCATTTGACAGAAGGCTATAGCGTTTATGGGGGTTTTAGAGTGAAATGTTTGCATAGATTGGAGTAAAACGGCTATTGAAGTGGATTTTTTGTTGTTACTGGATGCTTCTGGCAAGAAATTTACTTTCTTTTTGGCATTTCTTAGGTCAGAACTTAGAATGAGATCCATACATGCATCTCTAGTTGATATAAGGTGGTGGCATATGGAAGGTATGGAATAATTTGCGTCCGACTCACGCCACTTAATGATTTCGACACGAAATGTTACGACTGGAGTACATTTCATGGTTAATTTATACCACTACACTGACGTAATTTTTTATGAATTTGCCAGCAAACTTTTGCCATGCCCGACTCATTCTATGTCCACCCATTTTGGTGACACTAGCCGTGACTGGCGTAAAAAATGGCAAATGGGGAAAAAAATTTGCACATAAATTTTTCAACATTTTTAAGTGTTTTACTCCAGAATTCAGGCATAAATATCTTGGTGAATCGAGCCCTTTATTCCTTTGTAGGAACTACTTTATGCATGGAATACAGAGCAGTTTCTTTAGGACAATGTAATATCGCAGGTCAATATACACAGAAAATAAGGAAATTGAAAAATCCTTCTCAGAAAATTTTGAGGTGGTCTTTTGGAGAGATTTTAATGTAGTTGGGTGTCCTTGCGTGTGCTTAGTGATCTATACAGATGTTTAAAGTGGTTACCTGGCACATGTTACACACCTGTCCTGGGTATCCATCCGTTCCACTGGGTCCACTGCCCTGTGTTGTGATCCACGTCGGGATTTTCGGTTTGCCCGGTGTTGATCAATGACATCATCTCCCTAGACCTTTTTAAGGCCCATTAACACCTGTGTCTTGGGGTTGAGTCTCTAGACCTCTTTGCTTGGTGCACTCCACCTTCTTACTTGCTTTCATCCCTGCTGGGTTCCACTTCATCCATCCTGCTGCTCATGAGTGTGCCAAGTCCTCATTGCCCATGTGTCTTCCTTGCTGCATCAAAGCCTGGGGTCTGTGTGCCCACCTGGACCTGGGGCTTAGAGGATCCATTGCACCTGGTGAGTCTAACAGCGTCATTCAGTTTATGATCCCACACACATGCTAAGACACATGCACGATTGGCAGGCATCATACACGTGTCATAATCTAATGGACAGGATATGTGCATCATAACTCCAAACCATGCAGGTGTGTGGGGCATAAAGTCATTGACACTGCTCACTTAAGGAGTCTCTTGTGGGGTCTATATTTAGGGAATCTGGTCTAGGATTTGTATTAGAACGTGGAACACTGATCTGGGGGCTGTAATAGTTGAGAAGGGTCTAGTTTTGGTCTGTATATATTAAGCGGAACTGGTCTGTGCATCACATTTCTGAACTTTCCTGATTATGTAACGCGGCGCGCGGCATTAGCCGTGGGCGAGGTATTCGTCTGTTGCACCCCGGCACGCTACATGAAAGACACAATCCTGACTGGGTGTGTGGACTTGTGCTGTGAGGATGTTACACTTGTGCTGGCCGCATGCTGCCGTTGGTTTCGGCTAGCCAAGACCCGAAGACGACTCATTTCCACAAGGAGACCACCAGTTCACTTTAAACAATAGTACTTTACTCAACAGTTCCTCATTATCTACTTTATACACCAGATAGCGGGCACATATCTTCCCGCACGTTTCGGTTGTACAGAGCATGTTCAAACACATCTGCAGTTCCATCTGGATTGTTTCCTTTCTGACTCCTCTTGCGAGTCCCAGCACAACCCAGCCGAGCTCAACAGTCCAATCCATAGCAATTAGGGTTGAGCGAGTATGTTCTGTCCGAGTATGCTCGGGCCGAGCTCCGAGTATTTACAGCTGCTCGGTGATATGGTTGAATCGCTCCCGTGTGCATGATTTGCAACTGTTTAACAGTTTTATTACATGTGAGGAATGTGTAAGGAATTGACATTCCTCACATGTAAAAAAACTGTCAAACAGCTGCAAATCATGCACGCGGGAGCGATTCAACCATATCAACGAGCAGCTATAAATACTAGGAGCTCGGCCCGAGCATACTCGGCGGAAGGGTTAACAGAACATACTCGCTCAACACTAATAGCAATCACTTTCCATTTCTACGGCTCCATGTCTATTCTCTTCATAGAGAAGGCTGTAAGGGATTTGATCACTATGGCCATAGTAGAGCCTTGCGCTCCCAGATGTATTTGACGCGCCCCCAGAGCCGTGGGGTACTCGGCAGCCGGGCCTGTGGATGCCGGTGGGGGATATCACGGTGGCTGACCCGGTCCATGGCCCAGGGCGGTCAACAAAAAGGGGAATATCTCTAGGGGATTTGTAAGGTTCGTGACGCCACCTGTGGAATGCGGTCTTAGTGCCAGCACACTCTCCGAACTAACTTCCAACTGAGCTGCCTGGTTCCACCCTCCATATATATATCCCTAACGGGTTCCCTATGGTGGTCTGAGGTGGTAGGGTGGAGGTGTGTGAATGTGTGAGGGCCTCTTGTGGAGAAGTCCATCCATGCACTCTACTGGGTTCTGTGGCACCTGTGCGCTGCAGGGCGCCACATATTAGTATTCATGTCTTTTCTCCTCGTAACGGAAGGGGCTAGGGGATAGCAAGTAGTGTCCAAGTAGAGCCTTGCACTCTCAAATGCTTAGAGAGAACGGACTGAAAGGTAGTTAAGTTCACATACCAGTTTGTTTCGACCTGTTACCTTTGAGGTTTGCGGCCTTGCAGCTAAAGTCCCGTCCTCCGAATCCTTCTGTTTGGGGCCACTCCGTTAGAAAGTCAGTCTCTAGACTCAACATCGTTCCTGGTCTCAATCAGCATCTCAAGATCACACTATCTCTGTCTCGATCTCTTTTCTCTCCTGCCACAGAAAACCCACTGCATGCGGCCTTGCTGAGCACTCAGACCAAATGCCTGCACTAGCTGTAATCTAAGCCCTGTCTTACTCACTACCAGGAAGTTCTCACAGATTCTGCTACATAGCCCCTCCCCTCTTTGGGCTAGTCCCAACACTTAACTACAGTACAGACCAAAAGTTTGGACACACCTACTCATTTAAAGATTTTTCTGTATTTTCATGACTTTGAAAATTGTACATTCACCCTGAAGGCATCAAAACTATGAATTAACACATGTAGAATTATATAATTGGTGAATGTCCGCTTGGGTCTCGACCCAGTCTTGCACATAGGGATAGGGAGATGCATACAAAGGCTATTCGGAAACCAATAATACGGCTGTGTTTTAGTCTACACGCATAGCAGGGGTCCAGCTGGATCCGATGGCACCAGAACTGCCATTTAGGAGTTATGAACCATCTTAGGATCTGCAGGTTCTAGCTGCTAGAAACAAGCGGTGGGAACTTAGGGCCAGCCCAGGAGGCAGGAGGGGAGTGACACCAAGAGGTTAAATCCTCATGTGCAGCAGGGCTTAGTGGTTTTACTCTGGGATGTCACCATGACAAGTCATGTGGGAGAAGTCACACAACAGAGGGGACAACAAGCCTCCCATGTGGCAACCCCTCCCCCGCAAAACAGGCCTTCCATCTGAGTGGTAACTGTCTCTTAATATCTGCATACTTTTGTACCACTACTATTGTGTTTGCATCTCTGACCATTATATACAGTGCAGACCAAAAGTTTGGACACACATTCTCATTTGAAGATTTTTCTGTATTTTCATGACTTTGAAAATTGTACATTCACACTGAAGGCATCAAAACTATGAATTACCACATGTGGAATTATATACTTAACAAAAAAGTGTGAAACAACTGAAAATATGTCTTATATTCTAGGTTCTTCAAAGTAGCCACCTTTTGCTTTGATGACTGCTTTGCGCACTCTTGGCATTCTCTTGATGAGCTTCAAGAGGTAGTCACCGGAAATGGTCTTCACTTCACAGGTGTGCCCTGTCAAGTTTAATAAGTGGGATTTCTTGCCTTATAAATGGGGTTGGGACCATCAGTTGTGTTGTGCAGAAGTCTGGTGGATACACAGCTGATAGTCCTACTGAATAGACTGTTAGAATTTGTATTATGGCAAGAAAAAAGCAGCTAAGTAAAGAAAGATGAGTGGCCATCATTACTTTAAGAAATGAAGGTCAGTCAGTGCGAAAAATTGGGCAAACTTTGAATGTGTCCCCAAATGCAGTTGCAAAAACCATCAAGCGCTACAAAGAAACTGGTTCACATTAGGACCGCCCCAGGAAAGGAAGACCAAGAGTCACCTCTGCTTCTGAGGATAAGTTTATCCGAGTCACCAGCCTCAGAAATCGCAGGTTAACAGCAGCTCAGATTAGAGACCAGGTCAATGCCACACAGAGTTCTAGCAGCAGACACATCTCCTCAACAACTGTTAAGAGGAGACTTTGTGCAGCAGGCCATCATGGTAAAATAGCTGCTAGGAAACCACTGCTAAGGACAAGTAACAAGGAGAAGAGAATTGTTTGGGCTAAAGAACAAAAGGAATGGACATTAGACCAGTGGAAATCTGTGCTTTGGTCTGATGAGTCCAAATTTGAGATCTTTGGTTCCAACCACCGTGTCTTTGTGCGACGCAAAAAGGGTGAACGGATGGACTCTATATGCCTGGTTCCCACCGTGAAGCATGGAGGAGGAGGTGTGATGGTGTGGGGGTGCTTTGCTGGTGACACTGTTGGGGATTTATTCAAAATTGAAGGCATACTGAACCAGCATGGCTACCACAGCATCTTGCAGCGGCATGCTATTCCATCCGGTTTGCGCTTAGTTGGACCATCATTTATTTTTCAACAGGACAATGACCCCAAACACACCTCCAGGCTGTGTAAGGGCTATTTGACCAAGAAGGAGAGTGATGGGGGGCTACGCCAGATGACCTGGCCTCCACAGTCACCAGACCTGAACCCAATCGAGATGGTTTGGGGTGAGCTGGACCGCAGAGTGAAGGCAAAAGGGCCAACAAGTGCTAAGCATCTCTGGGAACTCCTTCAAGATTGTTGGAAGACCATTTCCGGTGACTACCTCTTGAAGCTCATCAAGAGAATGCCAAGAGTGTGCAAAGCAGTCATCAAAGCAAAAGGTGGCTACTTTGAAGAACCTAGAATATAAGACATATTTTCAGTTGTTTCACACTTTTTTGTTAAGTATATAATTCCACATGTGGTAATTCATAGTTTTGATGCCTTCAGTGTGAATGTACAATTTTCAAAGTCATGAAAATACAGAAAAATCTTTAAATTGAGAAGGCGTATCCAAACTTTTGGTCTGTACTGTATGTCTTACCCTACTCACTGTCTGTTGCTGGGCACAGTTGCTTTTTCCTCGCAGTACAGTGAAAAACATTACTATACACCACATCACAATTCAAATTAATGCATGACAATATACACGCTACACTTTACATTATACACAGCACTGATGTCTTCAAGGGGGAGCAGGGCAATATGTCCATCTCCTTACAATTTCACCAGACAAAACTAAGTATGTATGGAGTGTTTGGATCTGTGTGTATATACGTTGTCATTATTCAGTATCACTGCACATGTAGGCTCTGTCAATGGCCCTGGCTACCTGTAATGGAAGATCCATACAACTCAGCTACTGCCAGGATAGTTGAACACCTGTGACTAGGGCACACACAGCCCGGAAGCAAGAGGAAGTGAGAAAACCATTGGATAGAAGGTACTTGACTTAGAATTGTTCCCCTTAACCCATGTTACTACTGATGACCAGATCACTATGATTATGAACTGATTTAGATAGCGGGAGGGCAATTTACCTTATCCAGGGCACCAAAATGCCTTGTCCTATCTCTGAGCTCCATCGTTACCCTCTGACCGCAAGTACCTGTTACCGACAATATTATCCAGCCTTAATTCTTTTGAATCGTATCGAACCAATGTGTACTGATTTTAGGAGCATTGGCAGACCACAAATGTACCTTTTCCAAAGACTGCTGATTGCAAACTGTCAACGTTTGAGACAGGACAGATCTATAGAGAGCAGTCTACTGTGGCGCTCTGCATCTTCCATTCTTTGTGCCATGTCGGCAATTTAAACCCTCTGAACGGTTTCCTCCCAGAAGTGTCAGGATTTCTAGAAAATCAGCGATTACGTCTCTGAGCTTTCATCTGCTTTTAAAGTGTCAGAGGACCTCAGCAGGAGTTAGGATACCGTCGGCTCACCCTTCCAGTATGAGGACATTGTAATTGCACTTTTATTCCATCTTAAGATCACTAGTTTATTTGCCAGTAACTCAACTTATGGCTTCCTCCAAAGTAACATTTCTGCATGATTATTGCAGTTACTGTAAAACAGGGGGAGAAAAAAAAGTATTCATTTAATTTCCATTTACCATAATGGTAATCTTTATTTTGCAATTGAAATGTAACCCCTTATGTACAGGTTGTAAATGAATGCTTAGAAATTAAGACCGTTTATGACAGATTTGTGAATGTTTGCAAAATAAAATTTGATGTGGCTATAACCGTCTTGCAGTCCTGGAATATTACAGAAAAACTAGCAGGAAGGCATTCCCTCAAGTTCATTTACCCCTACCCAAATAATAAAAAAAAAAGTTCTGGGACAAGTACCCATGTTCTCTTGCAAAGTGGAAGATCTATAATTGCAAGCATACAAGGGATGTTGTATAAAAACTGGTACAAAGCAAAAGAGGAGAAGTTGCCAATTGGATCAGGTGGCTATTTTCTACCATACAGTCCCACCGAAACATTCGAAAAGGAATCTGACTAGTTGCCACAAGCAATTAATCCATCAGACCCGGGGATACTGGAAAAAGCGCACCCTCCGTGCCTTGATTAGATGGACGTTAACTAAACTGAGATGCAGAGTCTAGGGAATTGCTTGACGATGGGCAAGAAGTGAAATCAAGAAGTGAAGTGAAGAATCAACAGGTGAAAGGCATTGAACAAAAACGTGGTTGGAGAAAAGAGAAGATCAAGACAACCAAAGGGAAAAACCAAGGAATGAGACCAATCCAGGATCTAGAATTGAAGCCAGAACCAGAAGAAAGGTTTAAATAAAGGTCCCGATGACCTCCCCAGAGAAGGACAGGGTTTAAAGAGAGTATCCAGCACCTGAATATTGATGGCCTACATCAGTGTTTCTCAACTCCTGTCCTCAAGACCCACCAACAGGTCATGTTTTCAGGATTTCCATTCACATTGCACAAGTGATGGAATTATCAACTGTGCAATACTAAGGAAATCCTGAAGACATGACCTGTTGGTGGGTCTTCAAGACAGGAGTTGAGAAACTCTGGCCTATATGCTTTGGATAGGTCATCAATATCAGATTGATGGGGATCAGACACTTGGCACTACCTACCAATCAGCTGATGTCTGGAGAGCCGGAACAGCACAGCTCCATGGACAATCTCAGATATTAAAGTGAATAGGATCTGAGCTGCAGTACGCGAGAGAGGCGACAGCACAGCGTACGGAGTTGTGCTGCTTTGGCTCCATACACTGTGGACCTCTGGTGCTGCGGAAGCTGATCAGTGAGGGGGTCGGGCGTCAGACCCCCATCTAACTGACACTGACGACCGATCCTGATTATACGTCATCAATATCAAGGTACTGGACTAGCTTTAAAGAATTGCATTGCTACGGTAAAAGGCATAATTGGAGCCAATATGTGGGTCAGTAACCAACAGAGAAGTCAGAATTAATACAGAATAGATAGATAGTTGGTGTTTTGCTACTATAAATACATGTTCAACTACAATAGATACTGGGGAGGCAAAGTCAGAAAATATAAAAGTGGTTGCTTAGAAAAAAGTTATTTGCGGTTTGGATGGGGTGCAGTTTTTCCTAACATTCTGACTCTATTGTGTCCCCATTAAGTAAGAGTACAGTCTTCGGTAGCTGCGGATACAGGTGGATACAGCTTTTTGCTGTAAGCTGTGTGTTCTATTATTCAGCTAATGTTTCCTGATGTGCAGTCACCCTGGATTTTCCTATTACCTACTGCCAATGAGAGTTTATATTGACAATATGCTTGCCCGAACCTGTGCCAGCTTCCAAACCGTAGTCTGAAATGCGCTGTGCCAGGCCTGGACAAGCTGCCAAGAGGTCTGTACTGAGAGTGTAATAAAGGATTGTCATTGCATTTCAGGACCTTCTGTCTGAGATATACAGTAAATAATATACTCTGGGTCTGCATGCAAAATCATTAAGTATGTAAATGGCTGCAATGTAATAAAGTAAAGTATGTTCTGTAAACAGCATTAAGTTAAATGGAGTTCACCAACAGGGCAGGACTCGTCCCCGAAGTCTTTTAATCTCCTTCAGAATGAATCCATACAGAAATATGATAGAACTTCTCTTCATCTTCATTTCGTGCAGTCTTCAAAAGTTTTTAGTTTCATAAAAATCTTATGACGTGGAGGTCATAGCATCTGTAGTGTCTTGTGTCCATCTCAGTCCTATGCTACTTGATTGACCTAGGCTGGGTTCACACCATGTTTTATGGCCTCCATTTAAAAATCCATTTAAAAATAAAAAGTGCTAATAGTTTATTTACTCCATTCGCCGTGTCTAGAGGAAGAAGAAGGAGGTGTACAACCCCAGGAACACCGTCCCAACCGTGAAGCATGGTGGGGGGAAACATCATACTTTGGGGGTGCTTTTCTGCAAAGTAAAAATCTATTTAAAAATAAAAGTGCTAATAGTTTATTTACTCCATTCGCCGTGTCTAGAGGAAGAAGAAGGAGGTGTACAACCCCAGAAACACTGTCCCAACCGTGAAGCATGGTGGGGGGAAACATCATACTTTGGGGGTGCTTTTCTGCAAAGTAAAAATCTATTTAAAAATAAAAGTGCTAATAGTTTATTTTTATCAATTAGCAAAACGCAAAGTTAATGAACAAAAGATAAATTGAAATCAAATCAATACTTGGTGTGATCACCATTTGCCTTCAAAACAGCAACAATTCTTATAGGAAAACTTCCACAATTTTTATACAAAAATAACCCAAGATTTACTGTGGATGTAGGATTCTGCAAATCCTTCTGTCTCTTAGGGTAATCCCAGACAGACTCAATGAGGTCGAGATCACAGACATGTACTTATCTATCATGCAATACCATTAGGGAGGCGTCTGATTGGCTCCAAATTTATTATACAGCAGGACAATGACCCCAAGCATCCAACCAATGTCACTAAGAACGAGGAGTCTTGGAAGTGATGATCTAGCCCCGGGGTGGGGAACATCAGGCCCACGCGGCATTTACGGCCCTCGATAACGTTTTCTCCAGCCCCTAGGCAGAGTCCCGGGGACCGCAGTACTTGGGCCAGCAGCTGTGTTGTTTCTTTTTGCTCTGTAATTACGTACATGCAGCGTTCACTACTGAATACTGAGGCGCATGCAGTGAAAGATTATGTCCTAACATCAGTGCCAGCATCAGGATGTAGATGTATCTTGTGGGAGGAGTTAGCATGTTATTTGTACGGCCCTCGAAGGATGGTATAAATATCCAAAAGGCTTTTGGCAGAAAAAAGGTTCCCCACTTCTGATTTAGCCCCTCAGAGCCCAGATCTCATATCATCCAGTCTGTCGGGGGATCACATGAAGAGACAGAAGGATCTGCACAAGCCTCATACACAGAAGATTTGGGATCAGTTCTCCAAGATGTTTTTGGAACAACCTCCTGCCGAGGTCGCTCAAATACTGACAAGTACCGATAAGAACTGATGAAGGCAAAGGTGGTCACCAAATATTGATTTGATTTTGATTTCTCTTTCTTTGCATTTTGTTAATCAATGAAAGCAAACAATTAACACTTCTTTCTAAAGCATTCTTACTTTGGAGCATTTTTTTTCCATAACTACCTAAAACGTTTGTACAGTAGTGTACATGTTAAACAGAGTCTGAAAACTATGCCTAATTTCACCTACTACTAATATGGGATTCAATTATTGGATATATCAAACTTTTTCATCACTGTTAATGCAGTGCCAATGAAGCCTATGAGTGACTGAAGTGACTGATACCACTGTTCGGATGCATCATGAAAAACTATTGAAAAGCCTATGATCTATTCGATTTACCGATGCCTGACGATGATGGTGGCCGTAGTGTCATTCTTCACCCATAGACTTTCATATATTCCAATTCATATGCTTTTTATTGAGCTCTGCGGGATGAAATGGTGTAGTCTATTTTGTCACAATTCCACCGCTCAGTGTGTCTCTGACACAGTGACTGACAGCTCACTCGTCCAATCTAGAGCGGGGGCATGCTGAACTGTCAGTGTTTTGATTGACAGCTCAGTCGCCCAATCTGGTGCAGGGGCTTGCTGAGCTGTCTGTATTTTGATTGACAGCTCTGCCATCCAATCTGAGACTGGGAGGTGCTGGGCTTCCTTCAGGTGCTCTCTCTGTTCCGGGTGATTGCCCAGCTACTTAGCTAAGCTGTCAGTCACAGATAGCGGCCAGTCGTAGCTTCAGCTCAGTGTGGGGTGTTCTCTGTGCTTTGTGCTCTGAATTCAGACATTCTGATCTTCTGTTGCTGGACCCTGAATTTGTTTATTGACTACCCATTTGTATTATCCCTATTGCCTTGATGCACTCTGAGCTTGAAATTCTGACTCTGGACTGTGACCTGACTACGACTTTGAAAGGTCCCACTTTTTATGACCTACCCTCCTGGCTCTTGTCCTCGGACTACTTGACTATGCTGAGTCACGGCTTGTCCATGAGAAGTGACTCAGAGTCACAACAGTGATGTATAACGACCACAGAAAGGTCAAAATAACAGTCTTTTGGCCTATGTCTGGCACAAAAGTGCTATTGACATGTTTATCTTGGACGTTAGGAGTTTTTTTGAGCATACACATTAATTGTGTGGAAAAAAGTGGTGTAAAGCCAGCCTTACTATCCCATTGGCTTGGAGATTGGCATAACTTAATTACAACTTTGGAGTCCTCAAAGGACTTGTCCCAACTTAGTAACATCACCTATTCATTGTGAGAACTCACACACATTAGAATGGCAATGGGACCCCCATCAATCAGCAAGTTATCATTAATCCCAACCCTTAATAAAGGGATTTAGGGGGCGGACAGGAAAATATTTGTAAGGAGTTCTTATGTTCTACTTGTAACAAGTTTCTCCACAGTTCTTCAATTTATTTCCTGTGCATTTTTATGTGATGGAAATTATATTGTCTATTGCAAAGTATCTCAAAATGGAGCCTAAGGAGTATCCGTCATGTCAATTGTATCAACTTCTTAAAATGGGTAAAATTGCAAAAAGCTTGTAAAATCAAGTAACTTTGCAATTTACGTCTTACTAAAAATCCTCTCCGTTCTCAAGAATAGTCTAGACATAGACACCCTCATTTATGGAGACGAGGGTCACCTGAGAATGATCGAGACGCTGAATAATTTCTGCACGCTGAAGACTCGACACACAAAAGAATTTAGCAGACAATTTTATCTGTTTGTTATGACAATATTCTCTTGCGTTCCCCACAATGCCTCTCGTCAGAAGGAACCAGGAACTGAATGATTACCCCAAAGTGTGCTAGATGAACTGGAAAAAGCCTATTCAAACAAAGCTCATTAGTCTCGATACCTCCAGGGCGATGAAAAATTAAGCGGCTGGTGAATATACTTTGCAGAGAAAGTGAGTGAAGATTGTAGACGTAATTTCAGTGCATTTACTAAAGTGTGCAAAATTTGCAATTTAAAAGAAAGGGGATGTCTTAATTAGAAAAATTAAGTTCTCCATGAGAAGGTACTACCGCTAACTTTTAGCTTTACATATGTCCATAAAAGAAAGAATCTGTGGACCTAGGAGCCCGGCATCTCTATCAGGGCATGCACAGAATTAGAGAATATTTATAACTGTTTCTTTGGGATGTTAGAGGGAACCTCTCATCGGATTCATGCTGCATGAATCACACACTGGCTGTGCAATTGCAGTCGGGTATGCTTTACTCTAAATGCTGCAGAGACTCAGAGAAAACATAGTTTGAAAACCAAGCTGGGAACTATGTCTCTCTGCTGACTAATTGGAGGCAGGTCCCCTGGTCAGATTCTCCCATCCCTGATCCCCTTGACTGACAGGTCTCTCCTTGCATACCTGTCAACAGGAGTGGGGTGGGAGGAAGATGTCTGGGGACCTTCCTCGGACTAGTCAACCAAGACACACAGTCCCTAGCCATCTTTTCAAAGTATTTTTTCATCCAAAACACAGAAGTATTTCAGGAGTAAAACATACCGGGCTGCAATTGTGCAGCCAAAGTCTAAAACATACATATTATGAACAGTTTTATCAGAACCTATCCTCAATGGCAACTTGGACCTATGGTGCCTGAAAGGCCATCGAGTACTTCATGTTCCTCCTTAGGAACCGGAGGGCAGAGCAGAGTGTAAATTGCCTACAAAAGGGAAAGAGCGCTGAAAAAAAGTAAAGAGCCCAGAGTGAGTAAAATAAACCTCGAAATACAAAATAAAGTGTAAAGTAAGTACTGTTAGATTACATGCTGCCTACTTCCTAAAAAGAAACAGAAGGTAAGTGCAAAGTAAAGAACAGATTCAGTAGAGAGATAAACCCTAGCTGGAATTTCACTGACTGACTTTAAGCTACAGCAGAATGGCTAAACATTCACAAGAAACTATCACCAGCAGGAAATGCCAGCAGGAGAAAAGAATATAAACCTGCACCAGAAAGGTGATAGGGCAGACAAATGAAAATGTAATGCCAAACAGACTGCAGCCAGAATAACAGAACCTAAACACCCAGAGAATAGGTGTGTTTGGTATGGCTCGGCGGACAGAGAAATCAACCACAAAGCATAGGCTCAAGGGTTCGAACCCAGGAGCATGACAATTATAATATCTCCACCACAGCATACAAGTCCAGAGATTCAGCAAGCCTGTCGGCCAGGGCAAACACACAACGTCCAATTTGAAAGCGGAAAACTAGGTTCTCCGATGAAAGGCTTTTTTACTTTATTAAACTTCCATTAAAAAGCTAGTTATAATAGAACAGTATTAAGATGTTGACAAGTTTCAAGTTACACCGTCTTAGTTGTAACAATCGTTAGAGAGCCCCTGTCATGCTAGGTATGGGAAGGACCCAGTGTACAATGAGGGGAAAAGGAGGGGAAGCCCAGCAACTAGGGAAAGGGAGAGTGGAGACCCCTAAGTAGATCTTACAACATCCTGGCTCTCCTATCATCCCTAAATAGGTTCCTCACCTAACGCCAAGCAGGATACCTTAGCCCTGGCTGACCCTGGAGTTAGGCCCTAAGTAGGGAGGGGGAGGGGGAGGGGTGAGCACTAGTCAGTCTCACTGCAACTAAAAACAAAACCAGGGAAACAGACAAGGGGATACACTTAGCTTTGAGAACACACCAGAGCGATCATGACAACGATCACAAAGGAACTCCAAGAAGAAACTAGTCGACTGCTAGAACTCCAGGCCTGAACAGAGGAATATATAGTACAGACCAAAAGTTTGGACACACCTTCTCATTTAAAGATTTTTCTGTATTTTCATGACGTTGAAAATTGTACATTCACACTGAAGGCATCAAATCTATGAATTAACACATGTGGAATTATATACTTAACAAAAAAGTGTGAAACAACTGAAAATGTGTCTTATATTCTAGGTTCTTCAAAAGTAGCCACCTTTTGCTTTGATGACTGCTTTGCACACTCTTGGCATTCTCTTGATGAGCTTCAAGAGGTAATGGTTTTCACTTCACAGGTGTGCCCTGTCAGGTTTAATAAGTGGGATTTCTTGCTTTATAAATGGGGTTGGGACCATCAGTTGTGTTGTGCAGAAGTCAGGTGGATACACAGCTGATAGTCCTACTGAATAGACTGTTAGAATTTGTATTATGGCAAGAAAAAAGCAGCTAAGTAAAGAAAAATGAGTGGCAATCATTACTTTAAGAAATGAAGGTCAGTCAGTCTGAAAAAATTGGGCAAGCTTTGAATGTGTCTCCAAGTGGAGTTGCAAAAACCACCAAGCGCTACAAAGAAACTGGCTCACATGAGGACCGCCCCAGGAAAGGAAGACCAAGAGTCACCTCTGCTTCTGAGGATAAGTTTATCCGAGTCACCAGCCTCAGAAATCGCAGGTTAACAGCAGCTCAGATTAGAGACCAGGTCAATGCCACACAGAGTTCTAGCAGCAGACACATCTCTACAACAACTGTTAAGAGGAGACTTTGTGCAGCAGGCCTTCATGGTAAAATAGCTGCTAGGAAACCACTGATAAGGACAGGCAACAAGCAGAAGAGACTTGTTTGGGCTAAAGAACACAAGGAATGGACATTAGACCAGTGGAAATCTGTGCTTTGGTCTGATGAATCCAAATTTGAGATCTTTGGTTCCAACCACTGTGTCTTTGTGCGACGCAGAAAAGGTGAACGGATGGACTCTACATGCCTGGTTCCCACCGTGAAGCATGGAGGAGGAGGTGTGATGGTGTGGGGGTGCTTTGCTGGTGACACTGTTGGGGATTTATTCAAAATTGAAGGCATACTGAACCAGCATGGCTACCACAGCATCTTGCAGCGGCATGCTATTCCATCCGGTTTGCGTTTAGTTGGACCATCATTTATTTTTCAACAGGACAATGACCCCAAACACACCTCCAGGCTGGGTAAGGACTATTTGACCAAGAAGGAGAGTGATGGGGTGCTACGCCAGATGACCTGGCTTCCACAGTCACCAGACCTGAACTCAATCGAGATGGTTTGGGGTGAGCTGGACCGCAGAGTGAAGGCAAAAGGGCCAACAAGTGCTAAGCATCTCTGGGAACTCCTTCAAGATTGTTGGAAGACCATTTCCGGTGACTACCTCTTGAAGCTCATCAAGAGAATGCCAAGAGTGTGCAAAGCAGTCATCAAAGCAAAAGGTGGCTACTTTGAAGAACCTAGAATATAAGACATATTTTCAGTTGTTTCACACTTTTTTGTTAAGTATATAATTTCACATGTGTTAATTCATAGTTTTGATGCCTTCAGTGTGAATGTACAATTTTCAAAGTCATGAAAATACAGAAAAATCTTTAAATGAGAAGGTGTGTCCAAACTTTTGGTCTGTACTGTACTTCAATCACCAGCAAGTCTCTGGAGAGACTGGGTGTTATTTAAAGGTCCAGCAAGGGTGTGTTAATTAGCTGCAGAAAGTGGAGCTCACCGCTGGGTCCTGGAGAGGGAAGGATGGTGAAAGGATCAAGAAGGTGTCTGCAAGCGACCTTCTACAGCCGGATCCAGAATGACTGTCTGTCACACCCGACACACCCGTGACAGCCCCACCATCGCCAGATCCTCGTTTCTCCCCTCTGTTGCCATGAGGAGATGATTGTAACGCCTCACTGAACACACACTCAGCAAATCAACCAACAATCTAAAGCCCCGATGAGTCCAGCACTTGACTATCCTGGCCATTGCAGTAGACTTTGAATGCATAGTCATGCTGCATTCGAAACAGATGCTCCATTGAATTGTTCATGACTGTGGACTCACGGCTGGAGGTAGGTGACACAGATTCCCTGTTCTGGAGAAAGGATTTAACTAAATGTTAACACCCCCTTTAAATAGCAGCCTGAGACAGTATAGAATGGATTGATAGTTAAACAGTGGACATGTTTTTCTATAATACATGTGTGTAGGTGGAAGCACTTGGTAGTGATGATCTGACTAAGAAACACTGATTTTTTTTAATTCCGGTCACCTTCTTTCTTATATTTGTACGAGCTGCCCAAGCATTACAATCTAAAACCAATTCATCAACCCTAAATCATATATAATATATAGGTAAAGCGGCGATATTATTTCAAGAATCATTAAACATATATGATATCGTGTGCGTTTTAACTGTTCTTAGCACCGAAAGAATGAAACCAGCAGAACCAATTACTCTTCCTTTTACGGCCATTCAGGCCAGAAGCGTGCAAAGATTATTAAACAAATATTAACGTCTTGGATCTGATCTGATAAATACGGACATATCGGAGGGTGGGTACTGCGTGCATTGTTCGCTTTTGGATAAAACTGGGTCACACAGGTAATTATAGTAATTATGTAACTGGATGTAAATATAATTCATGCGACTATGCTTCTTTACCCCACTATGCTTCCCATATATAAAACTTTGTTGCTATATTCACATTAAAGTGATGAAAAGTTAATGACTTGGAAGCTTGGAAAGAATTAAACATTTTTAGAGTTACCGGTACTAATTTTGTGGTGAATGCATAAGATAATGGTTATTTACAAGGCACAGTTCGGTTTCATAGAATTTTAAAAGGAAATCTTTAATAAAACATTTATTGTTACCCTTCTGGATTTAGTTTGGTCTCACAAACAGCGATTATAGTCAATGGATAAAAAAAAAAGATAGAATAAGTCAGCTCTTCCATATGAAGATCTGAGGCACTGAGGATTGTGGTACTGATGATAAGTAGAAAAAAAAAGGAGATTTCAACGTCAAGATCTTCAGTTAAAAATCACACATTTACTTAGATAAGCATTAAAAAATTTGCAACTCCTATACCAGACTTTTCTAGGAAACGCGTATCAGACGGCCGACCTTAGTTATTGCACATCATGAAGATCTTGACACTGGAATCTCCTTTTTTTCTACTAATAGTCAATGGGGTTTGATGTCCATCACGTGAACGATCTTCCATCATTTTCATTGTTCTGCTCCTATGACGGTAACTTTACTACACAAGAACTTATAAAGGGCTTGTCTCATGAAGTACATCAGGAGCGCACCGCTCCTCAGCCTCCGGTTTCCAGTTTGCTGGTGACGGTGCGCTCCTGCTTGCCTGACATTTCAGATCAGCGGCACGTTTGTGACAACGTACAAGAGCTATAGGAAAAAGCTTGGAAGCATTGCAAATGTTTGACCACTGCTGCTAGACGGAAGAGGTACAGTTGAAACCAGAAGTTTCCATACGCTATATAAAAAGACACATCTGTATGTTTTTCTCAATATCTGACATGAAATCAGAATAAACTTTTACAGTTTCAGGTCAATTAGGATTACCATAATTTTTAATATTTGCCAAATGCCAGAATAATGAGAGAGAGAGAGAATGTTTTAAGGCATTTTTATTACTTACTGCAAAGTCAAAAGTTTACATACATTTCATTAGTATTTGGTCCCATTGCCCTTAAACTGAATGACTTGGGTGAAACGTTTGGGATCTCCTTCCACAGCTTCTCACAATAGTTGGTGGGAATTTGGGCCCATTCCTCCTGACAAAACTGGTGTCACTGATCCAGGTTTGTAGGTTGCCTTGCTCGCGGCAGCATTTCAGCTTTGCCCATAAATTTTCAATAGGATTGAGATCAGGGCTTTGTGATGGCAGCTCCAAAACATTGACTTTGTGACCATTTTGGCAGTATGCTTCGGGTCACTGTCCATTTGGAAGACCCATTTCCGCACAAGCTTTACCTTCCTGGCTGATGTCTTGAGATGTTGCTTCAGTATTGCCACATAATCTTCTTTTCTCATGATGCCAACTATTTTGTGAAGTGCACCAGTCACTACTGCAGCAAAACAACCCCACAACATGATGCTGCCACCCCCGTGTTTCACAGTTGGGATGGTGTTCTTAGGCTTCCAAGCTTCTCCCTTTTTCCTCCAAATGTAACGATGGTCATTAAGTCCAAAAAGTAAAATTTTAGTTTCATCAGACCACAGGACATGTCTCCAAAAATTAAGGTATTTGTTCCTGTGTGCATTTGCAAACATTAATCTGGCTTTTTTATGTTTCTTTTGGAGTAATGGCTTCTTCCTGGCAGAGTGGCCTTTCAGCCCATGTTGATACAGTACTCGTTTCACTGTGGATATTCACACAACCTTACCAGCTTCCACCATCATCTTCACAAGGTCTTTAGCTTTTGTCCTTAGGTTGATATGCACATGTCGGACCAAAGCACGTTCATCTTTGGGACACAGGACCAGTCTCCTTCCTGAGCGGTATGATGGTTGGACATTCCCATCTTGTTTGTACTTGCGTATAATTGTTTGTACAGATGAATGAGGCACCTTCAGGTATCTTGAAATTGTACCCAAGGATGAGCCAAACTTGTGCAAGACCACAAGAAGCAGTGAGTTTCAGGTGTGCATTAAAATACATCTACAGGTGTGTCTCTAACTCAGATGTTGCCAAAAAACCTAACAGAAGCTTCCAAACACATGACATCACATGGGCAGTCCAGAATTGTTTAAAGGCATAGTAATCTTAGTGTATGTAAACTTTTGACTTTGATAAAAATGCCTTAAAACATTCTCTCTCTCATATTATTCTAGCATTTGGCAAATATTAAAAATGATGGTAATCCTAATCCTATACAAATCTTATAGAATCCTATAAAAAATCCTATAAAAAGACACATATGCATGTTTTTCTCAATATCTGACATGAAATCAGAATAAACCTTTCCCATTTTAGGTAACTAAAACGGGAAAAGTTTATTCTGATTTTATGTCAGATATTGAGAAAAACATGCATATGTGTCCTTTATATAGTGTATGTAAACTTCTGGTTTCAACTGTAACTGGTAACCTAGACAAAATCATAAACAAAGAAAAAAAATCACTCAGTTCTTGAGAACAGAGGGGATTTTTAATAACAAGTACATTGCAAAGTTGCTTGTTTTTATAGGAACATGGAAATAACCCTTTAACTCTTACATATGCCCTTACTGTCTTTGCACCACTAATCCTTACTCTCCTTCGCTATCCCCAAACCAAATCATCTCCTCTTCCCTCTTACCTCCCAACCTGACCTCATCTGCTAACCTTCTCCTAAACCTCAGATCTATCCTACCAAAACATAAAACAAGCAGGACACTCTCCTTCTCCCACCAGCTCTCCCTCTCTCTGCTTCTCCTCACTGCTGGAGATATCAGAGACAAGGACTCCGGGGGCCATCAGAAGGTAAGTATATATTTATTTTTTATTTTTTAACATTCTTTCGGTCACACTATATAAATCCATGCCGGTTGCATGGATTTATATAGTGTGACCAAGTTGTCAAGCACTTTCCAAGTGATGCTAAAATCGCTTGGAAAGCCCTTGTCAACCCGCATGCAGAAATGCATGTGAAGAACGCTTCACATCCGCATGTCCCTGGCAGGAAAAACGCATGTACAATCCGCATGTACAATCTGCATGTACAATCCGCATGCATTTTTTCTGCCAGGGAGATGCAGAAACGCTCAGGAAAAAATCCAGAGCATTTCTGCATCGCGGGCACATAGCCTAACTGCACAAAATGGTTTAGCACCAGCAGCAGTATGTCAGTGAAACATGTAGAAAGAAAAGTTTATTTTCCTGTAAATCCACAACTCCAAAAATGCATCAAGGCACAAATCCTGGCTCCCCGGAGAAAGTGCACTGATCATTGGGGTCCTGTAACAGAACGCTGATCCTATGGGATTGTGATACCATGACCAAATGACTTTTAGAGTCCCAGGAACAATGGCCCACTGAATAACGGTGCTTAGCAACACACGGACCATAGAGAACAATGAAATACAGTACATGGACCTTTGAGACTCCATATGACGCGCCCCTGGGCCTGTGTCGCGCTGCGTTGCGCACGCGGCAGCTTACCCGGAGCCGGATCTCTTGAGGGTTGTAGTCTCGTGGCGGTGATCCGGTCCGTGCCCAGGGAGTCAGACTAAGTGGCGCTGTATCAGCGGTAGATGATGGACGACTACGCCACCCGTTGAATGCAGCTATGGAGCTGCCGCTGCAGGGCAGACCGCTGAGGCCGGTGGAAGGATGGTGCAGCGTGGATGGTATAACCCCCAACGGGAGGGGTATGGCCTCAGGGCAGCCGACGTGGATGATGGGGGTAGCAGGAACCACTCGGAGACGGTACGGTGTAGTTCAGGGTCTTTACTGGTGACAAAGATAGACCCTCCCGGAGTACTGGCTAGCGATTGGGGCCTGGTCAGTCCTTGAGCAGATGGGATCTCCCCTGGCCAGGCGGAGTTGTAGGCCTCCCAAACTAACGATACTCTTCTGGCTACCTTGCTAGAGGCGGATATAAGTAGCCCACGTCCCTGAGTGTACCGTGTGGTGCTCACCCGTATGGCCGGTGACTCGGGGCCTTCTAGTAGCTTCCGCTCCACGACGGCGGTGCTGGTCCCATGCGTGTGACCGTGCCTTCGGGTTTCTTGGCCAGAGGACCTGAAATCCCCTGCCTGACGGATTCTGCTGCTGGGTAGGAGTTAGTCCCCACAGCCTCGGACTCCGGGTCCGGTAAGAAATCTTCTCAGTCAGGGCGAGCTCTGCAGCTGCCAGCCCCTGACTCCTTGTAACACTGCTCCCACAGAGCTCCTGATGTTTCTTCCTATGCTGCTTCTCTTCTCTACTTCTGGCATGGCCCAGGAGCTGGGCCCAGCCGGAGCCACAGCTCCCTGTCAGCCCTCCTGGCTGAACTCTCCCTCTCCACTCTCTAACCCTGCCTCAGCCCCAGGTTTATACAGGGGAAGTTCTTCCCCTCCCAGGACTGGGCAGGAGGTGTGGCATGCATAGGATTCCTGACCAAGAGACCTCCCACCTGCTCTCAGACATAACATTGCCGTTACTGTGGAAACCAGACCCCTGGGGTGCCACATTCCCCCCTAGTGAAATTTAGTACTCCAGGACTAAACATATTTTTAGAAAAACATAACAAGGTATAACAATAATAATACAATAAGAAAAACACATAAAGGTGGTCACGGCATGTCCGCAACCGGGTGCAGTCTTTGAAGGAAACAAAGGTGTCCATTTCACCAAAACAGGGAGACGTAACCAGGTAGGGGTCTGTCCTGCCCCGAGTCCTTAACAGTCTTTTAGTCCATCCTGGGTTACGCTCCACTAACTGTACAAAGGATTCCCGGTAAATCCACCAAGGACTCCTATAAATTACTAGAAACACATAATTATTTACAGGATATGGCCGCTCTCAGTTCTCGGCCAGTGGGGATAAGGAATGGCTGCTCACAGTCCTCAGCCTGGTTTAAGATAGGGGCACATGGGGAACAATTCACTAATCCCAACGGGGACCATATTTTAATTAGCAGCAGTCCTTGTACCCTTACGGGTAACTATTTACAGCTCTTTATTCACGCTACTTCCCTTCAGTAGCTATGTCCTCTTTGTGCTCCCTCCTGAGGGTAGTCCTCAGACCCGTCCGGGTCCTCTTGGCTTTCCTCGTATTGGTAGTACTGCAGCTCCTCCTCGGTTAGCTGGGTTAGTATCTCTGCGACAGTCCTCCTCCCAGGTGGCCAGGACTTTACCTCCCTTTGGGCTGCCCCGGTTAATTGGGCCACCAGGATGCTCACTTTTTGCTCCTCTGTGAGGGGGTACACCTGGAAGAGGCTATCCAGCTTTTCACTAAAGTCATTCAGGGTATGTGACTCCCCTGAGTATTGGGGTAGCCAGGCTGCTCCCGGGATATAGGGCATGGTAAAAGGCATGACTGCAGCAGCGCTGGCGGGGGTTGAGGCAGTGAAGCTCTCCTCCGTATCCGACATCTTCCTCCCCCCTAGTGGACCGTGGCCTACCTTGCGATGATCCTCTTCCGTAGGCCGCGGCTCCGCAGTGGATCGTCAGGGTTGAGGACCTTCCGTCGCGCTCCTGTGACGTCAGCGTCTGCTGGGCTCCTTCCAGGACCTTACGCGACGTCTGGACGTGAGGCGGGGCTTCAGTTCTCGCGGGCTTTTCGGAGTCCACGCCCCTCTTCTTCCCGCGCGGCGTCTTCAAGATGGCGTCCAACGGCGGGAAAACTCCACGGATGGCGGGAAGAAGGCAGAAGATGGCGCCGGATGGCGGGAAAACTTCGCGGATGGCGGGAAGAAGGTAGAAGATGGCGCCGGATGGCGGGAAACCTCCACGGATGGCGGGAATCTTCACCACTGGTAAGTTTGAACAGTCTTTTTCAGGCACGCAGTACCCGGTGGTTGCGGGCACGAAATCCTGCCGACTACGCCAAAAGTTGACGCGCCCCTGGGCCTGTGTCGCGCTGCGTTGCGCACGCGGGAGCTTACCCGGAGCCGGATCTCTTGAGGGTTGTAGTCTCGTGGCGGTGATCCGGTCCGTGCCCAGGGAGTCAGACTAAGTGGCGCTGTATCAGCGGTAGATGATGGACGACTACGCCACCCGTTGAATGCAGCTATGGAGCTGCCGCTGCAGGGCAGACCGCTGAGGCCGGTGGAAGGATGGTGCAGCGTGGATGGTATAACCCCCAACGGGAGGGGTATGGCCTCAGGGCAGCCGACGTGGATGATGGGGGTAGCAGGAACCACTCGGAGACGGTACGGTGTAGTTCAGGGTCTTTACTGGTGACAAAGATAGACCCTCCCGGAGTACTGGCTAGCGATTGGGGCCTGGTCAGTCCTTGAGCAGATGGGATCTCCCCTGGCCAGGCGGAGTTGTAGGCCTCCCAAACTAACGATACTCTTCTGGCTACCTTGCTAGAGGCGGATATAAGTAGCCCACGTCCCTGAGTGTACCGTGTGGTGCTCACCCGTATGGCCGGTGACTCGGGGCCTTCTAGTAGCTTCCGCTCCACGACGGCGGTGCTGGTCCCATGCGTGTGACCGTGCCTTCGGGTTTCTTGGCCAGAGGACCTGAAATCCCCTGCCTGACGGATTCTGCTGCTGGGTAGGAGTTAGTCCCCACAGCCTCGGACTCCAGGTCCGGTAAGAAATCTCAGTCAGGGCGAGCTCTGCAGCTGCCAGCCCCTGACTCCTTGTAACACTGCTCCCACAGAGCTCCTGATGTTTCTTCCTATGCTGCTTCTCTTCTCTACTTCTGGCATGGCCCAGGAGCTGGGCCCAGCCGGAGCCACAGCTCCCTGTCAGCCCTCCTGGCTGAACTCTCCCTCTCTACTCTCTAACCCTACCTCAGCCCCAGTTTATGTAGGGGAAGTTCTTCCCCTCCCAGGACTGGGCAGGAGGTGTGGCATGCATAGGATTCCTGACCAAGAGACCTCCCACCTGCTCTCAGACATAACATTGCCGTTACTGTGGAAACCAGACCCCTGGGGTGCCACACATACAATGGCACCCGGACAAGGCACATCTACAAGGCGTTTGTATGTGCTCCCCCTGTTTGCATGGATTTCATCTGGATATTCCAGTTTCCTAAAACACTCCAAGAAAATATGCAAACTTGGAGATAAAAGTGGATGTAAAACCTGCGCTGCAGAGGATCCAATATACAATAGGAGACCAGATGCGGTATGGATGCGGTTTTATTTGTGAAAGCGTTTCGAGGTCATCATACGACCTCTTCTTCAAGACAAACTACAATGATAATTATCTAGCAAAAAAGAAGCAAGACAAACATATATCTCATACCCTACCATAATTATATATAAATGTAAAGCAAAATTGCATAATAAATATAGGGTACTTAGTGAACTATTTTTGATCAAAAAAAGTATACAAGCCGTCCCACCAGCGGCAAGGTGACCCTAAATTGGGACGGTACCTATACTGCCTATATTAAAAACCTTACTGTATATCAAAGTTGAAGTAATGCATATAAAAGGGTAGACAAATAGGACCGGGTCCCAACTCCAGACCACCTAGGCCCGTGGTAAGCTACATATATACCAATCAGCTCAACAAAGGGCATGCCACACCCTTAAATTGCACAGAATGCAAACAAGTCAAAAAACCAGACAATGTGAACTGAGGTCTAAGATGGCAGACATACCAGAAACTTGCTTCTTTTTTGCTAGTGTGAACATGCCTCTGTTTCTTGTATGTCTGCCATCTTAGACCTCAGTTCACATTGTCTGGTTTTTTGACTTGTTTGCATTCTGTGCAATTTAAGGGTGTGGCATGCCCTTTGTTGAGCTGATTGGTATATATGTAGCTTACCACGGGCCTAGGTGGTCTGGAGTTGGGACCCGGTCCTATTTGTCTACCCTTTTATATGCATTACTTCAACTTTGATATACAGTAAGGTTTTTAATATAGGCAGTATAGGTACCGTCCCAATTTAGGGTCACCTTGCCGCTGGTGGGACGGCTTGTATACTTTTTTTGATCAAAAATAGTTCACTAAGTACCCTATATTTATTATGCAATTTTGCTTTACATTTATATATAATTATGGTAGGGTATGAGATATATGTTTGTCTTGCTTCTTTTTTGCTAGTGTGAACATGCCTCTGTTTCTTGTATGTCTGCCATCTTAGACCTCAGTTCACATTGTCTGGTTTTTTGACTTGTTTGCATTCTGTGCAATTTAAGGGTGTGGCATGCCCTTTGTTGAGCTGATTGGTATATATGTAGCTTACCACGGGCCTAGGTGGTCTGGAGTTGGGACCCGGTCCTATTTGTCTACCCTTTTATATGCATTACTTCAACTTTGATATACAGTAAGGTTTTTAATATAGGCAGTATAGGTACCGTCCCAATTTAGGGTCACCTTGCCGCTGGTGGGACGGCTTGTATACTTTTTTTGATCAAAAATAGTTCACTAAGTACCCTATATTTATTATGCAATTTTGCTTTACATTTATATATAATTATGGTAGGGTATGAGATATATGTTTGTCTTGCTTCTTTTTTGCTAGTGTGAACATGCCTCTGTTTCTTGTATGTCTGCCATCTTAGACCTCAGTTCACATTGTCTGTTTTTTTGACTTGTTTGCATTCTGTGCAATTTAAGGGTGTGGCATGCCCTTTGTTGAGCTGATTGGTATATATGTAGCTTACCACGGGCCTAGGTGGTCTGGAGTTGGGACCCGGTCCTATTTGTCTACCCTTTTATATGCATTACTTCAACTTTGATATACAGTAAGGTTTTTAATATAGGCAGTATAGGTACCGTCCCAATTTAGGGTCACCTTGCCGCTGGTGGGACGGCTTGTATACTTTTTTTGATCAAAAATAGTTCACTAAGTACCCTATATTTATTATGCAATTTTGCTTTACATTTATATATAATTATGGTAGGGTATGAGATATATGTTTGTCTTGCTTCTTTTTTGCTAGTGTGAACATGCCTCTGTTTCTTGTATGTCTGCCATCTTAGACCTCAGTTCACATTGTCTGGTTTTTTGACTTGTTTGCATTCTGTGCAATTTAAGGGTGTGGCATGCCCTTTGTTGAGCTGATTGGTATATATGTAGCTTACCACGGGCCTAGGTGGTCTGGAGTTGGGACCCGGTCCTATTTGTCTACCCTTTTATATGCATTACTTCAACTTTGATATACAGTAAGGTTTTTAATATAGGCAGTATAGGTACCGTCCCAATTTAGGGTCACCTTGCCGCTGGTGGGACGGCTTGTATACTTTTTTTGATCAAAAATAGTTCACTAAGTACCCTATATTTATTATGCAATTTTGCTTTACATTTATATATAATTATGGTAGGGTATGAGATATATGTTTGTCTTGCTTCTTTTTTGCTAGTGTGAACATGCCTCTGTTTCTTGTATGTCTGCCATCTTAGACCTCAGTTCACATTGTCTGGTTTAATGATAATTATCTACACACTCCAAGAAAATACTAATAGGGGATTTAGAATCTGAGCCCCAATGGGGACAGTGATGACAATTCTATAAAGCGCTGCAGCATATGTTGGTGCTTTATAAGCCAAATTATAAAAGTAAGGGTACATTCACACATGGCAGATTTCATGCAGAAAGTTCTGCACCTAAAACCAGTTCTATTAACTTGCATGAGTTGTTTCTGCAGAAAGTGCATCAATTTTTGCCGTCCCTTTTTAGATGAATCAAGAGTCACAGACATTCTTGCAAAAAAACTGCTGCTTGTGAATATGGCCAAATGGATAAGCATCCAAAAAAAACAAGCACATGGATATTTGCCATGCATGTCAGGAAAAAAAGTTATTTTACTGAAAATAAATGAGCCAAGCAATTGGGGCAAAATGGACATAGATACTTTAAAGGTTGAGTTTGGAATAACAAGCAATGCAATTTTTTTAGCAAAAATCAGAAGAAGATTGAGCAGCAGGAGAAGTCTTTTGTTTCTATTTCCCTTTCATTTCTCTCTTTGGCTAAATAAAAAAAAATAAAAATTGAACCAAAAAACTGCATGAGTGATTACAGTCACGGATCTGCTGATTCCAGCGATTGAATGTAACCAAGTTTAAAAAAATAAACAGGATTTATATTTCAACTTTACACACATTTAATATTAAATATTATTCATGATATCAGGTTTTTAATCACTGCAACTGAAGTAAAAAAAAGCACAGAAACAAATGTCGCTTGCCATCCTCCCTCACTGTAACTCTTTGTTTTATTGCAGAGATTTTTCATTGTTCTGTTTACTTTCTGATTTATCTTTTCAGCAAATGTCCCACATCAGCATTATTCTAAGGTTTATTATTAAATACCAGATCATTTGTGGGTTTTTTTTTTTCCTTGTATAATTATTTAATATGTATTTCCTTTTATTATTAAGATTAATTATGAGCATTGGAATAAAATCTAAAATACCTTGAAGTGTGCATTGTTAATGAAGTGAAAACGGAACCTGCTATTTCAAAGATTAATTAGTCGTTTCTGGTTACTATGCAAATGGACAGTGGTTGCGCCAAATGGGTTATTTACGAGATGTGTTTACTTGGGGTTTCTTGCCCCTTCACAACACTATACTGATCAATGGGCAGATTCAGGACGTAGCAAGAAATATCCTGTGTCAAAACAGTCAGAGTGCTCATGGAAAATACTACAGCGTTCATCAAAGGACCTAAGGTTATGGCAAATCCCAGCAGTTACATATATTGACATAACTGCACTTTTATGCTTGCGTTACATTAGGTTTATGTTCTTGCTTGAAAGATCTCTATAAATTTTTAAAATATTTTTATGACCCTGCCCCCCCATCCTATACTTTTTTTTTGTAAGATATAATGCCATATAACATTTAGGGTCTGGGGCGTTTCTGAGCTGAGCCATTGGTTTAGAGTTGGCTAAACTAGGGAGTGAGATGTAAGGAATCCCCCCATTCATCAGCCTTAACCCCACAAGCGAATATTGACTTTCCTAATTGGGCTCTTAGGTCGGTGCCACTGGAATAGTCACAGGTAACAAATGAGCAACATAGTTGTAATGTGGCTCGGGTCAATAGCCGTGGGCGAGGTACTCATATTTCATGCCCCCCGCCATATGGTTCTGTGTCCCTTTTCCCTTTCGGGGAGCTACTTATGCAAATATGGCCTTTACATAGCTTCTCTGTTTGCCGACGCCTTGGAACTACTGTAATAGTGGGGAAGGGCGTAGCCTTCCCTTGGTACTGAGATAGTTAAAGGAAGTGTTCCTGAAGTCAGACCTCTCTAACTGTGGTAGACCAAGCTAAGGGGGTTAGCTTTAGTGGTCCAATTAGTAGAGTAGAAGGGGAACTTAGTGCCTGATCAAGCCTTGCGTAACATAGAGCTTGTTCCTGGCATAATTCCTTGTGGGCTGCGGTACCTGTAAACAGCCACAAGATGCCACTGTTCTGGGTGCAGATGTCAGGTTGAGTCTGCTAGCAGGGTTACAGACAGGGATGAGTTAATCCTGTGTGATGACAGCTCACTGAGGGTGGGCACATTAGGAAAATCTCTGTTTAGTTTCCAGAATCAGGAAGTGATTCTTCAGTACGAGTTGAGACCGCAAGTTGTTCAGACAGCCTGATTATAGTGGCTGCTAGGGTAGACGGGAGCTCCGTACCCTCAGACAGTGGGATCACCAGTGTGCAAGTCTCCCCACACAAGAGCACGAGTCCTGTCAGCCGGCCGGAGAAACTCATCAAAGGTAGTGAGGACCCGGGGCACTTCTAGTCTGCAGGAAGCAGAGGAAGATAAATAGGACTCCAGGCTAAGACGTGGGGGTGAGATATCGGATCCAGGTCACTGTCAGTATTACAGAAGAGTCTCTTGGGCCAGAGATTAGAGTCACAGAGATGCTTCACTTAAAGAGGGAACCAGGGCGGAAGGAGTTATCAGCGCCTGTGAGAGAGATCATAACCTGTCGGGCCTTATCCATTATATCTGCCTGTAAATATTGTAGATATTCCTCTTCCCCAAGTAAAGTCCAAGTTCTGGTTAAGAACCTCGTGTCCTCTGAATTTATTGCTGCCCTGGTCCCAGAAGAGAAATGCCTGGAGACAGTCGCGATTGGATGGCTTGAAGTAAGTGAAGAGCACTACATACACAGCCACACATCAGAGGGAGGACACGTATTGTCTGTAGGGTGCCATAGCGAGAGGGGGCTACAGCTCGCCCACGACTACCTCGCTGGGGCACCTTACACTACCACCAGGTGTAGTCTCTTCGTCTCGCGTTACCTGCTCCGATTCGTCCCGTTACCTCATCAGCTTGTGAATTCGGGAACAGCTCCTGCCCCAGATCCAGTCTCCGGTAAATCACTCACTCCAACTATCACTTTGCCTTGTTTCTACACTGGATCTCGCTTCACAGTGTGACTGTGGGATTTCAGATGTGCTCCTATTCTGACCCTGAGGCTAGGGGTCCCTGGCTGTCTCTGTCCCAGATTATTCCGGAAGTGGAGATGCCTGAGCCTCGTTCCTTCCTATGCTCCTAAGTATCTCTAATCTGTACAGTGTATGGGGAAATACAAAACAAGACAGACAGGGCAGAAACGGGAGCACAATCACACAACACACTCTCAGGGAAATACACAAAGGGACATGAAGTGCACAGCCTGAGAGGCAACAAAGTAAAGACATCTAGGGGCAAAGGAAAGGTCAAGCAAACACTACTTTGCAATAACCACAAATAACCAAGAAGTGTCCAATTCTCCAGACCAGGATAGAGAACCATTGCTGGCATTACCTGAACAGTGGAGGCAGCTTAAATTAGGAAAGAGCAGACACAACTGGTTCTCCCGCAGCATGTGACCACAGGCAATAAACAAGTCGCACTCTGCTGACCATAGCTATATATGGAGTCACAAGGAGGAGTGTCTGGATCTTCAGAATCCATAGACCCAGACGCCGCCATGACAGTTGGAGATGTTTGAGAAAATCTCCTTGTGACACGCCTCTCACTTCAGGGACACCCAATTCACGAGGTTCTATTCACTGGTCAGACCATAGGTCTGTTTATATTGCATGCTGGGCCCTATCTGCCTTCTTAACAGTAAACGCTCTGTCCCTTTACTTTAGCCCCTCCCACTCTGGGCTAGTCCCAACCATTAACCCTAACTGTCCCTATTAACTCCCTACTGCTGGGCAGAACACAACTCTATTACTAATAACATATGTCACTAAGCACCTTAAAAATTCAAATGCATTATAACAATACACGTGTCTTCAAGGGGGAACGTGGGCAACACTGCCATTTTCTTACATAGCCAGTAACGGAGCCAAGGGTCTTTACTAAGAGAGCATTCAGGATGCAACAGGCCAGAGGACTATAGGGGAGCACCGACAGGAGGCAACTAGGATTCTGAACCGGGAGCAGAGCAAGTGGTCCAAGTGGATCATCTAGCAGCTATATCCAGGCACAAGGTCAAGGAGAGGAGCAAAAGAATGAAACAAAGCAATATTACAACTACAATCTGCAGGCTAGGCTGATTCCTGCCATTGGCCATAGTTATGATAGGTATAGCAAGGTCGGAGTGGGACCAGAGAAGAAGAAATTTGGTTGCTTTGCAAGTGAATGTGACCACTGGCTGGAGCCACAGACACTCATCTGGTCTAGATGCTTGAGCACAGCAATCTACAGGGTCATTACTAAGACCATTTAAGACAACTGTTTGTTTTCTCCCCATTCCCATTTCTTGTAGAAGGAAGAAAAATAACCCATAACCTGCCTGCTGTTCGCTAACATATTAGTGGTTATGGAAAAAAAAGAAGCCATTCTCAGGTTTACTGATCCTAAAAGTAAAAAACAATGGGAACAACCGACGTTACATAATTAGTACGGCTGACAAAAGACACAAGTCCATCAAGTTCAATTGAGAGATGGGAAGGAATAAAAGATACAAGTATAATGCATGGTTCAGTCTGCTCTAAAGAGCACGTTTTTCCCTCTTGATCCCAAATGTCGCTCAACTGGATCAACATTCAGGAAAGGAATTTTATACTTACAAATAAATATTTATTATTTTCTTCTAAAAAAAAAAGCATCTAAGCCATTTGTGGAACCATTGATGGTTCCCGTTGTGACTTGCTCCGGAGGTTCGTCAGCTCCTCAGATTAATAGTTCTCAAGATAAATCAGACTCGTCTCATGTGGAGATTGAACTTTTTTTCTCCAGACGGAGGGAACGTCTTTCGAGGGCATTTACATTCAACAGCTTTTTGACCATACTTAGTGTATTGGCCATTTATGTACTTGTACTCATGTCCCCATTAGACGTCTCTTCTCAAGACTAAATAAATGTAATTATTATAATCTTTCCTCATAACTTTTTACAACTTTATGGCTCTTCTTTGTACGTCCTTTCTCTGAACTGTCGTCAGAACTGAACTGCATATTCCAGAGGCTTTGTAAAGTCATAGAGTTACATCGTTGTCCCGCGAGGTCCACGCCTTTTATAACACGATAATATCATGCTGGCTTAGAAGCCGCTGATTGACATTGTTTGCTGTTATTTAGTCTGTGATCAACAAGTACACCCAGATCATTCCCTATAAATGACTCCTGTGTTTACTCCACCTAGAACATATGGTGCTGGTAGGATATTAATTGAACCTTATCTGCCAAGTGGATACCCAAACCCTCAGTTTGTCCAAGTCCACTTGTAACTTGTAAACATCCTCCATAGACTGCGCTATACTACATAGCTTCTGCAAAAGTGAAAAAACAACAGTATTAATAGAGTCTTCTATATCATAAATGAATAAGTTAGTACCTGAAACTGAACATTGAGGGTCACAACTTATATCCGGAGACCATTCAAAGTAGCAGTCATCCACCACAACTCTCGGGTGCGCTCTTTGAGGTTTGTAATTGGATCAAAAACTGTCTCAAAGAGGTTGTCCACTACTTTTTATGTTGATGACCTACCCTAAAGATAGGTCATCAATGTCTGATTGGCCAGGGTCTGACACCTGGCACCCCCCGGCGGTCAGCTGTTACCGGTGTCGAAGTACTCACTTGCCGTAGTGGCTTGGTACTACACATCCGAAAACTTATTCAAATCAATAAGAGGTGGACGTGTAGTACCCTGCAGCAGCCAATATCAGAAGAAAGGCAGCTCCGCAAGTGAGCACTTCCAGGCGGCGGCCGCAGCCGACTCCGATGACAGTTGATCGGCGGGGATGCCGGGTGTCAGACCCTGGCTGATCAGATATTGATGACCTAAACTAAGGATACGAGGAAGGAGGTTGTCACGCTGGAAACATGAAAGAAACAGTTACAGTAGAATTGAAACGGTGGGTGCTGTACCTGCTGGTGATTTCATCCAATACGGAAGTAACAAAGGGCGATTTCCTGCACAACCATCCAGGTATAAAATTAGAATTTTATTGAAAAGGTTAATGTTTAAAAAACAGAAACCTGACATGTTTCTGGCATACCAAGACGCCCTTAATCATAGGATATCACATGAGGCAAATGGGTGAGACTATATACAAATAGGGAACCAATCCCCATTAAGAGAATGGATGACATTGAGAAACCATCATCAGTGCTCGTACAAGGAAAGAATTATAGAATACCATCATTGATACATAAGTATTATTGGCATATATCACAGCAATAACAGCAATATACAAGAACTAATAAATATAAAAATGTTCATTTTTGTAATTCATACTTAGTATCTGAAGTTAGAATCCAAAACGCCTCCCACAATGCTAGTTGCTTTTGCCAATTCCCACCCCTTGTCGGGAAGGGAACTCTTTCTATACCAAAAAAAAAAAGAAGTTCGACAGATCCCCCTTATGTATAACAGCAAAATGTTTTGCAGCTCCTGAATAACCATGATTATTATCTTCGTTATAGCGTAGGGTAGGTCATCAATGTAAAAGTAGTGGACAACCACTTTCTCACAACCTGAGAAAGTGGCAAAGTCCAAAAACACTTTATGCCCAGCTACCCAAACTTCTACTCAGTTCCTCATAAAGCAAAACAGGTGGCTTTGATAACCTCTATCCTTAGTAAAATTGTGCTGGTTATCACTTAATGTTGAAACCTGACTTTCCATTGGTGTAACAGCGGAAGAAACATCATTGTGATTTGTAAATTACAACTATATAATAAGATTTGAGAGGCCAGAGATCGTTATTTTCCTCAGTTGCACACAGCCCTTAGTATACATTAATGACCAATTGAGCTTACTACATTCGCTTTCATTTTTTTACAAACAGATTTTCTAATTTAAAAAGTTGCGTAAAAAAAAAAAAGTATGAAATAAAAATACATTAATCTATTTTTCTAACACCAAGTTAACAAATAATGACTTGGGCTTTTCAGATGTTTAATCTTTGCAAATATTCAGTCAACTTTCTGATCCTTACAGAAGATTACTGAGCAGATCATCCAGGCTCTGGGATAGTTTGTGCCTTTTGATACAGCAATCAGAAAACATGTCCCCTTGTGTATATGACATACATAAAACATAAAAAGGAACAGACGAAAGACAGAAAGAAAGAAAGAAAGAAAGATACAATCTATATCTGTGTTTAAGGTTTTACTTCTTAGGAAGAAAAAAGTTTCTTCTAAAACTTTTAAAGGTGTTATGAAACCTTTATAGCAAATAGGACTTTTGTTTGTCCTAGATCTAAGTTGCTATTGTCCAATGGTTATGTGCTCCGATAATCTCCTAAATAGAGATGAACGGTTCGATCTGTGGAGGATCGACTTCGAGAGAAATTTCCTGAAAGTCGCATGTCCCCACAAATTCGAAAACTCTGCAATTCGATTAATGAGGATCGGCCCTCCCAAAAAAGCCAAGCGGCCTTTCACATGAAGACATCAGGTGCAGTCAAGCAGGACGGAGCAGGGCATCTACATAGCATCCCATGATGGGTGTCTCAGTCGGACCTTGTCCTGCCTCTGCCCTTATTCACATTGAGGTCCTTTGACACAAGGTAAGGTTTTAATACTAGAGACAGACTAGAACCGCCCCGATGGGTACACCTTCTCGTGGTGGGATGGTTTTTATGCTTTCTTGATTGAAATAACGTTAACTAAGTACCCCATGTTATTTACATGTATTATTATTATACAGTACAGACCAAAAGTTTGGACACACCTTCTCATTTAAAGATTTTTCTGTATTTTCATGACTATGAAAATTGTACATTCACACTGAAGGCATCAAAACTATGAATTAACACATGTGGAATTATATACTTAACAAAAAAGTGTGAAACAACTGAAAATATGTCTTATATTCTAGATTCTTCACAGTAGCCACCTTTTGCTTTGATGACTGCTTTGCACACTCTTGGCATTCTCTTGATGAGCTTCAAGAGGTAGGTTGTAGGCTGCAGGTTGTAGGTTTGTCGGAAGACGTGGGTCTTCAGCTTCCTTTTGAAGGTTTCCACAGTAGATGAGATGCAACAGTAGATCTCGGAGTGTCCTTCTGTTGCAGCGATCGGCTCATTCTCTTGATTCTCCATTTTCTGTACCTGCTCCTCAGACAGTGAAGAGTGAGCTAACTATGATTTTAACTCAAAGAAGTGAATTTTATTAAAATTGAAATAAATAAAATGAACATGGATATAAATATTATATATTTTTATAAAACCATTAAAGCATATATTAGAACATGAGGAGCAACCCATTCAATAATTTTAAAATTATTTACAGATATAATTCTAGGTCATTTGAACCTGTATAAACCCACTAGCACAATCGTTAATTGTACCAATCTATTGCTCTACAGGTAGCAATCCACTCACTTTTTTTTTTCTTTCCCTTTTCACTACCAGTTCGCATCCCAAGTAGTATGTCACGTCGATACTAACATATTTTATTTATTTAATTATTTGGGTTTTGGCAGATTTTGAACATAGGTTCATTTTCCCTACCTAGTAGAAAATACTTGAAATTTGCATATCTTCAGATGATCTGTTCTAAATATGTGGCGGTAATAGACATGTGATTGCACACATCCCCTCCCTCTGTTCTTTGATGGCTTTTTTTATTCCCCCCCTCCCCTTGTATTTATACCATGTATGTTGATTACCCCGTTGTTATGTATGGTTGTCCTGAGGAAGGAGTCGGTGGACTCTGAAACGCGTAGACAATAAACCTACATTTTTATCCATACTAATGGTTTGTAGTGACTCCAGAGAGTGCAGAAACAACTTCCTTTCCCAGCATCTATATTTGGCGGTAGATGTCTTTTTGACCTTAAGAAGGTAGGTCAGTGGTGTGGCTATCATGGTGAAATTCGGGATACACAGCTGAAAACATCCCACCATTCTCAGAAATGCCCAAACCTGATCCTTGGAGACCGGTTTTGGCCAATTGTGGACTGCCTATTCACTTGCAGCCTTACTTTGCTTTTTCCAACGATGTAGCCCAGGTATTTCCCCTTCTTTTTCCGATGGCACACTTCTTAGGGTTTATGGTAAACCCCCCTTTTCTCAGCACATCCAGCACAGCCTGGACCTTCTGCAGATGATTTCCCCAATCTGCGCTGAATATCACAATATCGTCGAGGTAAGCTGCGGTGTACTTTTTGTGAGAGGTTAAGATCTGGTCTATAGCCCTCCGGAAGTTAGTTGGGTCTCTTTGCAGTCCAAATGGATTCTGGTATACTGGAAACAACAGTCAGGTGTAAAAGAGGCCGTCTTCTTCTTGGCACTTTGAGATAGAAGGATTTGCCAGTAACCTTTTATTAGGTCCAGAGAGGTGATGTATCTGGTAACCCCAGCTGTGATATGGATTCATCTTGACGGGGTATCGGATATGCGTCAAATTTAGCCCCTTCCTTTGAAATCCCCTTGTGGTGGGCTTCGGGGATTCTATATGGCTTTTGGTTCACCTGCACAAGTGGTTCCATCAGGATTCCACGTTCACCAACCTTGACAACCCCGAAAATAGGTCCTGGTTCCGCTGAAGCAGTTCTCTGCACGGTTGTTTCTGGGCCGATGACTGTCTCTGCCACAGTGACATCCTTAGTATCCTCTTCTGGTCTGTCCAGCCAACATGGAGTTTCAAACTGGTTTCTCTGTGGTCCTGTCTTGATGGATAGAGGCACGAGAGAATTTTGGAAGGGAGAGGTGGTAGTGGTTACCTGGCAGGTGGGACAGGAATTGCAATATCTTAGGATTTCACGGTGACATCTGAGCCAATAGTACCTCCGCATGACCCGTTCTTGAATTTTGTCCACCCCCAGATGGCCACCCAAGACATTTGAATTAGCCCTGTCCAACACCCTTTGTCTATTGGGTCCTGGTACCAATAATTGCTCCACTATCTCCTCCCTCACCTTAGTAACCCGGTACAACAAGTCTCCACTCAACATGAAATGGGGAAACCTAGTGTCAGCCCCCGACTCCTGTGTTATAGCGTTTATAACCGTTACCTTATTGAACGCTTCTTTTAGAGATAGGTCCTATTATTGGGTGGACCCAAATTTTTCTCTGGACACCCCTATTTCAGGAATGACCTGAAACCAGTCAGATTCTCAGATTGGTGAGACTTTTTTTTTTTAGGGACAACCATTTCTTACCCGAGTAATCAAGGTCTCCACTCCTCCCCCACAAGTCCCAAAACAACGCAAAGTCCCAGCGTATGATAATTTGGTGCAACAAATCAGGGACCACGCCAAACTCATGGGACTCAGTACCTCTGGCCATTTTAATGACCACTCTGGCCACTGGATAGTCTTTAGCATCCCCGTGAATGCAGCAGACGCCAACTTTCTTCCAAGAGATTAGAGAGGGAGTGTAGCCCTCACGAGGGTCACTAAACTTTCTGAGGCTAGTAGTCCAGTCATTTGCAGGCCATTCACTTTTACAGGACAAGCTTGGGGCCCCTTTCCGTGTGGACATGTGGCACCCCAGGAGTCCGGTTGCCACAGTGGCATTGCCTTCCTCACAAGAGGTGATGCCATGCCTGGAAGCAAGCAGGGGTCCCCTAGTCAGGTATACTAACATGCAACACATTCCTGGCTCCAGACCAGCAATGGGAGCTCCTCCCCTTAGCAACTGGAATCTGGAGGCGGGGTTAGTTATACTTAGTGAGAGGAGTTGAAGTCAGGACGTTGACGAGGAAAGACCTAGGGAGCGGAGCTGCGTGGAAGTTCACCCCTGAGGATAGGAGCACGGAAGAACCAGACACCGGAGTCCGAGGTTGTGGGGCACCGAAGGCCCAGCAGCAGAAACCAGAGGGCAGGATACTGCAGGTCTCCTGGCCCCATCAGACGCCCGGAGGTTTAGCAGCACTGCAGGGCACAGCACCGCCACGTGGGAGCGACGCATCAGCAAGGCCCGAGCTGCCTGCCATACGGGTGAGCACAAGGATGTTGTACTCAGGGACGAGGGCCACAGCACAGCTACAAGCAGCAGGGCCAGAGAGATTAGTGCAAAAGGGAAGGCCTACAACTCCACCTGGAGAGGTGGATTCCTTACTTGCTTCCAGACTGCCCGGACTTCCACTTCTAGCCAGCACCCGTGACCCGGTCTGCCTAATCACCGCAAGTAAACATAAGAGGAAACCACCATTGAGTTGTGGACTGATTATTAACTGTGCCATCACCCCTGCACTACACCGTCCAGCATCATCTACTTCACTACAACATCCACACTGCCCTGGAGCTAAGCTCTACCTGTGGAGAGCCAAACCAACTCTGCTGTATTAAACACCAGCTTCAGAGGACCTGCGCTGCAGCGGCGGCTACCTACAGCCGCATACCACAGGTGGCGTCACGTATTGCATACATAAAAAAAACTATAAAATTCCCCTTTTTACTGACCGCCCTGGGTCACGGACCGGGTCACCGCCACTGTGACATCTCCCCTAGCACCGTCCGGCCTGGAATCGAGTACCCCACGGCCCAGGGGGCGCGTCAATTTGGCGTCACTAACAGGATTCACGAAGCCCGGTATAACCGGGTCCTGTGTGCCATAGAGTTTACTAAATGGTGTTATCACGTGGTTTGCAGGCCGAGGGGAAGCAAGAAGCCCCGATCCGGAACCGCCGGGTAAGAGATCCTTCCGCCTGCAGAGCAGCATACTGGTACGTCAGAAGATGCCCAGGACCTGGCTGAGGTTCACTAGGGGGAGAGGAAGATGTCCAGCATGGGAGAGGATTCAGCCGCGGGTGCGGCCGCAGCCACTGTAATGCCGTTATCAATGCCATATATACCAGGGGCGGCGTGGTTGCCCCAGTACTCAGGGGAGTCGCACACCCTGAACGACTTTTAGGTTGAGACTGCGCAGTTAGTTTAAAGTATACCCCCTGTCTGAGGAACAAAAAGTCAGCATCCTCATAGGCCAACTAATCGGTGCAGCCCAAAGAGAGGTGAAGTCCTGGCCGGGCAGGGACAAAGGCACTGTCAAGGAAATACTGGCCCGATTGAAGGATACCTTTGACACCCGCACCGCGGCAGAAATAAAGATGAAGTTCTATGGGTGTAAACAGAGGGTGCCGGACAGTGTAAGGGACTATGCTCTAAACCTGCAGGAGGCACTGCGAGCCATCAAACAGGTAGACCCCGACAGTGTGCGAGATGAGGACAGATTGCTAACTGAGCAGTTTATTGAGGGACTCTTGTCTAACGCTCACCGGACACAGCTGCGCATTATGGCTCTGCAAAACCCTGATCTGGACTTTGCACAATTTAAAGACAGAGCCATCCGGGTGCTGCGAGAATCAATCCCAAGTGGCACTGCATCCCTCCGGCGTCCAGCTATCACATACCACCAGGAGGTGGAGTCCTTTTCCCCAGCACCTGTGGAGGCTGACGCGCAGACTCTAGATAATGATCCATCTGCAGACCTGCGCCTTCAGGTCTAGGAGCTGACCAAAAGTGTGGCTGGCTTAGCCAAAACCATGCAGACCATGCAAGTGTCTCCAAAGGAAAAGATCCAGCTGGCTTCCAGTCCAGATGACGTCCCGTGGCGGCGACAGAGAAGAATTCCACCGACCAGAGGGAGGAACAGCGATCGCTACGACCAGGACGGACAACCCATTTGCCGCCGCTGTCAAAAGGCGGGACACTACGCAAGATTCTGTAATTTAAACGAGCAACCCCTGGGGCAGAGGGCCAACCCCCAAGAGTAAGACAACCAGGCCCACAAAGCTGGCGAGACAAGTACGTGGGAGGACGACTGGTCCTACCTGTCGTGCTTGATGGCATCCCGATGAACGCACTGCTGGAGACTGGGTCCCAGGTGACAACAATGCCATATATCCTTTATAAACAATACTGGACTGATTCAGACATTACCCGCTGTCCAGATGAACATCTTAGGATCTATGCCAGCAATGGTCAGCCCTTGCCTCAGGTGGGGTATAAAGAGATTACCATAAAAGTTGGCAAAGTAGAACTGCCATCACAAGGAATGATTATTGTTGATATTGATCACCGAGAAAGTCCTCCTATGATAACCTTAGGCACCAATGTGATAGAAAATTGTCTTGGAGAAATTATTCTTTTGTTGCAACAGGTCTCAGAGACTGCCAGTTCCAGTCAGCAGCGGGTTCTGCAGAAGGAAATCAGAGCCTTGATGAGAAGACAACAGGTAGAGCTGTCTGGTGGAGAAGTTGGCAGTGTCAGGATGAGTGATCCATTCCCCATTACAATGCCCCCTAGGAGTGAAATGATAATATGGTGTCGGGCAGTAATAGGTCTCAGGGGTCTAGATTATCAGGCCCTAGAAGAACCCTCGTACTCTGACAGTAGGCCCACCATCTTGACAGCCAGGGGGGTAGTCGATGTCCGCAAGGGGAGAGTACCGATACGCATCCTGAATTGTGGGGAGAAAGAGGTCCATTTACCCCGGTATGCTACCCTTGCTAAGCTGTTCACTAAGACAACCATAAGGTAAAAGCCCCCTAAAAAATTCCTTTTAATAGTAAATTCTAAAAAGGACTGTAGGCAATCCATAGACAAACAACAAAGATACTGATAATAATAGGACATCAAAGATAAGGTAATACACCAAAAAAGGTGGGAATACAGATTCATTCTGTCCCTATTCTGTCCCTAATTTCTTTCCCTTCCTAGCAGCGGAGGTTGGCACCCTAATTTGTACTTCGTGGCGCCCCCGCTCAACGTCGGTGTCCCTAATGTCCCTACAAAAACCCTTACTTAAATAAACCAAAACTACAATGGTGAAAAAGGGTAAGAAAAGAAGTGAAGGTATAGATAAAGAAGCCGATAAACCTTACTCCCCAGTTATAGATGGTCAAACACATATAGTAGGATATATATCAGTGCTCATAAATTTAGGAGCACAATCTATTCCCTGCCACAGCCAGATCCATCAATTTATAGCCAGAACAGTTGATCAGTTTGTAGACACATACTTAACATACTTGTACTTAGCATTGGCTGTCTAGCTAAATATGGTCCCACATGTACAAGATCACACATCTATAACATAATGTCAAAACTAAATTTTCTGACAAAGACATGGCAATCAAACATAGATATTCATTAGTAAGTAAAAAATGACACTCATTATCGATAATCCCTGGTCCCTTACAGACAGTTAGAGATAACAGTCACAAATAAATATTCATTTATAAATAGAAAGTAACACTTATCGTTCGTAGTCCCTAGTCCCAAGGCGTTTCCACCAGGGTTCATCAGGGGACCTGGGGAGGACATCAATCCCTCTCCCCAGATTGCCAGTCAATGCTGCATGTATAAGAATTTGACCGTATACCCTCCTTATATCAAAGAAACGTGACCCCCACAGATGTTATTAACTAACATAGCACATGTCTTGCTGCCATAGTATACATATCCGGCGTCTGCAACCGGATACAGGTCCGTGAACCGCACGTGGAACGCACAGATCCAGAATTGACGCTGAGGCCTTATATAGTAGCATTCGACATGAGGTGGGTCTAGCAGCTGCTGAATATTATCTGAAAAGTAGAGGGACGCATTTGGGGCCACACAACAAATTCCTCTTTGAACTCTTGGATTTTGTCCTGCGACACAATTTCTTCCTGTACAATGGGAAATATTACCACCAACTCAGAGGCACAGCGATGGGGAGCCCGTGTGCCCCCACTTACGCCAATTTGCTCCTGGGTTGGTGGGAAGATACTATTGTGTTTAGGGACGAGGATGTCATCTGGGCCCCATGAATCCTTTTCTGGGGTAGATATATTGACGACATCCTTGTCTTATGGGCAGGGGACTAGATATATTTTCGGACTTTTGTAGCACATCTGAATATGAACCTAATTGGACTATCCTTTACATGTGAGGTGGGAGTGGAAGAGATCTCCTTCCTTGACCTAAAGATCTCGAGAAATGGTGATGGTACTTTAAAAACTTCACTGTATCGCAAACCTTCTGCGACCAATAGCCTTTTAGATTGGAGGAGTTTCGATCCTCCACCTTTAAAAAGAGGCATACCTAAGGAACAGTTCCTTAGGGTGCGGAGGAACTGCTCCTCGTGGAATGATTTCCAGTCCGAGTCGTGAGATTTGTCTCACAGGTTTCGGAGTAGGGGATACCCTGAAGGAGTTATAGACAAGGCATATCAACATGCTAGGAAAATAGATAGATCATCTCTCCTCACCCCTAGAGACAGATCTAGCTCTGAATCTATTACACGATTGATAGGGACCTATGATGATGAGTCAAATAAAGTTATGGGTATTCTTGAAGAACACTGGGGGATCCTCTGAGCAGATCCGGATGTGGCAGGTTTGGTCTCTGAAACACCTTCAGTTACATTTAGGAGGGGGAGATCTGTAAAAGAATTAGTTGTTCACAGCCACTTCACTCCACAGAGGAAGGACACCACATGGCTACGGAATAGGTCCAAGGGTATGTTTATATGTGGTCATTGCTCTTTTTGTAAATTTGTTACACCATCAAAAAACTGGCCAAGACCCTTCACTATCAAGGAAGTGTGGCAGTTCCTCAGGCTGGTAGGCTACTACAGGAGATTCATCAAAGGTTTCACCAAGAAAGCGGCACCCATGCAGGACCTCTTAGTGGGCCAGTCCAAGAAGGCCAAGAACCCGAAACCTCCGTTCAAATGGGGTAAACCAGAAGACGAATCTTTCATTCGACTGAAAATGGCTCTTACTGGAGACGAAGTCCTGGCCTACCCCGACTATGGCCAACCATTTATACTCCATACGGATGCCAGCAACGTGGGATTGGGAGTGGTGCTGTCCCAGGTACAGCAGGGCAGAGAGAGAGTGATTGCCTACGCCAGCAGGAGTCTCCGTCCTACGGAAAGGAACCCCGACAACTATATTTCCTTCAAGTTGGAGTTTTTAGCCATAGTCTGGGCTGTAACAGAGTGCTTCAAACATTACCTTGCCTCCTTCAGATTTACAGTCTTCACGGATAATAACCCACTGACGCACGTGGAGACTGCGAAGCTTGGTGCCCTCGAGCAACGATGGATGGCCCGACTATTTAACTACGAGTTTACCATCAAGTATCGGGCGGGGCATAAAAATACTCATGCTGATGCGCTGTCCAGGATGCCCAACTGGCCAGATGGGAGAGAAGACCCAGAAGAGCTGGAGGAGATAGAACTACCCGCTTTCTATCGTCACGGGGTGACCCAGTGCTCCCACTGCGTGAGGGACAAGCGCTCCGCCAACAGAGAGGCCACGTTCAACCCATTGCCCCACCACGGATGGGCAGAGACGCAGGATAGCGACCCAGCTGTCCGCCTGGTAAAGGAGTTGCTGACACAAGCTGACTCGCACCCTGATCCAGATGCTCCACAGGAGACCCAACAATTGTGGAAGGAGAAGGGCAAACTGTTCATCCATGAGGGAAAGCTGTGTCAAAGAAGTATAAACTCCCGGACACACAAACTGGTCTGGCAGGTGGTAGTCCCGAGGCGGGATTCGCCAATGGTCTTAGAAGCGTACCACGATGGAGCAGGACACTTCGGGTGGAAGAAGTTGGAAGTCCTGCTATGTGAGCGATTCTACTGGGTTGGCATGAGGAAAGCAATCGAGAGATGGTGTCGAGAATGTGGTCCATGCAACCTGAGATGGAAAGACCGTGATAGCCAGAGGGCTCCCCAGCAGCCCATAGCCGGTCAGGCTATGTCTACGCTCTCACCATAGTAGACCACTACTCCAGGTTCTTGGTAGTAGTGCCAGTGAAAGACCAGACAGCTCAGACGGCAGCCAAAGCGTTCCAACAGCACTTTTGTCACAAGCATGGTTATCCTGAACGGGTGCTTACCGACCAAGGTCCAGCCTTTGAAGCAGAGGTGTTCCAGGAATTCTGTAACTTTTACGGCTGCAGGAAAATAAGGACGATGCCGTATCATCCCCAGACCAACGGGTTGTGTGAGAAGATTAACCAGGTGGTAATAGACCTGTTGAAGACGTTGCCCCTTGTAGAACGTAGCCTGTGGCCAGAGAAGTTACCAGATTTGGTGGACCTATATAACCACATCCCGGTGAACTCCACCAACTGTACACCCGCTTACCTGATGAGAGCAAGACCTGGTAAGCTTCCCATTGACTTAGACTTGGGAGTTTTAACACCAGAGACGACATCACCAGATGCAGATTGGGATAAGGAGCGGCAACAACAATACCGCAAGGTGCAAGAATGTGTGGAGAGAAGTTTGTCCCAGGCGAGACAGAAGCAGGAGAAAACTTACAATCAGCACACCCCTGCAGTTCCCTTGTCAACCGGAGAACAAGTACTCAAAAGGAAGAGATAAGTCCACAAATTAGATGACCAGTGGGAGGATGAGCCATACACTGTCCTGCCCTGAAATTATGATAACACCAAGGTGTGCCTCAACAGCAAAGATGGAGGGGAAACTTCAGCGGCAGTCTCAAGAGACCACTTGAAGATATGTCCTGAACAGTTGAAACACAAAGAAGAAGACCAAGACAGCCCTCAGCCCACAGAAGAGGTGGAAGAAACGGTCCAGACAGGTCTTGGACGCAGGTGCACAGAGCAATTGTGGTACCTGTCCTGACCTTTCTCCAAGCGGCCTCACCGGAAGCTGCAGAGGTTCCAGAACATCTGGAAGACCAGTCGGCCCCAGAGACAGATGCTTCATCAGCAGCAGATCAGGAGAATCTACCCTCTGCTAGCAGTGAACCTGTCGTACCCAGGGTGAGTCAAAGAATTCGTAGGAGATTACCCAGCCTACCAGTGTTACCTCAGACTACCCGTAGTGTAGTTCACACTGAACCCACCACACCAGGGGTAGACACTAGGGACCAGGGTAGGTCAGTGACAACAAATGTACTACATAGATCGACCCGGAGTACAAAAGGTCAGCTCCCTGCCCGCTGGAGGAACTAAAGTGTAAGAGAACTAAAGAGTATGTTATAAATAGTAGTAATCGTTAAATAATGCTAGAAATATATATATTTGTTAAATTTATGGACAATTGGACCACAGGACTAGGTGTGGTCAGGACAATGTTGGATATAGTTATTAATTGGTCTAGAAAATATACCGCAGGCGTGGCTGAAGACCAGGCCCAACGAAAGAGTGCCCTGAAGCCACGCCCAGGGACGATACACAAAGTGGGTTGATGCGGTTCCCTCCAGCCAAATTGCAGTTATCCGGATTGTGGTGTAAAGACTAAGCGCCGCAATGACTGTTTCCAATTCTAGTTTGGTTTTTATAATTTTTCACTTTGTACATTGTTTGTAATGTGGATTGTTATTGTTAATTTTAAAAGGTATCCTCAGTCCGGGAGTACTGAAGTTAACTAGGGGGGAATGTGGCAGCCCAGGAGTCCGGTTGCCACAGTGGCATTGCCTCCCTCACAAGAGGTGATGCCATGCCTGGAAGCAAGCAGGGGTTCCCTAGTCAGGTATACTAACATGCAACACATTCCTGGCTCCAGACCAGCAAGGGGAGCTCCTCCCCTTAGCAACTGGGATCTGGAGGCGAGGTTAGTTAGATTTAGTGAGAGGAGTTGAAGTCAGGACGTCGACGAGGAAAGACCTAGGGAGTGGAGCTGCACGGCAGTTCACCCCTGAGGATAGGAGCACGGAAGAACCGGACATCGGAGTCCGAGGTTGTGGGGCACAGAAGGCCCAGCAGCAGAAACCGAAGGGCAGGAGACTGCAGGTCTCCTGGCCCCACCAGACGCCCGGAGGCTTAGCAGCACCGCAAGGCCCAGCACCGCCACGTGGGAGCGACGCATCAGCAAGGCCCAAGCTGCCTGCCATACGGTTGAGCACAAGGACGTTGTACTCAGGGACGAGGGCCACAGCACAGCTACAAGCAGCAGGGCCAGAGAGATTAGTGCAAAAGGGAAGGCCTACAACTCCACCTGCATCATCACCCCTGCACTACACCGCCCAGCATCATCTACTTCACTACAACATCCACACTGCCCTGGAGCTAAGCTCTACCTGTGGAGAGCCAAACCAACTCTGCTGCATTAAACACCAGTTTCAGAGGACCTGAGCTGCAGCGGCGGCTACCTATAGCCACATACCACAGGTGGCGTCACGAATTGCATACATAAAAAAACTATAAAATTCCCCTTTTTACTGACCGCCCTGGGTCATGGACTGGGTCACCGCCACTGTGACATCTCCCCTAGCAACGACTGGCCCGGCACCGAGTACCCCACGGCCCAGGGGGCACATCAGACAGTCCACACTGTAAGCTAGATATGTGTAGAAGGAACAATGGGCTGCTATATGACCTGGGCCGTGACATCTCCAGAAAATGATATCCGCTGATGAGGGCCTTGGCATGACCTCTGCCGCCCCCTTGGACTTTTGACACCCCAAACACCTTTTTAACCTTCGCCCCATGTATGGAATGTGTTGCCTCCGTACGGACCTCTCGACCCCGATACCTTTCGACCAGCCCGACCAATTCATCGGCGTTCCGGGGATCTCCCTGGGCAACCCAAGTCTGCTTCAGTCTCAGAAGGGAGTGCACAAACCGGTCCATTACAACTCGCTCCACCATATGCGCTGGGGTAGAGGACTCCGGCTGTAACTACTTTTGGATGAGGTGCAGCAGATCAAACATTTGGGAGCGAGGGGCTTTGTCACGGTGGTCACACCCAAGCGTGTGAAAATTTCAGTTTTCAATTTTTCATATTCTTTGGCATCCTGTAAGGCCAAATCATAGTAGGCCTTTTATGGCTTCCACGTTAAGTATGGCGCTAGGACTTCCACCCACTGCTCTGGCGGGAGTTTCTCTCTATCAGCCTTTTAGAAAAATTGTTAAAAAGGCCTCTATGTCATCACCTGGGGTCATCTTCTGCAGACACAGGAACACTGTCTCTTTAAATATTTTGTGGTTTATTAAAAGCACTGCATAAACTATGGCAATGTTAACAAAACAAACCAGGACTTCCCGGTCTAACAGGAAAAACAAAACATAACGTATGGCACAGTCCTTGTTGCTACGGGTAACCTCCTGCTTCAGGAACAAACAACTCAAGGTTTAGCTTTCCTTCACATGACAATACAGCTCCATAGCTTGTGCTGTCAGACCCACCCCACACCAAATGCTCTAAAAGGTTGGGAATTTAACCTCTGACCTCCCTCTTTACAGGTGTTTAATCACCCTAGCACTAAACAAGGCTGATTAACCCCTCATCACTCCGTGTGCTGGAATATTTTTCCTATGTTTATATTACTGGAGCTAACAATCTCAGTGCTACATATCTCCCCTCCAGTACTTTGCCAGGGACTTTGTCACACCCCTCACTGCTAAATTTGCTACTAAACCTGAAACCAAGGCTTGTGTGTCACAGTGTTATTCCTGCATTGTAAGATGGGCAAGTCATATTTTTTTTTTAAAGCCAAAAGAAGAATCTTCAAAATCCAGAAATTTAAACAGAACTGTCTACCCAACAAAGCGTGTGTTGTAAAAAAACTGTTTTTTGTTTTTAGCACATTTACTTTTAATATTTCAATATTGAACCCATATATACCACACAAAGTCAGCTGTTTGCCATCAGTTGCCATCTATTTTCCCCCTAGCCAAATATGTTGAGGTCACATCGATATCAATAGGGCTGTGTTAGTATTACAGAAATCAAAACAGGTTCAATACACTCCTAGGAGAACTGGGTGTTTTTGATAACGGCAAATTAATTTTTTTAGAAAAATTCAGCAAAGCTGGCGATTTTCAATTTTAAACAGTCCACCCAACTCTTCTACCATATGTCAGTATTCTATATACCTGGACCCAACCAGCTGGTGTCAATTGCTCTTCTAACTAAAGTCTTAATGTTTGAGTCCAAAGCAATACTCTTCCCCAGTATTTAATTGGACTGGCACCTGAATAGTGTTTGAATAATGATCTACAAGGGTGTCCCCAGGAGGGTCAAGATTTTGCCAAGACAATGAGCTCCAGCCACTAGTGGTCCAATGATGTCAAGAAGAATCCAGGCCCTTCTTCAGCTGAAAATGAAGCAAATTACTAAAACATATTAAAAGGGGTTCTTGTACTAACCAAAATTAAAAATATAAAATATGTAAATGTCATATAAGACACCTGTGACACTGAGTCACTTCTCACGGACAAGCCGGGATATTCGAGGAGTTCGAACTCATTAGTCTGGAGGGTACGTCATAAAAAGAGGGAAGAGACAAAGTGGTAGTCAGGTAACGGTCCAAAGTAAAAATACCAGGAGGATAGCGGATCAGAGAAAAAGGGGTTAAACAGATGGTTGGTCAGAACAAGGTCCGAGGTCAGGCAAAAATACATCAACAAGCAAAATACAAGGCACAGAGTAAACCAACCACAAATAGCTGATGTTACGGCTGACCGCTATCTGGGACTGCCAGCTCAGTTAAACATCTGAACAATCAAGGGAACCGGGAGCACCTGATGAGAGCTCAGCACCTCTCAGTGTCAGATTGGATGACTGAGCTGTCAATCACAGCACAGACAGCTCAGCATTGAGAGGTGGTATCGTTACAACACAATACTTGACTGGTCCCCATGGTTCCAGTGCATGCAGCTCCAGAGGTCTCCGCCGAGACAGGAAGCAATGGCGTTAGTTCTTTGGTCATCTGACTGTGATTGGAACTGGAAAGGAACATCATCATTCTGATGAAGTCCCATTCCAGTCACCTGACCACTGCAGCCAATCACTGGGACATAACTTGCTTCCTGTCCTGGCTGAGACAGGTCTGCGCTGGAACAAGAAGTGTTAGAGGAGAGGGAGCATACCTTCTTTAATTATTTCATAACATTCCCTGCATTTAAAAAAATAAATTCTAAGTCAGACACAGACAACCCTTTTAATAGCCGTTTGTATTCTGTACGTAATGCTGTCAGCAGATCATCAGTTAATTGCCATGGGTATTAGCAGCCAGACTTGATGTGATCAGATGATTGCTGGGCCAGCTTTTGTTAAAAAAAAAGGTTGTTTTCTTCTGTAGGGAAACTATTTTAAATTAGTTCAGTGATAAAGTTTCACTTTAAATTAATGTGCGATCTAGATTTTTTTTTTATTTGTTTTATAAAAATTACTAAATAAAAGTACAACATATGTTCAGATTCTTATAAAAGCTGTATATTAGGGCTTCTCCTCCAAAAATAGTCTCCTTTATTTTGCAGGGAAACAGACACAGAAGTCCTGCAGATATGTGAAGTCACCTCTGCTATCACTAGTCATATATTTCCCTCTGCTCACCCAGATCGTAGTCCTCTACTCAAACTGACATTTACATACACGGCCACAATTCTTCCTCGTCTTACCTTCTCCATTATCACTGTCCTCTGCTAAACATTAAAAACTAGTTTTATAATCTTCTTTTTTTTCTTTATATCGCACCGGTACGAATGATTCATGTTTTATGCAAATGACGCTCGTATAAATTGATGATCGTTTTACATCTTTGATAAAAAATTATAACCACTTGATTACCATCTCGTATAAAATACAATGCACTGCAGGATTATGCAACCCCCCCCCTGCCACCTTCTTTTTTTCCCCCCAGAGTGTTATGCTAATTATATTGTCAAATTTCTAAGGCGGGATGGTCATGCTGCAAAAAAAAAAAAAAGAAGAAGAGGGATAGCCGAGTTGCTTGTAGGCCAGGTATAAAGGTTGCCTCTTTTCCCTTTGACCAAATACTGCCCTAAACAAAATAATCGGGTCTGCAGACAATTTTATAGATTGTGTCCAAGCCTAAATGCCAACAGAAGAATTCACTTAAAATACCGTGCAATTTTTATGTCCAATAATCTGCGATTATTCACCTTTCTAACTCATCGTTTTAAGCGTCTGACCACCGTGATTCTGACGCAGAAATCCAAATCCCCTTGATTAATAGGTCAAATTCTGCCTCCCATCAGCCACCACTAGAGGGAGCTTGACATGGAGCTAAAAGCAGATTTTGTACATAATATTGGTCCCACTTTCATGAGCAAGAGAGCCCAATCAGTGTTACTATCGCGCTCTCTAGAACAAAAATTCACCCCAAATAGTGGAAGGAGAACAATATTACACCGAAAATTAATTGTGAATTGATTGCAATTAATATGCTTTCATTTGCATTTTAATATGTAATTTAATAAGCATATTCAGTACTTATTTTGATTATCCAAAGTAAAGAGGAGTCTGTCTAGCGGTCATTTTTTAGCCAATAGAATAAAACTAGGGTTGCTCATTTTTTTTGTATGCAATTGGCCAAACAGTGTCACGTCTGTCAAAGGCCACATGCCCAAAAAGGCTGCTGCCTCGGACAGACTCTTTCTTGCAGATTCCAGAGAAACCTCAACCTTCACCCTTTAACCCCAGTACAGGGATCTGGTCTTACAAGGGGGTCCAGTGGATTATTTACACGCATGGGCTGCTGTCCGGAAGAGCAAACCAGAGGCAGGAAGGTTCACCAAGCTGGGTCAAAGCCAAGAGGTCACACCAGGAACAGTACTGTAAAACAAGAGGATAGTCAAAAATTCACGCCGAGGTCAGAAAACAAGAGGAATCAGGAAAACGCTACAAGCAAGGAAAGGAGCACAAGTCAGGTAACAAAACGAATTGACTGGCAATGGAAGTCAGAGGCTCAGGGGCTTAAATAGCTGGTAGCCCCGTCCAGGAGGGCTCTCATAAAGGAGCAAGGCAATTAACCTCATGTCATAGGAATAAAACCGGATTGATGCTGTCAAGCATCACCCGCAACAAAGGCAGAGTGACCGGCACAGATCTTACAAACAGCTGCACTTGACTAGATTGTACGAGTGGTCATGTGTTTTTAACAGGCAAAAATAAGAAATCCGCCATCAGATACCTTAAGAATTGGCAATTTAATATCATTAGGGGGCCCCCATACACATTAGGTGGTCGGCCAGTTTCAAGGATTCGTAAAACTTTAGTCTAAGATGTATGGGTGGTTGTGGTGGACGGGGGTAAAATACAGCCCTATCTCAGCCGAAATAAAAAATTCATGCTCTCTTTAATATTGGACTTGGAACTAAAAAAAAAAAAAGAGCAGTAATATAAAAAATGAAGCATGCAAGGTAGCTAAGAAATGGAAATATAAATTAATAGGGTATGTTCACATGCGTGGGATTTTGCATATTGCCAAATCTGTCATGTAACTACTACAAGATCTAAGACAGAAATTCTACGGACGTTCAGTTTGGAGCGTGACGGATCGGCACAAAGATCAGCTTCACCCAACATGTGGCTAATCTGCGTCCATAGGAATAAGCAGCAAGTTATTCATAAAAACCAGTGTCAATTCCTCACTGTGTGAACAGGGCTATAAACTCCAAAGAAGATTAAAGCCGTAGGAGTCCTATGGCTTATTGCAATGTCTTTTTTTTTTGAGCAATGGAAAAGCCTTTACCTAGAAGTTTCTACTTTTTTTGAAAACGTGGAAGAAAAACACCATCACTATTCTGCTTTCAATCCCGGCACTGTCTCAGTTTGGTTGCTTTTGCGCATTCAGTCAAGATCAGACTTTTTAAATCGATGCTACATTATATAATTTCTTTCAAAAATTTAAATTTAAAATTTCCTCAAAGTGCGTATCTGCAAAACAAAATGAGACGAAATGAATTAATTGGCGACTTAAATCCCGAACACATCACTATTGTTCAACGCACGTGTTTTCAAAATCCCGGCATACACAAGACTTTATGAAACAAATAACTCACAACCTTAATGTAATTACTCTCAGCAGAGGATACTTCTTGCTCTTAAAGTGATGGAATGACAGGGAAGAAAAAAAAAAAAACTGACCTCACGCATCATAAATTTCCGTAACGTTTTATGACTAATAGCACGCACAGGACAATACTGTGTTGTTGTTTTTTTTTTCTTAAAACACATCCTATATTTATTGGGAAATTAAATTAGATCAGCGAGAGGACGATATTTATGGAACTGCAAAGGTGAATCATTCGACTCTGCTCTTCACTACAATATCGGAAGAAAACGGCATTTCCTTCCAAGACACTTTTATTTAGCCCGTGATAACTATTTGCACCGGTAAATCACAGTGCAGACTGTATAACGTCAAGACTGTTCATATGTAGCTGCACCACGCGAGTAACTTAAAGCTTCCGAGCCCCATTGTAAAATCTGTAGCAGCCCCTTCACCTACCAAGTGTCATTTATAATACTGGTATTCTTATTTGGGAGAGAGAGGGCTTTTGAGGCTCCTCACGCCGGGATGACACCATTACTTCTCCACCCCTGAGCAGCAAAAATTAAAGTTGAATAGTAAATATTCTGATACACCCCCTCTACGATGTACGCATCCCCTATTAGACAATATGCACAGGAGTCGTTTTTTATGAAACAATCCTTTAAAGGGAATGTGTAAGCAATATTTCACCCCCCCAAACTATTAACATGCACGTATAGCTGTTTCAAAGACAAGTCCAGCAATACTTTTATATGGCCAATCGGTTCCTCCGTTACTGAGAAATCAGCATTTTAATTGATATATAAATGAGGCTTAAGATCTCAAGTCTCTGTCACTCCAGCTCTATTCCCCACCCAGCGCTGGCTCCTCCTGCTTGAGTGACGGCTCCTTTGCCTGAAGTCATATATTACATATTCTGCTAATTGACCAGCAGCCACATAGATCGGAGGTTCATAAAAATAATAAAGGGAACCTGTCACTCAATTTATGCTGCCCAAACCACAGGCACCATGAATCAGAGACTGGTTGCACGATTGGTGTCGAAAGCTATTGACAGGGGTCAATAGAGAGACAAGACTATTCCAGCATTGCCCCCATCTGGTTTCCTCCAGTCCCATTCTGGTTCACTGACAGATTTATCCCCATGTTTATAGATAAAGGAAAGACCTGTCAATCATCTGGAGCAAGGATGGGAGAAGCCAGACTCATCAAGTCTCCCTATGGTTCCCAGAGAGCTGAGCAGAATATGTTTTTTCTGAAACGTTGGAACAATCCGGATAAAAACATACCTGGCTGTGATCGGGCATCCAGGCTCTGATTCACGCTAAAGGGAACTTAAGAGTAAGGCTAGGATTACACATGTTTCATGGTATGAGTTGCACGGAGTGGCCAAGGGTCTCCTGATTCAAGCTGGGACCCTCAAATGCATATATGAGACTGCTAGTTGTCACGCCCGCCGGTATCGCAAGTGGTTCGTGGACCCACTGTGCCATGGGGCCAGGCTTACCTAGGAGAAACGTGACTAAGTGGCTACCTGGTTTAAACCGGAGCTCATGATGGTAGAGTCAGACTTGAGCTGCACGGACCCGCCAAGTACTACTCCTAGGCAGTCCCTGGTACTGCGGCTGCTGACCCCAGGGGTCAGGTTTACCAACACGGATAAGGACTCTGAGTCACTGACAGACAGGAGTCGGACTCTGTTCACACTACTCAGGTTCTGGGTGCTCCGACAGAACGAATAATGACACGAAGTCACAGACAAGGCTGGATTCGGATACTGAAACAGGCGCCAACAGTACGGACACAGGATTGATAAACAGGACTGACACAGGTGCAGGTTCAAATACTGACAGAACGCTTACAGTGTTTAGGTACCGCCGGTGCAGCTTTTCAGGGTTCAAGTACCCTGGTGCGGTTTTTCAGGGTTCAGGTACCATTGGTGTGGCTTCTCAGGGTTCAGGTACCACTGGTGCGGCTTCTCAGGGTTCAGATACCACTGGATGCAATTGCCCAGGGTTCAGGGACCACTGGATGTGGTTTCTCAGGGTTCAGTGACTGCTGAGGCTAGAGGGACCCCTGGATGTGGTTTCTCAGGGTTCAGTGACTGCTGAGGCTAGAGGGACCACTGGATGTGGTTTCTCAGGGTTCAGTGACTGCTGAGGTTAGAGGGACCCCTGGATGTGGTTTCTCAGGGTTCAGTGACTGCTGAGGCTAGAGGGACCTCTGGATGTGGTTTCTCAGGGTTCAGTGACTGCTGAGGCTAGAGGGACCTCTGGATGTGGTTTCTCAGGGTTCAGTGACTGCTGAGGCTAGAGGGACCTCTGGATGTGTTTTCTCAGGGTTCAGTGACTGCTGAGGCTAGAGGGACCTCTGGATGTGGTTTCTCAGGGTTCAGTGACTGCTGAGGTTAGAGGGACCACTGGATGTGGTTTCTCAGGGTTCAGTGACTGCTGAGGCTAGAGGGACCTCTGGATGTGGTTTCTCAGGGTTCAGTGACTGCTGAGGCTAGAGGGACCTCTGGATGTGGTTTCTCAGGGTTCAGTGACTGCTGGGGCTAGAGGGACCACTGAATGTGGTTTCTCAGGGTTCAGTGACTGCTGAGGCTAGAGGGACCTCTGAATGTGGTTTCTCAGGGTTCAGTGACTGCTGAGGCTAGAGGGACCTCTGGATGTGGTTTCTCAGGGTTCAGTGACTGCTGAGGCTAGAGGGACCACTGGATGTGGTTTCTCAGGGTTCAGTGACTGCTGAGGCTAGAGGGACCACTGGATGTGGTTTCTCAGGGTTCAGTGACTGCTGAGGCTAGTGGGACCTCGGGATGTGGTTTCTCAGGGTTCAGTGACTGCTGAGGCTAGAGGGACCTCTGGATGTGGTTTCTCAGGGTTCAGTGACTGCTGAGGCTAGAGGGACCTCTGGATGTGGTTTCTCAGGGTTCAGTGACTGCTGAGGCTAGAGGGACCTCTGGATGTGGTTTCTCAGGATTCAGTGACTGCTGAGGCTAGAGGGACCTCTGGATGTGGCTTCCCAGGGTTCAGTGACTGCGGAGGCTAGAGGGACCTCTGGATGTGGTTTCTCAGGGTTCAGTGACTGCTGAGGCTAGAGGGACCTCTGGATGTGGTTTCTCAGGGTTCAGTGACTGCTGAGGCTAGAGGGACCTCTGGATGTGGTTTCTCAGGGTTCAGTGACTGCTGAGGCTAGAGGGACCTCTGGTGTAGTTTCTCAGGGTTCAGTGACTGCTGAGGCTAGAGGGACCTCTGGATGTGGTTTCTCAAGGTTCAGATACTGCAGGTGCAGTGTAGGGTTCAGGCCCTGGCCACACAAGGATCAGGGGTCCAGGTTCAGGACCTGGCCACACAAGTACATGGGGTTTGGGCTAGCACTGAACTACACGGGAAAAGGGACCTGCCAACATGCAGTTGCACACACTCTACTTAAGGAACCATAGGGGTTTCTCAGGCACCTCCCTAATGGGGAGGGTGCCTTTTATACTTAGATTCCTCCCAGCTATTGGCTGGGGCCATCTACAATGTGCGCACGCTGTCCCTTTAAAAGTAGGGGGGGGCGTGTGCGCACACTATGTGCGCCACCGGAAATCACTGTACAGGAAGATGTGCCAGAGACATGGAGGTGACCACGCGGCTGTAGCAGTGAGCATGTCGGCGTCCCTGCATGGAGGAGGATGGGGAACCATGCAGTGGAACCTGTATTAGCGTTACACTAGTCCATGCAACATAGTCCATTTTTATTTCCCTTCAGGCAATGCAAAGTTAATATTATACCTCATTGGCTTATTTTGCTTCCTTCCCTTCCAGACATCATTCTGCAGGTTTTTTTTCCACATTGCCAGTTAATGCTCCTTTAGGAGCTACTTTCAACTGTTAACTAAGCCCCTGTTCTGTACGAGCATGGGACTGGAAAGCAGCGATCCTCAGTCAGGGGGGCTCCAATACTCTGACTGCTTGTACATAGAGTACATAGAGCTGAGCAGCTGCTGAAAGCAGATTCTTATGGAGCATGAACTCGCCATATGAAGCAGTACTGCAGCATTGTGTTTGGGAAAGAAGAAAACAATATAAGGGAATGAAGTATATTGCAAAAATTCAATTACAAATTTGCAATGCCTGGAGGATAATTGGAAAAAAATTGTTACTATTGAAATGTATTTCTTAAAACAACGATTTTTTTTTTTCCCATATCGCTAGAAAATAAAAAAAAACAAACAACAACTTGTATTTTGCACACTGGCCACTAGGCTCAAACTTTCTGTTCTGTACATATTGCTTTTCAGAAGCCACATAAAAATAGGCAGCAATAGACTCGGAATCATTTACTTGTATAAGAGAGTTTTCTAGGCATTCTCAGATCAGGACAAAGGATATTGTAAAGGAGAGGGGAGTAGGTGAGCTGTGATATCACCTATTGTGAATGGTGGATCCTGTGTTATCTACTTTATATAGAGGTGTTATCAGTCATTGTACAGGAGGAGGAGGTGAGCTGTGACATCACCTGTTGTGAATGGTGGATCCTGTGTAATCTACTGTATATAGAGGTGTTATCAGTTATTGTACAGGAGGAGGTGAGCTGTGACATCACCTGTTGTGAAAGGTGGATCCTGTGTAATCTACTGTACATAGGGGTGTTATCAGTTATTGTACAGGAGGAGGCGGTGAGCTGTGACATCACCTATTGTGAATGGTGGAACCTGTGTTATCAACTATATATAGAGGTGTTATCAGTCATTGTACAGGAGGAGGAGGCGAGCTGTGAAATCTCCTTTTGTGAATGGTGGATCCTGTACTGTCTACTATATATAGAGGTGTTATCAGTCATTGTACAGGAGGAGGAGGTGAGCTGTGAAATCTCCTTTTGTGAATGGTGGATCCTGTATTGTCTACTGTATATAGAGGTGTTATCAGTCATTGTACAGGAGGAGGAGGTGAGCTGTGAAATCTCCTTTTGTGAATGGTGGATCCTGTATTGTCTACTGTATTTAGACGTGTTACCTTTCATTTTATTTTTGAATGCAATGAGATTGCTAAAAGGTTATCTGCTCAGAACATGAAGTATGATTCTAGTATTAAGCTTAGCTGTCAGCGGTCAAGATTGCTTATTTTTTAAATCTATGATACGTAACATTGTGATTACTAAAAAATATAATAAAGCAAATAAAAATTAAAAATACATTCAACATGAAAATCTGATGTAACAATAAGTAATTTTCTGATTACACATTTCCTGAAAAAAAAAGGAAATGTAGCTTTAGGTGGAGAGTTTCAGCATAGGTCATACTACACAAATATCTAAATCACAGTATAGAAAATAATAAAAATATACATAGGATATAGCCAGCACACAGTGCTAAGGCGTAATGTAAGGGTACAATGGAGGGTTAAGCTGCATCTCTCCCTTCCTCTTCCATAGTACCGGTGCCAGCTGCATGGGGACTGACGTGATGGAACGATGCAGTAATACAGAAAACTGCAAATTCTAACATTTGGATAATTGGCTAAATCCAAACAGAGGAAGTAACAATACAATTGATTTTTTATTTTTTTTTCAGTTAGGTAATTCTAGCTTAATAGACTTTCTCGGAGGTTATAATCATATATATATATGACTGAATTTAGTTTGCGTATTAGACAGAAACACAAACACTAGTAAATTTGGTGCTACCTACAAGCTACGGAACAATCGTGTTCATCTAAGGATTCCATTTACTAAATACTAGAGTTAAACTCCGCGCACGCTCCTATTCACTGTACGCCACGGAAGGTAATCATGGCAAAGTTACTTTTATGTACAATCTGTAATAAAGAGAATTAAATACAGGAAGACCGAGGCCAATCAGGACCTTATAAATAGTAAGTTCTATGTCATTGCTAGCAATTGATCTACAAACACTCTTACCTGTTTAGAAGTCTTGACAGCCCAAAAGGCGATATATGCAGACGGCACAACCCTGGTACCAGACCTGGGAAAAATAAAAAATAAATAAATAAAAGATATATATTACTACATATTTAGAAGGAAGAAAAATAAAATCTAATCATTATTCCTAGTATTATATATATGATATATTGTTATGGATCATCAAATCCTAGAATGTTAGAGTTGGAGGGGACCTCTGGGGTCCTCGTGTCCAACCCCCTGATCCATGCAGGAGTCACTAAACCATCTCAGACAGATGTCTGTCCAGCCTCTGTGTGAAGATTTCCATTGAAGGAGAACTCACCACCTCTCATGGCCGCCTGTTCCACTCATTGATCACCCTCACTATCAAAATGTTTTTCTGTATCTTCTCCCATTCAGTTTCATCCCATTGCTTCTCGTGTTTCCATGTGCAAATGACAATAAGTATGATCCCTCTACAGTGTGACAGCCCTTCAGATATTTCTAGACAGCTATTAAGTCTCCTCTCAGTCTTCTTTTTTGCAAGCTAAACATTCCCAGATCCTTCAATCGTTCCTCGTAGGACATAGTTTGCAGTCCGCTCACCATCCTGGTAGCTCTTCTCTGATCTTGCTCCATTTTTTCGATGTCTTTTTTAAAACGTATTGCCCAGAACTGGACACAGTATTCCAGATGAGGTCTGACTAAGGAGGATAATTACTTCACGTGATCTAGACTCTATGCTTCTCTTAAACACATTCCAGAACTGTGTTTGCTTTTTTTGCTGCTGCATCACACTGTTGACTCATGTGCAGTCAACAGTGTTTCAATTTGGCTAATATTTTTTTGCAAATAAGTATTAATTGGAGCTTCGGATTTTTGCTGCAATGGCCTTTCCAATATATGGCAAACTATGGCTTGGTTGTGACTGGCTAAGACTTGGCTTCTTATTTCATGGTTCATTTTAAAGCAATTAGCAATGAGAACAGTTGTAATAATAATAATAATATATTGAGAGATAAAAACATCACAGCAGAAAATATAGACAATTTTAACTAACCGTTAAAGGGGTTGTCCACTACTTGGACAACCTCTTCTTAAATGAAACTGCGCCCTGTAAAATAAAAACAATATATACTCACTTCCCGGACAGGCATCCTTCCAGGGATGTTGGCACGGTGTTTGCTGGTGTTTGCCATACATTGTTATGTCACTTGAGCGCTGCAATCTATTGGCAGCCGCAGGCACAGCACCGACATCACTGGAATGGTCCTGGGAAATTAATATCTGGTGTTTTTATTGTACACGTGAAACGGTTTTATTTCAGAAGGGATTGGCCAAGTAGTGATCAGTCCCTTTAAGTCTTAATAGCTTCTTGATTTGTTTTAAGATAGCGAGCAGGAAAAGGAAGGGAGAAGAAAAAAAAATAATCTATAATTAAAAGAACGAAAAGAAGCACTAATTGAACAGCCTCTATCAGACCAATAAAAAAACTTAACTTCTATTTTTGCATGAAAATAAAAAAAAGGTAAAATTGAAAAGAATTTATATATTTGGGTCATATAAAAACAAAACAAAAAGCAGTTAAAGTTAAAATCATTGAATTATGTTGCTAAACTATTCTGAGAATGTCACATATTGCACATTTAGTGCCTACTCCGGATTACTGCCTTATTCCTATTTATTATCTAGACAACAGTGCTGTATTAAAATCGCAACACCACACTTATCCCCGCCAACATGTTTCACCGCAACTGCGGCTTCATCCGGGGGTGGGGATAACTGATATGAAATAATCTATATTTTCTGCTGTGATAGTTTAAATGCCATTTATTAACAGATGAGTCTTAATAATTTTGGGGTTTGAGTGTTTTTTGTATAATTTTCCCCCATTCATCAGATAAAGGGTGTTCTTTCGGCCTCTTTTTATCTGCATGCTGTTTATTTAACTGTATAAGTGCAGCAGACTACGCTTTCCTATAGAGAGGGACTCTGAAAAGAAGTATACCATGGGGTATATGTTCATTTATATTTTTTACAATACAGTGTCTTGAGAAAGTATACACCCTCTCGGCTTTTTACCTATTTTTTTTTTTTACATTACAACTGGTGTTCAAATCATCAGCACTAAATAATCTAAGTTGATTAAGTCAAATGAGAAAAATATAGGCATAAATTAAATTGATGGGAACAAATAACTAAAAATTGCCATGTGCATATGTATTCACCCATCTTCTATGAAGCCCCTAAAAATTTGTGGTGCAAGCAATTCCCTTCATAAGTCCCCATGCTTAGTGACAGGACGTCCTCCTGTGTGCAATGTAAGGGTCACGTGTCTGTCAATATATACACTTTACCTTTTCTGAAAGGCCACAATCGCTGCAACACCATAAGAGGCACCACTAGCCAAATAG